>NC_090935.1:30501121-31132204 GCF_040938575.1 Ambystoma mexicanum | reverse complement strand
TGCCAGGACGTGAGCCTTGTGTGTTACAAAATCAGGACAGCAGGCATTGCAGTGGCTCCTGCTTCAGAAAGGCACCTTGAAGAACAGCACTAGGAGCTAACGGAGGGCACCAGGGGTATGGGGGCCAGTGGTGCAATGGATAAGGCGCCTGACTAGGAGTCAGAAGGTTGTGGGTTCCACTGCCATCCGGCTGGGCTCCCAACTCTGTGCTTTGTTTCTTTGAATTACATTTAAATTCCCTTGGCCTTCACTGCTCGCAATAGACTTTTGATTTTATGTGGGGCGGGCCCGGTTGCACAGCAAGGAAACACCAGGCGCCATCTCGAAGCACCACCAGTAGGGGTCCCTCCAGAAGGCCCCAACAAGCAGCAGATGATTTCTATGCATGTGTGCGTCCTGTCCTTCAATGGGTGGGGGTTGGCTTGTGTTGGACACAGTCCCAGGGCAGCCCTTCACGTCCCTGATCGGCCACGATCGGCCAGAGACCTCTCTGGTGAGCGCCGCAGGCGAGCCTTCTCGGGACCTCAGCAACTGAGGGGCACATTTCCAAATGAGGGAGACATTTCCAGAAAGCGCACCAGGGAACGGCTCAGCCTCTGCTTCGTGGCCTAACCCAGCCTGGTCCTTCTCCAACCATCTGGGAGCTGTCCAAAAGCCGGTGGGCCTGGCGGAATGGGCTCCCAGCAGGCCCTGGCTGACTGGTGATTTGCATACACACAGACACACGCACGCACGCACACTCTCTCTCGTGCTATCTGCTGCCTTTCAGACCCTGCCACCCCTCGCTTGCTTTAAAGGAGCAGTTGGCGAATGACACTGAGCAAAGAATGCACAAGTGGGTAAAGAGATCACACACCTAGAGGCAGCCAGCTCTCATGAAGAGTAGGGCCTAGAAGCAGTGAAGCTTGAGGGGCTGTGCGCTCTTTGCCATGAGCCCCTAGAGGCGGATCATATAGAAAGCGCTATATAGAAATGAGCAGCCAGCAGAGGACAAGGCTGCCGCTCTCGGTGCAGCACAGCACAGAGAGGATCAAGAGAAACGGGAAGGGCTTCCGCGGCAGCGAGCAAGCACAAGACGAGCACGGGAGCGGGGCCCCTTTTATTCTGTCAATAAAAGGTATTTCTCTCCTGGCACGCACGTGTCTAAAAATATGGAACGCTTCACGAATTTGCGTGTCATCCTTGCGCAGGGGCCATGCTAATCTTCTCTGTATCGTTCCAATTTTAGTATATGTGCTGCCGAAGCGAGCACACACTTGGGGCTGAACTGGCCAGTGTATAAAAGCCAGCGCATCGGCTGCCTATTGACCTAGGTTGACTTGTTATGCTCTAACTTTGGCAAGAAACTGTTTGGTTCTGGGGCCGGTATGGAACCAAGAGGCAAAGACCAACGACCCAAGCTTCCTCGCTGCTGGTTTGGCCCAAAAGGAAAGGTTCCGTGTGCTTGGCTATTGCAATGCAGGAAGAAAGGATCATGGTCCAGGCTGCATGCAAAGTGGCACCTCCCGTCATAATGCCTGGGTGATGGGTGCTGTGTGCCTGGACGCATCACAATAGTCCCACAAGCCAGAGAAAAGCCAGAGGGCCTGTGAGGGTTTGCTTGGGGGGGGCCCTGTTGAATTCCAGGATAGGCAAGGTGAGGCAGCGGCCTAGTGCGCGGACCCCCGAGAGCCCCGGATTGCTGCTGCCCCCGCCTTCAAGCCAGAGATGCATTTTCAAACCGATGTAAGTTTACGTTTGGCTGCTGGCTTCAGCGACGGTGGCTTCAAAGTCCCGCCGGGTCTGCTTTCCTTTGGTAGGGCCAGGAAGCCTCTTACAACAGGTATTGGCTGCCTGTCGCCTGCTTTTATCAACTGTGCCAGGACGTGAGCCTTGTGTGTTACAAAATCAGGACAGCAGGCATTGCAGTGGCTCCTGCTTCAGAAAGGCACCTTGAAGAACAGCACTAGGAGCTAACGGAGGGCACCAGGGGTATGGGGGCCAGTGGTGCAATGGATAAGGCGCCTGACTAGGAGTCAGAAGGTTGTGGGTTCCACTGCCATCCGGCTGGGCTCCCAACTCTGTGCTTTGTTTCTTTGAATTACATTTAAATTCCCTTGGCCTTCACTGCTCGCAATAGACTTTTGATTTTATGTGGGGCGGGCCCGGTTGCACAGCAAGGAAACACCAGGCGCCATCTCGAAGCACCACCAGTAGGGGTCCCTCCAGAAGGCCCTAACAAGCAGCAGATGATTTCTATGCATGTGTGCGTCCTGTCCTTCAATGGGTGGGGGTTGGCTTGTGTTGGACACAGTCCCAGGGCAGCCCTTCACGTCCCTGATCGGCCACGATCGGCCAGAGACCTCTCTGTGAGCGCCGCAGGCGAGCCTTCTCGGGACCTCAGCAACTGAGGGGCACATTTCCAAATGAGGGAGACATTTCCAGAAAGCGCACCAGGGAACGGCTCAGCCTCTGCTTCGTGGCCTAACCCAGCCTGGTCCTTCTCCAACCATCTGGGAGCTGTCCAAAAGCCGGTGGGCCTGGCGGAATGGGCTCCCAGCAGGCCCTGGCTGACTGGTGATTTGCATACACACAGACACACGCACGCACGCACACTCTCTCTCGTGCTATCTGCTGCCTTTCAGACCCTGCCACCCCTCGCTTGCTTTAAAGGAGCAGTTGGCGAATGACACTGAGCAAAGAATGCACAAGTGGGTAAAGAGATCACACACCTAGAGGCAGCCAGCTCTCATGAAGAGTAGGGCCTAGAAGCAGTGAAGCTTGAGGGGCTGTGCGCTCTTTGCCATGAGCCCCTAGAGGCGGATCATATAGAAAGCGCTATATAGAAATGAGCAGCCAGCAGAGGACAAGGCAGCCGCTCTCGGTGCAGCACAGCACAGAGAGGATCAAGAGAAACGGGAAGGGCTTCCGCGGCAGCGAGCAAGCACAAGACCAGCACGGGAGCGGGGCCCCTTTTATTCTGTCAATAAAAGGTATTTCTCTCCTGGCACGCACGTGTCTAAAAATATGGAACGCTTCACGAATTTGCGTGTCATCCTTGCGCAGGGGCCATGCTAATCTTCTCTGTATCGTTCCAATTTTAGTATATGTGCTGCCGAAGCGAGCACACACTTGGGGCTGAACTGGCCAGTGTATAAAAGCCAGCGCATCGGCTGCCTATTGACCTAGGTTGACTTGTTATGCTCTAACTTTGGCAAGAAACTGTTTGGTTCTGGGGCCGGTATGGAACCAAGAGGCAAAGACCAACGACCCAAGCTTCCTCGCTGCTGGTTTGGCCCAAAAGGAAAGGTTCCGTGTGCTTGGCTATTGCAATGCAGGAAGAAAGGATCATGGTCCAGGCTGCATGCAAAGTGGCACCTCCCGTCATAATGCCTGGGTGATGGGTGCTGTGTGCCTGGACGCATCACAATAGTCCCACAAGCCAGAGAAAAGCCAGAGGGCCTGTGAGTGTTTGCTTGGGGGGGGCCCTGTTGAATTCCAGGATAGGCAGGGTGAGGCAGCGGCCTAGTGCGCGGACCCCCGAGAGCCCCGGATTGCTGCTGCCCCCGCCTTCAAGCCAGAGATGCATTTTCAAACCGATGTAAGTTTACGTTTGGCTGCTTGCTTCAGCGACGGTGGCTTCAAAGTCCCGCCGGGTCTGCTTTCCTTTGGTAGGGCCAGGAAGCCTCTTACAACAGGTATTGGCTGCCTGTCGCCTGCTTTTATCAACTGTGCCAGGACGTGAGCCTTGTGTGTTACAAAATCAGGACAGCAGGCATTGCAGTGGCTCCTGCTTCAGAAAGGCACCTTGAAGAACAGCACTAGGAGCTAACGGAGGGCACCAGGGGTATGGGGGCCAGTGGTGCAATGGATAAGGCGCCTGACTAGGAGTCAGAAGGTTGTGGGTTCCACTGCCATCCGGCTGGGCTCCCAACTCTGTGCTTTGTTTCTTTGAATTACATTTAAATTCCCTTGGCCTTCACTGCTCGCAATAGACTTTTGATTTTATGTGGGGCGGGCCCGGTTGCACAGCAAGGAAACACCAGGCGCCATCTCGAAGCACCACCAGTAGGGGTCCCTCCAGAAGGCCCCAACAAGCAGCAGATGATTTCTATGCATGTGTGCGTCCTGTCCTTCAATGGGTGGGGGTTGGCTTGTGTTGGACACAGTCCCAGGGCAGCCCTTCACGTCCCTGATCGGCCACGATCGGCCAGAGACCTCTCTGTGAGCGCCGCAGGCGAGCCTTCTCGGGACCTCAGCAACTGAGGGGCACATTTCCAAATGAGGGAGACATTTCCAGAAAGCGCACCAGGGAACGGCTCAGCCTCTGCTTCGTGGCCTAACCCAGCCTGGTCCTTCTCCAACCATCTGGGAGCTGTCCAAAAGCCGGTGGGCCTGGCGGAATGGGCTCCCAGCAGGCCCTGGCTGACTGGTGATTTGCATACACACAGACACACGCACGCACGCACACTCTCTCTCGTGCTATCTGCTGCCTTTCAGACCCTGCCACCCCTCGCTTGCTTTAAAGGAGCAGTTGGCGAATGACACTGAGCAAAGAATGCACAAGTGGGTAAAGAGATCACACACCTAGAGGCAGCCAGCTCTCATGAAGAGTAGGGCCTAGAAGCAGTGAAGCTTGAGGGGCTGTGCGCTCTTTGCCATGAGCCCCTAGAGGCGGATCATATAGAAAGCGCTATATAGAAATGAGCAGCCAGCAGAGGACAAGGCAGCCGCTCTTGGTGCAGCACAGAGAGGATCAAGAGAAACGGGAAGGGCTTCCGCGGCAGCGAGCAAGCACAAGACCAGCACGGGAGCGGGGCCCCTTTTATTCTGTCAATAAAAGGTATTTCTCTCCTGGCACGCACGTGTCTAAAAATATGGAACGCTTCACGAATTTGCGTGTCATCCTTGCGCAGGGGCCATGCTAATCTTCTCTGTATCGTTCCAATTTTAGTATATGTGCTGCCGAAGCGAGCACACACTTGGGGCTGAACTGGCCAGTGTATAAAAGCCAGCGCATCGGCTGCCTATTGACCTAGGTTGACTTGTTATGCTCTAACTTTGGCAAGAAACTGTTTGGTTCTGGGGCCGGTATGGAACCAAGAGGCAAAGACCAACGACCCAAGCTTCCTCGCTGCTGGTTTGGCCCAAAAGGAAAGGTTCCGTGTGCTTGGCTATTGCAATGCAGGAAGAAAGGATCATGGTCCAGGCTGCATGCAAAGTGGCACCTCCCGTCATAATGCCTGGGTGATGGGTGCTGTGTGCCTGGACGCATCACAATAGTCCCACAAGCCAGAGAAAAGCCAGAGGGCCTGTGAGGGTTTGCTTGGGGGGGGCCCTGTTGAATTCCAGGATAGGCAAGGTGAGGCAGCGGCCTAGTGCGCGGACCCCCGAGAGCCCCGGATTGCTGCTGCCCCCGCCTTCAAGCAAGAGATGCATTTTCAAACCGATGTAAGTTTACGTTTGGCTGCTGGCTTCAGCGACGGTGGCTTCAAAGTCCCGCCGGGTCTGCTTTCCTTTGGTAGGGCCAGGAAGCCTCTTACAACAGGTATTGGCTGCCTGTCTCCTGCTTTTATCAACTGTGCCAGGACGTGAGCCTTGTGTGTTACAAAATCAGGACAGCAGGCATTGCAGTGGCTCCTGCTTCAGAAAGGCACCTTGAAGAACAGCACTAGGAGCTAACGGAGGGCACCAGGGGTATGGGGGCCAGTGGTGCAATGGATAAGGCGCCTGACTAGGAGTCAGAAGGTTGTGGGTTCCTCTGCCATCCGGCTGGGCTCCCAACTCTGTGCTTTGTTTCTTTGAATTACATTTAAATTCCCTTGGCCTTCTCTGCTCGCAATAGACTTTTGATTTTATGTGGGGCGGGCCCGGTTGCACAGCAAGGAAACACCAGGCGCCATCTCGAAGCACCACCAGTAGGGGTCCCTCCAGAAGGCCCCAACAAGCAGCAGATGATTTCTATGCATGTGTGCGTCCTGTCCTTCAATGGGTGGGGGTTGGCTTGTGTTGGACACAGTCCCAGGGCAGCCCTTCACGTCCCTGATCGGCCACGATCGGCCAGAGACCTCTCTGGTGAGCGCCGCAGGCGAGCCTTCTCGGGACCTCAGCAACTGAGGGGCACATTTCCAAATGAGGGAGACATTTCCAGAAAGCGCACCAGGGAACGGCTCGGCTTCTGCTTCGTGGCCTAACCCAGCCTGGTCCTTCTCCAACCATCTGGGAGCTGTCCAAAAGCCGGTGGGCCTGGCGGAATGGGCTCCCAGCAGGCCCTGGCTGACTGGTGATTTGCATACACACAGACACACGCACGCACGCACACTCTCTCTCGTGCTATCTGCTGCCTTTCAGACCCTGCCACCCCTCGCTTGCTTTAAAGGAGCAGTTGGCGAATGACACTGAGCAAAGAATGCACAAGTGGGTAAAGAGATCACACACCTAGAGGCAGCCAGCTCTCATGAAGAGTAGGGCCTAGAAGCAGTGAAGCTTGAGGGGCTGTGCGCTCTTTGCCATGAGCCCCTAGAGGCGGGTCATATAGAAAGCGCTATATAGAAATGAGCAGCCAGCAGAGGACAAGGCAGCCGCTCTCGGTGCAGCACAGCACAGAGAGGATCAAGAGAAACGGGAAGGGCTTCCGCGGCAGCGAGCAAGCACAAGACCAGCACGGGAGCGGGGCCCCTTTTATTCTGTCAATAAAAGGTATTTCTCTCCTGGCACGCACGTGTCTAAAAATATGGAACGCTTCACGAATTTGCGTGTCATCCTTGCGCAGGGGCCATGCTAATCTTCTCTGTATCGTTCCAATTTTAGTATATGTGCTGCCGAAGCGAGCACACACTTGGGGCTGAACTGGCCAGTGTATAAAAGCCAGCGCATCGGCTGCCTATTGACCTAGGTTGACTTGTTATGCTCTAACTTTGGCAAGAAACTGTTTGGTTCTGGGGCCGGTATGGAACCAAGAGGCAAAGACCAACGACCCAAGCTTCCTCGCTGCTGGTTTGGCCCAAAAGGAAAGGTTCCGTGTGCTTGGCTATTGCAATGCAGGAAGAAAGGATCATGGTCCAGGCTGCATGCAAAGTGGCACCTCCCGTCATAATGCCTGGGTGATGGGTGCTGTGTGCCTGGACGCATCACAATAGTCCCACAAGCCAGAGAAAAGCCAGAGGGCCTGTGAGGGTTTGCTTGGGGGGGGCCCTGTTGAATTCCAGGATAGGCAAGGTGAGGCAGCGGCCTAGTGCGCGGACCCCCGAGAGCCCCGGATTGCTGCTGCCCCCGCCTTCAAGCCAGAGATGCATTTTCAAACCGATGTAAGTTTACGTTTGGCTGCTGGCTTCAGCGACGGTGGCTTCAAAGTCCCGCCGGGTCTGCTTTCCTTTGGTAGGGCCAGGAAGCCTCTTACAACAGGTATTGGCTGCCTGTCGCCTGCTTTTATCAACTGTGCCAGGACGTGAGCCTTGTGTGTTACAAAATCAGGACAGCAGGCATTGCAGTGGCTCCTGCTTCAGAAAGGCACCTTGAAGAACAGCACTAGGAGCTAACGGAGGGCACCAGGGGTATGGGGGCCAGTGGTGCAATGGATAAGGCGCCTGACTAGGAGTCAGAAGGTTGTGGGTTCCACTGCCATCCGGCTGGGCTCCCAACTCTGTGCTTTGTTTCTTTGAATTACATTTAAATTCCCTTGGCCTTCACTGCTCGCAATAGACTTTTGATTTTATGTGGGGCGGGCCCGGTTGCACAGCAAGGAAACACCAGGCGCCATCTCGAAGCACCACCAGTAGGGGTCCCTCCAGAAGGCCCCAACAAGCAGCAGATGATTTCTATGCATGTGTGCGTCCTGTCCTTCAATGGGTGGGGGTTGGCTTGTGTTGGACACAGTCCCAGGGCAGCCCTTCACGTCCCTGATCGGCCAGAGACCTCTCTGTGAGCGCCGCAGGCGAGCCTTCTCGGGACCTCAGCAACTGAGGGGCACATTTCCAAATGAGGGAGACATTTCCAGAAAGCGCACCAGGGAACGGCTCAGCCTCTGCTTCGTGGCCTAACCCAGCCTGGTCCTTCTCCAACCATCTGGGAGCTGTCCAAAAGCCGGTGGGCCTGGCGGAATGGGCTCCCAGCAGGCCCTGGCTGACTGGTGATTTGCATACACACAGACACACGCACGCACGCACACTCTCTCTCGTGCTATCTGCTGCCTTTCAGACCCTGCCACCCCTCGCTTGCTTTAAAGGAGCAGTTGGCGAATGACACTGAGCAAAGAATGCACAAGTGGGTAAAGAGATCACACACCTAGAGGCAGCCAGCTCTCATGAAGAGTAGGGCCTAGAAGCAGTGAAGCTTGAGGGGCTGTGCGCTCTTTGCCATGAGCCCCTAGAGGCGGATCATATAGAAAGCGCTATATAGAAATGAGCAGCCAGCAGAGGACAAGGCAGCCGCTCTCGGTGCAGCACAGCACAGAGAGGATCAAGAGAAACGGGAAGGGCTTCCGCGGCAGCGAGCAAGCACAAGACCAGCACGGGAGCGGGGCCCCTTTTATTCTGTCAATAAAAGGTATTTCTCTCCTGGCACGCACGTGTCTAAAAATATGGAACGCTTCACGAATTTGCGTGTCATCCTTGCGCAGGGGCCATGCTAATCTTCTCTGTATCGTTCCAATTTTAGTATATGTGCTGCCGAAGCGAGCACACACTTGGGGCTGAACTGGCCAGTGTATAAAAGCCAGCGCATCGGCTGCCTATTGACCTAGGTTGACTTGTTATGCTCTAACTTTGGCAAGAAACTGTTTGGTTCTGGGGCCGGTATGGAACCAAGAGGCAAAGACCAACGACCCAAGCTTCCTCGCTGCTGGTTTGGCCCAAAAGGAAAGGTTCCGTGTGCTTGGCTATTGCAATGCAGGAAGAAAGGATCATGGTCCAGGCTGCATGCAAAGTGGCACCTCCCGTCATAATGCCTGGGTGATGGGTGCTGTGTGCCTGGACGCATCACAATAGTCCCACAAGCCAGAGAAAAGCCAGAGGGCCTGTGAGGGTTTGCTTGGGGGGGGCCCTGTTGAATTCCAGGATAGGCAAGGTGAGGCAGCGGCCTAGTGCGCGGACCCCCGAGAGCCCCGGATTGCTGCTGCCCCCGCCTTCAAGCCAGAGATGCATTTTCAAACCGATGTAAGTTTACGTTTGGCTGCTGGCTTCAGCGACGGTGGCTTCAAAGTCCCGCCGGGTCTGCTTTCCTTTGGTAGGGCCAGGAAGCCTCTTACAACAGGTATTGGCTGCCTGTCGCCTGCTTTTATCAACTGTGCCAGGACGTGAGCCTTGTGTGTTACAAAATCAGGACAGCAGGCATTGCAGTGGCTCCTGCTTCAGAAAGGCACCTTGAAGAACAGCACTAGGAGCTAACGGAGGGCACCAGGGGTATGGGGGCCAGTGGTGCAATGGATAAGGCGCCTGACTAGGAGTCAGAAGGTTGTGGGTTCCACTGCCATCCGGCTGGGCTCCCAACTCTGTGCTTTGTTTCTTTGAATTACATTTAAATTCCCTTGGCCTTCACTGCTCGCAATAGACTTTTGATTTTATGTGGGGCGGGCCCGGTTGCACAGCAAGGAAACACCAGGCGCCATCTCGAAGCACCACCAGTAGGGGTCCCTCCAGAAGGCCCCAACAAGCAGCAGATGATTTCTATGCATGTGTGCGTCCTGTCCTTCAATGGGTGGGGGTTGGCTTGTGTTGGACACAGTCCCAGGGCAGCCCTTCACGTCCCTGATCGGCCACGATCGGCCAGAGACCTCTCTGGTGAGCGCCGCAGGCGAGCCTTCTCGGGACCTCAGCAACTGAGGGGCACATTTCCAAATGAGGGAGACATTTCCAGAAAGCGCACCAGGGAACGGCTCGGCCTCTGCTTCGTGGCCTAACCCAGCCTGGTCCTTCTCCAACCATCTGGGAGCTGTCCAAAAGCCGGTGGGCCTGGCGGAATGGGCTCCCAGCAGGCCCTGGCTGACTGGTGATTTGCATACACACAGACACACGCACGCACGCACACTCTCTCTCGTGCTATCTGCTGCCTTTCAGACCCTGCCACCCCTCGCTTGCTTTAAAGGAGCAGTTGGCGAATGACACTGAGCAAAGAATGCACAAGTGGGTAAAGAGATCACACACCTAGAGGCAGCCAGCTCTCATGAAGAGTAGGGCCTAGAAGCAGTGAAGCTTGAGGGGCTGTGCGCTCTTTGCCATGAGCCCCTAGAGGCGGATCATATAGAAAGCGCTATATAGAAATGAGCAGCCAGCAGAGGACAAGGCAGCCGCTCTCGGTGCAGCACAGCACAGAGAGGATCAAGAGAAACGGGAAGGGCTTCCGCGGCAGCGAGCAAGCACAAGACCAGCACGGGAGCGGGGCCCCTTTTATTCTGTCAATAAAAGGTATTTCTCTCCTGGCACGCACGTGTCTAAAAATATGGAACGCTTCACGAATTTGCGTGTCATCCTTGCGCAGGGGCCATGCTAATCTTCTCTGTATCGTTCCAATTTTAGTATATGTGCTGCCGAAGCGAGCACACACTTGGGGCTGAACTGGCCAGTGTATAAAAGCCAGCGCATCGGCTGCCTATTGACCTAGGTTGACTTGTTATGCTCTAACTTTGGCAAGAAACTGTTTGGTTCTGGGGCCGGTATGGAACCAAGAGGCAAAGACCAACGACCCAAGCTTCCTCGCTGCTGGTTTGGCCCAAAAGGAAAGGTTCCGTGTGCTTGGCTATTGCAATGCAGGAAGAAAGGATCATGGTCCAGGCTGCATGCAAAGTGGCACCTCCCGTCATAATGCCTGGGTGATGGGTGCTGTGTGCCTGGACGCATCACAATAGTCCCACAAGCCAGAGAAAAGCCAGAGGGCCTGTGAGGGTTTGCTTGGGGGGGGCCCTGTTGAATTCCAGGATAGGCAAGGTGAGGCAGCGGCCTAGTGCGCGGACCCCCGAGAGCCCCGGATTGCTGCTGCCCCCGCCTTCAAGCAAGAGATGCATTTTCAAACCGATGTAAGTTTACGTTTGGCTGCTGGCTTCAGCGACGGTGGCTTCAAAGTCCCGCCGGGTCTGCTTTCCTTTGGTAGGGCCAGGAAGCCTCTTACAACAGGTATTGGCTGCCTGTCGCCTGCTTTTATCAACTGTGCCAGGACGTGAGCCTTGTGTGTTACAAAATCAGGACAGCAGGCATTGCAGTGGCTCCTGCTTCAGAAAGGCACCTTGAAGAACAGCACTAGGAGCTAACGGAGGGCACCAGGGGTATGGGGGCCAGTGGTGCAATGGATAAGGCGCCTGACTAGGAGTCAGAAGGTTGTGGGTTCCTCTGCCATCCGGCTGGGCTCCCAACTCTGTGCTTTGTTTCTTTGAATTACATTTAAATTCCCTTGGCCTTCACTGCTCGCAATAGACTTTTGATTTTATGTGGGGCGGGCCCGGTTGCACAGCAAGGAAACACCAGGCGCCATCTCGAAGCACCACCAGTAGGGGTCCCTCCAGAAGGCCCTAACAAGCAGCAGATGATTTCTATGCATGTGTGCGTCCTGTCCTTCAATGGGTGGGGGTTGGCTTGTGTTGGACACAGTCCCAGGGCAGCCCTTCACGTCCCTGATCGGCCACGATCGGCCAGAGACCTCTCTGTGAGCGCCGCAGGCGAGCCTTCTCGGGACCTCAGCAACTGAGGGGCACATTTCCAAATGAGGGAGACATTTCCAGAAAGCGCACCAGGGAACGGCTCAGCCTCTGCTTCGTGGCCTAACCCAGCCTGGTCCTTCTCCAACCATCTGGGAGCTGTCCAAAAGCCGGTGGGCCTGGCGGAATGGGCTCCCAGCAGGCCCTGGCTGACTGGTGATTTGCATACACACAGACACACGCACGCACGCACACTCTCTCTCGTGCTATCTGCTGCCTTTCAGACCCTGCCACCCCTCGCTTGCTTTAAAGGAGCAGTTGGCGAATGACACTGAGCAAAGAATGCACAAGTGGGTAAAGAGATCACACACCTAGAGGCAGCCAGCTCTCATGAAGAGTAGGGCCTAGAAGCAGTGAAGCTTGAGGGGCTGTGCGCTCTTTGCCATGAGCCCCTAGAGGCGGATCATATAGAAAGCGCTATATAGAAATGAGCAGCCAGCAGAGGACAAGGCAGCCGCTCTCGGTGCAGCACAGCACAGAGAGGATCAAGAGAAACGGGAAGGGCTTCCGCGGCAGCGAGCAAGCACAAGACCAGCACGGGAGCGGGGCCCCTTTTATTCTGTCAATAAAAGGTATTTCTCTCCTGGCACGCACGTGTCTAAAAATATGGAACGCTTCACGAATTTGCGTGTCATCCTTGCGCAGGGGCCATGCTAATCTTCTCTGTATCGTTCCAATTTTAGTATATGTGCTGCCGAAGCGAGCACACACTTGGGGCTGAACTGGCCAGTGTATAAAAGCCAGCGCATCGGCTGCCTATTGACCTAGGTTGACTTGTTATGCTCTAACTTTGGCAAGAAACTGTTTGGTTCTGGGGCCGGTATGGAACCAAGAGGCAAAGACCAACGACCCAAGCTTCCTCGCTGCTGGTTTGGCCCAAAAGGAAAGGTTCCGTGTGCTTGGCTATTGCAATGCAGGAAGAAAGGATCATGGTCCAGGCTGCATGCAAAGTGGCACCTCCCGTCATAATGCCTGGGTGATGGGTGCTGTGTGCCTGGACGCATCACAATAGTCCCACAAGCCAGAGAAAAGCCAGAGGGCCTGTGAGTGTTTGCTTGGGGGGGGCCCTGTTGAATTCCAGGATAGGCAGGGTGAGGCAGCGGCCTAGTGCGCGGACCCCCGAGAGCCCCGGATTGCTGCTGCCCCCGCCTTCAAGCCAGAGATGCATTTTCAAACCGATGTAAGTTTACGTTTGGCTGCTTGCTTCAGCGACGGTGGCTTCAAAGTCCCGCCGGGTCTGCTTTCCTTTGGTAGGGCCAGGAAGCCTCTTACAACAGGTATTGGCTGCCTGTCGCCTGCTTTTATCAACTGTGCCAGGACGTGAGCCTTGTGTGTTACAAAATCAGGACAGCAGGCATTGCAGTGGCTCCTGCTTCAGAAAGGCACCTTGAAGAACAGCACTAGGAGCTAACGGAGGGCACCAGGGGTATGGGGGCCAGTGGTGCAATGGATAAGGCGCCTGACTAGGAGTCAGAAGGTTGTGGGTTCCACTGCCATCCGGCTGGGCTCCCAACTCTGTGCTTTGTTTCTTTGAATTACATTTAAATTCCCTTGGCCTTCACTGCTCGCAATAGACTTTTGATTTTATGTGGGGCGGGCCCGGTTGCACAGCAAGGAAACACCAGGCGCCATCTCGAAGCACCACCAGTAGGGGTCCCTCCAGAAGGCCCCAACAAGCAGCAGATGATTTCTATGCATGTGTGCGTCCTGTCCTTCAATGGGTGGGGGTTGGCTTGTGTTGGACACAGTCCCAGGGCAGCCCTTCACGTCCCTGATCGGCCAGAGACCTCTCTGTGAGCGCCGCAGGCGAGCCTTCTCGGGACCTCAGCAACTGAGGGGCACATTTCCAAATGAGGGAGACATTTCCAGAAAGCGCACCAGGGAACGGCTCGGCCTCTGCTCCGTGGCCCAACCCAGCCTGGTCCTTCTCCAACCATCTGGGAGCTGTCCAAAAGCCGGTGGGCCTGGCGGAATGGGCTCCCAGCAGGCCCTGGCTGACTGGTGATTTGCATACACACAGACACACGCACGCACACTCTCTCTCGTGCTATCTGCTGCCTTTCAGACCCTGCCACCCCTGCTTGCTTTAAAGGAGCAGTTGGCGAATGACACTGAGCAAAGAATGCACAAGTGGGTAAAGAGATCACACACCTAGAGGCAGCCAGCTCTCATGAAGAGTAGGGCCTAGAAGCAGTGAAGCTTGAGGGGCTGTGCGCTCTTTGCCATGAGCCCCTAGAGGCGGATCATATAGAAAGCGCTATATAGAAATGAGCAGCCAGCAGAGGACAAGGCAGCCGCTCTCGGTGCAGCACAGCACAGAGAGGATCAAGAGAAACGGGAAGGGCTTCCGCGGCAGCGAGCAAGCACAAGACCAGCACGGGAGCGGGGCCCCTTTTATTCTGTCAATAAAAGGTATTTCTCTCCTGGCACGCACGTGTCTAAAAATATGGAACGCTTCACGAATTTGCGTGTCATCCTTGCGCAGGGGCCATGCTAATCTTCTCTGTATCGTTCCAATTTTAGTATATGTGCTGCCGAAGCGAGCACACACTTGGGGCTGAACTGGCCAGTGTATAAAAGCCAGCGCATCGGCTGCCTATTGACCTAGGTTGACTTGTTATGCTCTAACTTTGGCAAGAAACTGTTTGGTTCTGGGGCCGGTATGGAACCAAGAGGCAAAGACCAACGACCCAAGCTTCCTCGCTGCTGGTTTGGCCCAAAAGGAAAGGTTCCGTGTGCTTGGCTATTGCAATGCAGGAAGAAAGGATCATGGTCCAGGCTGCATGCAAAGTGGCACCTCCCGTCATAATGCCTGGGTGATGGGTGCTGTGTGCCTGGACGCATCACAATAGTCCCACAAGCCAGAGAAAAGCCAGAGGGCCTGTGAGGGTTTGCTTGGGGGGGGCCCTGTTGAATTCCAGGATAGGCAAGGTGAGGCAGCGGCCTAGTGCGCGGACCCCCGAGAGCCCCGGATTGCTGCTGCCCCCGCCTTCAAGCCAGAGATGCATTTTCAAACCGATGTAAGTTTACGTTTGGCTGCTGGCTTCAGCGACGGTGGCTTCAAAGTCCCGCCGGGTCTGCTTTCCTTTGGTAGGGCCAGGAAGCCTCTTACAACAGGTATTGGCTGCCTGTCGCCTGCTTTTATCAACTGTGCCAGGACGTGAGCCTTGTGTGTTACAAAATCAGGACAGCAGGCATTGCAGTGGCTCCTGCTTCAGAAAGGCACCTTGAAGAACAGCACTAGGAGCTAACGGAGGGCACCAGGGGTATGGGGGCCAGTGGTGCAATGGTTAAGGCGCCTGACTAGGAGTCAGAAGGTTGTGGGTTCCACTGCCATCCGGCTGGGCTCCCAACTCTGTGCTTTGTTTCTTTGAATTACATTTAAATTCCCTTGGCCTTCACTGCTCGCAATAGACTTTTGATTTTATGTGGGGCGGGCCCGGTTGCACAGCAAGGAAACACCAGGCGCCATCTTGAAGCACCACCAGCAGGGGTCCCTCCAGAAGGCCCCAACAAGCAGCAGATGATTTCTATGCATGTGTGCGTCCTGTCCTTCAATGGGTGGGGGTTGGCTTGTGTTGGACACAGTCCCAGGGCAGCCCTTCACGTCCCTGATCGGCCAGAGACCTCTCTATGAGCGCCCCAGGTGAGCCTTCTCGGGACCTCAGCAACTGAGGGGCACATTTCCAAATGAGGGAGACATTTCCAGAAAGCGCACCAGGGAACGGCTCGGCCTCTGCTCCGTGGCCCAGCCCAGCCTGGTCCTTATCCAACCATCTGGGAGCTGTCCAAAAGCCGGTGGGCCAAGCGGAATGGGCTCCCAGCAGGCCCTGGCTGACTGGTGATTTGCATACACACAGACACACGCACGCACACTCTCTCTCGTGCTATCTGCTGCCTTTCAGACCCTGCCACCCCTGCTTGCTTTAAAGGAGCAGTTGGCGAATGACACTGAGCAAAGAATGCACAAGTGGGTAAAGAGATCACACACCTAGAGGCAGCCAGCTCTCATGAAGAGTAGGGCCTAGAAGCAGTGAAGCTTGAGGGGCTGTGCGCTCTTTGCCATGAGCCCCTAGAGGCGGGTCATATAGAAAGCGCTATATCGAAATGAGCAGCCAGCAGAGGACAAGGCAGCCGCTCTCGGTGCAGCACAGCACAGAGAGGATCAAGAGAAACGGGAAGGGCTTCCGCGGCAGCGAGCAAGCACAAGACCAGCACGGGAGCGGGGCCCCTTTTATTCTGTCAATAAAAGGTATTTCTCTCCTGGCACGCACGTGTCTAAAAATATGGAACGCTTCACGAATTTGCGTGTCATCCTTGCGCAGGGGCCATGCTAATCTTCTCTGTATCGTTCCAATTTTAGTATATGTGCTGCCGAAGCGAGCACACACTTGGGGCTGAACTGGCCAGTGTATAAAAGCCAGCGCATCGGCTGCCTCTTGACCTAGGTTGACTTGTTATGCTCTAACTTTGGCAAGAAACTATTTGGTTCTGGGGCCGGGATGAAAGCAAGAGGCAAAGACCAACGACCCAAGCTTCCTCGCTGCTGGTTTGGCCCAAAAGGAAAGGTTCCGTGTGCTTGGCTATTGCAATGCAGGAAGAAAGGATCATGGTCCAGGCTGCATGCAAAGTGGCACCTCCCGTCATAATGCCTGGGTGATGGGTGCTGTGTGCCTGGACGCATCACAATAGTCCCACAAGCCAGAGAAAAGCCAGAGGGCCTGTGAGGGTTTGCTTGGGGGGGCACTGTTGAGTTCCAGGATAAGGCAAGGTGAGGCAGCGGCCTAGTGCGCGGACCCCCGAGAGCCCCGGATTGCTGCTGCCCCCGCCTTCAAGCCAGAGATGCATTTTCAAACCGATGTAAGTTTACGTTTGGCTGCTGGCTTCAGCGACGGTGGCTTCAAAGTCCCGCCGGGTCTGCTTTCCTTTGGTAGGGCCAGGAAGCCTCTTACAACAGGTATTGGCTGCCTGTCGCCTGCTTTTATCAACTGTGCCAGGACGTGAGCCTTGTGTGTTACAAAATCAGGACAGCAGGCATTGCAGTGGCTCCTGCTTCAGAAAGGCACCTTGAAGAACAGCACTAGGAGCTAACGGAGGGCACCAGGGGTATGGGGGCCAGTGGTGCAATGGATAAGGCGCCTGACTAGGAGTCAGAAGGTTGTGGGTTCCACTGCCATCCGGCTGGGCTCCCAACTCTGTGCTTTGTTTCTTTGAATTACATTTAAATTCCCTTGGCCTTCACTGCTCGCAATAGACTTTTGATTTTATGTGGGGCGGGCCCGGTTGCACAGCAAGGAAACACCAGGCGCCATCTCGAAGCACCACCAGTAGGGGTCCCTCCAGAAGGCCCCAACAAGCAGCAGATGATTTCTATGCATGTGTGCGTCCTGTCCTTCAATGGGTGGGGGTTGGCTTGTGTTGGACACAGTCCCAGGGCAGCCCTTCACGTCCCTGATCGGCCAGAGACCTCTCTGTGAGCGCCGCAGGCGAGCCTTCTCGGGACCTCAGCAACTGAGGGGCACATTTCCAAATGAGGGAGACATTTCCAGAAAGCGCACCAGGGAACGGCTCGGCCTCTGCTCCGTGGCCCAACCCAGCCTGGTCCTTCTCCAACCATCTGGGAGCTGTCCAAAAGCCGGTGGGCCTGGCGGAATGGGCTCCCAGCAGGCCCTGGCTGACTGGTGATTTGCATACACACAGACACACGCACGCACACTCTCTCTCGTGCTATCTGCTGCCTTTCAGACCCTGCCACCCCTGCTTGCTTTAAAGGAGCAGTTGGCGAATGACACTGAGCAAAGAATGCACAAGTGGGTAAAGAGATCACACACCTAGAGGCAGCCAGCTCTCATGAAGAGTAGGGCCTAGAAGCAGTGAAGCTTGAGGGGCTGTGCGCTCTTTGCCATGAGCCCCTAGAGGCGGATCATATAGAAAGCGCTATATAGAAATGAGCAGCCAGCAGAGGACAAGGCAGCCGCTCTCGGTGCAGCACAGCACAGAGAGGATCAAGAGAAACGGGAAGGGCTTCCGCGGCAGCGAGCAAGCACAAGACCAGCACGGGAGCGGGGCCCCTTTTATTCTGTCAATAAAAGGTATTTCTCTCCTGGCACGCACGTGTCTAAAAATATGGAACGCTTCACGAATTTGTGTGTCATCCTTGCGCAGGGGCCATGCTAATCTTCTCTGTATCGTTCCAATTTTAGTATATGTGCTGCCGAAGCGAGCACACACTTGGGGCTGAACTGGCCAGTGTATAAAAGCCAGCGCATCGGCTGCCTATTGACCTAGGTTGACTTGTTATGCTCTAACTTTGGCAAGAAACTGTTTGGTTCTGGGGCCGGTATGGAACCAAGAGGCAAAGACCAACGACCCAAGCTTCCTCGCTGCTGGTTTGGCCCAAAAGGAAAGGTTCCGTGTGCTTGGCTATTGCAATGCAGGAAGAAAGGATCATGGTCCAGGCTGCATGCAAAGTGGCACCTCCCGTCATAATGCCTGGGTGATGGGTGCTGTGTGCCTGGACGCATCACAATAGTCCCACAAGCCAGAGAAAAGCCAGAGGGCCTGTGAGGGTTTGCTTGGGGGGGGCCCTGTTGAATTCCAGGATAGGCAAGGTGAGGCAGCGGCCTAGTGCGCGGACCCCCGAGAGCCCCGGATTGCTGCTGCCCCCGCCTTCAAGCCAGAGATGCATTTTCAAACCGATGTAAGTTTACGTTTGGCTGCTGGCTTCAGCGACGGTGGCTTCAAAGTCCCGCCGGGTCTGCTTTCCTTTGGTAGGGCCAGGAAGCCTCTTACAACAGGTATTGGCTGCCTGTCGCCTGCTTTTATCAACTGTGCCAGGACGTGAGCCTTGTGTGTTACAAAATCAGGACAGCAGGCATTGCAGTGGCTCCTGCTTCAGAAAGGCACCTTGAAGAACAGCACTAGGAGCTAACGGAGGGCACCAGGGGTATGGGGGCCAGTGGTGCAATGGTTAAGGCGCCTGACTAGGAGTCAGAAGGTTGTGGGTTCCACTGCCATCCGGCTGGGCTCCCAACTCTGTGCTTTGTTTCTTTGAATTACATTTAAATTCCCTTGGCCTTCACTGCTCGCAATAGACTTTTGATTTTATGTGGGGCGGGCCCGGTTGCACAGCAAGGAAACACCAGGTGCCATCTTGAAGCACCACCAGCAGGGGTCCCTCCAGAAGGCCCCAACAAGCAGCAGATGATTTCTATGCATGTGTGCGTCCTGTCCTTCAATGGGTGGGGGTTGGCTTGTGTTGGACACAGTCCCAGGGCAGCCCTTCACGTCCCTGATCGGCCAGAGACCTCTCTATGAGCGCCCCAGGTGAGCCTTCTCGGGACCTCAGCAACTGAGGGGCACATTTCCAAATGAGGGAGACATTTCCAGAAAGCGCACCAGGGAACGGCTCGGCCTCTGCTCCGTGGCCCAGCCCAGCCTGGTCCTTATCCAACCATCTGGGAGCTGTCCAAAAGCCGGTGGGCCAAGCGGAATGGGCTCCCAGCAGGCCCTGGCTGACTGGTGATTTGCATACACACAGACACACGCACGCACACTCTCTCTCGTGCTATCTGCTGCCTTTCAGACCCTGCCACCCCTGCTTGCTTTAAAGGAGCAGTTGGCGAATGACACTGAGCAAAGAATGCACAAGTGGGTAAAGAGATCACACACCTAGAGGCAGCCAGCTCTCATGAAGAGTAGGGCCTAGAAGCAGTGAAGCTTGAGGGGCTGTGCGCTCTTTGCCATGAGCCCCTAGAGGCGGGTCATATAGAAAGCGCTATATCGAAATGAGCAGCCAGCAGAGGACAAGGCAGCCGCTCTCGGTGCAGCACAGCACAGAGAGGATCAAGAGAAACGGGAAGGGCTTCCGCGGCAGCGAGCAAGCACAAGACCAGCACGGGAGCGGGGCCCCTTTTATTCTGTCAATAAAAGGTATTTCTCTCCTGGCACGCACGTGTCTAAAAATATGGAACGCTTCACGAATTTGCGTGTCATCCTTGCGCAGGGGCCATGCTAATCTTCTCTGTATCGTTCCAATTTTAGTATATGTGCTGCCGAAGCGAGCACACACTTGGGGCTGAACTGGCCAGTGTATAAAAGCCAGCGCATCGGCTGCCTCTTGACCTAGGTTGACTTGTTATGCTCTAACTTTGGCAAGAAACTATTTGGTTCTGGGGCCGGGATGAAAGCAAGAGGCAAAGACCAACGACCCAAGCTTCCTCGCTGCTGGTTTGGCCCAAAAGGAAAGGTTCCGTGTGCTTGGCTATTGCAATGCAGGAAGAAAGGATCATGGTCCAGGCTGCATGCAAAGTGGCACCTCCCGTCATAATGCCTGGGTGATGGGTGCTGTGTGCCTGGACGCATCACAATAGTCCCACAAGCCAGAGAAAAGCCAGAGGGCCTGTGAGGGTTTGCTTGGGGGGGCACTGTTGAGTTCCAGGATAAGGCAAGGTGAGGCAGCGGCCTAGTGCGCGGACCCCCGAGAGCCCCGGATTGCTGCTGCCCCCGCCTTCAAGCCAGAGATGCATTTTCAAACCGATGTAAGTTTACGTTTGGCTGCTGGCTTCAGCGACGGTGGCTTCAAAGTCCCGCCGGGTCTGCTTTCCTTTGGTAGGGCCAGGAAGCCTCTTACAACAGGTATTGGCTGCCTGTCGCCTGCTTTTATCAACTGTGCCAGGACGTGAGCCTTGTGTGTTACAAAATCAGGACAGCAGGCATTGCAGTGGCTCCTGCTTCAGAAAGGCACCTTGAAGAACAGCACTAGGAGCTAACGGAGGGCACCAGGGGTATGGGGGCCAGTGGTGCAATGGATAAGGCGCCTGACTAGGAGTCAGAAGGTTGTGGGTTCCACTGCCATCCGGCTGGGCTCCCAACTCTGTGCTTTGTTTCTTTGAATTACATTTAAATTCCCTTGGCCTTCACTGCTCGCAATAGACTTTTGATTTTATGTGGGGCGGGCCCGGTTGCACAGCAAGGAAACACCAGGCGCCATCTTGAAGCACCACCAGCAGGGGTCCCTCCAGAAGGCCCCAACAAGCAGCAGATGATTTCTATGCATGTGTGCGTCCTGTCCTTCAATGGGTGGGGGTTGGCTTGTGTTGGACACAGTCCCAGGGCAGCCCTTCACGTCCCTGATCGGCCACGATCGGCCAGAGACCTCTCTGTGAGAGCCGCAGGTGAGCCTTCTCGGGACCTCAGCAACTGAGGGGCACATTTCCAAATGAGGGAGACATTTCCAGAAAGCGCACCAGGGAACGGCTCGGCCTCTGCTTCGTGGCCTAACCCAGCCTGGTCCTTCTCCAACCATCTGGGAGCTGTCCAAAAGCCGGTGGGCCTGGCGGAATGGGCTCCCAGCAGGCCCTGGCTGACTGGTGATTTGCATACACACAGACACACGCACGCACGCACACTCTCTCTCGTGCTATCTGCTGCCTTTCAGACCCTGCCACCCCTCGCTTGCTTTAAAGGAGCAGTTGGCGAATGACACTGAGCAAAGAATGCACAAGTGGGTAAAGAGATCACACACCTAGAGGCAGCCAGCTCTCATGAAGAGTAGGGCCTAGAAGCAGTGAAGCTTGAGGGGCTGTGCGCTCTTTGCCATGAGCCCCTAGAGGCGGATCATATAGAAAGCGCTATATAGAAATGAGCAGCCAGCAGAGGACAAGGCAGCCGCTCTCGGTGCAGCACAGCACAGAGAGGATCAAGAGAAACGGGAAGGGCTTCCGCGGCAGCGAGCAAGCACAAGACCAGCACGGGAGCGGGGCCCCTTTTATTCTGTCAATAAAAGGTATTTCTCTCCTGGCACGCACGTGTCTAAAAATATGGAACGCTTCACGAATTTGCGTGTCATCCTTGCGCAGGGGCCATGCTAATCTTCTCTGTATCGTTCCAATTTTAGTATATGTGCTGCCGAAGCGAGCACACACTTGGGGCTGAACTGGCCAGTGTATAAAAGCCAGCGCATCGGCTGCCTATTGACCTAGGTTGACTTGTTATGCTCTAACTTTGGCAAGAAACTGTTTGGTTCTGGGGCCGGTATGGAACCAAGAGGCAAAGACCAACGACCCAAGCTTCCTCGCTGCTGGTTTGGCCCAAAAGGAAAGGTTCCGTGTGCTTGGCTATTGCAATGCAGGAAGAAAGGATCATGGTCCAGGCTGCATGCAAAGTGGCACCTCCCGTCATAATGCCTGGGTGATGGGTGCTGTGTGCCTGGACGCATCACAATAGTCCCACAAGCCAGAGAAAAGCCAGAGGGCCTGTGAGGGTTTGCTTGGGGGGGGCCCTGTTGAATTCCAGGATAGGCAAGGTGAGGCAGCGGCCTAGTGCGCGGACCCCCGAGAGCCCCGGATTGCTGCTGCCCCCGCCTTCAAGCCAGAGATGCATTTTCAAACCGATGTAAGTTTACGTTTGGCTGCTGGCTTCAGCGACGGTGGCTTCAAAGTCCCGCCGGGTCTGCTTTCCTTTGGTAGGGCCAGGAAGCCTCTTACAACAGGTATTGGCTGCCTGTCGCCTGCTTTTATCAACTGTGCCAGGACGTGAGCCTTGTGTGTTACAAAATCAGGACAGCAGGCATTGCAGTGGCTCCTGCTTCAGAAAGGCACCTTGAAGAACAGCACTAGGAGCTAACGGAGGGCACCAGGGGTATGGGGGCCAGTGGTGCAATGGATAAGGCGCCTGACTAGGAGTCAGAAGGTTGTGGGTTCCACTGCCATCCGGCTGGGCTCCCAACTCTGTGCTTTGTTTCTTTGAATTACATTTAAATTCCCTTGGCCTTCACTGCTCGCAATAGACTTTTGATTTTATGTGGGGCGGGCCCGGTTGCACAGCAAGGAAACACCAGGCGCCATCTCGAAGCACCACCAGTAGGGGTCCCTCCAGAAGGCCCCAACAAGCAGCAGATGATTTCTATGCATGTGTGCGTCCTGTCCTTCAATGGGTGGGGGTTGGCTTGTGTTGGACACAGTCCCAGGGCAGCCCTTCACGTCCCTGATCGGCCACGATCGGCCAGAGACCTCTCTGGTGAGCGCCGCAGGCGAGCCTTCTCGGGACCTCAGCAACTGAGGGGCACATTTCCAAATGAGGGAGACATTTCCAGAAAGCGCACCAGGGAACGGCTCGGCCTCTGCTTCGTGGCCTAACCCAGCCTGGTCCTTCTCCAACCATCTGGGAGCTGTCCAAAAGCCGGTGGGCCTGGCGGAATGGGCTCCCAGCAGGCCCTGGCTGACTGGTGATTTGCATACACACAGACACACGCACGCACGCACACTCTCTCTCGTGCTATCTGCTGCCTTTCAGACCCTGCCACCCCTCGCTTGCTTTAAAGGAGCAGTTGGCGAATGACACTGAGCAAAGAATGCACAAGTGGGTAAAGAGATCACACACCTAGAGGCAGCCAGCTCTCATGAAGAGTAGGGCCTAGAAGCAGTGAAGCTTGAGGGGCTGTGCGCTCTTTGCCATGAGCCCCTAGAGGCGGATCATATAGAAAGCGCTATATAGAAATGAGCAGCCAGCAGAGGACAAGGCAGCCGCTCTCGGTGCAGCACAGCACAGAGAGGATCAAGAGAAACGGGAAGGGCTTCCGCGGCAGCGAGCAAGCACAAGACCAGCACGGGAGCGGGGCCCCTTTTATTCTGTCAATAAAAGGTATTTCTCTCCTGGCACGCACGTGTCTAAAAATATGGAACGCTTCACGAATTTGCGTGTCATCCTTGCGCAGGGGCCATGCTAATCTTCTCTGTATCGTTCCAATTTTAGTATATGTGCTGCCGAAGCGAGCACACACTTGGGGCTGAACTGGCCAGTGTATAAAAGCCAGCGCATCGGCTGCCTATTGACCTAGGTTGACTTGTTATGCTCTAACTTTGGCAAGAAACTGTTTGGTTCTGGGGCCGGTATGGAACCAAGAGGCAAAGACCAACGACCCAAGCTTCCTCGCTGCTGGTTTGGCCCAAAAGGAAAGGTTCCGTGTGCTTGGCTATTGCAATGCAGGAAGAAAGGATCATGGTCCAGGCTGCATGCAAAGTGGCACCTCCCGTCATAATGCCTGGGTGATGGGTGCTGTGTGCCTGGACGCATCACAATAGTCCCACAAGCCAGAGAAAAGCCAGAGGGCCTGTGAGGGTTTGCTTGGGGGGGGCCCTGTTGAATTCCAGGATAGGCAAGGTGAGGCAGCGGCCTAGTGCGCGGACCCCCGAGAGCCCCGGATTGCTGCTGCCCCCGCCTTCAAGCAAGAGATGCATTTTCAAACCGATGTAAGTTTACGTTTGGCTGCTGGCTTCAGCGACGGTGGCTTCAAAGTCCCGCCGGGTCTGCTTTCCTTTGGTAGGGCCAGGAAGCCTCTTACAACAGGTATTGGCTGCCTGTCGCCTGCTTTTATCAACTGTGCCAGGACGTGAGCCTTGTGTGTTACAAAATCAGGACAGCAGGCATTGCAGTGGCTCCTGCTTCAGAAAGGCACCTTGAAGAACAGCACTAGGAGCTAACGGAGGGCACCAGGGGTATGGGGGCCAGTGGTGCAATGGATAAGGCGCCTGACTAGGAGTCAGAAAGTTGTGGGTTCCTCTGCCATCCGGCTGGGCTCCCAACTCTGTGCTTTGTTTCTTTGAATTACATTTAAATTCCCTTGGCCTTCACTGCTCGCAATAGACTTTTGATTTTATGTGGGGCGGGCCCGGTTGCACAGCAAGGAAACACCAGGCGCCATCTCGAAGCACCACCAGTAGGGGTCCCTCCAGAAGGCCCCAACAAGCAGCAGATGATTTCTATGCATGTGTGCGTCCTGTCCTTCAATGGGTGGGGGTTGGCTTGTGTTGGACACAGTCCCAGGGCAGCCCTTCACGTCCCTGATCGGCCACGATCGGCCAGAGACCTCTCTGGTGAGCGCCGCAGGCGAGCCTTCTCGGGACCTCAGCAACTGAGGGGCACATTTCCAAATGAGGGAGACATTTCCAGAAAGCGCACCAGGGAACGGCTCAGCCTCTGCTTCGTGGCCTAACCCAGCCTGGTCCTTCTCCAACCATCTGGGAGCTGTCCAAAAGCCGGTGGGCCTGGCGGAATGGGCTCCCAGCAGGCCCTGGCTGACTGGTGATTTGCATACACACAGACACACGCACGCACGCACACTCTCTCTCGTGCTATCTGCTGCCTTTCAGACCCTGCCACCCCTCGCTTGCTTTAAAGGAGCAGTTGGCGAATGACACTGAGCAAAGAATGCACAAGTGGGTAAAGAGATCACACACCTAGAGGCAGCCAGCTCTCATGAAGAGTAGGGCCTAGAAGCAGTGAAGCTTGAGGGGCTGTGCGCTCTTTGCCATGAGCCCCTAGAGGCGGGTCATATAGAAAGCGCTATATAGAAATGAGCAGCCAGCAGAGGACAAGGCAGCCGCTCTCGGTGCAGCACAGCACAGAGAGGATCAAGAGAAACGGGAAGGGCTTCCGCGGCAGCGAGCAAGCACAAGACCAGCACGGGAGCGGGGCCCCTTTTATTCTGTCAATAAAAGGTATTTCTCTCCTGGCACGCACGTGTCTAAAAATATGGAACGCTTCACGAATTTGCGTGTCATCCTTGCGCAGGGGCCATGCTAATCTTCTCTGTATCGTTCCAATTTTAGTATATGTGCTGCCGAAGCGAGCACACACTTGGGGCTGAACTGGCCAGTGTATAAAAGCCAGCGCATCGGCTGCCTATTGACCTAGGTTGACTTGTTATGCTCTAACTTTGGCAAGAAACTGTTTGGTTCTGGGGCCGGTATGGAACCAAGAGGCAAAGACCAACGACCCAAGCTTCCTCGCTGCTGGTTTGGCCCAAAAGGAAAGGTTCCGTGTGCTTGGCTATTGCAATGCAGGAAGAAAGGATCATGGTCCAGGCTGCATGCAAAGTGGCACCTCCCGTCATAATGCCTGGGTGATGGGTGCTGTGTGCCTGGACGCATCACAATAGTCCCACAAGCCAGAGAAAAGCCAGAGGGCCTGTGAGGGTTTGCTTGGGGGGGGCCCTGTTGAATTCCAGGATAGGCAAGGTGAGGCAGCGGCCTAGTGCGCGGACCCCCGAGAGCCCCGGATTGCTGCTGCCCCCGCCTTCAAGCCAGAGATGCATTTTCAAACCGATGTAAGTTTACGTTTGGCTGCTGGCTTCAGCGACGGTGGCTTCAAAGTCCCGCCGGGTCTGCTTTCCTTTGGTAGGGCCAGGAAGCCTCTTACAACAGGTAGTGGCTGCCTGTCGCCTGCTTTTATCAACTGTGCCAGGACGTGAGCCTTGTGTGTTACAAAATCAGGACAGCAGGCATTGCAGTGGCTCCTGCTTCAGAAAGGCACCTTGAAGAACAGCACTAGGAGCTAACGGAGGGCACCAGGGGTATGGGGGCCAGTGGTGCAATGGATAAGGCGCCTGACTAGGAGTCAGAAGGTTGTGGGTTCCACTGCCATCCGGCTGGGCTCCCAACTCTGTGCTTTGTTTCTTTGAATTACATTTAAATTCCCTTGGCCTTCACTGCTCGCAATAGACTTTTGATTTTATGTGGGGCGGGCCCGGTTGCACAGCAAGGAAACACCAGGCGCCATCTCGAAGCACCACCAGTAGGGGTCCCTCCAGAAGGCCCTAACAAGCAGCAGATGATTTCTATGCATGTGTGCGTCCTGTCCTTCAATGGGTGGGGGTTGGCTTGTGTTGGACACAGTCCCAGGGCAGCCCTTCACGTCCCTGATCGGCCACGATCGGCCAGAGACCTCTCTGTGAGCGCCGCAGGCGAGCCTTCTCGGGACCTCAGCAACTGAGGGGCACATTTCCAAATGAGGGAGACATTTCCAGAAAGCGCACCAGGGAAAGGCTCAGCCTCTGCTTCGTGGCCTAACCCAGCCTGGTCCTTCTCCAACCATCTGGGAGCTGTCCAAAAGCCGGTGGGCCTGGCGGAATGGGCTCCCAGCAGGCCCTGGCTGACTGGTGATTTGCATACACACAGACACACGCACGCACGCACACTCTCTCTCGTGCTATCTGCTGCCTTTCAGACCCTGCCACCCCTCGCTTGCTTTAAAGGAGCAGTTGGCGAATGACACTGAGCAAAGAATGCACAAGTGGGTAAAGAGATCACACACCTAGAGGCAGCCAGCTCTCATGAAGAGTAGGGCCTAGAAGCAGTGAAGCTTGAGGGGCTGTGCGCTCTTTGCCATGAGCCCCTAGAGGCGGATCATATAGAAAGCGCTATATAGAAATGAGCAGCCAGCAGAGGACAAGGCAGCCGCTCTCGGTGCAGCACAGCACAGAGAGGATCAAGAGAAACGGGAAGGGCTTCCGCGGCAGCGAGCAAGCACAAGACCAGCACGGGAGCGGGGCCCCTTTTATTCTGTCAATAAAAGGTATTTCTCTCCTGGCACGCACGTGTCTAAAAATATGGAACGCTTCACGAATTTGCGTGTCATCCTTGCGCAGGGGCCATGCTAATCTTCTCTGTATCGTTCCAATTTTAGTATATGTGCTGCCGAAGCGAGCACACACTTGGGGCTGAACTGGCCAGTGTATAAAAGCCAGCGCATCGGCTGCCTATTGACCTAGGTTGACTTGTTATGCTCTAACTTTGGCAAGAAACTGTTTGGTTCTGGGGCCGGTATGGAACCAAGAGGCAAAGACCAACGACCCAAGCTTCCTCGCTGCTGGTTTGGCCCAAAAGGAAAGGTTCCGTGTGCTTGGCTATTGCAATGCAGGAAGAAAGGATCATGGTCCAGGCTGCATGCAAAGTGGCACCTCCCGTCATAATGCCTGGGTGATGGGTGCTGTGTGCCTGGACGCATCACAATAGTCCCACAAGCCAGAGAAAAGCCAGAGGGCCTGTGAGTGTTTGCTTGGGGGGGGCCCTGTTGAATTCCAGGATAGGCAGGGTGAGGCAGCGGCCTAGTGCGCGGACCCCCGAGAGCCCCGGATTGCTGCTGCCCCCGCCTTCAAGCCAGAGATGCATTTTCAAACCGATGTAAGTTTACGTTTGGCTGCTTGCTTCAGCGACGGTGGCTTCAAAGTCCCGCCGGGTCTGCTTTCCTTTGGTAGGGCCAGGAAGCCTCTTACAACAGGTATTGGCTGCCTGTCGCCTGCTTTTATCAACTGTGCCAGGACGTGAGCCTTGTGTGTTACAAAATCAGGACAGCAGGCATTGCAGTGGCTCCTGCTTCAGAAAGGCACCTTGAAGAACAGCACTAGGAGCTAACGGAGGGCACCAGGGGTATGGGGGCCAGTGGTGCAATGGATAAGGCGCCTGACTAGGAGTCAGAAGGTTGTGGGTTCCACTGCCATCCGGCTGGGCTCCCAACTCTGTGCTTTGTTTCTTTGAATTACATTTAAATTCCCTTGGCCTTCACTGCTCGCAATAGACTTTTGATTTTATGTGGGGCGGGCCCGGTTGCACAGCAAGGAAACACCAGGCGCCATCTCGAAGCACCACCAGTAGGGGTCCCTCCAGAAGGCCCCAACAAGCAGCAGATGATTTCTATGCATGTGTGCGTCCTGTCCTTCAATGGGTGGGGGTTGGCTTGTGTTGGACACAGTCCCAGGGCAGCCCTTCACGTCCCTGATCGGCCACGATCGGCCAGAGACCTCTCTGGTGAGCGCCGCAGGCGAGCCTTCTCGGGACCTCAGCAACTGAGGGGCACATTTCCAAATGAGGGAGACATTTCCAGAAAGCGCACCAGGGAACGGCTCAGCCTCTGCTTCGTGGCCTAACCCAGCCTGGTCCTTCTCCAACCATCTGGGAGCTGTCCAAAAGCCGGTGGGCCTGGCGGAATGGGCTCCCAGCAGGCCCTGGCTGACTGGTGATTTGCATACACACAGACACACGCACGCACGCACACTCTCTCTCGTGCTATCTGCTGCCTTTCAGACCCTGCCACCCCTCGCTTGCTTTAAAGGAGCAGTTGGCGAATGACACTGAGCAAAGAATGCACAAGTGGGTAAAGAGATCACACACCTAGAGGCAGCCAGCTCTCATGAAGAGTAGGGCCTAGAAGCAGTGAAGCTTGAGGGGCTGTGCGCTCTTTGCCATGAGCCCCTAGAGGCGGATCATATAGAAAGCGCTATATAGAAATGAGCAGCCAGCAGAGGACAAGGCAGCCGCTCTCGGTGCAGCACAGCACAGAGAGGATCAAGAGAAACGGGAAGGGCTTCCGCGGCAGCGAGCAAGCACAAGACGAGCACGGGAGCGGGGCCCCTTTTATTCTGTCAATAAAAGGTATTTCTCTCCTGGCACGCACGTGTCTAAAAATATGGAACGCTTCACGAATTTGCGTGTCATCCTTGCGCAGGGGCCATGCTAATCTTCTCTGTATCGTTCCAATTTTAGTATATGTGCTGCCGAAGCGAGCACACACTTGGGGCTGAACTGGCCAGTGTATAAAAGCCAGCGCATCGGCTGCCTATTGACCTAGGTTGACTTGTTATGCTCTAACTTTGGCAAGAAACTGTTTGGTTCTGGGGCCGGTATGGAACCAAGAGGCAAAGACCAACGACCCAAGCTTCCTCGCTGCTGGTTTGGCCCAAAAGGAAAGGTTCCGTGTGCTTGGCTATTGCAATGCAGGAAGAAAGGATCATGGTCCAGGCTGCATGCAAAGTGGCACCTCCCGTCATAATGCCTGGGTGATGGGTGCTGTGTGCCTGGACGCATCACAATAGTCCCACAAGCCAGAGAAAAGCCAGAGGGCCTGTGAGGGTTTGCTTGGGGGGGGCCCTGTTGAATTCCAGGATAGGCAAGGTGAGGCAGCGGCCTAGTGCGCGGACCCCCGAGAGCCCCGGATTGCTGCTGCCCCCGCCTTCAAGCCAGAGATGCATTTTCAAACCGATGTAAGTTTACGTTTGGCTGCTGGCTTCAGCGACGGTGGCTTCAAAGTCCCGCCGGGTCTGCTTTCCTTTGGTAGGGCCAGGAAGCCTCTTACAACAGGTATTGGCTGCCTGTCGCCTGCTTTTATCAACTGTGCCAGGACGTGAGCCTTGTGTGTTACAAAATCAGGACAGCAGGCATTGCAGTGGCTCCTGCTTCAGAAAGGCACCTTGAAGAACAGCACTAGGAGCTAACGGAGGGCACCAGGGGTATGGGGGCCAGTGGTGCAATGGATAAGGCGCCTGACTAGGAGTCAGAAGGTTGTGGGTTCCACTGCCATCCGGCTGGGCTCCCAACTCTGTGCTTTGTTTCTTTGAATTACATTTAAATTCCCTTGGCCTTCACTGCTCGCAATAGACTTTTGATTTTATGTGGGGCGGGCCCGGTTGCACAGCAAGGAAACACCAGGCGCCATCTCGAAGCACCACCAGTAGGGGTCCCTCCAGAAGGCCCTAACAAGCAGCAGATGATTTCTATGCATGTGTGCGTCCTGTCCTTCAATGGGTGGGGGTTGGCTTGTGTTGGACACAGTCCCAGGGCAGCCCTTCACGTCCCTGATCGGCCACGATCGGCCAGAGACCTCTCTGTGAGCGCCGCAGGCGAGCCTTCTCGGGACCTCAGCAACTGAGGGGCACATTTCCAAATGAGGGAGACATTTCCAGAAAGCGCACCAGGGAACGGCTCAGCCTCTGCTTCGTGGCCTAACCCAGCCTGGTCCTTCTCCAACCATCTGGGAGCTGTCCAAAAGCCGGTGGGCCTGGCGGAATGGGCTCCCAGCAGGCCCTGGCTGACTGGTGATTTGCATACACACAGACACACGCACGCACGCACACTCTCTCTCGTGCTATCTGCTGCCTTTCAGACCCTGCCACCCCTCGCTTGCTTTAAAGGAGCAGTTGGCGAATGACACTGAGCAAAGAATGCACAAGTGGGTAAAGAGATCACACACCTAGAGGCAGCCAGCTCTCATGAAGAGTAGGGCCTAGAAGCAGTGAAGCTTGAGGGGCTGTGCGCTCTTTGCCATGAGCCCCTAGAGGCGGATCATATAGAAAGCGCTATATAGAAATGAGCAGCCAGCAGAGGACAAGGCAGCCGCTCTCGGTGCAGCACAGCACAGAGAGGATCAAGAGAAACGGGAAGGGCTTCCGCGGCAGCGAGCAAGCACAAGACCAGCACGGGAGCGGGGCCCCTTTTATTCTGTCAATAAAAGGTATTTCTCTCCTGGCACGCACGTGTCTAAAAATATGGAACGCTTCACGAATTTGCGTGTCATCCTTGCGCAGGGGCCATGCTAATCTTCTCTGTATCGTTCCAATTTTAGTATATGTGCTGCCGAAGCGAGCACACACTTGGGGCTGAACTGGCCAGTGTATAAAAGCCAGCGCATCGGCTGCCTATTGACCTAGGTTGACTTGTTATGCTCTAACTTTGGCAAGAAACTGTTTGGTTCTGGGGCCGGTATGGAACCAAGAGGCAAAGACCAACGACCCAAGCTTCCTCGCTGCTGGTTTGGCCCAAAAGGAAAGGTTCCGTGTGCTTGGCTATTGCAATGCAGGAAGAAAGGATCATGGTCCAGGCTGCATGCAAAGTGGCACCTCCCGTCATAATGCCTGGGTGATGGGTGCTGTGTGCCTGGACGCATCACAATAGTCCCACAAGCCAGAGAAAAGCCAGAGGGCCTGTGAGTGTTTGCTTGGGGGGGGCCCTGTTGAATTCCAGGATAGGCAGGGTGAGGCAGCGGCCTAGTGCGCGGACCCCCGAGAGCCCCGGATTGCTGCTGCCCCCGCCTTCAAGCCAGAGATGCATTTTCAAACCGATGTAAGTTTACGTTTGGCTGCTTGCTTCAGCGACGGTGGCTTCAAAGTCCCGCCGGGTCTGCTTTCCTTTGGTAGGGCCAGGAAGCCTCTTACAACAGGTATTGGCTGCCTGTCGCCTGCTTTTATCAACTGTGCCAGGACGTGAGCCTTGTGTGTTACAAAATCAGGACAGCAGGCATTGCAGTGGCTCCTGCTTCAGAAAGGCACCTTGAAGAACAGCACTAGGAGCTAACGGAGGGCACCAGGGGTATGGGGGCCAGTGGTGCAATGGATAAGGCGCCTGACTAGGAGTCAGAAGGTTGTGGGTTCCACTGCCATCCGGCTGGGCTCCCAACTCTGTGCTTTGTTTCTTTGAATTACATTTAAATTCCCTTGGCCTTCACTGCTCGCAATAGACTTTTGATTTTATGTGGGGCGGGCCCGGTTGCACAGCAAGGAAACACCAGGCGCCATCTCGAAGCACCACCAGTAGGGGTCCCTCCAGAAGGCCCCAACAAGCAGCAGATGATTTCTATGCATGTGTGCGTCCTGTCCTTCAATGGGTGGGGGTTGGCTTGTGTTGGACACAGTCCCAGGGCAGCCCTTCACGTCCCTGATCGGCCACGATCGGCCAGAGACCTCTCTGTGAGCGCCGCAGGCGAGCCTTCTCGGGACCTCAGCAACTGAGGGGCACATTTCCAAATGAGGGAGACATTTCCAGAAAGCGCACCAGGGAACGGCTCAGCCTCTGCTTCGTGGCCTAACCCAGCCTGGTCCTTCTCCAACCATCTGGGAGCTGTCCAAAAGCCGGTGGGCCTGGCGGAATGGGCTCCCAGCAGGCCCTGGCTGACTGGTGATTTGCATACACACAGACACACGCACGCACGCACACTCTCTCTCGTGCTATCTGCTGCCTTTCAGACCCTGCCACCCCTCGCTTGCTTTAAAGGAGCAGTTGGCGAATGACACTGAGCAAAGAATGCACAAGTGGGTAAAGAGATCACACACCTAGAGGCAGCCAGCTCTCATGAAGAGTAGGGCCTAGAAGCAGTGAAGCTTGAGGGGCTGTGCGCTCTTTGCCATGAGCCCCTAGAGGCGGATCATATAGAAAGCGCTATATAGAAATGAGCAGCCAGCAGAGGACAAGGCAGCCGCTCTTGGTGCAGCACAGAGAGGATCAAGAGAAACGGGAAGGGCTTCCGCGGCAGCGAGCAAGCACAAGACCAGCACGGGAGCGGGGCCCCTTTTATTCTGTCAATAAAAGGTATTTCTCTCCTGGCACGCACGTGTCTAAAAATATGGAACGCTTCACGAATTTGCGTGTCATCCTTGCGCAGGGGCCATGCTAATCTTCTCTGTATCGTTCCAATTTTAGTATATGTGCTGCCGAAGCGAGCACACACTTGGGGCTGAACTGGCCAGTGTATAAAAGCCAGCGCATCGGCTGCCTATTGACCTAGGTTGACTTGTTATGCTCTAACTTTGGCAAGAAACTGTTTGGTTCTGGGGCCGGTATGGAACCAAGAGGCAAAGACCAACGACCCAAGCTTCCTCGCTGCTGGTTTGGCCCAAAAGGAAAGGTTCCGTGTGCTTGGCTATTGCAATGCAGGAAGAAAGGATCATGGTCCAGGCTGCATGCAAAGTGGCACCTCCCGTCATAATGCCTGGGTGATGGGTGCTGTGTGCCTGGACGCATCACAATAGTCCCACAAGCCAGAGAAAAGCCAGAGGGCCTGTGAGTGTTTGCTTGGGGGGGGCCCTGTTGAATTCCAGGATAGGCAGGGTGAGGCAGCGGCCTAGTGCGCGGACCCCCGAGAGCCCCGGATTGCTGCTGCCCCCGCCTTCAAGCCAGAGATGCATTTTCAAACCGATGTAAGTTTACGTTTGGCTGCTTGCTTCAGCGACGGTGGCTTCAAAGTCCCGCCGGGTCTGCTTTCCTTTGGTAGGGCCAGGAAGCCTCTTACAACAGGTATTGGCTGCCTGTCGCCTGCTTTTATCAACTGTGCCAGGACGTGAGCCTTGTGTGTTACAAAATCAGGACAGCAGGCATTGCAGTGGCTCCTGCTTCAGAAAGGCACCTTGAAGAACAGCACTAGGAGCTAACGGAGGGCACCAGGGGTATGGGGGCCAGTGGTGCAATGGATAAGGCGCCTGACTAGGAGTCAGAAGGTTGTGGGTTCCACTGCCATCCGGCTGGGCTCCCAACTCTGTGCTTTGTTTCTTTGAATTACATTTAAATTCCCTTGGCCTTCACTGCTCGCAATAGACTTTTGATTTTATGTGGGGCGGGCCCGGTTGCACAGCAAGGAAACACCAGGCGCCATCTCGAAGCACCACCAGTAGGGGTCCCTCCACAAGGCCCCAACAAGCAGCAGATGATTTCTATGCATGTGTGCGTCCTGTCCTTCAATGGGTGGGGGTTGGCTTGTGTTGGACACAGTCCCAGGGCAGCCCTTCACGTCCCTGATCGGCCACGATCGGCCAGAGACCTCTCTGTGAGCGCCGCAGGCGAGCCTTCTCGGGACCTCAGCAACTGAGGGGCACATTTCCAAATGAGGGAGACATTTCCAGAAAGCGCACCAGGGAACGGCTCAGCCTCTGCTTCGTGGCCTAACCCAGCCTGGTCCTTCTCCAACCATCTGGGAGCTGTCCAAAAGCCGGTGGGCCTGGCGGAATGGGCTCCCAGCAGGCCCTGGCTGACTGGTGATTTGCATACACACAGACACACGCACGCACGCACACTCTCTCTCGTGCTATCTGCTGCCTTTCAGACCCTGCCACCCCTCGCTTGCTTTAAAGGAGCAGTTGGCGAATGACACTGAGCAAAGAATGCACAAGTGGGTAAAGAGATCACACACCTAGAGGCAGCCAGCTCTCATGAAGAGTAGGGCCTAGAAGCAGTGAAGCTTGAGGGGCTGTGCGCTCTTTGCCATGAGCCCCTAGAGGCGGATCATATAGAAAGCGCTATATAGAAATGAGCAGCCAGCAGAGGACAAGGCAGCCGCTCTTGGTGCAGCACAGAGAGGATCAAGAGAAACGGGAAGGGCTTCCGCGGCAGCGAGCAAGCACAAGACCAGCACGGGAGCGGGGCCCCTTTTATTCTGTCAATAAAAGGTATTTCTCTCCTGGCACGCACGTGTCTAAAAATATGGAACGCTTCACGAATTTGCGTGTCATCCTTGCGCAGGGGCCATGCTAATCTTCTCTGTATCGTTCCAATTTTAGTATATGTGCTGCCGAAGCGAGCACACACTTGGGGCTGAACTGGCCAGTGTATAAAAGCCAGCGCATCGGCTGCCTATTGACCTAGGTTGACTTGTTATGCTCTAACTTTGGCAAGAAACTGTTTGGTTCTGGGGCCGGTATGGAACCAAGAGGCAAAGACCAACGACCCAAGCTTCCTCGCTGCTGGTTTGGCCCAAAAGGAAAGGTTCCGTGTGCTTGGCTATTGCAATGCAGGAAGAAAGGATCATGGTCCAGGCTGCATGCAAAGTGGCACCTCCCGTCATAATGCCTGGGTGATGGGTGCTGTGTGCCTGGACGCATCACAATAGTCCCACAAGCCAGAGAAAAGCCAGAGGGCCTGTGAGGGTTTGCTTGGGGGGGGCCCTGTTGAATTCCAGGATAGGCAAGGTGAGGCAGCGGCCTAGTGCGCGGACCCCCGAGAGCCCCGGATTGCTGCTGCCCCCGCCTTCAAGCAAGAGATGCATTTTCAAACCGATGTAAGTTTACGTTTGGCTGCTGGCTTCAGCGACGGTGGCTTCAAAGTCCCGCCGGGTCTGCTTTCCTTTGGTAGGGCCAGGAAGCCTCTTACAACAGGTATTGGCTGCCTGTCGCCTGCTTTTATCAACTGTGCCAGGACGTGAGCCTTGTGTGTTACAAAATCAGGACAGCAGGCATTGCAGTGGCTCCTGCTTCAGAAAGGCACCTTGAAGAACAGCACTAGGAGCTAACGGAGGGCACCAGGGGTATGGGGGCCAGTGGTGCAATGGATAAGGCGCCTGACTAGGAGTCAGAAGGTTGTGGGTTCCTCTGCCATCCGGCTGGGCTCCCAACTCTGTGCTTTGTTTCTTTGAATTACATTTAAATTCCCTTGGCCTTCTCTGCTCGCAATAGACTTTTGATTTTATGTGGGGCGGGCCCGGTTGCACAGCAAGGAAACACCAGGCGCCATCTCGAAGCACCACCAGTAGGGGTCCCTCCAGAAGGCCCCAACAAGCAGCAGATGATTTCTATGCATGTGTGCGTCCTGTCCTTCAATGGGTGGGGGTTGGCTTGTGTTGGACACAGTCCCAGGGCAGCCCTTCACGTCCCTGATCGGCCACGATCGGCCAGAGACCTCTCTGGTGAGCGCCGCAGGCGAGCCTTCTCGGGACCTCAGCAACTGAGGGGCACATTTCCAAATGAGGGAGACATTTCCAGAAAGCGCACCAGGGAACGGCTCGGCTTCTGCTTCGTGGCCTAACCCAGCCTGGTCCTTCTCCAACCATCTGGGAGCTGTCCAAAAGCCGGTGGGCCTGGCGGAATGGGCTCCCAGCAGGCCCTGGCTGACTGGTGATTTGCATACACACAGACACACGCACGCACGCACACTCTCTCTCGTGCTATCTGCTGCCTTTCAGACCCTGCCACCCCTCGCTTGCTTTAAAGGAGCAGTTGGCGAATGACACTGAGCAAAGAATGCACAAGTGGGTAAAGAGATCACACACCTAGAGGCAGCCAGCTCTCATGAAGAGTAGGGCCTAGAAGCAGTGAAGCTTGAGGGGCTGTGCGCTCTTTGCCATGAGCCCCTAGAGGCGGGTCATATAGAAAGCGCTATATAGAAATGAGCAGCCAGCAGAGGACAAGGCAGCCGCTCTCGGTGCAGCACAGCACAGAGAGGATCAAGAGAAACGGGAAGGGCTTCCGCGGCAGCGAGCAAGCACAAGACGAGCACGGGAGCGGGGCCCCTTTTATTCTGTCAATAAAAGGTATTTCTCTCCTGGCACGCACGTGTCTAAAAATATGGAACGCTTCACGAATTTGCGTGTCATCCTTGCGCAGGGGCCATGCTAATCTTCTCTGTATCGTTCCAATTTTAGTATATGTGCTGCCGAAGCGAGCACACACTTGGGGCTGAACTGGCCAGTGTATAAAAGCCAGCGCATCGGCTGCCTATTGACCTAGGTTGACTTGTTATGCTCTAACTTTGGCAAGAAACTGTTTGGTTCTGGGGCCGGTATGGAACCAAGAGGCAAAGACCAACGACCCAAGCTTCCTCGCTGCTGGTTTGGCCCAAAAGGAAAGGTTCCGTGTGCTTGGCTATTGCAATGCAGGAAGAAAGGATCATGGTCCAGGCTGCATGCAAAGTGGCACCTCCCGTCATAATGCCTGGGTGATGGGTGATGGGTGCTGTGTGCCTGGACGCATCACAATAGTCCCACAAGCCAGAGAAAAGCCAGAGGGCCTGTGAGGGTTTGCTTGGGGGGGGCTCTGTTGAATTCCAGGATAGGCAAGGTGAGGCAGCGGCCTAGTGCGCGGACCCCCGAGAGCCCCGGATTGCTGCTGCCCCCGCCTTCAAGCCAGAGATGCATTTTCAAACCGATGTAAGTTTACGTTTGGCTGCTGGCTTCAGCGACGGTGGCTTCAAAGTCCCGCCGGGTCTGCTTTCCTTTGGTAGGGCCAGGAAGCCTCTTACAACAGGTATTGGCTGCCTGTCGCCTGCTTTTATCAACTGTGCCAGGACGTGAGCCTTGTGTGTTACAAAATCAGGACAGCAGGCATTGCAGTGGCTCCTGCTTCAGAAAGGCACCTTGAAGAACAGCACTAGGAGCTAACGGAGGGCACCAGGGGTATGGGGGCCAGTGGTGCAATGGATAAGGCGCCTGACTAGGAGTCAGAAGGTTGTGGGTTCCTCTGCCATCCGGCTGGGCTCCCAACTCTGTGCTTTGTTTCTTTGAATTACATTTAAATTCCCTTGGCCTTCACTGCTCGCAATAGACTTTTGATTTTATGTGGGGCGGGCCCGGTTGCACAGCAAGGAAACACCAGGCGCCATCTCGAAGCACCACCAGTAGGGGTCCCTCCAGAAGGCCCTAACAAGCAGCAGATGATTTCTATGCATGTGTGCGTCCTGTCCTTCAATGGGTGGGGGTTGGCTTGTGTTGGACACAGTCCCAGGGCAGCCCTTCACGTCCCTGATCGGCCACGATCGGCCAGAGACCTCTCTGTGAGCGCCGCAGGCGAGCCTTCTCGGGACCTCAGCAACTGAGGGGCACATTTCCAAATGAGGGAGACATTTCCAGAAAGCGCACCAGGGAACGGCTCAGCCTCTGCTTCGTGGCCTAACCCAGCCTGGTCCTTCTCCAACCATCTGGGAGCTGTCCAAAAGCCGGTGGGCCTGGCGGAATGGGCTCCCAGCAGGCCCTGGCTGACTGGTGATTTGCATACACACAGACACACGCACGCACGCACACTCTCTCTCGTGCTATCTGCTGCCTTTCAGACCCTGCCACCCCTCGCTTGCTTTAAAGGAGCAGTTGGCGAATGACACTGAGCAAAGAATGCACAAGTGGGTAAAGAGATCACACACCTAGAGGCAGCCAGCTCTCATGAAGAGTAGGGCCTAGAAGCAGTGAAGCTTGAGGGGCTGTGCGCTCTTTGCCATGAGCCCCTAGAGGCGGATCATATAGAAAGCGCTATATAGAAATGAGCAGCCAGCAGAGGACAAGGCAGCCGCTCTCGGTGCAGCACAGCACAGAGAGGATCAAGAGAAACGGGAAGGGCTTCCGCGGCAGCGAGCAAGCACAAGACCAGCACGGGAGCGGGGCCCCTTTTATTCTGTCAATAAAAGGTATTTCTCTCCTGGCACGCACGTGTCTAAAAATATGGAACGCTTCACGAATTTGCGTGTCATCCTTGCGCAGGGGCCATGCTAATCTTCTCTGTATCGTTCCAATTTTAGTATATGTGCTGCCGAAGCGAGCACACACTTGGGGCTGAACTGGCCAGTGTATAAAAGCCAGCGCATCGGCTGCCTATTGACCTAGGTTGACTTGTTATGCTCTAACTTTGGCAAGAAACTGTTTGGTTCTGGGGCCGGTATGGAACCAAGAGGCAAAGACCAACGACCCAAGCTTCCTCGCTGCTGGTTTGGCCCAAAAGGAAAGGTTCCGTGTGCTTGGCTATTGCAATGCAGGAAGAAAGGATCATGGTCCAGGCTGCATGCAAAGTGGCACCTCCCGTCATAATGCCTGGGTGATGGGTGCTGTGTGCCTGGACGCATCACAATAGTCCCACAAGCCAGAGAAAAGCCAGAGGGCCTGTGAGTGTTTGCTTGGGGGGGGCCCTGTTGAATTCCAGGATAGGCAGGGTGAGGCAGCGGCCTAGTGCGCGGACCCCCGAGAGCCCCGGATTGCTGCTGCCCCCGCCTTCAAGCCAGAGATGCATTTTCAAACCGATGTAAGTTTACGTTTGGCTGCTTGCTTCAGCGACGGTGGCTTCAAAGTCCCGCCGGGTCTGCTTTCCTTTGGTAGGGCCAGGAAGCCTCTTACAACAGGTATTGGCTGCCTGTCGCCTGCTTTTATCAACTGTGCCAGGACGTGAGCCTTGTGTGTTACAAAATCAGGACAGCAGGCATTGCAGTGGCTCCTGCTTCAGAAAGGCACCTTGAAGAACAGCACTAGGAGCTAACGGAGGGCACCAGGGGTATGGGGGCCAGTGGTGCAATGGATAAGGCGCCTGACTAGGAGTCAGAAGGTTGTGGGTTCCACTGCCATCCGGCTGGGCTCCCAACTCTGTGCTTTGTTTCTTTGAATTACATTTAAATTCCCTTGGCCTTCACTGCTCGCAATAGACTTTTGATTTTATGTGGGGCGGGCCCGGTTGCACAGCAAGGAAACACCAGGCGCCATCTCGAAGCACCACCAGTAGGGGTCCCTCCAGAAGGCCCCAACAAGCAGCAGATGATTTCTATGCATGTGTGCGTCCTGTCCTTCAATGGGTGGGGGTTGGCTTGTGTTGGACACAGTCCCAGGGCAGCCCTTCACGTCCCTGATCGGCCAGAGACCTCTCTGTGAGCGCCGCAGGCGAGCCTTCTCGGGACCTCAGCAACTGAGGGGCACATTTCCAAATGAGGGAGACATTTCCAGAAAGCGCACCAGGGAACGGCTCGGCCTCTGCTCCGTGGCCCAACCCAGCCTGGTCCTTCTCCAACCATCTGGGAGCTGTCCAAAAGCCGGTGGGCCTGGCGGAATGGGCTCCCAGCAGGCCCTGGCTGACTGGTGATTTGCATACACACAGACACACGCACGCACACTCTCTCTCGTGCTATCTGCTGCCTTTCAGACCCTGCCACCCCTGCTTGCTTTAAAGGAGCAGTTGGCGAATGACACTGAGCAAAGAATGCACAAGTGGGTAAAGAGATCACACACCTAGAGGCAGCCAGCTCTCATGAAGAGTAGGGCCTAGAAGCAGTGAAGCTTGAGGGGCTGTGCGCTCTTTGCCATGAGCCCCTAGAGGCGGATCATATAGAAAGCGCTATATAGAAATGAGCAGCCAGCAGAGGACAAGGCAGCCGCTCTCGGTGCAGCACAGCACAGAGAGGATCAAGAGAAACGGGAAGGGCTTCCGCGGCAGCGAGCAAGCACAAGACCAGCACGGGAGCGGGGCCCCTTTTATTCTGTCAATAAAAGGTATTTCTCTCCTGGCACGCACGTGTCTAAAAATATGGAACGCTTCACGAATTTGCGTGTCATCCTTGCGCAGGGGCCATGCTAATCTTCTCTGTATCGTTCCAATTTTAGTATATGTGCTGCCGAAGCGAGCACACACTTGGGGCTGAACTGGCCAGTGTATAAAAGCCAGCGCATCGGCTGCCTATTGACCTAGGTTGACTTGTTATGCTCTAACTTTGGCAAGAAACTGTTTGGTTCTGGGGCCGGTATGGAACCAAGAGGCAAAGACCAACGACCCAAGCTTCCTCGCTGCTGGTTTGGCCCAAAAGGAAAGGTTCCGTGTGCTTGGCTATTGCAATGCAGGAAGAAAGGATCATGGTCCAGGCTGCATGCAAAGTGGCACCTCCCGTCATAATGCCTGGGTGATGGGTGCTGTGTGCCTGGACGCATCACAATAGTCCCACAAGCCAGAGAAAAGCCAGAGGGCCTGTGAGGGTTTGCTTGGGGGGGGCCCTGTTGAATTCCAGGATAGGCAAGGTGAGGCAGCGGCCTAGTGCGCGGACCCCCGAGAGCCCCGGATTGCTGCTGCCCCCGCCTTCAAGCCAGAGATGCATTTTCAAACCGATGTAAGTTTACGTTTGGCTGCTGGCTTCAGCGACGGTGGCTTCAAAGTCCCGCCGGGTCTGCTTTCCTTTGGTAGGGCCAGGAAGCCTCTTACAACAGGTATTGGCTGCCTGTCGCCTGCTTTTATCAACTGTGCCAGGACGTGAGCCTTGTGTGTTACAAAATCAGGACAGCAGGCATTGCAGTGGCTCCTGCTTCAGAAAGGCACCTTGAAGAACAGCACTAGGAGCTAACGGAGGGCACCAGGGGTATGGGGGCCAGTGGTGCAATGGTTAAGGCGCCTGACTAGGAGTCAGAAGGTTGTGGGTTCCACTGCCATCCGGCTGGGCTCCCAACTCTGTGCTTTGTTTCTTTGAATTACATTTAAATTCCCTTGGCCTTCACTGCTCGCAATAGACTTTTGATTTTATGTGGGGCGGGCCCGGTTGCACAGCAAGGAAACACCAGGCGCCATCTTGAAGCACCACCAGCAGGGGTCCCTCCAGAAGGCCCCAACAAGCAGCAGATGATTTCTATGCATGTGTGCGTCCTGTCCTTCAATGGGTGGGGGTTGGCTTGTGTTGGACACAGTCCCAGGGCAGCCCTTCACGTCCCTGATCGGCCAGAGACCTCTCTATGAGCGCCCCAGGTGAGCCTTCTCGGGACCTCAGCAACTGAGGGGCACATTTCCAAATGAGGGAGACATTTCCAGAAAGCGCACCAGGGAACGGCTCGGCCTCTGCTCCGTGGCCCAGCCCAGCCTGGTCCTTATCCAACCATCTGGGAGCTGTCCAAAAGCCGGTGGGCCAAGCGGAATGGGCTCCCAGCAGGCCCTGGCTGACTGGTGATTTGCATACACACAGACACACGCACGCACACTCTCTCTCGTGCTATCTGCTGCCTTTCAGACCCTGCCACCCCTGCTTGCTTTAAAGGAGCAGTTGGCGAATGACACTGAGCAAAGAATGCACAAGTGGGTAAAGAGATCACACACCTAGAGGCAGCCAGCTCTCATGAAGAGTAGGGCCTAGAAGCAGTGAAGCTTGAGGGGCTGTGCGCTCTTTGCCATGAGCCCCTAGAGGCGGGTCATATAGAAAGCGCTATATCGAAATGAGCAGCCAGCAGAGGACAAGGCAGCCGCTCTCGGTGCAGCACAGCACAGAGAGGATCAAGAGAAACGGGAAGGGCTTCCGCGGCAGCGAGCAAGCACAAGACCAGCACGGGAGCGGGGCCCCTTTTATTCTGTCAATAAAAGGTATTTCTCTCCTGGCACGCACGTGTCTAAAAATATGGAACGCTTCACGAATTTGCGTGTCATCCTTGCGCAGGGGCCATGCTAATCTTCTCTGTATCGTTCCAATTTTAGTATATGTGCTGCCGAAGCGAGCACACACTTGGGGCTGAACTGGCCAGTGTATAAAAGCCAGCGCATCGGCTGCCTCTTGACCTAGGTTGACTTGTTATGCTCTAACTTTGGCAAGAAACTATTTGGTTCTGGGGCCGGGATGAAAGCAAGAGGCAAAGACCAACGACCCAAGCTTCCTCGCTGCTGGTTTGGCCCAAAAGGAAAGGTTCCGTGTGCTTGGCTATTGCAATGCAGGAAGAAAGGATCATGGTCCAGGCTGCATGCAAAGTGGCACCTCCCGTCATAATGCCTGGGTGATGGGTGCTGTGTGCCTGGACGCATCACAATAGTCCCACAAGCCAGAGAAAAGCCAGAGGGCCTGTGAGGGTTTGCTTGGGGGGGCACTGTTGAGTTCCAGGATAAGGCAAGGTGAGGCAGCGGCCTAGTGCGCGGACCCCCGAGAGCCCCGGATTGCTGCTGCCCCCGCCTTCAAGCCAGAGATGCATTTTCAAACCGATGTAAGTTTACGTTTGGCTGCTGGCTTCAGCGACGGTGGCTTCAAAGTCCCGCCGGGTCTGCTTTCCTTTGGTAGGGCCAGGAAGCCTCTTACAACAGGTATTGGCTGCCTGTCGCCTGCTTTTATCAACTGTGCCAGGACGTGAGCCTTGTGTGTTACAAAATCAGGACAGCAGGCATTGCAGTGGCTCCTGCTTCAGAAAGGCACCTTGAAGAACAGCACTAGGAGCTAACGGAGGGCACCAGGGGTATGGGGGCCAGTGGTGCAATGGATAAGGCGCCTGACTAGGAGTCAGAAGGTTGTGGGTTCCACTGCCATCCGGCTGGGCTCCCAACTCTGTGCTTTGTTTCTTTGAATTACATTTAAATTCCCTTGGCCTTCACTGCTCGCAATAGACTTTTGATTTTATGTGGGGCGGGCCCGGTTGCACAGCAAGGAAACACCAGGCGCCATCTCGAAGCACCACCAGTAGGGGTCCCTCCAGAAGGCCCCAACAAGCAGCAGATGATTTCTATGCATGTGTGCGTCCTGTCCTTCAATGGGTGGGGGTTGGCTTGTGTTGGACACAGTCCCAGGGCAGCCCTTCACGTCCCTGATCGGCCACGATCGGCCAGAGACCTCTCTGGTGAGCGCCGCAGGCGAGCCTTCTCGGGACCTCAGCAACTGAGGGGCACATTTCCAAATGAGGGAGACATTTCCAGAAAGCGCACCAGGGAACGGCTCGGCCTCTGCTTCGTGGCCTAACCCAGCCTGGTCCTTCTCCAACCATCTGGGAGCTGTCCAAAAGCCGGTGGGCCTGGCGGAATGGGCTCCCAGCAGGCCCTGGCTGACTGGTGATTTGCATACACACAGACACACGCACGCACGCACACTCTCTCTCGTGCTATCTGCTGCCTTTCAGACCCTGCCACCCCTCGCTTGCTTTAAAGGAGCAGTTGGCGAATGACACTGAGCAAAGAATGCACAAGTGGGTAAAGAGATCACACACCTAGAGGCAGCCAGCTCTCATGAAGAGTAGGGCCTAGAAGCAGTGAAGCTTGAGGGGCTGTGCGCTCTTTGCCATGAGCCCCTAGAGGCGGATCATATAGAAAGCGCTATATAGAAATGAGCAGCCAGCAGAGGACAAGGCAGCCGCTCTCGGTGCAGCACAGCACAGAGAGGATCAAGAGAAACGGGAAGGGCTTCCGCGGCAGCGAGCAAGCACAAGACCAGCACGGGAGCGGGGCCCCTTTTATTCTGTCAATAAAAGGTATTTCTCTCCTGGCACGCACGTGTCTAAAAATATGGAACGCTTCACGAATTTGCGTGTCATCCTTGCGCAGGGGCCATGCTAATCTTCTCTGTATCGTTCCAATTTTAGTATATGTGCTGCCGAAGCGAGCACACACTTGGGGCTGAACTGGCCAGTGTATAAAAGCCAGCGCATCGGCTGCCTATTGACCTAGGTTGACTTGTTATGCTCTAACTTTGGCAAGAAACTGTTTGGTTCTGGGGCCGGTATGGAACCAAGAGGCAAAGACCAACGACCCAAGCTTCCTCGCTGCTGGTTTGGCCCAAAAGGAAAGGTTCCGTGTGCTTGGCTATTGCAATGCAGGAAGAAAGGATCATGGTCCAGGCTGCATGCAAAGTGGCACCTCCCGTCATAATGCCTGGGTGATGGGTGCTGTGTGCCTGGACGCATCACAATAGTCCCACAAGCCAGAGAAAAGCCAGAGGGCCTGTGAGGGTTTGCTTGGGGGGGGCCCTGTTGAATTCCAGGATAGGCAAGGTGAGGCAGCGGCCTAGTGCGCGGACCCCCGAGAGCCCCGGATTGCTGCTGCCCCCGCCTTCAAGCCAGAGATGCATTTTCAAACCGATGTAAGTTTACGTTTGGCTGCTGGCTTCAGCGACGGTGGCTTCAAAGTCCCGCCGGGTCTGCTTTCCTTTGGTAGGGCCAGGAAGCCTCTTACAACAGGTATTGGCTGCCTGTCGCCTGCTTTTATCAACTGTGCCAGGACGTGAGCCTTGTGTGTTACAAAATCAGGACAGCAGGCATTGCAGTGGCTCCTGCTTCAGAAAGGCACCTTGAAGAACAGCACTAGGAGCTAACGGAGGGCACCAGGGGTATGGGGGCCAGTGGTGCAATGGATAAGGCGCCTGACTAGGAGTCAGAAGGTTGTGGGTTCCACTGCCATCCGGCTGGGCTCCCAACTCTGTGCTTTGTTTCTTTGAATTACATTTAAATTCCCTTGGCCTTCACTGCTCGCAATAGACTTTTGATTTTATGTGGGGCGGGCCCGGTTGCACAGCAAGGAAACACCAGGCGCCATCTCCAAGCACCACCAGTAGGGGTCCCTCCAGAAGGCCCCAACAAGCAGCAGATGATTTCTATGCATGTGTGCGTCCTGTCCTTCAATGGGTGGGGGTTGGCTTGTGTTGGACACAGTCCCAGGGCAGCCCTTCACGTCCCTGATCGGCCACGATCGGCGAGAGACCTCTCTGTGAGCGCCGCAGGCGAGCCTTCTCGGGACCTCAGCAACTGAGGGGCACATTTCCAAATGAGGGAGACATTTCCAGAAAGCGCACCAGGGAACGGCTCGGCCTCTGCTTCGTGGCCTAACCCAGCCTGGTCCTTCTCCAACCATCTGGGAGCTGTCCAAAAGCCGGTGGGCCTGGCGGAATGGGCTCCCAGCAGGCCCTGGCTGACTGGTGATTTGCATACACACAGACACACGCACGCACGCACACTCTCTCTCGTGCTATCTGCTGCCTTTCAGACCCTGCCACCCCTCGCTTGCTTTAAAGGAGCAGTTGGCGAATGACACTGAGCAAAGAATGCACAAGTGGGTAAAGAGATCACACACCTAGAGGCAGCCAGCTCTCATGAAGAGTAGGGCCTAGAAGCAGTGAAGCTTGAGGGGCTGTGCGCTCTTTGCCATGAGCCCCTAGAGGCGGATCATATAGAAAGCGCTATATAGAAATGAGCAGCCAGCAGAGGACAAGGCAGCCGCTCTCGGTGCAGCACAGCACAGAGAGGATCAAGAGAAACGGGAAGGGCTTCCGCGGCAGCGAGCAAGCACAAGACGAGCACGGGAGCGGGGCGGGGCCCCTTTTATTCTGTCAATAAAAGGTATTTCTCTCCTGGCACGCACGTGTCTAAAAATATGGAACGCTTCACGAATTTGCGTGTCATCCTTGCGCAGGGGCCATGCTAATCTTCTCTGTATCGTTCCAATTTTAGTATATGTGCTGCCGAAGCGAGCACACACTTGGGGCTGAACTGGCCAGTGTATAAAAGCCAGCGCATCGGCTGCCTATTGACCTAGGTTGACTTGTTATGCTCTAACTTTGGCAAGAAACTGTTTGGTTCTGGGGCCGGTATGGAACCAAGAGGCAAAGACCAACGACCCAAGCTTCCTCGCTGCTGGTTTGGCCCAAAAGGAAAGGTTCCGTGTGCTTGGCTATTGCAATGCAGGAAGAAAGGATCATGGTCCAGGCTGCATGCAAAGTGGCACCTCCCGTCATAATGCCTGGGTGATGGGTGCTGTGTGCCTGGACGCATCACAATAGTCCCACAAGCCAGAGAAAAGCCAGAGGGCCTGTGAGGGTTTGCTTGGGGGGGGCCCTGTTGAATTCCAGGATAGGCAAGGTGAGGCAGCGGCCTAGTGCGCGGACCCCCGAGAGCCCCGGATTGCTGCTGCCCCCGCCTTCAAGCAAGAGATGCATTTTCAAACCGATGTAAGTTTACGTTTGGCTGCTGGCTTCAGCGACGGTGGCTTCAAAGTCCCGCCGGGTCTGCTTTCCTTTGGTAGGGCCAGGAAGCCTCTTACAACAGGTATTGGCTGCCTGTCGCCTGCTTTTATCAACTGTGCCAGGACGTGAGCCTTGTGTGTTACAAAATCAGGACAGCAGGCATTGCAGTGGCTCCTGCTTCAGAAAGGCACCTTGAAGAACAGCACTAGGAGCTAACGGAGGGCACCAGGGGTATGGGGGCCAGTGGTGCAATGGATAAGGCGCCTGACTAGGAGTCAGAAGGTTGTGGGTTCCTCTGCCATCCGGCTGGGCTCCCAACTCTGTGCTTTGTTTCTTTGAATTACATTTAAATTCCCTTGGCCTTCACTGCTCGCAATAGACTTTTGATTTTATGTGGGGCGGGCCCGGTTGCACAGCAAGGAAACACCAGGCGCCATCTCGAAGCACCACCAGTAGGGGTCCCTCCAGAAGGCCCCAACAAGCAGCAGATGATTTCTATGCATGTGTGCGTCCTGTCCTTCAATGGGTGGGGGTTGGCTTGTGTTGGACACAGTCCCAGGGCAGCCCTTCACGTCCCTGATCGGCCAGAGACCTCTCTGGTGAGCGCCGCAGGCGAGCCTTCTCGGGACCTCAGCAACTGAGGGGCACATTTCCAAATGAGGGAGACATTTCCAGAAAGCGCACCAGGGAACGGCTCAGCCTCTGCTTCGTGGCCTAACCCAGCCTGGTCCTTCTCCAACCATCTGGGAGCTGTCCAAAAGCCGGTGGGCCTGGCGGAATGGGCTCCCAGCAGGCCCTGGCTGACTGGTGATTTGCATACACACAGACACACGCACGCACGCACACTCTCTCTCGTGCTATCTGCTGCCTTTCAGACCCTGCCACCCCTCGCTTGCTTTAAAGGAGCAGTTGGCGAATGACACTGAGCAAAGAATGCACAAGTGGGTAAAGAGATCACACACCTAGAGGCAGCCAGCTCTCATGAAGAGTAGGGCCTAGAAGCAGTGAAGCTTGAGGGGCTGTGCGCTCTTTGCCATGAGCCCCTAGAGGCGGGTCATATAGAAAGCGCTATATAGAAATGAGCAGCCAGCAGAGGACAAGGCAGCCGCTCTCGGTGCAGCACAGCACAGAGAGGATCAAGAGAAACGGGAAGGGCTTCCGCGGCAGCGAGCAAGCACAAGACCAGCACGGGAGCGGGGCCCCTTTTATTCTGTCAATAAAAGGTATTTCTCTCCTGGCACGCACGTGTCTAAAAATATGGAACGCTTCACGAATTTGCGTGTCATCCTTGCGCAGGGGCCATGCTAATCTTCTCTGTATCGTTCCAATTTTAGTATATGTGCTGCCGAAGCGAGCACACACTTGGGGCTGAACTGGCCAGTGTATAAAAGCCAGCGCATCGGCTGCCTATTGACCTAGGTTGACTTGTTATGCTCTAACTTTGGCAAGAAACTGTTTGGTTCTGGGGCCGGTATGGAACCAAGAGGCAAAGACCAACGACCCAAGCTTCCTCGCTGCTGGTTTGGCCCAAAAGGAAAGGTTCCGTGTGCTTGGCTATTGCAATGCAGGAAGAAAGGATCATGGTCCAGGCTGCATGCAAAGTGGCACCTCCCGTCATAATGCCTGGGTGATGGGTGCTGTGTGCCTGGACGCATCACAATAGTCCCACAAGCCAGAGAAAAGCCAGAGGGCCTGTGAGGGTTTGCTTGGGGGGGGCCCTGTTGAATTCCAGGATAGGCAAGGTGAGGCAGCGGCCTAGTGCGCGGACCCCCGAGAGCCCCGGATTGCTGCTGCCCCCGCCTTCAAGCCAGAGATGCATTTTCAAACCGATGTAAGTTTACGTTTGGCTGCTGGCTTCAGCGACGGTGGCTTCAAAGTCCCGCCGGGTCTGCTTTCCTTTGGTAGGGCCAGGAAGCCTCTTACAACAGGTATTGGCTGCCTGTCGCCTGCTTTTATCAACTGTGCCAGGACGTGAGCCTTGTGTGTTACAAAATCAGGACAGCAGGCATTGCAGTGGCTCCTGCTTCAGAAAGGCACCTTGAAGAACAGCACTAGGAGCTAACGGAGGGCACCAGGGGTATGGGGGCCAGTGGTGCAATGGATAAGGCGCCTGACTAGGAGTCAGAAGGTTGTGGGTTCCACTGCCATCCGGCTGGGCTCCCAACTCTGTGCTTTGTTTCTTTGAATTACATTTAAATTCCCTTGGCCTTCACTGCTCGCAATAGACTTTTGATTTTATGTGGGGCGGGCCCGGTTGCACAGCAAGGAAACACCAGGCGCCATCTCGAAGCACCACCAGTAGGGGTCCCTCCAGAAGGCCCTAACAAGCAGCAGATGATTTCTATGCATGTGTGCGTCCTGTCCTTCAATGGGTGGGGGTTGGCTTGTGTTGGACACAGTCCCAGGGCAGCCCTTCACGTCCCTGATCGGCCACGATCGGCCAGAGACCTCTCTGTGAGCGCCGCAGGCGAGCCTTCTCGGGACCTCAGCAACTGAGGGGCACATTTCCAAATGAGGGAGACATTTCCAGAAAGCGCACCAGGGAACGGCTCAGCCTCTGCTTCGTGGCCTAACCCAGCCTGGTCCTTCTCCAACCATCTGGGAGCTGTCCAAAAGCCGGTGGGCCTGGCGGAATGGGCTCCCAGCAGGCCCTGGCTGACTGGTGATTTGCATACACACAGACACACGCACGCACGCACACTCTCTCTCGTGCTATCTGCTGCCTTTCAGACCCTGCCACCCCTCGCTTGCTTTAAAGGAGCAGTTGGCGAATGACACTGAGCAAAGAATGCACAAGTGGGTAAAGAGATCACACACCTAGAGGCAGCCAGCTCTCATGAAGAGTAGGGCCTAGAAGCAGTGAAGCTTGAGGGGCTGTGCGCTCTTTGCCATGAGCCCCTAGAGGCGGATCATATAGAAAGCGCTATATAGAAATGAGCAGCCAGCAGAGGACAAGGCAGCCGCTCTCGGTGCAGCACAGCACAGAGAGGATCAAGAGAAACGGGAAGGGCTTCCGCGGCAGCGAGCAAGCACAAGACCAGCACGGGAGCGGGGCCCCTTTTATTCTGTCAATAAAAGGTATTTCTCTCCTGGCACGCACGTGTCTAAAAATATGGAACGCTTCACGAATTTGCGTGTCATCCTTGCGCAGGGGCCATGCTAATCTTCTCTGTATCGTTCCAATTTTAGTATATGTGCTGCCGAAGCGAGCACACACTTGGGGCTGAACTGGCCAGTGTATAAAAGCCAGCGCATCGGCTGCCTATTGACCTAGGTTGACTTGTTATGCTCTAACTTTGGCAAGAAACTGTTTGGTTCTGGGGCCGGTATGGAACCAAGAGGCAAAGACCAACGACCCAAGCTTCCTCGCTGCTGGTTTGGCCCAAAAGGAAAGGTTCCGTGTGCTTGGCTATTGCAATGCAGGAAGAAAGGATCATGGTCCAGGCTGCATGCAAAGTGGCACCTCCCGTCATAATGCCTGGGTGATGGGTGCTGTGTGCCTGGACGCATCACAATAGTCCCACAAGCCAGAGAAAAGCCAGAGGGCCTGTGAGTGTTTGCTTGGGGGGGGCCTTGTTGAATTCCAGGATAGGCAGGGTGAGGCAGCGGCCTAGTGCGCGGACCCCCGAGAGCCCCGGATTGCTGCTGCCCCCGCCTTCAAGCCAGAGATGCATTTTCAAACCGATGTAAGTTTACGTTTGGCTGCTTGCTTCAGCGACGGTGGCTTCAAAGTCCCGCCGGGTCTGCTTTCCTTTGGTAGGGCCAGGAAGCCTCTTACAACAGGTATTGGCTGCCTGTCGCCTGCTTTTATCAACTGTGCCAGGACGTGAGCCTTGTGTGTTACAAAATCAGGACAGCAGGCATTGCAGTGGCTCCTGCTTCAGAAAGGCACCTTGAAGAACAGCACTAGGAGCTAACGGAGGGCACCAGGGGTATGGGGGCCAGTGGTGCAATGGATAAGGCGCCTGACTAGGAGTCAGAAGGTTGTGGGTTCCACTGCCATCCGGCTGGGCTCCCAACTCTGTGCTTTGTTTCTTTGAATTACATTTAAATTCCCTTGGCCTTCACTGCTCGCAATAGACTTTTGATTTTATGTGGGGCGGGCCCGGTTGCACAGCAAGGAAACACCAGGCGCCATCTCGAAGCACCACCAGTAGGGGTCCCTCCAGAAGGCCCCAACAAGCAGCAGATGATTTCTATGCATGTGTGCGTCCTGTCCTTCAATGGGTGGGGGTTGGCTTGTGTTGGACACAGTCCCAGGGCAGCCCTTCACGTCCCTGATCGGCCACGATCGGCCAGAGACCTCTCTGGTGAGCGCCGCAGGCGAGCCTTCTCGGGACCTCAGCAACTGAGGGGCACATTTCCAAATGAGGGAGACATTTCCAGAAAGCGCACCAGGGAACGGCTCAGCCTCTGCTTCGTGGCCTAACCCAGCCTGGTCCTTCTCCAACCATCTGGGAGCTGTCCAAAAGCCGGTGGGCCTGGCGGAATGGGCTCCCAGCAGGCCCTGGCTGACTGGTGATTTGCATACACACAGACACACGCACGCACGCACACTCTCTCTCGTGCTATCTGCTGCCTTTCAGACCCTGCCACCCCTCGCTTGCTTTAAAGGAGCAGTTGGCGAATGACACTGAGCAAAGAATGCACAAGTGGGTAAAGAGATCACACACCTAGAGGCAGCCAGCTCTCATGAAGAGTAGGGCCTAGAAGCAGTGAAGCTTGAGGGGCTGTGCGCTCTTTGCCATGAGCCCCTAGAGGCGGATCATATAGAAAGCGCTATATAGAAATGAGCAGCCAGCAGAGGACAAGGCAGCCGCTCTTGGTGCAGCACAGAGAGGATCAAGAGAAACGGGAAGGGCTTCCGCGGCAGCGAGCAAGCACAAGACCAGCACGGGAGCGGGGCCCCTTTTATTCTGTCAATAAAAGGTATTTCTCTCCTGGCACGCACGTGTCTAAAAATATGGAACGCTTCACGAATTTGCGTGTCATCCTTGCGCAGGGGCCATGCTAATCTTCTCTGTATCGTTCCAATTTTAGTATATGTGCTGCCGAAGCGAGCACACACTTGGGGCTGAACTGGCCAGTGTATAAAAGCCAGCGCATCGGCTGCCTATTGACCTAGGTTGACTTGTTATGCTCTAACTTTGGCAAGAAACTGTTTGGTTCTGGGGCCGGTATGGAACCAAGAGGCAAAGACCAACGACCCAAGCTTCCTCGCTGCTGGTTTGGCCCAAAAGGAAAGGTTCCGTGTGCTTGGCTATTGCAATGCAGGAAGAAAGGATCATGGTCCAGGCTGCATGCAAAGTGGCACCTCCCGTCATAATGCCTGGGTGATGGGTGCTGTGTGCCTGGACGCATCACAATAGTCCCACAAGCCAGAGAAAAGCCAGAGGGCCTGTGAGGGTTTGCTTGGGGGGGGCCCTGTTGAATTCCAGGATAGGCAAGGTGAGGCAGCGGCCTAGTGCGCGGACCCCCGAGAGCCCCGGATTGCTGCTGCCCCCGCCTTCAAGCCAGAGATGCATTTTCAAACCGATGTAAGTTTACGTTTGGCTGCTGGCTTCAGCGACGGTGGCTTCAAAGTCCCGCCGGGTCTGCTTTCCTTTGGTAGGGCCAGGAAGCCTCTTACAACAGGTATTGGCTGCCTGTCGCCTGCTTTTATCAACTGTGCCAGGACGTGAGCCTTGTGTGTTACAAAATCAGGACAGCAGGCATTGCAGTGGCTCCTGCTTCAGAAAGGCACCTTGAAGAACAGCACTAGGAGCTAACGGAGGGCACCAGGGGTATGGGGGCCAGTGGTGCAATGGATAAGGCGCCTGACTAGGAGTCAGAAGGTTGTGGGTTCCACTGCCATCCGGCTGGGCTCCCAACTCTGTGCTTTGTTTCTTTGAATTACATTTAAATTCCCTTGGCCTTCACTGCTCGCAATAGACTTTTGATTTTATGTGGGGCGGGCCCGGTTGCACAGCAAGGAAACACCAGGCGCCATCTCGAAGCACCACCAGTAGGGGTCCCTCCAGAAGGCCCTAACAAGCAGCAGATGATTTCTATGCATGTGTGCGTCCTGTCCTTCAATGGGTGGGGGTTGGCTTGTGTTGGACACAGTCCCAGGGCAGCCCTTCACGTCCCTGATCGGCCACGATCGGCCAGAGACCTCTCTGTGAGCGCCGCAGGCGAGCCTTCTCGGGACCTCAGCAACTGAGGGGCACATTTCCAAATGAGGGAGACATTTCCAGAAAGCGCACCAGGGAACGGCTCAGCCTCTGCTTCGTGGCCTAACCCAGCCTGGTCCTTCTCCAACCATCTGGGAGCTGTCCAAAAGCCGGTGGGCCTGGCGGAATGGGCTCCCAGCAGGCCCTGGCTGACTGGTGATTTGCATACACACAGACACACGCACGCACGCACACTCTCTCTCGTGCTATCTGCTGCCTTTCAGACCCTGCCACCCCTCGCTTGCTTTAAAGGAGCAGTTGGCGAATGACACTGAGCAAAGAATGCACAAGTGGGTAAAGAGATCACACACCTAGAGGCAGCCAGCTCTCATGAAGAGTAGGGCCTAGAAGCAGTGAAGCTTGAGGGGCTGTGCGCTCTTTGCCATGAGCCCCTAGAGGCGGATCATATAGAAAGCGCTATATAGAAATGAGCAGCCAGCAGAGGACAAGGCAGCCGCTCTCGGTGCAGCACAGCACAGAGAGGATCAAGAGAAACGGGAAGGGCTTCCGCGGCAGCGAGCAAGCACAAGACCAGCACGGGAGCGGGGCCCCTTTTATTCTGTCAATAAAAGGTATTTCTCTCCTGGCACGCACGTGTCTAAAAATATGGAACGCTTCACGAATTTGCGTGTCATCCTTGCGCAGGGGCCATGCTAATCTTCTCTGTATCGTTCCAATTTTAGTATATGTGCTGCCGAAGCGAGCACACACTTGGGGCTGAACTGGCCAGTGTATAAAAGCCAGCGCATCGGCTGCCTATTGACCTAGGTTGACTTGTTATGCTCTAACTTTGGCAAGAAACTGTTTGGTTCTGGGGCCGGTATGGAACCAAGAGGCAAAGACCAACGACCCAAGCTTCCTCGCTGCTGGTTTGGCCCAAAAGGAAAGGTTCCGTGTGCTTGGCTATTGCAATGCAGGAAGAAAGGATCATGGTCCAGGCTGCATGCAAAGTGGCACCTCCCGTCATAATGCCTGGGTGATGGGTGCTGTGTGCCTGGACGCATCACAATAGTCCCACAAGCCAGAGAAAAGCCAGAGGGCCTGTGAGTGTTTGCTTGGGGGGGGCCCTGTTGAATTCCAGGATAGGCAGGGTGAGGCAGCGGCCTAGTGCGCGGACCCCCGAGAGCCCCGGATTGCTGCTGCCCCCGCCTTCAAGCCAGAGATGCATTTTCAAACCGATGTAAGTTTACGTTTGGCTGCTTGCTTCAGCGACGGTGGCTTCAAAGTCCCGCCGGGTCTGCTTTCCTTTGGTAGGGCCAGGAAGCCTCTTACAACAGGTATTGGCTGCCTGTCGCCTGCTTTTATCAACTGTGCCAGGACGTGAGCCTTGTGTGTTACAAAATCAGGACAGCAGGCATTGCAGTGGCTCCTGCTTCAGAAAGGCACCTTGAAGAACAGCACTAGGAGCTAACGGAGGGCACCAGGGGTATGGGGGCCAGTGGTGCAATGGATAAGGCGCCTGACTAGGAGTCAGAAGGTTGTGGGTTCCACTGCCATCCGGCTGGGCTCCCAACTCTGTGCTTTGTTTCTTTGAATTACATTTAAATTCCCTTGGCCTTCACTGCTCGCAATAGACTTTTGATTTTATGTGGGGCGGGCCCGGTTGCACAGCAAGGAAACACCAGGCGCCATCTCGAAGCACCACCAGTAGGGGTCCCTCCAGAAGGCCCCAACAAGCAGCAGATGATTTCTATGCATGTGTGCGTCCTGTCCTTCAATGGGTGGGGGTTGGCTTGTGTTGGACACAGTCCCAGGGCAGCCCTTCACGTCCCTGATCGGCCACGATCGGCCAGAGACCTCTCTGTGAGCGCCGCAGGCGAGCCTTCTCGGGACCTCAGCAACTGAGGGGCACATTTCCAAATGAGGGAGACATTTCCAGAAAGCGCACCAGGGAACGGCTCAGCCTCTGCTTCGTGGCCTAACCCAGCCTGGTCCTTCTCCAACCATCTGGGAGCTGTCCAAAAGCCGGTGGGCCTGGCGGAATGGGCTCCCAGCAGGCCCTGGCTGACTGGTGATTTGCATACACACAGACACACGCACGCACGCACACTCTCTCTCGTGCTATCTGCTGCCTTTCAGACCCTGCCACCCCTCGCTTGCTTTAAAGGAGCAGTTGGCGAATGACACTGAGCAAAGAATGCACAAGTGGGTAAAGAGATCACACACCTAGAGGCAGCCAGCTCTCATGAAGAGTAGGGCCTAGAAGCAGTGAAGCTTGAGGGGCTGTGCGCTCTTTGCCATGAGCCCCTAGAGGCGGATCATATAGAAAGCGCTATATAGAAATGAGCAGCCAGCAGAGGACAAGGCAGCCGCTCTTGGTGCAGCACAGAGAGGATCAAGAGAAACGGGAAGGGCTTCCGCGGCAGCGAGCAAGCACAAGACCAGCACGGGAGCGGGGCCCCTTTTATTCTGTCAATAAAAGGTATTTCTCTCCTGGCACGCACGTGTCTAAAAATATGGAACGCTTCACGAATTTGCGTGTCATCCTTGCGCAGGGGCCATGCTAATCTTCTCTGTATCGTTCCAATTTTAGTATATGTGCTGCCGAAGCGAGCACACACTTGGGGCTGAACTGGCCAGTGTATAAAAGCCAGCGCATCGGCTGCCTATTGACCTAGGTTGACTTGTTATGCTCTAACTTTGGCAAGAAACTGTTTGGTTCTGGGGCCGGTATGGAACCAAGAGGCAAAGACCAACGACCCAAGCTTCCTCGCTGCTGGTTTGGCCCAAAAGGAAAGGTTCCGTGTGCTTGGCTATTGCAATGCAGGAAGAAAGGATCATGGTCCAGGCTGCATGCAAAGTGGCACCTCCCGTCATAATGCCTGGGTGATGGGTGCTGTGTGCCTGGACGCATCACAATAGTCCCACAAGCCAGAGAAAAGCCAGAGGGCCTGTGAGGGTTTGCTTGGGGGGGGCCCTGTTGAATTCCAGGATAGGCAAGGTGAGGCAGCGGCCTAGTGCGCGGACCCCCGAGAGCCCCGGATTGCTGCTGCCCCCGCCTTCAAGCAAGAGATGCATTTTCAAACCGATGTAAGTTTACGTTTGGCTGCTGGCTTCAGCGACGGTGGCTTCAAAGTCCCGCCGGGTCTGCTTTCCTTTGGTAGGGCCAGGAAGCCTCTTACAACAGGTATTGGCTGCCTGTCGCCTGCTTTTATCAACTGTGCCAGGACGTGAGCCTTGTGTGTTACAAAATCAGGACAGCAGGCATTGCAGTGGCTCCTGCTTCAGAAAGGCACCTTGAAGAACAGCACTAGGAGCTAACGGAGGGCACCAGGGGTATGGGGGCCAGTGGTGCAATGGATAAGGCGCCTGACTAGGAGTCAGAAGGTTGTGGGTTCCTCTGCCATCCGGCTGGGCTCCCAACTCTGTGCTTTGTTTCTTTGAATTACATTTAAATTCCCTTGGCCTTCTCTGCTCGCAATAGACTTTTGATTTTATGTGGGGCGGGCCCGGTTGCACAGCAAGGAAACACCAGGCGCCATCTCGAAGCACCACCAGTAGGGGTCCCTCCAGAAGGCCCCAACAAGCAGCAGATGATTTCTATGCATGTGTGCGTCCTGTCCTTCAATGGGTGGGGGTTGGCTTGTGTTGGACACAGTCCCAGGGCAGCCCTTCACGTCCCTGATCGGCCACGATCGGCCAGAGACCTCTCTGGTGAGCGCCGCAGGCGAGCCTTCTCGGGACCTCAGCAACTGAGGGGCACATTTCCAAATGAGGGAGACATTTCCAGAAAGCGCACCAGGGAACGGCTCGGCTTCTGCTTCGTGGCCTAACCCAGCCTGGTCCTTCTCCAACCATCTGGGAGCTGTCCAAAAGCCGGTGGGCCTGGCGGAATGGGCTCCCAGCAGGCCCTGGCTGACTGGTGATTTGCATACACACAGACACACGCACGCACGCACACTCTCTCTCGTGCTATCTGCTGCCTTTCAGACCCTGCCACCCCTCGCTTGCTTTAAAGGAGCAGTTGGCGAATGACACTGAGCAAAGAATGCACAAGTGGGTAAAGAGATCACACACCTAGAGGCAGCCAGCTCTCATGAAGAGTAGGGCCTAGAAGCAGTGAAGCTTGAGGGGCTGTGCGCTCTTTGCCATGAGCCCCTAGAGGCGGGTCATATAGAAAGCGCTATATAGAAATGAGCAGCCAGCAGAGGACAAGGCAGCCGCTCTCGGTGCAGCACAGCACAGAGAGGATCAAGAGAAACGGGAAGGGCTTCCGCGGCAGCGAGCAAGCACAAGACGAGCACGGGAGCGGGGCCCCTTTTATTCTGTCAATAAAAGGTATTTCTCTCCTGGCACGCACGTGTCTAAAAATATGGAACGCTTCACGAATTTGCGTGTCATCCTTGCGCAGGGGCCATGCTAATCTTCTCTGTATCGTTCCAATTTTAGTATATGTGCTGCCGAAGCGAGCACACACTTGGGGCTGAACTGGCCAGTGTATAAAAGCCAGCGCATCGGCTGCCTATTGACCTAGGTTGACTTGTTATGCTCTAACTTTGGCAAGAAACTGTTTGGTTCTGGGGCCGGTATGGAACCAAGAGGCAAAGACCAACGACCCAAGCTTCCTCGCTGCTGGTTTGGCCCAAAAGGAAAGGTTCCGTGTGCTTGGCTATTGCAATGCAGGAAAGAAAGGATCATGGTCCAGGCTGCATGCAAAGTGGCACCTCCCGTCATAATGCCTGGGAGATGGGTGCTGTGTGCCTGGACGCATCACAATAGTCCCACAAGCCAGAGAAAAGCCAGAGGGCCTGTGAGGGTTTGCTTGGGGGGGGCCCTGTTGAATTCCAGGATAGGCAAGGTGAGGCAGCGGCCTAGTGCGCGGACCCCCGAGAGCCCCGGATTGCTGCTGCCCCCGCCTTCAAGCCAGAGATGCATTTTCAAACCGATGTAAGTTTACGTTTGGCTGCTGGCTTCAGCGACGGTGGCTTCAAAGTCCCGCCGGGTCTGCTTTCCTTTGGTAGGGCCATGAAGCCTCTTACAACAGGTATTGGCTGCCTGTCGCCTGCTTTTATCAACTGTGCCAGGACGTGAGCCTTGTGTGTTACAAAATCAGGACAGCAGGCATTGCAGTGGCTCCTGCTTCAGAAAGGCACCTTGAAGAACAGCACTAGGAGCTAACGGAGGGCACCAGGGGTATGGGGGCCAGTGGTGCAATGGATAAGGCGCCTGACTAGGAGTCAGAAGGTTGTGGGTTCCACTGCCATCCGGCTGGGCTCCCAACTCTGTGCTTTGTTTCTTTGAATTACATTTAAATTCCCTTGGCCTTCACTGCTCGCAATAGACTTTTGATTTTATGTGGGGCGGGCCCGGTTGCACAGCAAGGAAACACCAGGCGCCATCTCGAAGCACCACCAGTAGGGGTCCCTCCAGAAGGCCCCAACAAGCAGCAGATGATTTCTATGCATGTGTGCGTCCTGTCCTTCAATGGGTGGGGGTTGGCTTGTGTTGGACACAGTCCCAGGGCAGCCCTTCACGTCCCTGATCGGCCACGATCGGCCAGAGACCTCTCTCTGTGAGCGCCGCAGGCGAGCCTTCTCGGGACCTCAGCAACTGAGGGGCACATTTCCAAATGAGGGAGACATTTCCAGAAAGCGCACCAGGGAACGGCTCGGCCTCTGCTTCGTGGCCTAACCCAGCCTGGTCCTTCTCCAACCATCTGGGAGCTGTCCAAAAGCCGGTGGGCCTGGCGGAATGGGCTCCCAGCAGGCCCTGGCTGACTGGTGATTTGCATACACACAGACACACGCACGCACGCACACTCTCTCTCGTGCTATCTGCTGCCTTTCAGACCCTGCCACCCCTCGCTTGCTTTAAAGGAGCAGTTGGCGAATGACACTGAGCAAAGAATGCACAAGTGGGTAAAGAGATCACACACCTAGAGGCAGCCAGCTCTCATGAAGAGTAGGGCCTAGAAGCAGTGAAGCTTGAGGGGCTGTGCGCTCTTTGCCATGAGCCCCTAGAGGCGGATCATATAGAAAGCGCTATATAGAAATGAGCAGCCAGCAGAGGACAAGGCAGCCGCTCTCGGTGCAGCACAGCACAGAGAGGATCAAGAGAAACGGGAAGGGCTTCCGCGGCAGCGAGCAAGCACAAGACCAGCACGGGAGCGGGGCCCCTTTTATTCTGTCAATAAAAGGTATTTCTCTCCTGGCACGCACGTGTCTAAAAATATGGAACGCTTCACGAATTTGCGTGTCATCCTTGCGCAGGGGCCATGCTAATCTTCTCTGTATCGTTCCAATTTTAGTATATGTGCTGCCGAAGCGAGCACACACTTGGGGCTGAACTGGCCAGTGTATAAAAGCCAGCGCATCGGCTGCCTTTTGACCTAGGTTGACTTGTTATGCTCTAACTTTGGCAAGAAACTGTTTGGTTCTGGGGCCGGTATGGAACCAAGAGGCAAAGACCAACGACCCAAGCTTCCTCGCTGCTGGTTTGGCCCAAAAGGAAAGGTTCCGTGTGCTTGGCTATTGCAATGCAGGAAAGAAAGGATCATGGTCCAGGCTGCATGCAAAGTGGCACCTCCCGTCATAATGCCTGGGAGATGGGTGCTGTGTGCCTGGACGCATCACAATAGTCCCACAAGCCAGAGAAAAGCCAGAGGGCCTGTGAGGGTTTGCTTGGGGGGGGCCCTGTTGAATTCCAGGATAGGCAAGGTGAGGCAGCGGCCTAGTGCGCGGACCCCCGAGAGCCCCGGATTGCTGCTGCCCCCGCCTTCAAGCCAGAGATGCATTTTCAAACCGATGTAAGTTTACGTTTGGCTGCTGGCTTCAGCGACGGTGGCTTCAAAGTCCCGCCGGGTCTGCTTTCCTTTGGTAGGGCCAGGAAGCCTCTTACAACAGGTATTGGCTGCCTGTCGCCTGCTTTTATCAACTGTGCCAGGACGTGAGCCTTGTGTGTTACAAAATCAGGACAGCAGGCATTGCAGTGGCTCCTGCTTCAGAAAGGCACCTTGAAGAACAGCACTAGGAGCTAACGGAGGGCACCAGGGGTATGGGGGCCAGTGGTGCAATGGATAAGGCGCCTGACTAGGAGTCAGAAGGTTGTGGGTTCCACTGCCATCCGGCTGGGCTCCCAACTCTGTGCTTTGTTTCTTTGAATTACATTTAAATTCCCTTGGCCTTCACTGCTCGCAATAGACTTTTGATTTTATGTGGGGCGGGCCCGGTTGCACAGCAAGGAAACACCAGGCGCCATCTCGAAGCACCACCAGTAGGGGTCCCTCCAGAAGGCCCCAACAAGCAGCAGATGATTTCTATGCATGTGTGCGTCCTGTCCTTCAATGGGTGGGGGTTGGCTTGTGTTGGACACAGTCCCAGGGCAGCCCTTCACGTCCCTGATCGGCCACGATCGGCCAGAGACCTCTCTGGTGAGCGCCGCAGGCGAGCCTTCTCGGGACCTCAGCAACTGAGGGGCACATTTCCAAATGAGGGAGACATTTCCAGAAAGCGCACCAGGGAACGGCTCGGCCTCTGCTTCGTGGCCTAACCCAGCCTGGTCCTTCTCCAACCATCTGGGAGCTGTCCAAAAGCCGGTGGGCCTGGCGGAATGGGCTCCCAGCAGGCCCTGGCTGACTGGTGATTTGCATACACACAGACACACGCACGCACGCACACTCTCTCTCGTGCTATCTGCTGCCTTTCAGACCCTGCCACCCCTCGCTTGCTTTAAAGGAGCAGTTGGCGAATGACACTGAGCAAAGAATGCACAAGTGGGTAAAGAGATCACACACCTAGAGGCAGCCAGCTCTCATGAAGAGTAGGGCCTAGAAGCAGTGAAGCTTGAGGGGCTGTGCGCTCTTTGCCATGAGCCCCTAGAGGCGGATCATATAGAAAGCGCTATATAGAAATGAGCAGCCAGCAGAGGACAAGGCAGCCGCTCTCGGTGCAGCACAGCACAGAGAGGATCAAGAGAAACGGGAAGGGCTTCCGCGGCAGCGAGCAAGCACAAGACCAGCACGGGAGCGGGGCCCCTTTTATTCTGTCAATAAAAGGTATTTCTCTCCTGGCACGCACGTGTCTAAAAATATGGAACGCTTCACGAATTTGCGTGTCATCCTTGCGCAGGGGCCATGCTAATCTTCTCTGTATCGTTCCAATTTTAGTATATGTGCTGCCGAAGCGAGCACACACTTGGGGCTGAACTGGCCAGTGTATAAAAGCCAGCGCATCGGCTGCCTATTGACCTAGGTTGACTTGTTATGCTCTAACTTTGGCAAGAAACTGTTTGGTTCTGGGGCCGGTATGGAACCAAGAGGCAAAGACCAACGACCCAAGCTTCCTCGCTGCTGGTTTGGCCCAAAAGGAAAGGTTCCGTGTGCTTGGCTATTGCAATGCAGGAAGAAAGGATCATGGTCCAGGCTGCATGCAAAGTGGCACCTCCCGTCATAATGCCTGGGTGATGGGTGCTGTGTGCCTGGACGCATCACAATAGTCCCACAAGCCAGAGAAAAGCCAGAGGGCCTGTGAGGGTTTGCTTGGGGGGGGCCCTGTTGAATTCCAGGATAGGCAAGGTGAGGCAGCGGCCTAGTGCGCGGACCCCCGAGAGCCCCGGATTGCTGCTGCCCCCGCCTTCAAGCAAGAGATGCATTTTCAAACCGATGTAAGTTTACGTTTGGCTGCTGGCTTCAGCGACGGTGGCTTCAAAGTCCCGCCGGGTCTGCTTTCCTTTGGTAGGGCCAGGAAGCCTCTTACAACAGGTATTGGCTGCCTGTCGCCTGCTTTTATCAACTGTGCCAGGACGTGAGCCTTGTGTGTTACAAAATCAGGACAGCAGGCATTGCAGTGGCTCCTGCTTCAGAAAGGCACCTTGAAGAACAGCACTAGGAGCTAACGGAGGGCACCAGGGGTATGGGGGCCAGTGGTGCAATGGATAAGGCGCCTGACTAGGAGTCAGAAGGTTGTGGGTTCCTCTGCCATCCGGCTGGGCTCCCAACTCTGTGCTTTGTTTCTTTGAATTACATTTAAATTCCCTTGGCCTTCACTGCTCGCAATAGACTTTTGATTTTATGTGGGGCGGGCCCGGTTGCACAGCAAGGAAACACCAGGCGCCATCTCGAAGCACCACCAGTAGGGGTCCCTCCAGAAGGCCCTAACAAGCAGCAGATGATTTCTATGCATGTGTGCGTCCTGTCCTTCAATGGGTGGGGGTTGGCTTGTGTTGGACACAGTCCCAGGGCAGCCCTTCACGTCCCTGATCGGCCACGATCGGCCAGAGACCTCTCTGTGAGCGCCGCAGGCGAGCCTTCTCGGGACCTCAGCAACTGAGGGGCACATTTCCAAATGAGGGAGACATTTCCAGAAAGCGCACCAGGGAACGGCTCAGCCTCTGCTTCGTGGCCTAACCCAGCCTGGTCCTTCTCCAACCATCTGGGAGCTGTCCAAAAGCCGGTGGGCCTGGCGGAATGGGCTCCCAGCAGGCCCTGGCTGACTGGTGATTTGCATACACACAGACACACGCACGCACGCACACTCTCTCTCGTGCTATCTGCTGCCTTTCAGACCCTGCCACCCCTCGCTTGCTTTAAAGGAGCAGTTGGCGAATGACACTGAGCAAAGAATGCACAAGTGGGTAAAGAGATCACACACCTAGAGGCAGCCAGCTCTCATGAAGAGTAGGGCCTAGAAGCAGTGAAGCTTGAGGGGCTGTGCGCTCTTTGCCATGAGCCCCTAGAGGCGGATCATATAGAAAGCGCTATATAGAAATGAGCAGCCAGCAGAGGACAAGGCAGCCGCTCTCGGTGCAGCACAGCACAGAGAGGATCAAGAGAAACGGGAAGGGCTTCCGCGGCAGCGAGCAAGCACAAGACCAGCACGGGAGCGGGGCCCCTTTTATTCTGTCAATAAAAGGTATTTCTCTCCTGGCACGCACGTGTCTAAAAATATGGAACGCTTCACGAATTTGCGTGTCATCCTTGCGCAGGGGCCATGCTAATCTTCTCTGTATCGTTCCAATTTTAGTATATGTGCTGCCGAAGCGAGCACACACTTGGGGCTGAACTGGCCAGTGTATAAAAGCCAGCGCATCGGCTGCCTATTGACCTAGGTTGACTTGTTATGCTCTAACTTTGGCAAGAAACTGTTTGGTTCTGGGGCCGGTATGGAACCAAGAGGCAAAGACCAACGACCCAAGCTTCCTCGCTGCTGGTTTGGCCCAAAAGGAAAGGTTCCGTGTGCTTGGCTATTGCAATGCAGGAAGAAAGGATCATGGTCCAGGCTGCATGCAAAGTGGCACCTCCCGTCATAATGCCTGGGTGATGGGTGCTGTGTGCCTGGACGCATCACAATAGTCCCACAAGCCAGAGAAAAGCCAGAGGGCCTGTGAGTGTTTGCTTGGGGGGGGCCCTGTTGAATTCCAGGATAGGCAGGGTGAGGCAGCGGCCTAGTGCGCGGACCCCCGAGAGCCCCGGATTGCTGCTGCCCCCGCCTTCAAGCCAGAGATGCATTTTCAAACCGATGTAAGTTTACGTTTGGCTGCTTGCTTCAGCGACGGTGGCTTCAAAGTCCCGCCGGGTCTGCTTTCCTTTGGTAGGGCCAGGAAGCCTCTTACAACAGGTATTGGCTGCCTGTCGCCTGCTTTTATCAACTGTGCCAGGACGTGAGCCTTGTGTGTTACAAAATCAGGACAGCAGGCATTGCAGTGGCTCCTGCTTCAGAAAGGCACCTTGAAGAACAGCACTAGGAGCTAACGGAGGGCACCAGGGGTATGGGGGCCAGTGGTGCAATGGATAAGGCGCCTGACTAGGAGTCAGAAGGTTGTGGGTTCCACTGCCATCCGGCTGGGCTCCCAACTCTGTGCTTTGTTTCTTTGAATTACATTTAAATTCCCTTGGCCTTCACTGCTCGCAATAGACTTTTGATTTTATGTGGGGCGGGCCCGGTTGCACAGCAAGGAAACACCAGGCGCCATCTCGAAGCACCACCAGTAGGGGTCCCTCCAGAAGGCCCCAACAAGCAGCAGATGATTTCTATGCATGTGTGCGTCCTGTCCTTCAATGGGTGGGGGTTGGCTTGTGTTGGACACAGTCCCAGGGCAGCCCTTCACGTCCCTGATCGGCCAGAGACCTCTCTGGTGAGCGCCGCAGGCGAGCCTTCTCGGGACCTCAGCAACTGAGGGGCACATTTCCAAATGAGGGAGACATTTCCAGAAAGCGCACCAGGGAACGGCTCAGCCTCTGCTTCGTGGCCTAACCCAGCCTGGTCCTTCTCCAACCATCTGGGAGCTGTCCAAAAGCCGGTGGGCCTGGCGGAATGGGCTCCCAGCAGGCCCTGGCTGACTGGTGATTTGCATACACACAGACACACGCACGCACGCACACTCTCTCTCGTGCTATCTGCTGCCTTTCAGACCCTGCCACCCCTCGCTTGCTTTAAAGGAGCAGTTGGCGAATGACACTGAGCAAAGAATGCACAAGTGGGTAAAGAGATCACACACCTAGAGGCAGCCAGCTCTCATGAAGAGTAGGGCCTAGAAGCAGTGAAGCTTGAGGGGCTGTGCGCTCTTTGCCATGAGCCCCTAGAGGCGGATCATATAGAAAGCGCTATATAGAAATGAGCAGCCAGCAGAGGACAAGGCAGCCGCTCTCGGTGCAGCACAGCACAGAGAGGATCAAGAGAAACGGGAAGGGCTTCCGCGGCAGCGAGCAAGCACAAGACCAGCACGGGAGCGGGGCCCCTTTTATTCTGTCAATAAAAGGTATTTCTCTCCTGGCACGCACGTGTCTAAAAATATGGAACGCTTCACGAATTTGCGTGTCATCCTTGCGCAGGGGCCATGCTAATCTTCTCTGTATCGTTCCAATTTTAGTATATGTGCTGCCGAAGCGAGCACACACTTGGGGCTGAACTGGCCAGTGTATTAAAGCCAGCGCATCGGCTGCCTATTGACCTAGGTTGACTTGTTATGCTCTAACTTTGGCAAGAAACTGTTTGGTTCTGGGGCCGGTATGGAACCAAGAGGCAAAGACCAACGACCCAAGCTTCCTCGCTGCTGGTTTGGCCCAAAAGGAAAGGTTCCGTGTGCTTGGCTATTGCAATGCAGGAAGAAAGGATCATGGTCCAGGCTGCATGCAAAGTGGCACCTCCCGTCATAATGCCTGGGTGATGGGTGCTGTGTGCCTGGACGCATCACAATAGTCCCACAAGCCAGAGAAAAGCCAGAGGGCCTGTGAGGGTTTGCTTGGGGGGGGGGCCTGTTGAATTCCAGGATAGGCAAGGTGAGGCAGCGGCCTAGTGCGCGGACCCCCGAGAGCCCCGGATTGCTGCTGCCCCCGCCTTCAAGCCAGAGATGCATTTTCAAACCGATGTAAGTTTACGTTTGGCTGCTGGCTTCAGCGACGGTGGCTTCAAAGTCCCGCCGGGTCTGCTTTCCTTTGGTAGGGCCAGGAAGCCTCTTACAACAGGTATTGGCTGCCTGTCGCCTGCTTTTATCAACTGTGCCAGGACGTGAGCCTTGTGTGTTACAAAATCAGGACAGCAGGCATTGCAGTGGCTCCTGCTTCAGAAAGGCACCTTGAAGAACAGCACTAGGAGCTAACGGAGGGCACCAGGGGTATGGGGGCCAGTGGTGCAATGGATAAGGCGCCTGACTAGGAGTCAGAAGGTTGTGGGTTCCACTGCCATCCGGCTGGGCTCCCAACTCTGTGCTTTGTTTCTTTGAATTACATTTAAATTCCCTTGGCCTTCACTGCTCGCAATAGACTTTTGATTTTATGTGGGGCGGGCCCGGTTGCACAGCAAGGAAACACCAGGCGCCATCTCGAAGCACCACCAGTAGGGGTCCCTCCAGAAGGCCCCAACAAGCAGCAGATGATTTCTATGCATGTGTGCGTCCTGTCCTTCAATGGGTGGGGGTTGGCTTGTGTTGGACACAGTCCCAGGGCAGCCCTTCACGTCCCTGATCGGCCAGAGACCTCTCTGTGAGCGCCGCAGGCGAGCCTTCTCGGGACCTCAGCAACTGAGGGGCACATTTCCAAATGAGGGAGACATTTCCAGAAAGCGCACCAGGGAACGGCTCGGCCTCTGCTCCGTGGCCCAACCCAGCCTGGTCCTTCTCCAACCATCTGGGAGCTGTCCAAAAGCCGGTGGGCCTGGCGGAATGGGCTCCCAGCAGGCCCTGGCTGACTGGTGATTTGCATACACACAGACACACGCACGCACACTCTCTCTCGTGCTATCTGCTGCCTTTCAGACCCTGCCACCCCTGCTTGCTTTAAAGGAGCAGTTGGCGAATGACACTGAGCAAAGAATGCACAAGTGGGTAAAGAGATCACATACCTAGAGGCAGCCAGCTCTCATGAAGAGTAGGGCCTAGAAGCAGTGAAGCTTGAGGGGCTGTGCGCTCTTTGCCATGAGCCCCTAGAGGCGGATCATATAGAAAGCGCTATATAGAAATGAGCAGCCAGCAGAGGACAAGGCAGCCGCTCTCGGTGCAGCACAGCACAGAGAGGATCAAGAGAAACGGGAAGGGCTTCCGCGGCAGCGAGCAAGCACAAGACCAGCACGGGAGCGGGGCCCCTTTTATTCTGTCAATAAAAGGTATTTCTCTCCTGGCACGCACGTGTCTAAAAATATGGAACGCTTCACGAATTTGCGTGTCATCCTTGCGCAGGGGCCATGCTAATCTTCTCTGTATCGTTCCAATTTTAGTATATGTGCTGCCGAAGCGAGCACACACTTGGGGCTGAACTGGCCAGTGTATAAAAGCCAGCGCATCGGCTGCCTATTGACCTAGGTTGACTTGTTATGCTCTAACTTTGGCAAGAAACTGTTTGGTTCTGGGGCCGGTATGGAACCAAGAGGCAAAGACCAACGACCCAAGCTTCCTCGCTGCTGGTTTGGCCCAAAAGGAAAGGTTCCGTGTGCTTGGCTATTGCAATGCAGGAAGAAAGGATCATGGTCCAGGCTGCATGCAAAGTGGCACCTCCCGTCATAATGCCTGGGTGATGGGTGCTGTGTGCCTGGACGCATCACAATAGTCCCACAAGCCAGAGAAAAGCCAGAGGGCCTGTGAGGGTTTGCTTGGGGGGGGCCCTGTTGAATTCCAGGATAGGCAAGGTGAGGCAGCGGCCTAGTGCGCGGACCCCCGAGAGCCCCGGATTGCTGCTGCCCCCGCCTTCAAGCCAGAGATGCATTTTCAAACCGATGTAAGTTTACGTTTGGCTGCTGGCTTCAGCGACGGTGGCTTCAAAGTCCCGCCGGGTCTGCTTTCCTTTGGTAGGGCCAGGAAGCCTCTTACAACAGGTATTGGCTGCCTGTCGCCTGCTTTTATCAACTGTGCCAGGACGTGAGCCTTGTGTGTTACAAAATCAGGACAGCAGGCATTGCAGTGGTTCCTGCTTCAGAAAGGCACCTTGAAGAACAGCACTAGGAGCTAACGGAGGGCACCAGGGGTATGGGGGCCAGTGGTGCAATGGTTAAGGCGCCTGACTAGGAGTCAGAAGGTTGTGGGTTCCACTGCCATCCGGCTGGGCTCCCAACTCTGTGCTTTGTTTCTTTGAATTACATTTAAATTCCCTTGGCCTTCACTGCTCGCAATAGACTTTTGATTTTATGTGGGGCGGGCCCGGTTGCACAGCAAGGAAACACCAGGCGCCATCTTGAAGCACCACCAGCAGGGGTCCCTCCAGAAGGCCCCAACAAGCAGCAGATGATTTCTATGCATGTGTGCGTCCTGTCCTTCAATGGGTGGGGGTTGGCTTGTGTTGGACACAGTCCCAGGGCAGCCCTTCACGTCCCTGATCGGCCAGAGACCTCTCTATGAGCGCCCCAGGTGAGCCTTCTCGGGACCTCAGCAACTGAGGGGCACATTTCCAAATGAGGGAGACATTTCCAGAAAGCGCACCAGGGAACGGCTCGGCCTCTGCTCCGTGGCCCAGCCCAGCCTGGTCCTTATCCAACCATCTGGGAGCTGTCCAAAAGCCGGTGGGCCAAGCGGAATGGGCTCCCAGCAGGCCCTGGCTGACTGGTGATTTGCATACACACAGACACACGCACGCACACTCTCTCTCGTGCTATCTGCTGCCTTTCAGACCCTGCCACCCCTGCTTGCTTTAAAGGAGCAGTTGGCGAATGACACTGAGCAAAGAATGCACAAGTGGGTAAAGAGATCACACACCTAGAGGCAGCCAGCTCTCATGAAGAGTAGGGCCTAGAAGCAGTGAAGCTTGAGGGGCTGTGCGCTCTTTGCCATGAGCCCCTAGAGGCGGGTCATATAGAAAGCGCTATATCGAAATGAGCAGCCAGCAGAGGACAAGGCAGCCGCTCTCGGTGCAGCACAGCACAGAGAGGATCAAGAGAAACGGGAAGGGCTTCCGCGGCAGCGAGCAAGCACAAGACCAGCACGGGAGCGGGGCCCCTTTTATTCTGTCAATAAAAGGTATTTCTCTCCTGGCACGCACGTGTCTAAAAATATGGAACGCTTCACGAATTTGCGTGTCATCCTTGCGCAGGGGCCATGCTAATCTTCTCTGTATCGTTCCAATTTTAGTATATGTGCTGCCGAAGCGAGCACACACTTGGGGCTGAACTGGCCAGTGTATAAAAGCCAGCGCATCGGCTGCCTCTTGACCTAGGTTGACTTGTTATGCTCTAACTTTGGCAAGAAACTATTTGGTTCTGGGGCCGGGATGAAAGCAAGAGGCAAAGACCAACGACCCAAGCTTCCTCGCTGCTGGTTTGGCCCAAAAGGAAAGGTTCCGTGTGCTTGGCTATTGCAATGCAGGAAGAAAGGATCATGGTCCAGGCTGCATGCAAAGTGGCACCTCCCGTCATAATGCCTGGGTGATGGGTGCTGTGTGCCTGGACGCATCACAATAGTCCCACAAGCCAGAGAAAAGCCAGAGGGCCTGTGAGGGTTTGCTTGGGGGGGCACTGTTGAGTTCCAGGATAAGGCAAGGTGAGGCAGCGGCCTAGTGCGCGGACCCCCGAGAGCCCCGGATTGCTGCTGCCCCCGCCTTCAAGCCAGAGATGCATTTTCAAACCGATGTAAGTTTACGTTTGGCTGCTGGCTTCAGCGACGGTGGCTTCAAAGTCCCGCCGGGTCTGCTTTCCTTTGGTAGGGCCAGGAAGCCTCTTACAACAGGTATTGGCTGCCTGTCGCCTGCTTTTATCAACTGTGCCAGGACGTGAGCCTTGTGTGTTACAAAATCAGGACAGCAGGCATTGCAGTGGCTCCTGCTTCAGAAAGGCACCTTGAAGAACAGCACTAGGAGCTAACGGAGGGCACCAGGGGTATGGGGGCCAGTGGTGCAATGGATAAGGCGCCTGACTAGGAGTCAGAAGGTTGTGGGTTCCACTGCCATCCGGCTGGGCTCCCAACTCTGTGCTTTGTTTCTTTGAATTACATTTAAATTCCCTTGGCCTTCACTGCTCGCAATAGACTTTTGATTTTATGTGGGGCGGGCCCGGTTGCACAGCAAGGAAACACCAGGCGCCATCTTGAAGCACCACCAGCAGGGGTCCCTCCAGAAGGCCCCAACAAGCAGCAGATGATTTCTATGCATGTGTGCGTCCTGTCCTTCAATGGGTGGGGGTTGGCTTGTGTTGGACACAGTCCCAGGGCAGCCCTTCACGTCCCTGATCGGCCACGATCGGCCAGAAACCTCTCTGGTGAGCGCCGCAGGCGAGCCTTCTCGGGACCTCAGCAACTGAGGGGCACATTTCCAAATGAGGGAGACATTTCCAGAAAGCGCACCAGGGAACGGCTCGGCCTCTGCTTCGTGGCCTAACCCAGCCTGGTCCTTCTCCAACCATCTGGGAGCTGTCCAAAAGCCGGTGGGCCTGGCGGAATGGGCTCCCAGCAGGCCCTGGCTGACTGGTGATTTGCATACACACAGACACACGCACGCACGCACACTCTCTCTCGTGCTATCTGCTGCCTTTCAGACCCTGCCACCCCTCGCTTGCTTTAAAGGAGCAGTTGGCGAATGACACTGAGCAAAGAATGCACAAGTGGGTAAAGAGATCACACACCTAGAGGCAGCCAGCTCTCATGAAGAGTAGGGCCTAGAAGCAGTGAAGCTTGAGGGGCTGTGCGCTCTTTGCCATGAGCCCCTAGAGGCGGATCATATAGAAAGCGCTATATAGAAATGAGCAGCCAGCAGAGGACAAGGCAGCCGCTCTCGGTGCAGCACAGCACAGAGAGGATCAAGAGAAACGGGAAGGGCTTCCGCGGCAGCGAGCAAGCACAAGACCAGCACGGGAGCGGGGCCCCTTTTATTCTGTCAATAAAAGGTATTTCTCTCCTGGCACGCACGTGTCTAAAAATATGGAACGCTTCACGAATTTGCGTGTCATCCTTGCGCAGGGGCCATGCTAATCTTCTCTGTATCGTTCCAATTTTAGTATATGTGCTGCCGAAGCGAGCACACACTTGGGGCTGAACTGGCCAGTGTATAAAAGCCAGCGCATCGGCTGCCTATTGACCTAGGTTGACTTGTTATGCTCTAACTTTGGCAAGAAACTGTTTGGTTCTGGGGCCGGTATGGAACCAAGAGGCAAAGACCAACGACCCAAGCTTCCTCGCTGCTGGTTTGGCCCAAAAGGAAAGGTTCCGTGTGCTTGGCTATTGCAATGCAGGAAGAAAGGATCATGGTCCAGGCTGCATGCAAAGTGGCACCTCCCGTCATAATGCCTGGGTGATGGGTGCTGTGTGCCTGGACGCATCACAATAGTCCCACAAGCCAGAGAAAAGCCAGAGGGCCTGTGAGGGTTTGCTTGGGGGGGGCCCTGTTGAATTCCAGGATAGGCAAGGTGAGGCAGCGGCCTAGTGCGCGGACCCCCGAGAGCCCCGGATTGCTGCTGCCCCCGCCTTCAAGCCAGAGATGCATTTTCAAACCGATGTAAGTTTACGTTTGGCTGCTGGCTTCAGCGACGGTGGCTTCAAAGTCCCGCCGGGTCTGCTTTCCTTTGGTAGGGCCAGGAAGCCTCTTACAACAGGTATTGGCTGCCTGTCGCCTGCTTTTATCAACTGTGCCAGGACGTGAGCCTTGTGTGTTACAAAATCAGGACAGCAGGCATTGCAGTGGCTCCTGCTTCAGAAAGGCACCTTGAAGAACAGCACTAGGAGCTAACGGAGGGCACCAGGGGTATGGGGGCCAGTGGTGCAATGGATAAGGCGCCTGACTAGGAGTCAGAAGGTTGTGGGTTCCACTGCCATCCGGCTGGGCTCCCAACTCTGTGCTTTGTTTCTTTGAATTACATTTAAATTCCCTTGGCCTTCACTGCTCGCAATAGACTTTTGATTTTATGTGGGGCGGGCCCGGTTGCACAGCAAGGAAACACCAGGCGCCATCTCGAAGCACCACCAGTAGGGGTCCCTCCAGAAGGCCCCAACAAGCAGCAGATGATTTCTATGCATGTGTGCGTCCTGTCCTTCAATGGGTGGGGGTTGGCTTGTGTTGGACACAGTCCCAGGGCAGCCCTTCACGTCCCTGATCGGCCACGATCGGCCAGAGACCTCTCTGGTGAGCGCCGCAGGCGAGCCTTCTCGGGACCTCAGCAACTGAGGGGCACATTTCCAAATGAGGGAGACATTTCCAGAAAGCGCACCAGGGAACGGCTCGGCCTCTGCTTCGTGGCCTAACCCAGCCTGGTCCTTCTCCAACCATCTGGGAGCTGTCCAAAAGCCGGTGGGCCTGGCGGAATGGGCTCCCAGCAGGCCCTGGCTGACTGGTGATTTGCATACACACAGACACACGCACGCACGCACACTCTCTCTCGTGCTATCTGCTGCCTTTCAGACCCTGCCACCCCTCGCTTGCTTTAAAGGAGCAGTTGGCGAATGACACTGAGCAAAGAATGCACAAGTGGGTAAAGAGATCACACACCTAGAGGCAGCCAGCTCTCATGAAGAGTAGGGCCTAGAAGCAGTGAAGCTTGAGGGGCTGTGCGCTCTTTGCCATGAGCCCCTAGAGGCGGATCATATAGAAAGCGCTATATAGAAATGAGCAGCCAGCAGAGGACAAGGCAGCCGCTCTCGGTGCAGCACAGCACAGAGAGGATCAAGAGAAACGGGAAGGGCTTCCGCGGCAGCGAGCAAGCACAAGACCAGCACGGGAGCGGGGCCCCTTTTATTCTGTCAATAAAAGGTATTTCTCTCCTGGCACGCACGTGTCTAAAAATATGGAACGCTTCACGAATTTGCGTGTCATCCTTGCGCAGGGGCCATGCTAATCTTCTCTGTATCGTTCCAATTTTAGTATATGTGCTGCCGAAGCGAGCACACACTTGGGGCTGAACTGGCCAGTGTATAAAAGCCAGCGCATCGGCTGCCTATTGACCTAGGTTGACTTGTTATGCTCTAACTTTGGCAAGAAACTGTTTGGTTCTGGGGCCGGTATGGAACCAAGAGGCAAAGACCAACGACCCAAGCTTCCTCGCTGCTGGTTTGGCCCAAAAGGAAAGGTTCCGTGTGCTTGGCTATTGCAATGCAGGAAGAAAGGATCATGGTCCAGGCTGCATGCAAAGTGGCACCTCCCGTCATAATGCCTGGGTGATGGGTGCTGTGTGTCTGGACGCATCACAATAGTCCCACAAGCCAGAGAAAAGCCAGAGGGCCTGTGAGGGTTTGCTTGGGGGGGGCCCTGTTGAGTTCCAGGATAGGCAAGGTGAGGCAGCGGCCTAGTGCGCGGACCCCCGAGAGCCCCGGATTGCTGCTGCCCCCGCCTTCAAGCCAGAGATGCATTTTCAAACCGATGTAAGTTTACGTTTGGCTGCTGGCTTCAGCGACGGTGGCTTCAAAGTCCCGCCGGGTCTGCTTTCCTTTGGTAGGGCCAGGAAGCCTCTTACAACAGGTATTGGCTGCCTGTCGCCTGCTTTTATCAACTGTGCCAGGACGTGAGCCTTGTGTGTTACAAAATCAGGACAGCAGGCATTGCAGTGGCTCCTGCTTCAGAAAGGCACCTTGAAGAACAGCACTAGGAGCTAACGGAGGGCACCAGGGGTATGGGGGCCAGTGGTGCAATGGATAAGGCGCCTGACTAGGAGTCAGAAGGTTGTGGGTTCCACTGCCATCCGGCTGGGCTCCCAACTCTGTGCTTTGTTTCTTTGAATTACATTTAAATTCCCTTGGCCTTCACTGCTCGCAATAGACTTTTGATTTTATGTGGGGCGGGCCCGGTTGCACAGCAAGGAAACACCAGGCGCCATCTCGAAGCACCACCAGTAGGGGTCCCTCCAGAAGGCCCTAACAAGCAGCAGATGATTTCTATGCATGTGTGCGTCCTGTCCTTCAATGGGTGGGGGTTGGCTTGTGTTGGACACAGTCCCAGGGCAGCCCTTCACGTCCCTGATCGGCCACGATCGGCCAGAGACCTCTCTGTGAGCGCCGCAGGCGAGCCTTCTCGGGACCTCAGCAACTGAGGGGCACATTTCCAAATGAGGGAGACATTTCCAGAAAGCGCACCAGGGAACGGCTCAGCCTCTGCTTCGTGGCCTAACCCAGCCTGGTCCTTCTCCAACCATCTGGGAGCTGTCCAAAAGCCGGTGGGCCTGGCGGAATGGGCTCCCAGCAGGCCCTGGCTGACTGGTGATTTGCATACACACAGACACACGCACGCACGCACACTCTCTCTCGTGCTATCTGCTGCCTTTCAGACCCTGCCACCCCTCGCTTGCTTTAAAGGAGCAGTTGGCGAATGACACTGAGCAAAGAATGCACAAGTGGGTAAAGAGATCACACACCTAGAGGCAGCCAGCTCTCATGAAGAGTAGGGCCTAGAAGCAGTGAAGCTTGAGGGGCTGTGCGCTCTTTGCCATGAGCCCCTAGAGGCGGATCATATAGAAAGCGCTATATAGAAATGAGCAGCCAGCAGAGGACAAGGCAGCCGCTCTCGGTGCAGCACAGCACAGAGAGGATCAAGAGAAACGGGAAGGGCTTCCGCGGCAGCGAGCAAGCACAAGACCAGCACGGGAGCGGGGCCCCTTTTATTCTGTCAATAAAAGGTATTTCTCTCCTGGCACGCACGTGTCTAAAAATATGGAACGCTTCACGAATTTGCGTGTCATCCTTGCGCAGGGGCCATGCTAATCTTCTCTGTATCGTTCCAATTTTAGTATATGTGCTGCCGAAGCGAGCACACACTTGGGGCTGAACTGGCCAGTGTATAAAAGCCAGCGCATCGGCTGCCTATTGACCTAGGTTGACTTGTTATGCTCTAACTTTGGCAAGAAACTGTTTGGTTCTGGGGCCGGTATGGAACCAAGAGGCAAAGACCAACGACCCAAGCTTCCTCGCTGCTGGTTTGGCCCAAAAGGAAAGGTTCCGTGTGCTTGGCTATTGCAATGCAGGAAGAAAGGATCATGGTCCAGGCTGCATGCAAAGTGGCACCTCCCGTCATAATGCCTGGGTGATGGGTGCTGTGTGCCTGGACGCATCACAATAGTCCCACAAGCCAGAGAAAAGCCAGAGGGCCTGTGAGTGTTTGCTTGGGGGGGGCCCTGTTGAATTCCAGGATAGGCAGGGTGAGGCAGCGGCCTAGTGCGCGGACCCCCGAGAGCCCCGGATTGCTGCTGCCCCCGCCTTCAAGCCAGAGATGCATTTTCAAACCGATGTAAGTTTACGTTTGGCTGCTTGCTTCAGCGACGGTGGCTTCAAAGTCCCGCCGGGTCTGCTTTCCTTTGGTAGGGCCAGGAAGCCTCTTACAACAGGTATTGGCTGCCTGTCGCCTGCTTTTATCAACTGTGCCAGGACGTGAGCCTTGTGTGTTACAAAATCAGGACAGCAGGCATTGCAGTGGCTCCTGCTTCAGAAAGGCACCTTGAAGAACAGCACTAGGAGCTAACGGAGGGCACCAGGGGTATGGGGGCCAGTGGTGCAATGGATAAGGCGCCTGACTAGGAGTCAGAAGGTTGTGGGTTCCACTGCCATCCGGCTGGGCTCCCAACTCTGTGCTTTGTTTCTTTGAATTACATTTAAATTCCCTTGGCCTTCACTGCTCGCAATAGACTTTTGATTTTATGTGGGGCGGGCCCGGTTGCACAGCAAGGAAACACCAGGCGCCATCTCGAAGCACCACCAGTAGGGGTCCCTCCAGAAGGCCCCAACAAGCAGCAGATGATTTCTATGCATGTGTGCGTCCTGTCCTTCAATGGGTGGGGGTTGGCTTGTGTTGGACACAGTCCCAGGGCAGCCCTTCACGTCCCTGATCGGCCACGATCGGCCAGAGACCTCTCTGTGAGCGCCGCAGGCGAGCCTTCTCGGGACCTCAGCAACTGAGGGGCACATTTCCAAATGAGGGAGACATTTCCAGAAAGCGCACCAGGGAACGGCTCAGCCTCTGCTTCGTGGCCTAACCCAGCCTGGTCCTTCTCCAACCATCTGGGAGCTGTCCAAAAGCCGGTGGGCCTGGCGGAATGGGCTCCCAGCAGGCCCTGGCTGACTGGTGATTTGCATACACACAGACACACGCACGCACGCACACTCTCTCTCGTGCTATCTGCTGCCTTTCAGACCCTGCCACCCCTCGCTTGCTTTAAAGGAGCAGTTGGCGAATGACACTGAGCAAAGAATGCACAAGTGGGTAAAGAGATCACACACCTAGAGGCAGCCAGCTCTCATGAAGAGTAGGGCCTAGAAGCAGTGAAGCTTGAGGGGCTGTGCGCTCTTTGCCATGAGCCCCTAGAGGCGGATCATATAGAAAGCGCTATATAGAAATGAGCAGCCAGCAGAGGACAAGGCAGCCGCTCTTGGTGCAGCACAGAGAGGATCAAGAGAAACGGGAAGGGCTTCCGCGGCAGCGAGCAAGCACAAGACCAGCACGGGAGCGGGGCCCCTTTTATTCTGTCAATAAAAGGTATTTCTCTCCTGGCACGCACGTGTCTAAAAATATGGAACGCTTCACGAATTTGCGTGTCATCCTTGCGCAGGGGCCATGCTAATCTTCTCTGTATCGTTCCAATTTTAGTATATGTGCTGCCGAAGCGAGCACACACTTGGGGCTGAACTGGCCAGTGTATAAAAGCCAGCGCATCGGCTGCCTATTGACCTAGGTTGACTTGTTATGCTCTAACTTTGGCAAGAAACTGTTTGGTTCTGGGGCCGGTATGGAACCAAGAGGCAAAGACCAACGACCCAAGCTTCCTCGCTGCTGGTTTGGCCCAAAAGGAAAGGTTCCGTGTGCTTGGCTATTGCAATGCAGGAAGAAAGGATCATGGTCCAGGCTGCATGCAAAGTGGCACCTCCCGTCATAATGCCTGGGTGATGGGTGCTGTGTGCCTGGACGCATCACAATAGTCCCACAAGCCAGAGAAAAGCCAGAGGGCCTGTGAGGGTTTGCTTGGGGGGGGCCCTGTTGAATTCCAGGATAGGCAAGGTGAGGCAGCGGCCTAGTGCGCGGACCCCCGAGAGCCCCGGATTGCTGCTGCCCCCGCCTTCAAGCCAGAGATGCATTTTCAAACCGATGTAAGTTTACGTTTGGCTGCTGGCTTCAGCGACGGTGGCTTCAAAGTCCCGCCGGGTCTGCTTTCCTTTGGTAGGGCCAGGAAGCCTCTTACAACAGGTATTGGCTGCCTGTCGCCTGCTTTTATCAACTGTGCCAGGACGTGAGCCTTGTGTGTTACAAAATCAGGACAGCAGGCATTGCAGTGGCTCCTGCTTCAGAAAGGCACCTTGAAGAACAGCACTAGGAGCTAACGGAGGGCACCAGGGGTATGGGGGCCAGTGGTGCAATGGATAAGGCGCCTGACTAGGAGTCAGAAGGTTGTGGGTTCCACTGCCATCCGGCTGGGCTCCCAACTCTGTGCTTTGTTTCTTTGAATTACATTTAAATTCCCTTGGCCTTCACTGCTCGCAATAGACTTTTGATTTTATGTGGGGCGGGCCCGGTTGCACAGCAAGGAAACACCAGGCGCCATCTCGAAGCACCACCAGTAGGGGTCCCTCCAGAAGGCCCTAACAAGCAGCAGATGATTTCTATGCATGTGTGCGTCCTGTCCTTCAATGGGTGGGGGTTGGCTTGTGTTGGACACAGTCCCAGGGCAGCCCTTCACGTCCCTGATCGGCCACGATCGGCCAGAGACCTCTCTGTGAGCGCCGCAGGCGAGCCTTCTCGGGACCTCAGCAACTGAGGGGCACATTTCCAAATGAGGGAGACATTTCCAGAAAGCGCACCAGGGAACGGCTCAGCCTCTGCTTCGTGGCCTAACCCAGCCTGGTCCTTCTCCAACCATCTGGGAGCTGTCCAAAAGCCGGTGGGCCTGGCGGAATGGGCTCCCAGCAGGCCCTGGCTGACTGGTGATTTGCATACACACAGACACACGCACGCACGCACACTCTCTCTCGTGCTATCTGCTGCCTTTCAGACCCTGCCACCCCTCGCTTGCTTTAAAGGAGCAGTTGGCGAATGACACTGAGCAAAGAATGCACAAGTGGGTAAAGAGATCACACACCTAGAGGCAGCCAGCTCTCATGAAGAGTAGGGCCTAGAAGCAGTGAAGCTTGAGGGGCTGTGCGCTCTTTGCCATGAGCCCCTAGAGGCGGATCATATAGAAAGCGCTATATAGAAATGAGCAGCCAGCAGAGGACAAGGCAGCCGCTCTCGGTGCAGCACAGCACAGAGAGGATCAAGAGAAACGGGAAGGGCTTCCGCGGCAGCGAGCAAGCACAAGACCAGCACGGGAGCGGGGCCCCTTTTATTCTGTCAATAAAAGGTATTTCTCTCCTGGCACGCACGTGTCTAAAAATATGGAACGCTTCACGAATTTGCGTGTCATCCTTGCGCAGGGGCCATGCTAATCTTCTCTGTATCGTTCCAATTTTAGTATATGTGCTGCCGAAGCGAGCACACACTTGGGGCTGAACTGGCCAGTGTATAAAAGCCAGCGCATCGGCTGCCTATTGACCTAGGTTGACTTGTTATGCTCTAACTTTGGCAAGAAACTGTTTGGTTCTGGGGCCGGTATGGAACCAAGAGGCAAAGACCAACGACCCAAGCTTCCTCGCTGCTGGTTTGGCCCAAAAGGAAAGGTTCCGTGTGCTTGGCTATTGCAATGCAGGAAGAAAGGATCATGGTCCAGGCTGCATGCAAAGTGGCACCTCCCGTCATAATGCCTGGGTGATGGGTGCTGTGTGCCTGGACGCATCACAATAGTCCCACAAGCCAGAGAAAAGCCAGAGGGCCTGTGAGTGTTTGCTTGGGGGGGGCCCTGTTGAATTCCAGGATAGGCAGGGTGAGGCAGCGGCCTAGTGCGCGGACCCCCGAGAGCCCCGGATTGCTGCTGCCCCCGCCTTCAAGCCAGAGATGCATTTTCAAACCGATGTAAGTTTACGTTTGGCTGCTTGCTTCAGCGACGGTGGCTTCAAAGTCCCGCCGGGTCTGCTTTCCTTTGGTAGGGCCAGGAAGCCTCTTACAACAGGTATTGGCTGCCTGTCGCCTGCTTTTATCAACTGTGCCAGGACGTGAGCCTTGTGTGTTACAAAATCAGGACAGCAGGCATTGCAGTGGCTCCTGCTTCAGAAAGGCACCTTGAAGAACAGCACTAGGAGCTAACGGAGGGCACCAGGGGTATGGGGGCCAGTGGTGCAATGGATAAGGCGCCTGACTAGGAGTCAGAAGGTTGTGGGTTCCACTGCCATCCGGCTGGGCTCCCAACTCTGTGCTTTGTTTCTTTGAATTACATTTAAATTCCCTTGGCCTTCACTGCTTGCAATAGACTTTTGATTTTATGTGGGGCGGGCCCGGTTGCACAGCAAGGAAACACCAGGCGCCATCTCGAAGCACCACCAGTAGGGGTCCCTCCAGAAGGCCCCAACAAGCAGCAGATGATTTCTATGCATGTGTGCGTCCTGTCCTTCAATGGGTGGGGGTTGGCTTGTGTTGGACACAGTCCCAGGGCAGCCCTTCACGTCCCTGATCGGCCACGATCGGCCAGAGACCTCTCTGTGAGCGCCGCAGGCGAGCCTTCTCGGGACCTCAGCAACTGAGGGGCACATTTCCAAATGAGGGAGACATTTCCAGAAAGCGCACCAGGGAACGGCTCAGCCTCTGCTTCGTGGCCTAACCCAGCCTGGTCCTTCTCCAACCATCTGGGAGCTGTCCAAAAGCCGGTGGGCCTGGCGGAATGGGCTCCCAGCAGGCCCTGGCTGACTGGTGATTTGCATACACACAGACACACGCACGCACGCACACTCTCTCTCGTGCTATCTGCTGCCTTTCAGACCCTGCCACCCCTCGCTTGCTTTAAAGGAGCAGTTGGCGAATGACACTGAGCAAAGAATGCACAAGTGGGTAAAGAGATCACACACCTAGAGGCAGCCAGCTCTCATGAAGAGTAGGGCCTAGAAGCAGTGAAGCTTGAGGGGCTGTGCGCTCTTTGCCATGAGCCCCTAGAGGCGGATCATATAGAAAGCGCTATATAGAAATGAGCAGCCAGCAGAGGACAAGGCAGCCGCTCTTGGTGCAGCACAGAGAGGATCAAGAGAAACGGGAAGGGCTTCCGCGGCAGCGAGCAAGCACAAGACCAGCACGGGAGCGGGGCCCCTTTTATTCTGTCAATAAAAGGTATTTCTCTCCTGGCACGCACGTGTCTAAAAATATGGAACGCTTCACGAATTTGCGTGTCATCCTTGCGCAGGGGCCATGCTAATCTTCTCTGTATCGTTCCAATTTTAGTATATGTGCTGCCGAAGCGAGCACACACTTGGGGCTGAACTGGCCAGTGTATAAAAGCCAGCGCATCGGCTGCCTATTGACCTAGGTTGACTTGTTATGCTCTAACTTTGGCAAGAAACTGTTTGGTTCTGGGGCCGGTATGGAACCAAGAGGCAAAGACCAACGACCCAAGCTTCCTCGCTGCTGGTTTGGCCCAAAAGGAAAGGTTCCGTGTGCTTGGCTATTGCAATGCAGGAAGAAAGGATCATGGTCCAGGCTGCATGCAAAGTGGCACCTCCCGTCATAATGCCTGGGTGATGGGTGCTGTGTGCCTGGACGCATCACAATAGTCCCACAAGCCAGAGAAAAGCCAGAGGGCCTGTGAGGGTTTGCTTGGGGGGGGCCCTGTTGAATTCCAGGATAGGCAAGGTGAGGCAGCGGCCTAGTGCGCGGACCCCCGAGAGCCCCGGATTGCTGCTGCCCCCGCCTTCAAGCAAGAGATGCATTTTCAAACCGATGTAAGTTTACGTTTGGCTGCTGGCTTCAGCGACGGTGGCTTCAAAGTCCCGCCGGGTCTGCTTTCCTTTGGTAGGGCCAGGAAGCCTCTTACAACAGGTATTGGCTGCCTGTCGCCTGCTTTTATCAACTGTGCCAGGACGTGAGCCTTGTGTGTTACAAAATCAGGACAGCAGGCATTGCAGTGGCTCCTGCTTCAGAAAGGCACCTTGAAGAACAGCACTAGGAGCTAACGGAGGGCACCAGGGGTATGGGGGCCAGTGGTGCAATGGATAAGGCGCCTGACTAGGAGTCAGAAGGTTGTGGGTTCCTCTGCCATCCGGCTGGGCTCCCAACTCTGTGCTTTGTTTCTTTGAATTACATTTAAATTCCCTTGGCCTTCTCTGCTCGCAATAGACTTTTGATTTTATGTGGGGCGGGCCCGGTTGCACAGCAAGGAAACACCAGGCGCCATCTCGAAGCACCACCAGTAGGGGTCCCTCCAGAAGGCCCCAACAAGCAGCAGATGATTTCTATGCATGTGTGCGTCCTGTCCTTCAATGGGTGGGGGTTGGCTTGTGTTGGACACAGTCCCAGGGCAGCCCTTCACGTCCCTGATCGGCCACGATCGGCCAGAGACCTCTCTGGTGAGCGCCGCAGGCGAGCCTTCTCGGGACCTCAGCAACTGAGGGGCACATTTCCAAATGAGGGAGACATTTCCAGAAAGCGCACCAGGGAACGGCTCGGCTTCTGCTTCGTGGCCTAACCCAGCCTGGTCCTTCTCCAACCATCTGGGAGCTGTCCAAAAGCCGGTGGGCCTGGCGGAATGGGCTCCCAGCAGGCCCTGGCTGACTGGTGATTTGCATACACACAGACACACGCACGCACACTCTCTCTCGTGCTATCTGCTGCCTTTCAGACCCTGCCACCCCTCGCTTGCTTTAAAGGAGCAGTTGGCGAATGACACTGAGCAAAGAATGCACAAGTGGGTAAAGAGATCACACACCTAGAGGCAGCCAGCTCTCATGAAGAGTAGGGCCTAGAAGCAGTGAAGCTTGAGGGGCTGTGCGCTCTTTGCCATGAGCCCCTAGAGGCGGGTCATATAGAAAGCGCTATATAGAAATGAGCAGCCAGCAGAGGACAAGGCAGCCGCTCTCGGTGCAGCACAGCACAGAGAGGATCAAGAGAAACGGGAAGGGCTTCCGCGGCAGCGAGCAAGCACAAGACGAGCACGGGAGCGGGGCCCCTTTTATTCTGTCAATAAAAGGTATTTCTCTCCTGGCACGCACGTGTCTAAAAATATGGAACGCTTCACGAATTTGCGTGTCATCCTTGCGCAGGGGCCATGCTAATCTTCTCTGTATCGTTCCAATTTTAGTATATGTGCTGCCGAAGCGAGCACACACTTGGGGCTGAACTGGCCAGTGTATAAAAGCCAGCGCATCGGCTGCCTATTGACCTAGGTTGACTTGTTATGCTCTAACTTTGGCAAGAAACTGTTTGGTTCTGGGGCCGGTATGGAACCAAGAGGCAAAGACCAACGACCCAAGCTTCCTCGCTGCTGGTTTGGCCCAAAAGGAAAGGTTCCGTGTGCTTGGCTATTGCAATGCAGGAAAGAAAGGATCATGGTCCAGGCTGCATGCAAAGTGGCACCTCCCGTCATAATGCCTGGGAGATGGGTGCTGTGTGCCTGGACGCATCACAATAGTCCCACAAGCCAGAGAAAAGCCAGAGGGCCTGTGAGGGTTTGCTTGGGGGGGGCCCTGTTGAATTCCAGGATAGGCAAGGTGAGGCAGCGGCCTAGTGCGCGGACCCCCGAGAGCCCCGGATTGCTGCTGCCCCCGCCTTCAAGCCAGAGATGCATTTTCAAACCGATGTAAGTTTACGTTTGGCTGCTGGCTTCAGCGACGGTGGCTTCAAAGTCCCGCCGGGTCTGCTTTCCTTTGGTAGGGCCATGAAGCCTCTTACAACAGGTATTGGCTGCCTGTCGCCTGCTTTTATCAACTGTGCCAGGACGTGAGCCTTGTGTGTTACAAAATCAGGACAGCAGGCATTGCAGTGGCTCCTGCTTCAGAAAGGCACCTTGAAGAACAGCACTAGGAGCTAACGGAGGGCACCAGGGGTATGGGGGCCAGTGGTGCAATGGATAAGGCGCCTGACTAGGAGTCAGAAGGTTGTGGGTTCCACTGCCATCCGGCTGGGCTCCCAACTCTGTGCTTTGTTTCTTTGAATTACATTTAAATTCCCTTGGCCTTCACTGCTCGCAATAGACTTTTGATTTTATGTGGGGCGGGCCCGGTTGCACAGCAAGGAAACACCAGGCGCCATCTCGAAGCACCACCAGTAGGGGTCCCTCCAGAAGGCCCCAACAAGCAGCAGATGATTTCTATGCATGTGTGCGTCCTGTCCTTCAATGGGTGGGGGTTGGCTTGTGTTGGACACAGTCCCAGGGCAGCCCTTCACGGCCACGATCGGCCACGATCGGCCAGAGACCTCTCTCTGTGAGCGCCGCAGGCGAGCCTTCTCGGGACCTCAGCAACTGAGGGGCACATTTCCAAATGAGGGAGACATTTCCAGAAAGCGCACCAGGGAACGGCTCGGCCTCTGCTTCGTGGCCTAACCCAGCCTGGTCCTTCTCCAACCATCTGGGAGCTGTCCAAAAGCCGGTGGGCCTGGCGGAATGGGCTCCCAGCAGGCCCTGGCTGACTGGTGATTTGCATACACACAGACACACACACGCACGCACACTCTCTCTCGTGCTATCTGCTGCCTTTCAGACCCTGCCACCCCTCGCTTGCTTTAAAGGAGCAGTTGGCGAATGACACTGAGCAAAGAATGCACAAGTGGGTAAAGAGATCACACACCTAGAGGCAGCCAGCTCTCATGAAGAGTAGGGCCTAGAAGCAGTGAAGCTTGAGGGGCTGTGCGCTCTTTGCCATGAGCCCCTAGAGGCGGATCATATAGAAAGCGCTATATAGAAATGAGCAGCCAGCAGAGGACAAGGCAGCCGCTCTCGGTGCAGCACAGCACAGAGAGGATCAAGAGAAACGGGAAGGGCTTCCGCGGCAGCGAGCAAGCACAAGACCAGCACGGGAGCGGGGCCCCTTTTATTCTGTCAATAAAAGGTATTTCTCTCCTGGCACGCACGTGTCTAAAAATATGGAACGCTTCACGAATTTGCGTGTCATCCTTGCGCAGGGGCCATGCTAATCTTCTCTGTATCGTTCCAATTTTAGTATATGTGCTGCCGAAGCGAGCACACACTTGGGGCTGAACTGGCCAGTGTATAAAAGCCAGCGCATCGGCTGCCTTTTGACCTAGGTTGACTTGTTATGCTCTAACTTTGGCAAGAAACTGTTTGGTTCTGGGGCCGGTATGGAACCAAGAGGCAAAGACCAACGACCCAAGCTTCCTCGCTGCTGGTTTGGCCCAAAAGGAAAGGTTCCGTGTGCTTGGCTATTGCAATGCAGGAAAGAAAGGATCATGGTCCAGGCTGCATGCAAAGTGGCACCTCCCGTCATAATGCCTGGGAGATGGGTGCTGTGTGCCTGGACGCATCACAATAGTCCCACAAGCCAGAGAAAAGCCAGAGGGCCTGTGAGGGTTTGCTTGGGGGGGGCCCTGTTGAATTCCAGGATAGGCAAGGTGAGGCAGCGGCCTAGTGCGCGGACCCCCGAGAGCCCCGGATTGCTGCTGCCCCCGCCTTCAAGCCAGAGATGCATTTTCAAACCGATGTAAGTTTACGTTTGGCTGCTGGCTTCAGCGACGGTGGCTTCAAAGTCCCGCCGGGTCTGCTTTCCTTTGGTAGGGCCAGGAAGCCTCTTACAACAGGTATTGGCTGCCTGTCGCCTGCTTTTATCAACTGTGCCAGGACGTGAGCCTTGTGTGTTACAAAATCAGGACAGCAGGCATTGCAGTGGCTCCTGCTTCAGAAAGGCACCTTGAAGAACAGCACTAGGAGCTAACGGAGGGCACCAGGGGTATGGGGGCCAGTGGTGCAATGGATAAGGCGCCTGACTAGGAGTCAGAAGGTTGTGGGTTCCACTGCCATCCGGCTGGGCTCCCAACTCTGTGCTTTGTTTCTTTGAATTACATTTAAATTCCCTTGGCCTTCACTGCTCGCAATAGACTTTTGATTTTATGTGGGGCGGGCCCGGTTGCACAGCAAGGAAACACCAGGCGCCATCTCGAAGCACCACCAGTAGGGGTCCCTCCAGAAGGCCCCAACAAGCAGCAGATGATTTCTACGCATGTGTGCGTCCTGTCCTTCAATGGGTGGGGGTTGGCTTGTGTTGGACACAGTCCCAGGGCAGCCCTTCACGTCCCTGATCGGCCACGATCGGCCAGAGACCTCTCTCTGTGAGCGCCGCAGGCGAGCCTTCTCGGGACCTCAGCAACTGAGGGGCACATTTCCAAATGAGGGAGACATTTCCAGAAAGCGCACCAGGGAACGGCTCGGCCTCTGCTTCGTGGCCTAACCCAGCCTGGTCCTTCTCCAACCATCTGGGAGCTGTCCAAAAGCCGGTGGGCCTGGCGGAATGGGCTCCCAGCAGGCCCTGGCTGACTGGTGATTTGCATACACACAGACACACGCACGCACGCACACTCTCTCTCGTGCTATCTGCTGCCTTTCAGACCCTGCCACCCCTCGCTTGCTTTAAAGGAGCAGTTGGCGAATGACACTGAGCAAAGAATGCACAAGTGGGTAAAGAGATCACACACCTAGAGGCAGCCAGCTCTCATGAAGAGTAGGGCCTAGAAGCAGTGAAGCTTGAGGGGCTGTGCGCTCTTTGCCATGAGCCCCTAGAGGCGGATCATATAGAAAGCGCTATATAGAAATGAGCAGCCAGCAGAGGACAAGGCAGCCGCTCTCGGTGCAGCACAGCACAGAGAGGATCAAGAGAAACGGGAAGGGCTTCCGCGGCAGCGAGCAAGCACAAGACCAGCACGGGAGCGGGGCCCCTTTTATTCTGTCAATAAAAGGTATTTCTCTCCTGGCACGCACGTGTCTAAAAATATGGAACGCTTCACGAATTTGCGTGTCATCCTTGCGCAGGGGCCATGCTAATCTTCTCTGTATCGTTCCAATTTTAGTATATGTGCTGCCGAAGCGAGCACACACTTGGGGCTGAACTGGCCAGTGTATAAAAGCCAGCGCATCGGCTGCCTATTGACCTAGGTTGACTTGTTATGCTCTAACTTTGGCAAGAAACTGTTTGGTTCTGGGGCCGGTATGGAACCAAAAGGCAAAGACCAACGACCCAAGCTTCCTCGCTGCTGGTTTGGCCCAAAAGGAAAGGTTCCGTGTGCTTGGCTATTGCAATGCAGGAAGAAAGGATCATGGTCCAGGCTGCATGCAAAGTGGCACCTCCCGTCATAATGCCTGGGTGATGGGTGCTGTGTGCCTGGACGCATCACAATAGTCCCACAAGCCAGAGAAAAGCCAGAGGGCCTGTGAGGGTTTGCTTGGGGGGGGCCCTGTTGAATTCCAGGATAGGCAAGGTGAGGCAGCGGCCTAGTGCGCGGACCCCCGAGAGCCCCGGATTGCTGCTGCCCCCGCCTTCAAGCAAGAGATGCATTTTCAAACCGATGTAAGTTTACGTTTGGCTGCTGGCTTCAGCGACGGTGGCTTCAAAGTCCCGCCGGGTCTGCTTTCCTTTGGTAGGGCCAGGAAGCCTCTTACAACAGGTATTGGCTGCCTGTCGCCTGCTTTTATCAACTGTGCCAGGACGTGAGCCTTGTGTGTTACAAAATCAGGACAGCAGGCATTGCAGTGGCTCCTGCTTCAGAAAGGCACCTTGAAGAACAGCACTAGGAGCTAACGGAGGGCACCAGGGGTATGGGGGCCAGTGGTGCAATGGATAAGGCGCCTGACTAGGAGTCAGAAGGTTGTGGGTTCCTCTGCCATCCGGCTGGGCTCCCAACTCTGTGCTTTGTTTCTTTGAATTACATTTAAATTCCCTTGGCCTTCACTGCTCGCAATAGACTTTTGATTTTATGTGGGGCGGGCCCGGTTGCACAGCAAGGAAACACCAGGCGCCATCTCGAAGCACCACCAGTAGGGGTCCCTCCAGAAGGCCCCAACAAGCAGCAGATGATTTCTATGCATGTGTGCGTCCTGTCCTTCAATGGGTGGGGGTTGGCTTGTGTTGGACACAGTCCCAGGGCAGCCCTTCACGTCCCTGATCGGCCACGATCGGCCAGAGACCTCTCTGGTGAGCGCCGCAGGCGAGCCTTCTCGGGACCTCAGCAACTGAGGGGCACATTTCCAAATGAGGGAGACATTTCCAGAAAGCGCACCAGGGAACGGCTCGGCCTCTGCTTCGTGGCCTAACCCAGCCTGGTCCTTCTCCAACCATCTGGGAGCTGTCCAAAAGCCGGTGGGCCTGGCGGAATGGGCTCCCAGCAGGCCCTGGCTGACTGGTGATTTGCATACACACAGACACACGCACGCACGCACACTCTCTCTCGTGCTATCTGCTGCCTTTCAGACCCTGCCACCCCTCGCTTGCTTTAAAGGAGCAGTTGGCGAATGACACTGAGCAAAGAATGCACAAGTGGGTAAAGAGATCACACACCTAGAGGCAGCCAGCTCTCATGAAGAGTAGGGCCTAGAAGCAGTGAAGCTTGAGGGGCTGTGCGCTCTTTGCCATGAGCCCCTAGAGGCGGATCATATAGAAAGCGCTATATAGAAATGAGCAGCCAGCAGAGGACAAGGCAGCCGCTCTTGGTGCAGCACAGAGAGGATCAAGAGAAACGGGAAGGGCTTCCGCGGCAGCGAGCAAGCACAAGACCAGCACGGGAGCGGGGCCCCTTTTATTCTGTCAATAAAAGGTATTTCTCTCCTGGCACGCACGTGTCTAAAAATATGGAACGCTTCACGAATTTGCGTGTCATCCTTGCGCAGGGGCCATGCTAATCTTCTCTGTATCGTTCCAATTTTAGTATATGTGCTGCCGAAGCGAGCACACACTTGGGGCTGAACTGGCCAGTGTATAAAAGCCAGCGCATCGGCTGCCTATTGACCTAGGTTGACTTGTTATGCTCTAACTTTGGCAAGAAACTGTTTGGTTCTGGGGCCGGGATGAAAGCAAGAGGCAAAGACCAACGACCCAAGCTTCCTCGCTGCTGGTTTGGCCCAAAAGGAAAGGTTCCGTGTGCTTGGCTATTGCAATGCAGGAAGAAAGGATCATGGTCCAGGCTGCATGCAAAGTGGCACCTCCCGTCATAATGCCTGGGTGATGGGTGCTGTGTGCCTGGACGCATCACAATAGTCCCACAAGCCAGAGAAAAGCCAGAGGGCCTGTGAGGGTTTGCTTGGGGGGGCACTGTTGAGTTCCAGGATAAGGCAAGGTGAGGCAGCGGCCTAGTGCGCGGACCCCCGAGAGCCCCGGATTGCTGCTGCCCCCGCCTTCAAGCCAGAGATGCATTTTCAAACCGATGTAAGTTTACGTTTGGCTGCTGGCTTCAGCGACGGTGGCTTCAAAGTCCCGCCGGGTCTGCTTTCCTTTGGTAGGGCCAGGAAGCCTCTTACAACAGGTATTGGCTGCCTGTCGCCTGCTTTTATCAACTGTGCCAGGACGTGAGCCTTGTGTGTTACAAAATCAGGACAGCAGGCATTGCAGTGGCTCCTGCTTCAGAAAGGCACCTTGAAGAACAGCACTAGGAGCTAACGGAGGGCACCAGGGGTATGGGGGCCAGTGGTGCAATGGATAAGGCGCCTGACTAGGAGTCAGAAGGTTGTGGGTTCCACTGCCATCCGGCTGGGCTCCCAACTCTGTGCTTTGTTTCTTTGAATTACATTTAAATTCCCTTGGCCTTCACTGCTCGCAATAGACTTTTGATTTTATGTGGGGCGGGCCCGGTTGCACAGCAAGGAAACACCAGGCGCCATCTTGAAGCACCACCAGCAGGGGTCCCTCCAGAAGGCCCCAACAAGCAGCAGATGATTTCTATGCATGTGTGCGTCCTGTCCTTCAATGGGTGGGGGTTGGCTTGTGTTGGACACAGTCCCAGGGCAGCCCTTCACGTCCCTGATCGGCCAGAGACCTCTCTGTGAGAGCCGCAGGTGAGCCTTCTCGGGACCTCAGCAACTGAGGGGCACATTTCCAAATGAGGGAGATATTTCCAGAAAGCGCACCAGGGAACGGCTCGGCCTCTGCTTCGTGGCCTAACCCAGCCTGGTCCTTCTCCAACCATCTGGGAGCTGTCCAAAAGCCGGTGGGCCTGGCGGAATGGGCTCCCAGCAGGCCCTGGCTGACTGGTGATTTGCATACACACAGACACACGCACGCACGCACACTCTCTCTCGTGCTATCTGCTGCCTTTCAGACCCTGCCACCCCTCGCTTGCTTTAAAGGAGCAGTTGGCGAATGACACTGAGCAAAGAATGCACAAGTGGGTAAAGAGATCACACACCTAGAGGCAGCCAGCTCTCATGAAGAGTAGGGCCTAGAAGCAGTGAAGCTTGAGGGGCTGTGCGCTCTTTGCCATGAGCCCCTAGAGGCGGATCATATAGAAAGCGCTATATAGAAATGAGCAGCCAGCAGAGGACAAGGCAGCCGCTCTCGGTGCAGCACAGAGAGGATCAAGAGAAACGGGAAGGGCTTCCGCGGCAGCGAGCAAGCACAAGACCAGCACGGGAGCGGGGCCCCTTTTATTCTGTCAATAAAAGGTATTTCTCTCCTGGCACGCACGTGTCTAAAAATATGGAACGCTTCACGAATTTGCGTGTCATCCTTGCGCAGGGGCCATGCTAATCTTCTCTGTATCGTTCCAATTTTAGTATATGTGCTGCCGAAGCGAGCACACACTTGGGGCTGAACTGGCCAGTGTATAAAAGCCAGCGCATCGGCTGCCTATTGACCTAGGTTGACTTGTTATGCTCTAACTTTGGCAAGAAACTGTTTGGTTCTGGGGCCGGTATGGAACCAAGAGGCAAAGACCAACGACCCAAGCTTCCTCGCTGCTGGTTTGGCCCAAAAGGAAAGGTTCCGTGTGCTTGGCTATTGCAATGCAGGAAGAAAGGATCATGGTCCAGGCTGCATGCAAAGTGGCACCTCCCGTCATAATGCCTGGGTGATGGGTGCTGTGTGCCTGGACGCATCACAATAGTCCCACAAGCCAGAGAAAAGCCAGAGGGCCTGTGAGGGTTTGCTTGGGGGGGGCCCTGTTGAATTCCAGGATAGGCAAGGTGAGGCAGCGGCCTAGTGCGCGGACCCCCGAGAGCCCCGGATTGCTGCTGCCCCCGCCTTCAAGCAAGAGATGCATTTTCAAACCGATGTAAGTTTACGTTTGGCTGCTGGCTTCAGCGACGGTGGCTTCAAAGTCCCGCCGGGTCTGCTTTCCTTTGGTAGGGCCAGGAAGCCTCTTACAACAGGTATTGGCTGCCTGTCGCCTGCTTTTATCAACTGTGCCAGGACGTGAGCCTTGTGTGTTACAAAATCAGGACAGCAGGCATTGCAGTGGCTCCTGCTTCAGAAAGGCACCTTGAAGAACAGCACTAGGAGCTAACGGAGGGCACCAGGGGTATGGGGGCCAGTGGTGCAATGGATAAGGCGCCTGACTAGGAGTCAGAAGGTTGTGGGTTCCTCTGCCATCCGGCTGGGCTCCCAACTCTGTGCTTTGTTTCTTTGAATTACATTTAAATTCCCTTGGCCTTCACTGCTCGCAATAGACTTTTGATTTTATGTGGGGCGGGCCCGGTTGCACAGCAAGGAAACACCAGGCGCCATCTCGAAGCACCACCAGTAGGGGTCCCTCCAGAAGGCCCCAACAAGCAGCAGATGATTTCTATGCATGTGTGCGTCCTGTCCTTCAATGGGTGTGGGTTGGCTTGTGTTGGACACAGTCCCAGGGCAGCCCTTCACGTCCCTGATCGGCCACGATCGGCCAGAGACCTCTCTGTGAGCGCCGCAGGCGAGCCTTCTCGGGACCTCAGCAACTGAGGGGCACATTTCCAAATGAGGGAGACATTTCCAGAAAGCGCACCAGGGAACGGCTCAGCCTCTGCTTCGTGGCCTAACCCAGCCTGGTCCCCAGCCTGGTCCTTCTCCAACCATCTGGGAGCTGTCCAAAAGCCGGTGGGCCTGGCGGAATGGGCTCCCAGCAGGCCCTGGCTGACTGGTGATTTGCATACACACAGACACACGCACGCACGCACACTCTCTCTCGTGCTATCTGCTGCCTTTCAGACCCTGCCACCCCTCGCTTGCTTTAAAGGAGCAGTTGGCGAATGACACTGAGCAAAGAATGCACAAGTGGGTAAAGAGATCACACACCTAGAGGCAGCCAGCTCTCATGAAGAGTAGGGCCTAGAAGCAGTGAAGCTTGAGGGGCTGTGCGCTCTTTGCCATGAGCCCCTAGAGGCGGATCATATAGAAAGCGCTATATAGAAATGAGCAGCCAGCAGAGGACAAGGCAGCCGCTCTTGGTGCAGCACAGAGAGGATCAAGAGAAACGGGAAGGGCTTCCGCGGCAGCGAGCAAGCACAAGACCAGCACGGGAGCGGGGCCCCTTTTATTCTGTCAATAAAAGGTATTTCTCTCCTGGCACGCACGTGTCTAAAAATATGGAACGCTTCACGAATTTGCGTGTCATCCTTGCGCAGGGGCCATGCTAATCTTCTCTGTATCGTTCCAATTTTAGTATATGTGCTGCCGAAGCGAGCACACACTTGGGGCTGAACTGGCCAGTGTATAAAAGCCAGCGCATCGGCTGCCTATTGACCTAGGTTGACTTGTTATGCTCTAACTTTGGCAAGAAACTGTTTGGTTCTGGGGCCGGTATGGAACCAAGAGGCAAAGACCAACGACCCAAGCTTCCTCGCTGCTGGTTTGGCCCAAAAGGAAAGGTTCCGTGTGCTTGGCTATTGCAATGCAGGAAGAAAGGATCATGGTCCAGGCTGCATGCAAAGTGGCACCTCCCGTCATAATGCCTGGGTGATGGGTGCTGTGTGCCTGGACGCATCACAATAGTCCCACAAGCCAGAGAAAAGCCAGAGGGCCTGTGAGGGTTTGCTTGGGGGGGGCCCTGTTGAATTCCAGGATAGGCAAGGTGAGGCAGCGGCCTAGTGCGCGGACCCCCGAGAGCCCCGGATTGCTGCTGCCCCCGCCTTCAAGCCAGAGATGCATTTTCAAACCGATGTAAGTTTACGTTTGGCTGCTGGCTTCAGCGACGGTGGCTTCAAAGTCCCGCCGGGTCTGCTTTCCTTTGGTAGGGCCAGGAAGCCTCTTACAACAGGTATTGGCTGCCTGTCGCCTGCTTTTATCAACTGTGCCAGGACGTGAGCCTTGTGTGTTACAAAATCAGGACAGCAGGCATTGCAGTGGCTCCTGCTTCAGAAAGGCACCTTGAAGAACAGCACTAGGAGCTAACGGAGGGCACCAGGGGTATGGGGGCCAGTGGTGCAATGGATAAGGCGCCTGACTAGGAGTCAGAAGGTTGTGGGTTCCTCTGCCATCCGGCTGGGCTCCCAACTCTGTGCTTTGTTTCTTTGAATTACATTTAAATTCCCTTGGCCTTCACTGCTCGCAATAGACTTTTGATTTTATGTGGGGCGGGCCCGGTTGCACAGCAAGGAAACACCAGGCGCCATCTCGAAGCACCACCAGTAGGGGTCCCTCCAGAAGGCCCCAACAAGCAGCAGATGATTTCTATGCATGTGTGCGTCCTGTCCTTCAATGGGTGGGGGTTGGCTTGTGTTGGACACAGTCCCAGGGCAGCCCTTCACGTCCCTGATCGGCCACGATCGGCCAGAGACCTCTCTGGTGAGCGCCGCAGGCGAGCCTTCTCGGGACCTCAGCAACTGAGGGGCACATTTCCAAATGAGGGAGACATTTCCAGAAAGCGCACCAGGGAACGGCTCGGCCTCTGCTTCGTGGCCTAACCCAGCCTGGTCCTTCTCCAACCATCTGGGAGCTGTCCAAAAGCCGGTGGGCCTGGCGGAATGGGCTCCCAGCAGGCCCTGGCTGACTGGTGATTTGCATACACACAGACACACGCACGCACGCACACTCTCTCTCGTGCTATCTGCTGCCTTTCAGACCCTGCCACCCCTCGCTTGCTTTAAAGGAGCAGTTGGCGAATGACACTGAGCAAAGAATGCACAAGTGGGTAAAGAGATCACACACCTAGAGGCAGCCAGCTCTCATGAAGAGTAGGGCCTAGAAGCAGTGAAGCTTGAGGGGCTGTGCGCTCTTTGCCATGAGCCCCTAGAGGCGGATCATATAGAAAGCGCTATATAGAAATGAGCAGCCAGCAGAGGACAAGGCAGCCGCTCTTGGTGCAGCACAGAGAGGATCAAGAGAAACGGGAAGGGCTTCCGCGGCAGCGAGCAAGCACAAGACCAGCACGGGAGCGGGGCCCCTTTTATTCTGTCAATAAAAGGTATTTCTCTCCTGGCACGCACGTGTCTAAAAATATGGAACGCTTCACGAATTTGCGTGTCATCCTTGCGCAGGGGCCATGCTAATCTTCTCTGTATCGTTCCAATTTTAGTATATGTGCTGCCGAAGCGAGCACACACTTGGGGCTGAACTGGCCAGTGTATAAAAGCCAGCGCATCGGCTGCCTATTGACCTAGGTTGACTTGTTATGCTCTAACTTTGGCAAGAAACTGTTTGGTTCTGGGGCCGGTATGGAACCAAGAGGCAAAGACCAACGACCCAAGCTTCCTCGCTGCTGGTTTGGCCCAAAAGGAAAGGTTCCGTGTGCTTGGCTATTGCAATGCAGGAAGAAAGGATCATGGTCCAGGCTGCATGCAAAGTGGCACCTCCCGTCATAATGCCTGGGTGATGGGTGCTGTGTGCCTGGACGCATCACAATAGTCCCACAAGCCAGAGAAAAGCCAGAGGGCCTGTGAGGGTTTGCTTGGGGGGGGCCCTGTTGAATTCCAGGATAGGCAAGGTGAGGCAGCGGCCTAGTGCGCGGACCCCCGAGAGCCCCGGATTGCTGCTGCCCCCGCCTTCAAGCCAGAGATGCATTTTCAAACCGATGTAAGTTTACGTTTGGCTGCTGGCTTCAGCGACGGTGGCTTCAAAGTCCCGCCGGGTCTGCTTTCCTTTGGTAGGGCCAGGAAGCCTCTTACAACAGGTATTGGCTGCCTGTCGCCTGCTTTTATCAACTGTGCCAGGACGTGAGCCTTGTGTGTTACAAAATCAGGACAGCAGGCATTGCAGTGGCTCCTGCTTCAGAAAGGCACCTTGAAGAACAGCACTAGGAGCTAACGGAGGGCACCAGGGGTATGGGGGCCAGTGGTGCAATGGATAAGGCGCCTGACTAGGAGTCAGAAGGTTGTGGGTTCCACTGCCATCCGGCTGGGCTCCCAACTCTGTGCTTTGTTTCTTTGAATTACATTTAAATTCCCTTGGCCTTCACTGCTCGCAATAGACTTTTGATTTTATGTGGGGCGGGCCCGGTTGCACAGCAAGGAAACACCAGGCGCCATCTCGAAGCACCACCAGTAGGGGTCCCTCCAGAAGGCCCCAACAAGCAGCAGATGATTTCTATGCATGTGCGCGTCCTGTCCTTCAATGGGTGGGGGTTGGCTTGTGTTGGACACAGTCCCAGGGCAGCCCTTCACGTCCCTGATCGGCCACGATCGGCCAGAGACCTCTCTGTGAGCGCCGCAGGCGAGCCTTCTCGGGACCTCAGCAACTGAGGGGCACATTTCCAAATGAGGGAGACATTTCCAGAAAGCGCACCAGGGAACGGCTCAGCCTCTGCTTCGTGGCCTAACCCAGCCTGGTCCTTCTCCAACCATCTGGGAGCTGTCCAAAAGCCGGTGGGCCTGGCGGAATGGGCTCCCAGCAGGCCCTGGCTGACTGGTGATTTGCATACACACAGACACACGCACGCACGCACACTCTCTCTCGTGCTATCTGCTGCCTTTCAGACCCTGCCACCCCTCGCTTGCTTTAAAGGAGCAGTTGGCGAATGACACTGAGCAAAGAATGCACAAGTGGGTAAAGAGATCACACACCTAGAGGCAGCCAGCTCTCATGAAGAGTAGGGCCTAGAAGCAGTGAAGCTTGAGGGGCTGTGCGCTCTTTGCCATGAGCCCCTAGAGGCGGATCATATAGAAAGCGCTATATAGAAATGAGCAGCCAGCAGAGGACAAGGCAGCCGCTCTCGGTGCAGCACAGCACAGAGAGGATCAAGAGAAACGGGAAGGGCTTCCGCGGCAGCGAGCAAGCACAAGACCAGCACGGGAGCGGGGCCCCTTTTATTCTGTCAATAAAAGGTATTTCTCTCCTGGCACGCACGTGTCTAAAAATATGGAACGCTTCACGAATTTGCGTGTCATCCTTGCGCAGGGGCCATGCTAATCTTCTCTGTATCGTTCCAATTTTAGTATATGTGCTGCCGAAGCGAGCACACACTTGGGGCTGAACTGGCCAGTGTATAAAAGCCAGCGCATCGGCTGCCTATTGACCTAGGTTGACTTGTTATGCTCTAACTTTGGCAAGAAACTGTTTGGTTCTGGGGCCGGTATGGAACCAAGAGGCAAAGACCAACGACCCAAGCTTCCTCGCTGCTGGTTTGGCCCAAAAGGAAAGGTTCCGTGTGCTTGGCTATTGCAATGCAGGAAGAAAGGATCATGGTCCAGGCTGCATGCAAAGTGGCACCTCCCGTCATAATGCCTGGGTGATGGGTGCTGTGTGCCTGGACGCATCACAATAGTCCCACAAGCCAGAGAAAAGCCAGAGGGCCTGTGAGGGTTTGCTTGGGGGGGGCCCTGTTGAATTCCAGGATAGGCAAGGTGAGGCAGCGGCCTAGTGCGCGGACCCCCGAGAGCCCCGGATTGCTGCTGCCCCCGCCTTCAAGCCAGAGATGCATTTTCAAACCGATGTAAGTTTACGTTTGGCTGCTGGCTTCAGCGACGGTGGCTTCAAAGTCCCGCCGGGTCTGCTTTCCTTTGGTAGGGCCAGGAAGCCTCTTACAACAGGTATTGGCTGCCTGTCGCCTGCTTTTATCAACTGTGCCAGGACGTGAGCCTTGTGTGTTACAAAATCAGGACAGCAGGCATTGCAGTGGCTCCTGCTTCAGAAAGGCACCTTGAAGAACAGCACTAGGAGCTAACGGAGGGCACCAGGGGTATGGGGGCCAGTGGTGCAATGGATAAGGCGCCTGACTAGGAGTCAGAAGGTTGTGGGTTCCACTGCCATCCGGCTGGGCTCCCAACTCTGTGCTTTGTTTCTTTGAATTACATTTAAATTCCCTTGGCCTTCACTGCTCGCAATAGACTTTTGATTTTATGTGGGGCGGGCCCGGTTGCACAGCAAGGAAACACCAGGCGCCATCTCGAAGCACCACCAGTAGGGGTCCCTCCAGAAGGCCCCAACAAGCAGCAGATGATTTCTATGCATGTGTGCGTCCTGTCCTTCAATGGGTGGGGGTTGGCTTGTGTTGGACACAGTCCCAGGGCAGCCCTTCACGTCCCTGATCGGCCAGAGACCTCTCTGGTGAGCGCCGCAGGCGAGCCTTCTCGGGACCTCAGCAACTGAGGGGCACATTTCCAAATGAGGGAGACATTTCCAGAAAGCGCACCAGGGAACGGCTCAGCCTCTGCTTCGTGGCCTAACCCAGCCTGGTCCTTCTCCAACCATCTGGGAGCTGTCCAAAAGCCGGTGGGCCTGGCGGAATGGGCTCCCAGCAGGCCCTGGCTGACTGGTGATTTGCATACACACAGACACACGCACGCACGCACACTCTCTCTCGTGCTATCTGCTGCCTTTCAGACCCTGCCACCCCTCGCTTGCTTTAAAGGAGCAGTTGGCGAATGACACTGAGCAAAGAATGCACAAGTGGGTAAAGAGATCACACACCTAGAGGCAGCCAGCTCTCATGAAGAGTAGGGCCTAGAAGCAGTGAAGCTTGAGGGGCTGTGCGCTCTTTGCCATGAGCCCCTAGAGGCGGATCATATAGAAAGCGCTATATAGAAATGAGCAGCCAGCAGAGGACAAGGCAGCCGCTCTCGGTGCAGCACAGCACAGAGAGGATCAAGAGAAACGGGAAGGGCTTCCGCGGCAGCGAGCAAGCACAAGACCAGCACGGGAGCGGGGCCCCTTTTATTCTGTCAATAAAAGGTATTTCTCTCCTGGCACGCACGTGTCTAAAAATATGGAACGCTTCACGAATTTGCGTGTCATCCTTGCGCAGGGGCCATGCTAATCTTCTCTGTATCGTTCCAATTTTAGTATATGTGCTGCCGAAGCGAGCACACACTTGGGGCTGAACTGGCCAGTGTATAAAAGCCAGCGCATCGGCTGCCTTTTGACCTAGGTTGACTTGTTATGCTCTAACTTTGGCAAGAAACTGTTTGGTTCTGGGGCCGGTATGGAACCAAGAGGCAAAGACCAACGACCCAAGCTTCCTCGCTGCTGGTTTGGCCCAAAAGGAAAGGTTCCGTGTGCTTGGCTATTGCAATGCAGGAAGAAAGGATCATGGTCCAGGCTGCATGCAAAGTGGCACCTCCCGTCATAATGCCTGGGTGATGGGTGCTGTGTGCCTGGACGCATCACAATAGTCCCACAAGCCAGAGAAAAGCCAGAGGGCCTGTGAGGGTTTGCTTGGGGGGGGCCCTGTTGAATTCCAGGATAGGCAAGGTGAGGCAGCGGCCTAGTGCGCGGACCCCCGAGAGCCCCGGATTGCTGCTGCCCCCGCCTTCAAGCCAGAGATGCATTTTCAAACCGATGTAAGTTTACGTTTGGCTGCTGGCTTCAGCGACGGTGGCTTCAAAGTCCCGCCGGGTCTGCTTTCCTTTGGTAGGGCCAGGAAGCCTCTTACAACAGGTATTGGCTGCCTGTCGCCTGCTTTTATCAACTGTGCCAGGACGTGAGCCTTGTGTGTTACAAAATCAGGACAGCAGGCATTGCAGTGGCTCCTGCTTCAGAAAGGCACCTTGAAGAACAGCACTAGGAGCTAACGGAGGGCACCAGGGGTATGGGGGCCAGTGGTGCAATGGATAAGGCGCCTGACTAGGAGTCAGAAGGTTGTGGGTTCCACTGCCATCCGGCTGGGCTCCCAACTCTGTGCTTTGTTTCTTTGAATTACATTTAAATTCCCTTGGCCTTCACTGCTCGCAATAGACTTTTGATTTTATGTGGGGCGGGCCCGGTTGCACAGCAAGGAAACACCAGGCGCCATCTCGAAGCACCACCAGTAGGGGTCCCTCCAGAAGGCCCCAACAAGCAGCAGATGATTTCTATGCATGTGTGCGTCCTGTCCTTCAATGGGTGGGGGTTGGCTTGTGTTGGACACAGTCCCAGGGCAGCCCTTCACGTCCCTGATCGGCCACGATCGGCCAGAGACCTCTCTGTGAGCGCCGCAGGCGAGCCTTCTCGGGACCTCAGCAACTGAGGGGCACATTTCCAAATGAGGGAGACATTTCCAGAAAGCGCACCAGGGAACGGCTCGGCCTCTGCTCCGTGGCCCAACCCAGCCTGGTCCTTCTCCAACCAGCTGGGAGCTGTCCAAAAGCCGGTGGGCCTGGCGGAATGGGCTCCCAGCAGGCCCTGGCTGACTGGTGATTTGCATACACACAGGCACACGCACGCACGCACACTCTCTCTCGTGCTATCTGCTGCCTTTCAGACCCTGCCACCCCTCGCTTGCTTTAAAGGAGCAGTTGGCGAATGACACTGAGCAAAGAATGCACAAGTGGGTAAAGAGATCACACACCTAGAGGCAGCCAGCTCTCATGAAGAGTAGGGCCTAGAAGCAGTGAAGCTTGAGGGGCTGTGCGCTCTTTGCCATGAGCCCCTAGAGGCGGATCATATAGAAAGCGCTATATAGAAATGAGCAGCCAGCAGAGGACAAGGCAGCCGCTCTTGGTGCAGCACAGAGAGGATCAAGAGAAACGGGAAGGGCTTCCGCGGCAGCGAGCAAGCACAAGACCAGCACGGGAGCGGGGCCCCTTTTATTCTGTCAATAAAAGGTATTTCTCTCCTGGCACGCACGTGTCTAAAAATATGGAACGCTTCACGAATTTGCGTGTCATCCTTGCGCAGGGGCCATGCTAATCTTCTCTGTATCGTTCCAATTTTAGTATATGTGCTGCCGAAGCGAGCACACACTTGGGGCTGAACTGGCCAGTGTATAAAAGCCAGCGCATCGGCTGCCTATTGACCTAGGTTGACTTGTTATGCTCTAACTTTGGCAAGAAACTGTTTGGTTCTGGGGCCGGTATGGAACCAAGAGGCAAAGACCAACGACCCAAGCTTCCTCGCTGCTGGTTTGGCCCAAAAGGAAAGGTTCCGTGTGCTTGGCTATTGCAATGCAGGAAGAAAGGATCATGGTCCAGGCTGCATGCAAAGTGGCACCTCCCGTCATAATGCCTGGGTGATGGGTGCTGTGTGCCTGGACGCATCACAATAGTCCCACAAGCCAGAGAAAAGCCAGAGGGCCTGTGAGGGTTTGCTTGGGGGGGGCCCTGTTGAATTCCAGGATAGGCAAGGTGAGGCAGCGGCCTAGTGCGCGGACCCCCGAGAGCCCCGGATTGCTGCTGCCCCCGCCTTCAAGCCAGAGATGCATTTTCAAACCGATGTAAGTTTACGTTTGGCTGCTTGCTTCAGCGACGGTGGCTTCAAAGTCCCGCCGGGTCTGCTTTCCTTTGGTAGGGCCAGGAAGCCTCTTACAACAGGTATTGGCTGCCTGTCGCCTGCTTTTATCAACTGTGCCAGGACGTGAGCCTTGTGTGTTACAAAATCAGGACAGCAGGCATTGCAGTGGCTCCTGCTTCAGAAAGGCACCTTGAAGAACAGCACTAGGAGCTAACGGAGGGCACCAGGGGTATGGGGGCCAGTGGTGCAATGGATAAGGCGCCTGACTAGGAGTCAGAAGGTTGTGGGTTCCACTGCCATCCGGCTGGGCTCCCAACTCTGTGCTTTGTTTCTTTGAATTACATTTAAATTCCCTTGGCCTTCTCTGCTCGCAATAGACTTTTGATTTTATGTGGGGCGGGCCCGGTTGCACAGCAAGGAAACACCAGGCGCCATCTCGAAGCACCACCAGTAGGGGTCCCTCCAGAAGGCCCCAACAAGCAGCAGATGATTTCTATGCATGTGTGCGTCCTGTCCTTCAATGGGTGGGGGTTGGCTTGTGTTGGACACAGTCCCAGGGCAGCCCTTCACGTCCCTGATCGGCCACGATCGGCCAGAGACCTCTCTGGTGAGCGCCGCAGGCGAGCCTTCTCGGGACCTCAGCAACTGAGGGGCACATTTCCAAATGAGGGAGACATTTCCAGAAAGCGCACCAGGGAACGGCTCGGCTTCTGCTTCGTGGCCTAACCCAGCCTGGTCCTTCTCCAACCATCTGGGAGCTGTCCAAAAGCCGGTGGGCCTGGCGGAATGGGCTCCCAGCAGGCCCTGGCTGACTGGTGATTTGCATACACACAGACACACGCACGCACGCACACTCTCTCTCGTGCTATCTGCTGCCTTTCAGACCCTGCCACCCCTCGCTTGCTTTAAAGGAGCAGTTGGCGAATGACACTGAGCAAAGAATGCACAAGTGGGTAAAGAGATCACACACCTAGAGGCAGCCAGCTCTCATGAAGAGTAGGGCCTAGAAGCAGTGAAGCTTGAGGGGCTGTGCGCTCTTTGCCATGAGCCCCTAGAGGCGGGTCATATAGAAAGCGCTATATAGAAATGAGCAGCCAGCAGAGGACAAGGCAGCCGCTCTCGGTGCAGCACAGCACAGAGAGGATCAAGAGAAACGGGAAGGGCTTCCGCGGCAGCGAGCAAGCACAAGACGAGCACGGGAGCGGGGCCCCTTTTATTCTGTCAATAAAAGGTATTTCTCTCCTGGCACGCACGTGTCTAAAAATATGGAACGCTTCACGAATTTGCGTGTCATCCTTGCGCAGGGGCCATGCTAATCTTCTCTGTATCGTTCCAATTTTAGTATATGTGCTGCCGAAGCGAGCACACACTTGGGGCTGAACTGGCCAGTGTATAAAAGCCAGCGCATCGGCTGCCTATTGACCTAGGTTGACTTGTTATGCTCTAACTTTGGCAAGAAACTGTTTGGTTCTGGGGCCGGTATGGAACCAAGAGGCAAAGACCAACGACCCAAGCTTCCTCGCTGCTGGTTTGGCCCAAAAGGAAAGGTTCCGTGTGCTTGGCTATTGCAATGCAGGAAAGAAAGGATCATGGTCCAGGCTGCATGCAAAGTGGCACCTCCCGTCATAATGCCTGGGAGATGGGTGCTGTGTGCCTGGACGCATCACAATAGTCCCACAAGCCAGAGAAAAGCCAGAGGGCCTGTGAGGGTTTGCTTGGGGGGGGCCCTGTTGAATTCCAGGATAGGCAAGGTGAGGCAGCGGCCTAGTGCGCGGACCCCCGAGAGCCCCGGATTGCTGCTGCCCCCGCCTTCAAGCCAGAGATGCATTTTCAAACCGATGTAAGTTTACGTTTGGCTGCTGGCTTCAGCGACGGTGGCTTCAAAGTCCCGCCGGGTCTGCTTTCCTTTGGTAGGGCCATGAAGCCTCTTACAACAGGTATTGGCTGCCTGTCGCCTGCTTTTATCAACTGTGCCAGGACGTGAGCCTTGTGTGTTACAAAATCAGGACAGCAGGCATTGCAGTGGCTCCTGCTTCAGAAAAGCACCTTGAAGAACAGCACTAGGAGCTAACGGAGGGCACCAGGGGTATGGGGGCCAGTGGTGCAATGGATAAGGCGCCTGACTAGGAGTCAGAAGGTTGTGGGTTCCACTGCCATCCGGCTGGGCTCCCAACTCTGTGCTTTGTTTCTTTGAATTACATTTAAATTCCCTTGGCCTTCACTGCTCGCAATAGACTTTTGATTTTATGTGGGGCGGGCCCGGTTGCACAGCAAGGAAACACCAGGCGCCATCTCGAAGCACCACCAGTAGGGGTCCCTCCAGAAGGCCCCAACAAGCAGCAGATGATTTCTATGCATGTGTGCGTCCTGTCCTTCAATGGGTGGGGGTTGGCTTGTGTTGGACACAGTCCCAGGGCAGCCCTTCACGTCCCTGATCGGCCACGATCGGCCAGAGACCTCTCTCTGTGAGCGCCGCAGGCGAGCCTTCTCGGGACCTCAGCAACTGAGGGGCACATTTCCAAATGAGGGAGACATTTCCAGAAAGCGCACCAGGGAACGGCTCGGCCTCTGCTTCGTGGCCTAACCCAGCCTGGTCCTTCTCCAACCATCTGGGAGCTGTCCAAAAGCCGGTGGGCCTGGCGGAATGGGCTCCCAGCAGGCCCTGGCTGACTGGTGATTTGCATACACACAGACACACGCACGCACGCACACTCTCTCTCGTGCTATCTGCTGCCTTTCAGACCCTGCCACCCCTCGCTTGCTTTAAAGGAGCAGTTGGCGAATGACACTGAGCAAAGAATGCACAAGTGGGTAAAGAGATCACACACCTAGAGGCAGCCAGCTCTCATGAAGAGTAGGGCCTAGAAGCAGTGAAGCTTGAGGGGCTGTGCGCTCTTTGCCATGAGCCCCTAGAGGCGGATCATATAGAAAGCGCTATATAGAAATGAGCAGCCAGCAGAGGACAAGGCAGCCGCTCTCGGTGCAGCACAGCACAGAGAGGATCAAGAGAAACGGGAAGGGCTTCCGCGGCAGCGAGCAAGCACAAGACCAGCACGGGAGCGGGGCCCCTTTTATTCTGTCAATAAAAGGTATTTCTCTCCTGGCACGCACGTGTCTAAAAATATGGAACGCTTCACGAATTTGCGTGTCATCCTTGCGCAGGGGCCATGCTAATCTTCTCTGTATCGTTCCAATTTTAGTATATGTGCTGCCGAAGCGAGCACACACTTGGGGCTGAACTGGCCAGTGTATAAAAGCCAGCGCATCGGCTGCCTTTTGACCTAGGTTGACTTGTTATGCTCTAACTTTGGCAAGAAACTGTTTGGTTCTGGGGCCGGTATGGAACCAAGAGGCAAAGACCAACGACCCAAGCTTCCTCGCTGCTGGTTTGGCCCAAAAGGAAAGGTTCCGTGTGCTTGGCTATTGCAATGCAGGAAAGAAAGGATCATGGTCCAGGCTGCATGCAAAGTGGCACCTCCCGTCATAATGCCTGGGAGATGGGTGCTGTGTGCCTGGACGCATCACAATAGTCCCACAAGCCAGAGAAAAGCCAGAGGGCCTGTGAGGGTTTGCTTGGGGGGGGCCCTGTTGAATTCCAGGATAGGCAAGGTGAGGCAGCGGCCTAGTGCGCGGACCCCCGAGAGCCCCGGATTGCTGCTGCCCCCGCCTTCAAGCCAGAGATGCATTTTCAAACCGATGTAAGTTTACGTTTGGCTGCTTGCTTCAGCGACGGTGGCTTCAAAGTCCCGCCGGGTCTGCTTTCCTTTGGTAGGGCCAGGAAGCCTCTTACAACAGGTATTGGCTGCCTGTCGCCTGCTTTTATCAACTGTGCCAGGACGTGAGCCTTGTGTGTTACAAAATCAGGACAGCAGGCATTGCAGTGGCTCCTGCTTCAGAAAGGCACCTTGAAGAACAGCACTAGGAGCTAACGGAGGGCACCAGGGGTATGGGGGCCAGTGGTGCAATGGATAAGGCGCCTGACTAGGAGTCAGAAGGTTGTGGGTTCCACTGCCATCCGGCTGGGCTCCCAACTCTGTGCTTTGTTTCTTTGAATTACATTTAAATTCCCTTGGCCTTCTCTGCTCGCAATAGACTTTTGATTTTATGTGGGGCGGGCCCGGTTGCACAGCAAGGAAACACCAGGCGCCATCTCGAAGCACCACCAGTAGGGGTCCCTCCAGAAGGCCCCAACAAGCAGCAGATGATTTCTATGCATGTGTGCGTCCTGTCCTTCAATGGGTGGGGGTTGGCTTGTGTTGGACACAGTCCCAGGGCAGCCCTTCACGTCCCTGATCGGCCACGATCGGCCAGAGACCTCTCTGGTGAGCGCCGCAGGCGAGCCTTCTCGGGACCTCAGCAACTGAGGGGCACATTTCCAAATGAGGGAGACATTTCCAGAAAGCGCACCAGGGAACGGCTCGGCTTCTGCTTCGTGGCCTAACCCAGCCTGGTCCTTCTCCAACCATCTGGGAGCTGTCCAAAAGCCGGTGGGCCTGGCGGAATGGGCTCCCAGCAGGCCCTGGCTGACTGGTGATTTGCATACACACAGACACACGCACGCACGCACACTCTCTCTCGTGCTATCTGCTGCCTTTCAGACCCTGCCACCCCTCGCTTGCTTTAAAGGAGCAGTTGGCGAATGACACTGAGCAAAGAATGCACAAGTGGGTAAAGAGATCACACACCTAGAGGCAGCCAGCTCTCATGAAGAGTAGGGCCTAGAAGCAGTGAAGCTTGAGGGGCTGTGCGCTCTTTGCCATGAGCCCCTAGAGGCGGGTCATATAGAAAGCGCTATATAGAAATGAGCAGCCAGCAGAGGACAAGGCAGCCGCTCTCGGTGCAGCACAGCACAGAGAGGATCAAGAGAAACGGGAAGGGCTTCCGCGGCAGCGAGCAAGCACAAGACGAGCACGGGAGCGGGGCCCCTTTTATTCTGTCAATAAAAGGTATTTCTCTCCTGGCACGCACGTGTCTAAAAATATGGAACGCTTCACGAATTTGCGTGTCATCCTTGCGCAGGGGCCATGCTAATCTTCTCTGTATCGTTCCAATTTTAGTATATGTGCTGCCGAAGCGAGCACACACTTGGGGCTGAACTGGCCAGTGTATAAAAGCCAGCGCATCGGCTGCCTATTGACCTAGGTTGACTTGTTATGCTCTAACTTTGGCAAGAAACTGTTTGGTTCTGGGGCCGGTATGGAACCAAGAGGCAAAGACCAACGACCCAAGCTTCCTCGCTGCTGGTTTGGCCCAAAAGGAAAGGTTCCGTGTGCTTGGCTATTGCAATGCAGGAAAGAAAGGATCATGGTCCAGGCTGCATGCAAAGTGGCACCTCCCGTCATAATGCCTGGGAGATGGGTGCTGTGTGCCTGGACGCATCACAATAGTCCCACAAGCCAGAGAAAAGCCAGAGGGCCTGTGAGGGTTTGCTTGGGGGGGGCCCTGTTGAATTCCAGGATAGGCAAGGTGAGGCAGCGGCCTAGTGCGCGGACCCCCGAGAGCCCCGGATTGCTGCTGCCCCCGCCTTCAAGCCAGAGATGCATTTTCAAACCGATGTAAGTTTACGTTTGGCTGCTGGCTTCAGCGACGGTGGCTTCAAAGTCCCGCCGGGTCTGCTTTCCTTTGGTAGGGCCATGAAGCCTCTTACAACAGGTATTGGCTGCCTGTCGCCTGCTTTTATCAACTGTGCCAGGACGTGAGCCTTGTGTGTTACAAAATCAGGACAGCAGGCATTGCAGTGGCTCCTGCTTCAGAAAAGCACCTTGAAGAACAGCACTAGGAGCTAACGGAGGGCACCAGGGGTATGGGGGCCAGTGGTGCAATGGATAAGGCGCCTGACTAGGAGTCAGAAGGTTGTGGGTTCCACTGCCATCCGGCTGGGCTCCCAACTCTGTGCTTTGTTTCTTTGAATTACATTTAAATTCCCTTGGCCTTCACTGCTCGCAATAGACTTTTGATTTTATGTGGGGCGGGCCCGGTTGCACAGCAAGGAAACACCAGGCGCCATCTCGAAGCACCACCAGTAGGGGTCCCTCCAGAAGGCCCCAACAAGCAGCAGATGATTTCTATGCATGTGTGCGTCCTGTCCTTCAATGGGTGGGGGTTGGCTTGTGTTGGACACAGTCCCAGGGCAGCCCTTCACGTCCCTGATCGGCCACGATCGGCCAGAGACCTCTCTCTGTGAGCGCCGCAGGCGAGCCTTCTCGGGACCTCAGCAACTGAGGGGCACATTTCCAAATGAGGGAGACATTTCCAGAAAGCGCACCAGGGAACGGCTCGGCCTCTGCTTCGTGGCCTAACCCAGCCTGGTCCTTCTCCAACCATCTGGGAGCTGTCCAAAAGCCGGTGGGCCTGGCGGAATGGGCTCCCAGCAGGCCCTGGCTGACTGGTGATTTGCATACACACAGACACACGCACGCACGCACACTCTCTCTCGTGCTATCTGCTGCCTTTCAGACCCTGCCACCCCTCGCTTGCTTTAAAGGAGCAGTTGGCGAATGACACTGAGCAAAGAATGCACAAGTGGGTAAAGAGATCACACACCTAGAGGCAGCCAGCTCTCATGAAGAGTAGGGCCTAGAAGCAGTGAAGCTTGAGGGGCTGTGCGCTCTTTGCCATGAGCCCCTAGAGGCGGATCATATAGAAAGCGCTATATAGAAATGAGCAGCCAGCAGAGGACAAGGCAGCCGCTCTCGGTGCAGCACAGCACAGAGAGGATCAAGAGAAACGGGAAGGGCTTCCGCGGCAGCGAGCAAGCACAAGACCAGCACGGGAGCGGGGCCCCTTTTATTCTGTCAATAAAAGGTATTTCTCTCCTGGCACGCACGTGTCTAAAAATATGGAACGCTTCACGAATTTGCGTGTCATCCTTGCGCAGGGGCCATGCTAATCTTCTCTGTATCGTTCCAATTTTAGTATATGTGCTGCCGAAGCGAGCACACACTTGGGGCTGAACTGGCCAGTGTATAAAAGCCAGCGCATCGGCTGCCTTTTGACCTAGGTTGACTTGTTATGCTCTAACTTTGGCAAGAAACTGTTTGGTTCTGGGGCCGGTATGGAACCAAGAGGCAAAGACCAACGACCCAAGCTTCCTCGCTGCTGGTTTGGCCCAAAAGGAAAGGTTCCGTGTGCTTGGCTATTGCAATGCAGGAAAGAAAGGATCATGGTCCAGGCTGCATGCAAAGTGGCACCTCCCGTCATAATGCCTGGGAGATGGGTGCTGTGTGCCTGGACGCATCACAATAGTCCCACAAGCCAGAGAAAAGCCAGAGGGCCTGTGAGGGTTTGCTTGGGGGGGGCCCTGTTGAATTCCAGGATAGGCAAGGTGAGGCAGCGGCCTAGTGCGCGGACCCCCGAGAGCCCCGGATTGCTGCTGCCCCCGCCTTCAAGCCAGAGATGCATTTTCAAACCGATGTAAGTTTACGTTTGGCTGCTGGCTTCAGCGACGGTGGCTTCAAAGTCCCGCCGGGTCTGCTTTCCTTTGGTAGGGCCAGGAAGCCTCTTACAACAGGTATTGGCTGCCTGTCGCCTGCTTTTATCAACTGTGCCAGGACGTGAGCCTTGTGTGTTACAAAATCAGGACAGCAGGCATTGCAGTGGCTCCTGCTTCAGAAAGGCACCTTGAAGAACAGCACTAGGAGCTAACGGAGGGCACCAGGGGTATGGGGGCCAGTGGTGCAATGGATAAGGCGCCTGACTAGGAGTCAGAAGGTTGTGGGTTCCACTGCCATCCGGCTGGGCTCCCAACTCTGTGCTTTGTTTCTTTGAATTACATTTAAATTCCCTTGGCCTTCACTGCTCGCAATAGACTTTTGATTTTATGTGGGGCGGGCCCGGTTGCACAGCAAGGAAACACCAGGCGCCATCTCGAAGCACCACCAGTAGGGGTCCCTCTAGAAGGCCCCAACAAGCAGCAGATGATTTCTATGCATGTGTGCGTCCTGTCCTTCAATGGGTGGGGGTTGGCTTGTGTTGGACACAGTCCCAGGGCAGCCCTTCACGTCCCTGATCGGCCACGATCGGCCAGAGACCTCTCTCTGTGAGCGCCGCAGGCGAGCCTTCTCGGGACCTCAGCAACTGAGGGGCACATTTCCAAATGAGGGAGACATTTCCAGAAAGCGCACCAGGGAACGGCTCAGCCTCTGCTTCGTGGCCTAACCCAGCCTGGTCCTTCTCCAACCATCTGGGAGCTGTCCAAAAGCCGGTGGGCCTGGCGGAATGGGCTCCCAGCAGGCCCTGGCTGACTGGTGATTTGCATACACACAGACACACGCACGCACGCACACTCTCTCTCGTGCTATCTGCTGCCTTTCAGACCCTGCCACCCCTCGCTTGCTTTAAAGGAGCAGTTGGCGAATGACACTGAGCAAAGAATGCACAAGTGGGTAAAGAGATCACACACCTAGAGGCAGCCAGCTCTCATGAAGAGTAGGGCCTAGAAGCAGTGAAGCTTGAGGGGCTGTGCGCTCTTTGCCATGAGCCCCTAGAGGCGGATCATATAGAAAGCGCTATATAGAAATGAGCAGCCAGCAGAGGACAAGGCAGCCGCTCTCGGTGCAGCACAGCACAGAGAGGATCAAGAGAAACGGGAAGGGCTTCCGCGGCAGCGAGCAAGCACAAGACCAGCACGGGAGCGGGGCCCCTTTTATTCTGTCAATAAAAGGTATTTCTCTCCTGGCACGCACGTGTCTAAAAATATGGAACGCTTCACGAATTTGCGTGTCATCCTTGCGCAGGGGCCATGCTAATCTTCTCTGTATCGTTCCAATTTTAGTATATGTGCTGCCGAAGCGAGCACACACTTGGGGCTGAACTGGCCAGTGTATAAAAGCCAGCGCATCGGCTGCCTTTTGACCTAGGTTGACTTGTTATGCTCTAACTTTGGCAAGAAACTGTTTGGTTCTGGGGCCGGTATGGAACCAAGAGGCAAAGACCAACGACCCAAGCTTCCTCGCTGCTGGTTTGGCCCAAAAGGAAAGGTTCCGTGTGCTTGGCTATTGCAATGCAGGAAAGAAAGGATCATGGTCCAGGCTGCATGCAAAGTGGCACCTCCCGTCATAATGCCTGGGAGATGGGTGCTGTGTGCCTGGACGCATCACAATAGTCCCACAAGCCAGAGAAAAGCCAGAGGGCCTGTGAGGGTTTGCTTGGGGGGGGCCCTGTTGAATTCCAGGATAGGCAAGGTGAGGCAGCGGCCTAGTGCGCGGACCCCCGAGAGCCCCGGATTGCTGCTGCCCCCGCCTTCAAGCCAGAGATGCATTTTCAAACCGATGTAAGTTTACGTTTGGCTGCTTGCTTCAGCGACGGTGGCTTCAAAGTCCCGCCGGGTCTGCTTTCCTTTGGTAGGGCCAGGAAGCCTCTTACAACAGGTATTGGCTGCCTGTCGCCTGCTTTTATCAACTGTGCCAGGACGTGAGCCTTGTGTGTTACAAAATCAGGACAGCAGGCATTGCAGTGGCTCCTGCTTCAGAAAGGCACCTTGAAGAACAGCACTAGGAGCTAACGGAGGGCACCAGGGGTATGGGGGCCAGTGGTGCAATGGATAAGGCGCCTGACTAGGAGTCAGAAGGTTGTGGGTTCCACTGCCATCCGGCTGGGCTCCCAACTCTGTGCTTTGTTTCTTTGAATTACATTTAAATTCCCTTGGCCTTCTCTGCTCGCAATAGACTTTTGATTTTATGTGGGGCGGGCCCGGTTGCACAGCAAGGAAACACCAGGCGCCATCTCGAAGCACCACCAGTAGGGGTCCCTCCAGAAGGCCCCAACAAGCAGCAGATGATTTCTATGCATGTGTGCGTCCTGTCCTTCAATGGGTGGGGGTTGGCTTGTGTTGGACACAGTCCCAGGGCAGCCCTTCACGTCCCTGATCGGCCACGATCGGCCAGAGACCTCTCTGGTGAGCGCCGCAGGCGAGCCTTCTCGGGACCTCAGCAACTGAGGGGCACATTTCCAAATGAGGGAGACATTTCCAGAAAGCGCACCAGGGAACGGCTCGGCTTCTGCTTCGTGGCCTAACCCAGCCTGGTCCTTCTCCAACCATCTGGGAGCTGTCCAAAAGCCGGTGGGCCTGGCGGAATGGGCTCCCAGCAGGCCCTGGCTGACTGGTGATTTGCATACACACAGACACACGCACGCACGCACACTCTCTCTCGTGCTATCTGCTGCCTTTCAGACCCTGCCACCCCTCGCTTGCTTTAAAGGAGCAGTTGGCGAATGACACTGAGCAAAGAATGCACAAGTGGGTAAAGAGATCACACACCTAGAGGCAGCCAGCTCTCATGAAGAGTAGGGCCTAGAAGCAGTGAAGCTTGAGGGGCTGTGCGCTCTTTGCCATGAGCCCCTAGAGGCGGGTCATATAGAAAGCGCTATATAGAAATGAGCAGCCAGCAGAGGACAAGGCAGCCGCTCTCGGTGCAGCACAGCACAGAGAGGATCAAGAGAAACGGGAAGGGCTTCCGCGGCAGCGAGCAAGCACAAGACGAGCACGGGAGCGGGGCCCCTTTTATTCTGTCAATAAAAGGTATTTCTCTCCTGGCACGCACGTGTCTAAAAATATGGAACGCTTCACGAATTTGCGTGTCATCCTTGCGCAGGGGCCATGCTAATCTTCTCTGTATCGTTCCAATTTTAGTATATGTGCTGCCGAAGCGAGCACACACTTGGGGCTGAACTGGCCAGTGTATAAAAGCCAGCGCATCGGCTGCCTATTGACCTAGGTTGACTTGTTATGCTCTAACTTTGGCAAGAAACTGTTTGGTTCTGGGGCCGGTATGGAACCAAGAGGCAAAGACCAACGACCCAAGCTTCCTCGCTGCTGGTTTGGCCCAAAAGGAAAGGTTCCGTGTGCTTGGCTATTGCAATGCAGGAAAGAAAGGATCATGGTCCAGGCTGCATGCAAAGTGGCACCTCCCGTCATAATGCCTGGGAGATGGGTGCTGTGTGCCTGGACGCATCACAATAGTCCCACAAGCCAGAGAAAAGCCAGAGGGCCTGTGAGGGTTTGCTTGGGGGGGGCCCTGTTGAATTCCAGGATAGGCAAGGTGAGGCAGCGGCCTAGTGCGCGGACCCCCGAGAGCCCCGGATTGCTGCTGCCCCCGCCTTCAAGCCAGAGATGCATTTTCAAACCGATGTAAGTTTACGTTTGGCTGCTGGCTTCAGCGACGGTGGCTTCAAAGTCCCGCCGGGTCTGCTTTCCTTTGGTAGGGCCATGAAGCCTCTTACAACAGGTATTGGCTGCCTGTCGCCTGCTTTTATCAACTGTGCCAGGACGTGAGCCTTGTGTGTTACAAAATCAGGACAGCAGGCATTGCAGTGGCTCCTGCTTCAGAAAAGCACCTTGAAGAACAGCACTAGGAGCTAACGGAGGGCACCAGGGGTATGGGGGCCAGTGGTGCAATGGATAAGGCGCCTGACTAGGAGTCAGAAGGTTGTGGGTTCCACTGCCATCCGGCTGGGCTCCCAACTCTGTGCTTTGTTTCTTTGAATTACATTTAAATTCCCTTGGCCTTCACTGCTCGCAATAGACTTTTGATTTTATGTGGGGCGGGCCCGGTTGCACAGCAAGGAAACACCAGGCGCCATCTCGAAGCACCACCAGTAGGGGTCCCTCCAGAAGGCCCCAACAAGCAGCAGATGATTTCTATGCATGTGTGCGTCCTGTCCTTCAATGGGTGGGGGTTGGCTTGTGTTGGACACAGTCCCAGGGCAGCCCTTCACGTCCCTGATCGGCCACGATCGGCCAGAGACCTCTCTCTGTGAGCGCCGCAGGCGAGCCTTCTCGGGACCTCAGCAACTGAGGGGCACATTTCCAAATGAGGGAGACATTTCCAGAAAGCGCACCAGGGAACGGCTCGGCCTCTGCTTCGTGGCCTAACCCAGCCTGGTCCTTCTCCAACCATCTGGGAGCTGTCCAAAAGCCGGTGGGCCTGGCGGAATGGGCTCCCAGCAGGCCCTGGCTGACTGGTGATTTGCATACACACAGACACACGCACGCACGCACACTCTCTCTCGTGCTATCTGCTGCCTTTCAGACCCTGCCACCCCTCGCTTGCTTTAAAGGAGCAGTTGGCGAATGACACTGAGCAAAGAATGCACAAGTGGGTAAAGAGATCACACACCTAGAGGCAGCCAGCTCTCATGAAGAGTAGGGCCTAGAAGCAGTGAAGCTTGAGGGGCTGTGCGCTCTTTGCCATGAGCCCCTAGAGGCGGATCATATAGAAAGCGCTATATAGAAATGAGCAGCCAGCAGAGGACAAGGCAGCCGCTCTCGGTGCAGCACAGCACAGAGAGGATCAAGAGAAACGGGAAGGGCTTCCGCGGCAGCGAGCAAGCACAAGACCAGCACGGGAGCGGGGCCCCTTTTATTCTGTCAATAAAAGGTATTTCTCTCCTGGCACGCACGTGTCTAAAAATATGGAACGCTTCACGAATTTGCGTGTCATCCTTGCGCAGGGGCCATGCTAATCTTCTCTGTATCGTTCCAATTTTAGTATATGTGCTGCCGAAGCGAGCACACACTTGGGGCTGAACTGGCCAGTGTATAAAAGCCAGCGCATCGGCTGCCTTTTGACCTAGGTTGACTTGTTATGCTCTAACTTTGGCAAGAAACTGTTTGGTTCTGGGGCCGGTATGGAACCAAGAGGCAAAGACCAACGACCCAAGCTTCCTCGCTGCTGGTTTGGCCCAAAAGGAAAGGTTCCGTGTGCTTGGCTATTGCAATGCAGGAAAGAAAGGATCATGGTCCAGGCTGCATGCAAAGTGGCACCTCCCGTCATAATGCCTGGGAGATGGGTGCTGTGTGCCTGGACGCATCACAATAGTCCCACAAGCCAGAGAAAAGCCAGAGGGCCTGTGAGGGTTTGCTTGGGGGGGGCCCTGTTGAATTCCAGGATAGGCAAGGTGAGGCAGCGGCCTAGTGCGCGGACCCCCGAGAGCCCCGGATTGCTGCTGCCCCCGCCTTCAAGCCAGAGATGCATTTTCAAACCGATGTAAGTTTACGTTTGGCTGCTTGCTTCAGCGACGGTGGCTTCAAAGTCCCGCCGGGTCTGCTTTCCTTTGGTAGGGCCATGAAGCCTCTTACAACAGGTATTGGCTGCCTGTCGCCTGCTTTTATCAACTGTGCCAGGACGTGAGCCTTGTGTGTTACAAAATCAGGACAGCAGGCATTGCAGTGGCTCCTGCTTCAGAAAAGCACCTTGAAGAACAGCACTAGGAGCTAACGGAGGGCACCAGGGGTATGGGGGCCAGTGGTGCAATGGATAAGGCGCCTGACTAGGAGTCAGAAGGTTGTGGGTTCCACTGCCATCCGGCTGGGCTCCCAACTCTGTGCTTTGTTTCTTTGAATTACATTTAAATTCCCTTGGCCTTCACTGCTCGCAATAGACTTTTGATTTTATGTGGGGCGGGCCCGGTTGCACAGCAAGGAAACACCAGGCGCCATCTCGAAGCACCACCAGTAGGGGTCCCTCCAGAAGGCCCCAACAAGCAGCAGATGATTTCTATGCATGTGTGCGTCCTGTCCTTCAATGGGTGGGGGTTGGCTTGTGTTGGACACAGTCCCAGGGCAGCCCTTCACGTCCCTGATCGGCCACGATCGGCCAGAGACCTCTCTCTGTGAGCGCCGCAGGCGAGCCTTCTCGGGACCTCAGCAACTGAGGGGCACATTTCCAAATGAGGGAGACATTTCCAGAAAGCGCACCAGGGAACGGCTCGGCCTCTGCTTCGTGGCCTAACCCAGCCTGGTCCTTCTCCAACCATCTGGGAGCTGTCCAAAAGCCGGTGGGCCTGGCGGAATGGGCTCCCAGCAGGCCCTGGCTGACTGGTGATTTGCATACACACAGACACACGCACGCACGCACACTCTCTCTCGTGCTATCTGCTGCCTTTCAGACCCTGCCACCCCTCGCTTGCTTTAAAGGAGCAGTTGGCGAATGACACTGAGCAAAGAATGCACAAGTGGGTAAAGAGATCACACACCTAGAGGCAGCCAGCTCTCATGAAGAGTAGGGCCTAGAAGCAGTGAAGCTTGAGGGGCTGTGCGCTCTTTGCCATGAGCCCCTAGAGGCGGATCATATAGAAAGCGCTATATAGAAATGAGCAGCCAGCAGAGGACAAGGCAGCCGCTCTCGGTGCAGCACAGCACAGAGAGGATCAAGAGAAACGGGAAGGGCTTCCGCGGCAGCGAGCAAGCACAAGACCAGCACGGGAGCGGGGCCCCTTTTATTCTGTCAATAAAAGGTATTTCTCTCCTGGCACGCACGTGTCTAAAAATATGGAACGCTTCACGAATTTGCGTGTCATCCTTGCGCAGGGGCCATGCTAATCTTCTCTGTATCGTTCCAATTTTAGTATATGTGCTGCCGAAGCGAGCACACACTTGGGGCTGAACTGGCCAGTGTATAAAAGCCAGCGCATCGGCTGCCTTTTGACCTAGGTTGACTTGTTATGCTCTAACTTTGGCAAGAAACTGTTTGGTTCTGGGGCCGGTATGGAACCAAGAGGCAAAGACCAACGACCCAAGCTTCCTCGCTGCTGGTTTGGCCCAAAAGGAAAGGTTCCGTGTGCTTGGCTATTGCAATGCAGGAAAGAAAGGATCATGGTCCAGGCTGCATGCAAAGTGGCACCTCCCGTCATAATGCCTGGGAGATGGGTGCTGTGTGCCTGGACGCATCACAATAGTCCCACAAGCCAGAGAAAAGCCAGAGGGCCTGTGAGGGTTTGCTTGGGGGGGGCCCTGTTGAATTCCAGGATAGGCAAGGTGAGGCAGCGGCCTAGTGCGCGGACCCCCGAGAGCCCCGGATTGCTGCTGCCCCCGCCTTCAAGCCAGAGATGCATTTTCAAACCGATGTAAGTTTACGTTTGGCTGCTTGCTTCAGCGACGGTGGCTTCAAAGTCCCGCCGGGTCTGCTTTCCTTTGGTAGGGCCAGGAAGCCTCTTACAACAGGTATTGGCTGCCTGTCGCCTGCTTTTATCAACTGTGCCAGGACGTGAGCCTTGTGTGTTACAAAATCAGGACAGCAGGCATTGCAGTGGCTCCTGCTTCAGAAAGGCACCTTGAAGAACAGCACTAGGAGCTAACGGAGGGCACCAGGGGTATGGGGGCCAGTGGTGCAATGGATAAGGCGCCTGACTAGGAGTCAGAAGGTTGTGGGTTCCACTGCCATCCGGCTGGGCTCCCAACTCTGTGCTTTGTTTCTTTGAATTACATTTAAATTCCCTTGGCCTTCTCTGCTCGCAATAGACTTTTGATTTTATGTGGGGCGGGCCCGGTTGCACAGCAAGGAAACACCAGGCGCCATCTCGAAGCACCACCAGTAGGGGTCCCTCCAGAAGGCCCCAACAAGCAGCAGATGATTTCTATGCATGTGTGCGTCCTGTCCTTCAATGGGTGGGGGTTGGCTTGTGTTGGACACAGTCCCAGGGCAGCCCTTCACGTCCCTGATCGGCCACGATCGGCCAGAGACCTCTCTGGTGAGCGCCGCAGGCGAGCCTTCTCGGGACCTCAGCAACTGAGGGGCACATTTCCAAATGAGGGAGACATTTCCAGAAAGCGCACCAGGGAACGGCTCGGCTTCTGCTTCGTGGCCTAACCCAGCCTGGTCCTTCTCCAACCATCTGGGAGCTGTCCAAAAGCCGGTGGGCCTGGCGGAATGGGCTCCCAGCAGGCCCTGGCTGACTGGTGATTTGCATACACACAGACACACGCACGCACGCACACTCTCTCTCGTGCTATCTGCTGCCTTTCAGACCCTGCCACCCCTCGCTTGCTTTAAAGGAGCAGTTGGCGAATGACACTGAGCAAAGAATGCACAAGTGGGTAAAGAGATCACACACCTAGAGGCAGCCAGCTCTCATGAAGAGTAGGGCCTAGAAGCAGTGAAGCTTGAGGGGCTGTGCGCTCTTTGCCATGAGCCCCTAGAGGCGGGTCATATAGAAAGCGCTATATAGAAATGAGCAGCCAGCAGAGGACAAGGCAGCCGCTCTCGGTGCAGCACAGCACAGAGAGGATCAAGAGAAACGGGAAGGGCTTCCGCGGCAGCGAGCAAGCACAAGACGAGCACGGGAGCGGGGCCCCTTTTATTCTGTCAATAAAAGGTATTTCTCTCCTGGCACGCACGTGTCTAAAAATATGGAACGCTTCACGAATTTGCGTGTCATCCTTGCGCAGGGGCCATGCTAATCTTCTCTGTATCGTTCCAATTTTAGTATATGTGCTGCCGAAGCGAGCACACACTTGGGGCTGAACTGGCCAGTGTATAAAAGCCAGCGCATCGGCTGCCTATTGACCTAGGTTGACTTGTTATGCTCTAACTTTGGCAAGAAACTGTTTGGTTCTGGGGCCGGTATGGAACCAAGAGGCAAAGACCAACGACCCAAGCTTCCTCGCTGCTGGTTTGGCCCAAAAGGAAAGGTTCCGTGTGCTTGGCTATTGCAATGCAGGAAAGAAAGGATCATGGTCCAGGCTGCATGCAAAGTGGCACCTCCCGTCATAATGCCTGGGAGATGGGTGCTGTGTGCCTGGACGCATCACAATAGTCCCACAAGCCAGAGAAAAGCCAGAGGGCCTGTGAGGGTTTGCTTGGGGGGGGCCCTGTTGAATTCCAGGATAGGCAAGGTGAGGCAGCGGCCTAGTGCGCGGACCCCCGAGAGCCCCGGATTGCTGCTGCCCCCGCCTTCAAGCCAGAGATGCATTTTCAAACCGATGTAAGTTTACGTTTGGCTGCTGGCTTCAGCGACGGTGGCTTCAAAGTCCCGCCGGGTCTGCTTTCCTTTGGTAGGGCCATGAAGCCTCTTACAACAGGTATTGGCTGCCTGTCGCCTGCTTTTATCAACTGTGCCAGGACGTGAGCCTTGTGTGTTACAAAATCAGGACAGCAGGCATTGCAGTGGCTCCTGCTTCAGAAAAGCACCTTGAAGAACAGCACTAGGAGCTAACGGAGGGCACCAGGGGTATGGGGGCCAGTGGTGCAATGGATAAGGCGCCTGACTAGGAGTCAGAAGGTTGTGGGTTCCACTGCCATCCGGCTGGGCTCCCAACTCTGTGCTTTGTTTCTTTGAATTACATTTAAATTCCCTTGGCCTTCACTGCTCGCAATAGACTTTTGATTTTATGTGGGGCGGGCCCGGTTGCACAGCAAGGAAACACCAGGCGCCATCTCGAAGCACCACCAGTAGGGGTCCCTCCAGAAGGCCCCAACAAGCAGCAGATGATTTCTATGCATGTGTGCGTCCTGTCCTTCAATGGGTGGGGGTTGGCTTGTGTTGGACACAGTCCCAGGGCAGCCCTTCACGTCCCTGATCGGCCACGATCGGCCAGAGACCTCTCTCTGTGAGCGCCGCAGGCGAGCCTTCTCGGGACCTCAGCAACTGAGGGGCACATTTCCAAATGAGGGAGACATTTCCAGAAAGCGCACCAGGGAACGGCTCGGCCTCTGCTTCGTGGCCTAACCCAGCCTGGTCCTTCTCCAACCATCTGGGAGCTGTCCAAAAGCCGGTGGGCCTGGCGGAATGGGCTCCCAGCAGGCCCTGGCTGACTGGTGATTTGCATACACACAGACACACGCACGCACGCACACTCTCTCTCGTGCTATCTGCTGCCTTTCAGACCCTGCCACCCCTCGCTTGCTTTAAAGGAGCAGTTGGCGAATGACACTGAGCAAAGAATGCACAAGTGGGTAAAGAGATCACACACCTAGAGGCAGCCAGCTCTCATGAAGAGTAGGGCCTAGAAGCAGTGAAGCTTGAGGGGCTGTGCGCTCTTTGCCATGAGCCCCTAGAGGCGGATCATATAGAAAGCGCTATATAGAAATGAGCAGCCAGCAGAGGACAAGGCAGCCGCTCTCGGTGCAGCACAGCACAGAGAGGATCAAGAGAAACGGGAAGGGCTTCCGCGGCAGCGAGCAAGCACAAGACCAGCACGGGAGCGGGGCCCCTTTTATTCTGTCAATAAAAGGTATTTCTCTCCTGGCACGCACGTGTCTAAAAATATGGAACGCTTCACGAATTTGCGTGTCATCCTTGCGCAGGGGCCATGCTAATCTTCTCTGTATCGTTCCAATTTTAGTATATGTGCTGCCGAAGCGAGCACACACTTGGGGCTGAACTGGCCAGTGTATAAAAGCCAGCGCATCGGCTGCCTTTTGACCTAGGTTGACTTGTTATGCTCTAACTTTGGCAAGAAACTGTTTGGTTCTGGGGCCGGTATGGAACCAAGAGGCAAAGACCAACGACCCAAGCTTCCTCGCTGCTGGTTTGGCCCAAAAGGAAAGGTTCCGTGTGCTTGGCTATTGCAATGCAGGAAAGAAAGGATCATGGTCCAGGCTGCATGCAAAGTGGCACCTCCCGTCATAATGCCTGGGAGATGGGTGCTGTGTGCCTGGACGCATCACAATAGTCCCACAAGCCAGAGAAAAGCCAGAGGGCCTGTGAGGGTTTGCTTGGGGGGGGCCCTGTTGAATTCCAGGATAGGCAAGGTGAGGCAGCGGCCTAGTGCGCGGACCCCCGAGAGCCCCGGATTGCTGCTGCCCCCGCCTTCAAGCCAGAGATGCATTTTCAAACCGATGTAAGTTTACGTTTGGCTGCTGGCTTCAGCGACGGTGGCTTCAAAGTCCCGCCGGGTCTGCTTTCCTTTGGTAGGGCCAGGAAGCCTCTTACAACAGGTATTGGCTGCCTGTCGCCTGCTTTTATCAACTGTGCCAGGACGTGAGCCTTGTGTGTTACAAAATCAGGACAGCAGGCATTGCAGTGGCTCCTGCTTCAGAAAGGCACCTTGAAGAACAGCACTAGGAGCTAACGGAGGGCACCAGGGGTATGGGGGCCAGTGGTGCAATGGATAAGGCGCCTGACTAGGAGTCAGAAGGTTGTGGGTTCCACTGCCATCCGGCTGGGCTCCCAACTCTGTGCTTTGTTTCTTTGAATTACATTTAAATTCCCTTGGCCTTCACTGCTCGCAATAGACTTTTGATTTTATGTGGGGCGGGCCCGGTTGCACAGCAAGGAAACACCAGGCGCCATCTCGAAGCACCACCAGTAGGGGTCCCTCCAGAAGGCCCCAACAAGCAGCAGATGATTTCTATGCATGTGTGCGTCCTGTCCTTCAATGGGTGGGGGTTGGCTTGTGTTGGACACAGTCCCAGGGCAGCCCTTCACGTCCCTGATCGGCCACGATCGGCCAGAGACCTCTCTCTGTGAGCGCCGCAGGCGAGCCTTCTCGGGACCTCAGCAACTGAGGGGCACATTTCCAAATGAGGGAGACATTTCCAGAAAGCGCACCAGGGAACGGCTCGGCCTCTGCTTCGTGGCCTAACCCAGCCTGGTCCTTCTCCAACCATCTGGGAGCTGTCCAAAAGCCGGTGGGCCTGGCGGAATGGGCTCCCAGCAGGCCCTGGCTGACTGGTGATTTGCATACACACAGACACACGCACGCACGCACACTCTCTCTCGTGCTATCTGCTGCCTTTCAGACCCTGCCACCCCTCGCTTGCTTTAAAGGAGCAGTTGGCGAATGACACTGAGCAAAGAATGCACAAGTGGGTAAAGAGATCACACACCTAGAGGCAGCCAGCTCTCATGAAGAGTAGGGCCTAGAAGCAGTGAAGCTTGAGGGGCTGTGCGCTCTTTGCCATGAGCCCCTAGAGGCGGATCATATAGAAAGCGCTATATAGAAATGAGCAGCCAGCAGAGGACAAGGCAGCCGCTCTCGGTGCAGCACAGCACAGAGAGGATCAAGAGAAACGGGAAGGGCTTCCGCGGCAGCGAGCAAGCACAAGACCAGCACGGGAGCGGGGCCCCTTTTATTCTGTCAATAAAAGGTATTTCTCTCCTGGCACGCACGTGTCTAAAAATATGGAACGCTTCACGAATTTGCGTGTCATCCTTGCGCAGGGGCCATGCTAATCTTCTCTGTATCGTTCCAATTTTAGTATATGTGCTGCCGAAGCGAGCACACACTTGGGGCTGAACTGGCCAGTGTATAAAAGCCAGCGCATCGGCTGCCTATTGACCTAGGTTGACTTGTTATGCTCTAACTTTGGCAAGAAACTGTTTGGTTCTGGGGCCGGTATGGAACCAAAAGGCAAAGACCAACGACCCAAGCTTCCTCGCTGCTGGTTTGGCCCAAAAGGAAAGGTTCCGTGTGCTTGGCTATTGCAATGCAGGAAGAAAGGATCATGGTCCAGGCTGCATGCAAAGTGGCACCTCCCGTCATAATGCCTGGGTGATGGGTGCTGTGTGCCTGGACGCATCACAATAGTCCCACAAGCCAGAGAAAAGCCAGAGGGCCTGTGAGGGTTTGCTTGGGGGGGGCCCTGTTGAATTCCAGGATAGGCAAGGTGAGGCAGCGGCCTAGTGCGCGGACCCCCGAGAGCCCCGGATTGCTGCTGCCCCCGCCTTCAAGCAAGAGATGCATTTTCAAACCGATGTAAGTTTACGTTTGGCTGCTGGCTTCAGCGACGGTGGCTTCAAAGTCCCGCCGGGTCTGCTTTCCTTTGGTAGGGCCAGGAAGCCTCTTACAACAGGTATTGGCTGCCTGTCGCCTGCTTTTATCAACTGTGCCAGGACGTGAGCCTTGTGTGTTACAAAATCAGGACAGCAGGCATTGCAGTGGCTCCTGCTTCAGAAAGGCACCTTGAAGAACAGCACTAGGAGCTAACGGAGGGCACCAGGGGTATGGGGGCCAGTGGTGCAATGGATAAGGCGCCTGACTAGGAGTCAGAAGGTTGTGGGTTCCTCTGCCATCCGGCTGGGCTCCCAACTCTGTGCTTTGTTTCTTTGAATTACATTTAAATTCCCTTGGCCTTCACTGCTCGCAATAGACTTTTGATTTTATGTGGGGCGGGCCCGGTTGCACAGCAAGGAAACACCAGGCGCCATCTCGAAGCACCACCAGTAGGGGTCCCTCCAGAAGGCCCCAACAAGCAGCAGATGATTTCTATGCATGTGTGCGTCCTGTCCTTCAATGGGTGGGGGTTGGCTTGTGTTGGACACAGTCCCAGGGCAGCCCTTCACGTCCCTGATCGGCCACGATCGGCCAGAGACCTCTCTGGTGAGCGCCGCAGGCGAGCCTTCTCGGGACCTCAGCAACTGAGGGGCACATTTCCAAATGAGGGAGACATTTCCAGAAAGCGCACCAGGGAACGGCTCGGCCTCTGCTTCGTGGCCTAACCCAGCCTGGTCCTTCTCCAACCATCTGGGAGCTGTCCAAAAGCCGGTGGGCCTGGCGGAATGGGCTCCCAGCAGGCCCTGGCTGACTGGTGATTTGCATACACACAGACACACGCACGCACGCACACTCTCTCTCGTGCTATCTGCTGCCTTTCAGACCCTGCCACCCCTCGCTTGCTTTAAAGGAGCAGTTGGCGAATGACACTGAGCAAAGAATGCACAAGTGGGTAAAGAGATCACACACCTAGAGGCAGCCAGCTCTCATGAAGAGTAGGGCCTAGAAGCAGTGAAGCTTGAGGGGCTGTGCGCTCTTTGCCATGAGCCCCTAGAGGCGGATCATATAGAAAGCGCTATATAGAAATGAGCAGCCAGCAGAGGACAAGGCAGCCGCTCTTGGTGCAGCACAGAGAGGATCAAGAGAAACGGGAAGGGCTTCCGCGGCAGCGAGCAAGCACAAGACCAGCACGGGAGCGGGGCCCCTTTTATTCTGTCAATAAAAGGTATTTCTCTCCTGGCACGCACGTGTCTAAAAATATGGAACGCTTCACGAATTTGCGTGTCATCCTTGCGCAGGGGCCATGCTAATCTTCTCTGTATCGTTCCAATTTTAGTATATGTGCTGCCGAAGCGAGCACACACTTGGGGCTGAACTGGCCAGTGTATAAAAGCCAGCGCATCGGCTGCCTATTGACCTAGGTTGACTTGTTATGCTCTAACTTTGGCAAGAAACTGTTTGGTTCTGGGGCCGGGATGAAAGCAAGAGGCAAAGACCAACGACCCAAGCTTCCTCGCTGCTGGTTTGGCCCAAAAGGAAAGGTTCCGTGTGCTTGGCTATTGCAATGCAGGAAGAAAGGATCATGGTCCAGGCTGCATGCAAAGTGGCACCTCCCGTCATAATGCCTGGGTGATGGGTGCTGTGTGCCTGGACGCATCACAATAGTCCCACAAGCCAGAGAAAAGCCAGAGGGCCTGTGAGGGTTTGCTTGGGGGGGCACTGTTGAGTTCCAGGATAAGGCAAGGTGAGGCAGCGGCCTAGTGCGCGGACCCCCGAGAGCCCCGGATTGCTGCTGCCCCCGCCTTCAAGCCAGAGATGCATTTTCAAACCGATGTAAGTTTACGTTTGGCTGCTGGCTTCAGCGACGGTGGCTTCAAAGTCCCGCCGGGTCTGCTTTCCTTTGGTAGGGCCAGGAAGCCTCTTACAACAGGTATTGGCTGCCTGTCGCCTGCTTTTATCAACTGTGCCAGGACGTGAGCCTTGTGTGTTACAAAATCAGGACAGCAGGCATTGCAGTGGCTCCTGCTTCAGAAAGGCACCTTGAAGAACAGCACTAGGAGCTAACGGAGGGCACCAGGGGTATGGGGGCCAGTGGTGCAATGGATAAGGCGCCTGACTAGGAGTCAGAAGGTTGTGGGTTCCACTGCCATCCGGCTGGGCTCCCAACTCTGTGCTTTGTTTCTTTGAATTACATTTAAATTCCCTTGGCCTTCACTGCTCGCAATAGACTTTTGATTTTATGTGGGGCGGGCCCGGTTGCACAGCAAGGAAACACCAGGCGCCATCTCGAAGCACCACCAGTAGGGGTCCCTCCAGAAGGCCCCAACAAGCAGCAGATGATTTCTATGCATGTGTGCGTCCTGTCCTTCAATGGGTGGGGGTTGGCTTGTGTTGGACACAGTCCCAGGGCAGCCCTTCACGTCCCTGATCGGCCACGATCGGCCAGAGACCTCTCTCTGTGAGCGCCGCAGGCGAGCCTTCTCGGGACCTCAGCAACTGAGGGGCACATTTCCAAATGAGGGAGACATTTCCAGAAAGCGCACCAGGGAACGGCTCGGCCTCTGCTTCGTGGCCTAACCCAGCCTGGTCCTTCTCCAACCATCTGGGAGCTGTCCAAAAGCCGGTGGGCCTGGCGGAATGGGCTCCCAGCAGGCCCTGGCTGACTGGTGATTTGCATACACACAGACACACGCACGCACGCACACTCTCTCTCGTGCTATCTGCTGCCTTTCAGACCCTGCCACCCCTCGCTTGCTTTAAATGAGCAGTTGGCGAATGACACTGAGCAAAGAATGCACAAGTGGGTAAAGAGATCACACACCTAGAGGCAGCCAGCTCTCATGAAGAGTAGGGCCTAGAAGCAGTGAAGCTTGAGGGGCTGTGCGCTCTTTGCCATGAGCCCCTAGAGGCGGATCATATAGAAAGCGCTATATAGAAATGAGCAGCCAGCAGAGGACAAGGCAGCCGCTCTCGGTGCAGCACAGCACAGAGAGGATCAAGAGAAACGGGAAGGGCTTCCGCGGCAGCGAGCAAGCACAAGACCAGCACGGGAGCGGGGCCCCTTTTATTCTGTCAATAAAAGGTATTTCTCTCCTGGCACGCACGTGTCTAAAAATATGGAACGCTTCACGAATTTGCGTGTCATCCTTGCGCAGGGGCCATGCTAATCTTCTCTGTATCGTTCCAATTTTAGTATATGTGCTGCCGAAGCGAGCACACACTTGGGGCTGAACTGGCCAGTGTATAAAAGCCAGCGCATCGGCTGCCTATTGACCTAGGTTGACTTGTTATGCTCTAACTTTGGCAAGAAACTGTTTGGTTCTGGGGCCGGTATGGAACCAAAAGGCAAAGACCAACGACCCAAGCTTCCTCGCTGCTGGTTTGGCCCAAAAGGAAAGGTTCCGTGTGCTTGGCTATTGCAATGCAGGAAGAAAGGATCATGGTCCAGGCTGCATGCAAAGTGGCACCTCCCGTCATAATGCCTGGGTGATGGGTGCTGTGTGCCTGGACGCATCACAATAGTCCCACAAGCCAGAGAAAAGCCAGAGGGCCTGTGAGGGTTTGCTTGGGGGGGGCCCTGTTGAATTCCAGGATAGGCAAGGTGAGGCAGCGGCCTAGTGCGCGGACCCCCGAGAGCCCCGGATTGCTGCTGCCCCCGCCTTCAAGCAAGAGATGCATTTTCAAACCGATGTAAGTTTACGTTTGGCTGCTGGCTTCAGCGACGGTGGCTTCAAAGTCCCGCCGGGTCTGCTTTCCTTTGGTAGGGCCAGGAAGCCTCTTACAACAGGTATTGGCTGCCTGTCGCCTGCTTTTATCAACTGTGCCAGGACGTGAGCCTTGTGTGTTACAAAATCAGGACAGCAGGCATTGCAGTGGCTCCTGCTTCAGAAAGGCACCTTGAAGAACAGCACTAGGAGCTAACGGAGGGCACCAGGGGTATGGGGGCCAGTGGTGCAATGGATAAGGCGCCTGACTAGGAGTCAGAAGGTTGTGGGTTCCTCTGCCATCCGGCTGGGCTCCCAACTCTGTGCTTTGTTTCTTTGAATTACATTTAAATTCCCTTGGCCTTCACTGCTCGCAATAGACTTTTGATTTTATGTGGGGCGGGCCCGGTTGCACAGCAAGGAAACACCAGGCGCCATCTCGAAGCACCACCAGTAGGGGTCCCTCCAGAAGGCCCCAACAAGCAGCAGATGATTTCTATGCATGTGTGCGTCCTGTCCTTCAATGGGTGGGGGTTGGCTTGTGTTGGACACAGTCCCAGGGCAGCCCTTCACGTCCCTGATCGGCCACGATCGGCCAGAGACCTCTCTGGTGAGCGCCGCAGGCGAGCCTTCTCGGGACCTCAGCAACTGAGGGGCACATTTCCAAATGAGGGAGACATTTCCAGAAAGCGCACCAGGGAACGGCTCGGCCTCTGCTTCGTGGCCTAACCCAGCCTGGTCCTTCTCCAACCATCTGGGAGCTGTCCAAAAGCCGGTGGGCCTGGCGGAATGGGCTCCCAGCAGGCCCTGGCTGACTGGTGATTTGCATACACACAGACACACGCACGCACGCACACTCTCTCTCGTGCTATCTGCTGCCTTTCAGACCCTGCCACCCCTCGCTTGCTTTAAAGGAGCAGTTGGCGAATGACACTGAGCAAAGAATGCACAAGTGGGTAAAGAGATCACACACCTAGAGGCAGCCAGCTCTCATGAAGAGTAGGGCCTAGAAGCAGTGAAGCTTGAGGGGCTGTGCGCTCTTTGCCATGAGCCCCTAGAGGCGGATCATATAGAAAGCGCTATATAGAAATGAGCAGCCAGCAGAGGACAAGGCAGCCGCTCTTGGTGCAGCACAGAGAGGATCAAGAGAAACGGGAAGGGCTTCCGCGGCAGCGAGCAAGCACAAGACCAGCACGGGAGCGGGGCCCCTTTTATTCTGTCAATAAAAGGTATTTCTCTCCTGGCACGCACGTGTCTAAAAATATGGAACGCTTCACGAATTTGCGTGTCATCCTTGCGCAGGGGCCATGCTAATCTTCTCTGTATCGTTCCAATTTTAGTATATGTGCTGCCGAAGCGAGCACACACTTGGGGCTGAACTGGCCAGTGTATAAAAGCCAGCGCATCGGCTGCCTATTGACCTAGGTTGACTTGTTATGCTCTAACTTTGGCAAGAAACTGTTTGGTTCTGGGGCCGGGATGAAAGCAAGAGGCAAAGACCAACGACCCAAGCTTCCTCGCTGCTGGTTTGGCCCAAAAGGAAAGGTTCCGTGTGCTTGGCTATTGCAATGCAGGAAGAAAGGATCATGGTCCAGGCTGCATGCAAAGTGGCACCTCCCGTCATAATGCCTGGGTGATGGGTGCTGTGTGCCTGGACGCATCACAATAGTCCCACAAGCCAGAGAAAAGCCAGAGGGCCTGTGAGGGTTTGCTTGGGGGGGCACTGTTGAGTTCCAGGATAAGGCAAGGTGAGGCAGCGGCCTAGTGCGCGGACCCCCGAGAGCCCCGGATTGCTGCTGCCCCCGCCTTCAAGCCAGAGATGCATTTTCAAACCGATGTAAGTTTACGTTTGGCTGCTGGCTTCAGCGACGGTGGCTTCAAAGTCCCGCCGGGTCTGCTTTCCTTTGGTAGGGCCAGGAAGCCTCTTACAACAGGTATTGGCTGCCTGTCGCCTGCTTTTATCAACTGTGCCAGGACGTGAGCCTTGTGTGTTACAAAATCAGGACAGCAGGCATTGCAGTGGCTCCTGCTTCAGAAAGGCACCTTGAAGAACAGCACTAGGAGCTAACGGAGGGCACCAGGGGTATGGGGGCCAGTGGTGCAATGGATAAGGCGCCTGACTAGGAGTCAGAAGGTTGTGGGTTCCACTGCCATCCGGCTGGGCTCCCAACTCTGTGCTTTGTTTCTTTGAATTACATTTAAATTCCCTTGGCCTTCACTGCTCGCAATAGACTTTTGATTTTATGTGGGGCGGGCCCGGTTGCACAGCAAGGAAACACCAGGCGCCATCTCGAAGCACCACCAGTAGGGGTCCCTCCAGAAGGCCCCAACAAGCAGCAGATGATTTCTATGCATGTGTGCGTCCTGTCCTTCAATGGGTGGGGGTTGGCTTGTGTTGGACACAGTCCCAGGGCAGCCCTTCACGTCCCTGATCGGCCACGATCGGCCAGAGACCTCTCTGGTGAGCGCCGCAGGCGAGCCTTCTCGGGACCTCAGCAACTGAGGGGCACATTTCCAAATGAGGGAGACATTTCCAGAAAGCGCACCAGGGAACGGCTCGGCTTCTGCTTCGTGGCCTAACCCAGCCTGGTCCTTCTCCAACCATCTGGGAGCTGTCCAAAAGCCGGTGGGCCTGGCGGAATGGGCTCCCAGCAGGCCCTGGCTGACTGGTGATTTGCATACACACAGACACACGCACGCACGCACACTCTCTCTCGTGCTATCTGCTGCCTTTCAGACCCTGCCACCCCTCGCTTGCTTTAAAGGAGCAGTTGGCGAATGACACTGAGCAAAGAATGCACAAGTGGGTAAAGAGATCACACACCTAGAGGCAGCCAGCTCTCATGAAGAGTAGGGCCTAGAAGCAGTGAAGCTTGAGGGGCTGTGCGCTCTTTGCCATGAGCCCCTAGAGGCGGGTCATATAGAAAGCGCTATATAGAAATGAGCAGCCAGCAGAGGACAAGGCAGCCGCTCTCGGTGCAGCACAGCACAGAGAGGATCAAGAGAAACGGGAAGGGCTTCCGCGGCAGCGAGCAAGCACAAGACGAGCACGGGAGCGGGGCCCCTTTTATTCTGTCAATAAAAGGTATTTCTCTCCTGGCACGCACGTGTCTAAAAATATGGAACGCTTCACGAATTTGCGTGTCATCCTTGCGCAGGGGCCATGCTAATCTTCTCTGTATCGTTCCAATTTTAGTATATGTGCTGCCGAAGCGAGCACACACTTGGGGCTGAACTGGCCAGTGTATAAAAGCCAGCGCATCGGCTGCCTATTGACCTAGGTTGACTTGTTATGCTCTAACTTTGGCAAGAAACTGTTTGGTTCTGGGGCCGGTATGGAACCAAGAGGCAAAGACCAACGACCCAAGCTTCCTCGCTGCTGGTTTGGCCCAAAAGGAAAGGTTCCGTGTGCTTGGCTATTGCAATGCAGGAAAGAAAGGATCATGGTCCAGGCTGCATGCAAAGTGGCACCTCCCGTCATAATGCCTGGGAGATGGGTGCTGTGTGCCTGGACGCATCACAATAGTCCCACAAGCCAGAGAAAAGCCAGAGGGCCTGTGAGGGTTTGCTTGGGGGGGGCCCTGTTGAATTCCAGGATAGGCAAGGTGAGGCAGCGGCCTAGTGCGCGGACCCCCGAGAGCCCCGGATTGCTGCTGCCCCCGCCTTCAAGCCAGAGATGCATTTTCAAACCGATGTAAGTTTACGTTTGGCTGCTGGCTTCAGCGACGGTGGCTTCAAAGTCCCGCCGGGTCTGCTTTCCTTTGGTAGGGCCATGAAGCCTCTTACAACAGGTATTGGCTGCCTGTCGCCTGCTTTTATCAACTGTGCCAGGACGTGAGCCTTGTGTGTTACAAAATCAGGACAGCAGGCATTGCAGTGGCTCCTGCTTCAGAAAAGCACCTTGAAGAACAGCACTAGGAGCTAACGGAGGGCACCAGGGGTATGGGGGCCAGTGGTGCAATGGATAAGGCGCCTGACTAGGAGTCAGAAGGTTGTGGGTTCCACTGCCATCCGGCTGGGCTCCCAACTCTGTGCTTTGTTTCTTTGAATTACATTTAAATTCCCTTGGCCTTCACTGCTCGCAATAGACTTTTGATTTTATGTGGGGCGGGCCCGGTTGCACAGCAAGGAAACACCAGGCGCCATCTCGAAGCACCACCAGTAGGGGTCCCTCCAGAAGGCCCCAACAAGCAGCAGATGATTTCTATGCATGTGTGCGTCCTGTCCTTCAATGGGTGGGGGTTGGCTTGTGTTGGACACAGTCCCAGGGCAGCCCTTCACGTCCCTGATCGGCCACGATCGGCCAGAGACCTCTCTCTGTGAGCGCCGCAGGCGAGCCTTCTCGGGACCTCAGCAACTGAGGGGCACATTTCCAAATGAGGGAGACATTTCCAGAAAGCGCACCAGGGAACGGCTCGGCCTCTGCTTCGTGGCCTAACCCAGCCTGGTCCTTCTCCAACCATCTGGGAGCTGTCCAAAAGCCGGTGGGCCTGGCGGAATGGGCTCCCAGCAGGCCCTGGCTGACTGGTGATTTGCATACACACAGACACACGCACGCACGCACACTCTCTCTCGTGCTATCTGCTGCCTTTCAGACCCTGCCACCCCTCGCTTGCTTTAAAGGAGCAGTTGGCGAATGACACTGAGCAAAGAATGCACAAGTGGGTAAAGAGATCACACACCTAGAGGCAGCCAGCTCTCATGAAGAGTAGGGCCTAGAAGCAGTGAAGCTTGAGGGGCTGTGCGCTCTTTGCCATGAGCCCCTAGAGGCGGATCATATAGAAAGCGCTATATAGAAATGAGCAGCCAGCAGAGGACAAGGCAGCCGCTCTCGGTGCAGCACAGCACAGAGAGGATCAAGAGAAACGGGAAGGGCTTCCGCGGCAGCGAGCAAGCACAAGACCAGCACGGGAGCGGGGCCCCTTTTATTCTGTCAATAAAAGGTATTTCTCTCCTGGCACGCACGTGTCTAAAAATATGGAACGCTTCACGAATTTGCGTGTCATCCTTGCGCAGGGGCCATGCTAATCTTCTCTGTATCGTTCCAATTTTAGTATATGTGCTGCCGAAGCGAGCACACACTTGGGGCTGAACTGGCCAGTGTATAAAAGCCAGCGCATCGGCTGCCTTTTGACCTAGGTTGACTTGTTATGCTCTAACTTTGGCAAGAAACTGTTTGGTTCTGGGGCCGGTATGGAACCAAGAGGCAAAGACCAACGACCCAAGCTTCCTCGCTGCTGGTTTGGCCCAAAAGGAAAGGTTCCGTGTGCTTGGCTATTGCAATGCAGGAAAGAAAGGATCATGGTCCAGGCTGCATGCAAAGTGGCACCTCCCGTCATAATGCCTGGGAGATGGGTGCTGTGTGCCTGGACGCATCACAATAGTCCCACAAGCCAGAGAAAAGCCAGAGGGCCTGTGAGGGTTTGCTTGGGGGGGGCCCTGTTGAATTCCAGGATAGGCAAGGTGAGGCAGCGGCCTAGTGCGCGGACCCCCGAGAGCCCCGGATTGCTGCTGCCCCCGCCTTCAAGCCAGAGATGCATTTTCAAACCGATGTAAGTTTACGTTTGGCTGCTTGCTTCAGCGACGGTGGCTTCAAAGTCCCGCCGGGTCTGCTTTCCTTTGGTAGGGCCAGGAAGCCTCTTACAACAGGTATTGGCTGCCTGTCGCCTGCTTTTATCAACTGTGCCAGGACGTGAGCCTTGTGTGTTACAAAATCAGGACAGCAGGCATTGCAGTGGCTCCTGCTTCAGAAAGGCACCTTGAAGAACAGCACTAGGAGCTAACGGAGGGCACCAGGGGTATGGGGGCCAGTGGTGCAATGGATAAGGCGCCTGACTAGGAGTCAGAAGGTTGTGGGTTCCACTGCCATCCGGCTGGGCTCCCAACTCTGTGCTTTGTTTCTTTGAATTACATTTAAATTCCCTTGGCCTTCTCTGCTCGCAATAGACTTTTGATTTTATGTGGGGCGGGCCCGGTTGCACAGCAAGGAAACACCAGGCGCCATCTCGAAGCACCACCAGTAGGGGTCCCTCCAGAAGGCCCCAACAAGCAGCAGATGATTTCTATGCATGTGTGCGTCCTGTCCTTCAATGGGTGGGGGTTGGCTTGTGTTGGACACAGTCCCAGGGCAGCCCTTCACGTCCCTGATCGGCCACGATCGGCCAGAGACCTCTCTGGTGAGCGCCGCAGGCGAGCCTTCTCGGGACCTCAGCAACTGAGGGGCACATTTCCAAATGAGGGAGACATTTCCAGAAAGCGCACCAGGGAACGGCTCGGCTTCTGCTTCGTGGCCTAACCCAGCCTGGTCCTTCTCCAACCATCTGGGAGCTGTCCAAAAGCCGGTGGGCCTGGCGGAATGGGCTCCCAGCAGGCCCTGGCTGACTGGTGATTTGCATACACACAGACACACGCACGCACGCACACTCTCTCTCGTGCTATCTGCTGCCTTTCAGACCCTGCCACCCCTCGCTTGCTTTAAAGGAGCAGTTGGCGAATGACACTGAGCAAAGAATGCACAAGTGGGTAAAGAGATCACACACCTAGAGGCAGCCAGCTCTCATGAAGAGTAGGGCCTAGAAGCAGTGAAGCTTGAGGGGCTGTGCGCTCTTTGCCATGAGCCCCTAGAGGCGGGTCATATAGAAAGCGCTATATAGAAATGAGCAGCCAGCAGAGGACAAGGCAGCCGCTCTCGGTGCAGCACAGCACAGAGAGGATCAAGAGAAACGGGAAGGGCTTCCGCGGCAGCGAGCAAGCACAAGACGAGCACGGGAGCGGGGCCCCTTTTATTCTGTCAATAAAAGGTATTTCTCTCCTGGCACGCACGTGTCTAAAAATATGGAACGCTTCACGAATTTGCGTGTCATCCTTGCGCAGGGGCCATGCTAATCTTCTCTGTATCGTTCCAATTTTAGTATATGTGCTGCCGAAGCGAGCACACACTTGGGGCTGAACTGGCCAGTGTATAAAAGCCAGCGCATCGGCTGCCTATTGACCTAGGTTGACTTGTTATGCTCTAACTTTGGCAAGAAACTGTTTGGTTCTGGGGCCGGTATGGAACCAAGAGGCAAAGACCAACGACCCAAGCTTCCTCGCTGCTGGTTTGGCCCAAAAGGAAAGGTTCCGTGTGCTTGGCTATTGCAATGCAGGAAAGAAAGGATCATGGTCCAGGCTGCATGCAAAGTGGCACCTCCCGTCATAATGCCTGGGAGATGGGTGCTGTGTGCCTGGACGCATCACAATAGTCCCACAAGCCAGAGAAAAGCCAGAGGGCCTGTGAGGGTTTGCTTGGGGGGGGCCCTGTTGAATTCCAGGATAGGCAAGGTGAGGCAGCGGCCTAGTGCGCGGACCCCCGAGAGCCCCGGATTGCTGCTGCCCCCGCCTTCAAGCCAGAGATGCATTTTCAAACCGATGTAAGTTTACGTTTGGCTGCTGGCTTCAGCGACGGTGGCTTCAAAGTCCCGCCGGGTCTGCTTTCCTTTGGTAGGGCCATGAAGCCTCTTACAACAGGTATTGGCTGCCTGTCGCCTGCTTTTATCAACTGTGCCAGGACGTGAGCCTTGTGTGTTACAAAATCAGGACAGCAGGCATTGCAGTGGCTCCTGCTTCAGAAAAGCACCTTGAAGAACAGCACTAGGAGCTAACGGAGGGCACCAGGGGTATGGGGGCCAGTGGTGCAATGGATAAGGCGCCTGACTAGGAGTCAGAAGGTTGTGGGTTCCACTGCCATCCGGCTGGGCTCCCAACTCTGTGCTTTGTTTCTTTGAATTACATTTAAATTCCCTTGGCCTTCACTGCTCGCAATAGACTTTTGATTTTATGTGGGGCGGGCCCGGTTGCACAGCAAGGAAACACCAGGCGCCATCTCGAAGCACCACCAGTAGGGGTCCCTCCAGAAGGCCCCAACAAGCAGCAGATGATTTCTATGCATGTGTGCGTCCTGTCCTTCAATGGGTGGGGGTTGGCTTGTGTTGGACACAGTCCCAGGGCAGCCCTTCACGTCCCTGATCGGCCACGATCGGCCAGAGACCTCTCTCTGTGAGCGCCGCAGGCGAGCCTTCTCGGGACCTCAGCAACTGAGGGGCACATTTCCAAATGAGGGAGACATTTCCAGAAAGCGCACCAGGGAACGGCTCGGCCTCTGCTTCGTGGCCTAACCCAGCCTGGTCCTTCTCCAACCATCTGGGAGCTGTCCAAAAGCCGGTGGGCCTGGCGGAATGGGCTCCCAGCAGGCCCTGGCTGACTGGTGATTTGCATACACACAGACACACGCACGCACGCACACTCTCTCTCGTGCTATCTGCTGCCTTTCAGACCCTGCCACCCCTCGCTTGCTTTAAAGGAGCAGTTGGCGAATGACACTGAGCAAAGAATGCACAAGTGGGTAAAGAGATCACACACCTAGAGGCAGCCAGCTCTCATGAAGAGTAGGGCCTAGAAGCAGTGAAGCTTGAGGGGCTGTGCGCTCTTTGCCATGAGCCCCTAGAGGCGGATCATATAGAAAGCGCTATATAGAAATGAGCAGCCAGCAGAGGACAAGGCAGCCGCTCTTGGTGCAGCACAGAGAGGATCAAGAGAAACGGGAAGGGCTTCCGCGGCAGCGAGCAAGCACAAGACCAGCACGGGAGCGGGGCCCCTTTTATTCTGTCAATAAAAGGTATTTCTCTCCTGGCACGCACGTGTCTAAAAATATGGAACGCTTCACGAATTTGCGTGTCATCCTTGCGCAGGGGCCATGCTAATCTTCTCTGTATCGTTCCAATTTTAGTATATGTGCTGCCGAAGCGAGCACACACTTGGGGCTGAACTGGCCAGTGTATAAAAGCCAGCGCATCGGCTGCCTATTGACCTAGGTTGACTTGTTATGCTCTAACTTTGGCAAGAAACTGTTTGGTTCTGGGGCCGGTATGGAACCAAGAGGCAAAGACCAACGACCCAAGCTTCCTCGCTGCTGGTTTGGCCCAAAAGGAAAGGTTCCGTGTGCTTGGCTATTGCAATGCAGGAAGAAAGGATCATGGTCCAGGCTGCATGCAAAGTGGCACCTCCCGTCATAATGCCTGGGTGATGGGTGCTGTGTGCCTGGACGCATCACAATAGTCCCACAAGCCAGAGAAAAGCCAGAGGGCCTGTGAGGGTTTGCTTGGGGGGGGCCCTGTTGAATTCCAGGATAGGCAAGGTGAGGCAGCGGCCTAGTGCGCGGACCCCCGAGAGCCCCGGATTGCTGCTGCCCCCGCCTTCAAGCCAGAGATGCATTTTCAAACCGATGTAAGTTTACGTTTGGCTGCTTGCTTCAGCGACGGTGGCTTCAAAGTCCCGCCGGGTCTGCTTTCCTTTGGTAGGGCCAGGAAGCCTCTTACAACAGGTATTGGCTGCCTGTCGCCTGCTTTTATCAACTGTGCCAGGACGTGAGCCTTGTGTGTTACAAAATCAGGACAGCAGGCATTGCAGTGGCTCCTGCTTCAGAAAGGCACCTTGAAGAACAGCACTAGGAGCTAACGGAGGGCACCAGGGGTATGGGGGCCAGTGGTGCAATGGATAAGGCGCCTGACTAGGAGTCAGAAGGTTGTGGGTTCCACTGCCATCCGGCTGGGCTCCCAACTCTGTGCTTTGTTTCTTTGAATTACATTTAAATTCCCTTGGCCTTCTCTGCTCGCAATAGACTTTTGATTTTATGTGGGGCGGGCCCGGTTGCACAGCAAGGAAACACCAGGCGCCATCTCGAAGCACCACCAGTAGGGGTCCCTCCAGAAGGCCCCAACAAGCAGCAGATGATTTCTATGCATGTGTGCGTCCTGTCCTTCAATGGGTGGGGGTTGGCTTGTGTTGGACACAGTCCCAGGGCAGCCCTTCACGTCCCTGATCGGCCACGATCGGCCAGAGACCTCTCTGGTGAGCGCCGCAGGCGAGCCTTCTCGGGACCTCAGCAACTGAGGGGCACATTTCCAAATGAGGGAGACATTTCCAGAAAGCGCACCAGGGAACGGCTCGGCTTCTGCTTCGTGGCCTAACCCAGCCTGGTCCTTCTCCAACCATCTGGGAGCTGTCCAAAAGCCGGTGGGCCTGGCGGAATGGGCTCCCAGCAGGCCCTGGCTGACTGGTGATTTGCATACACACAGACACACGCACGCACGCACACTCTCTCTCGTGCTATCTGCTGCCTTTCAGACCCTGCCACCCCTCGCTTGCTTTAAAGGAGCAGTTGGCGAATGACACTGAGCAAAGAATGCACAAGTGGGTAAAGAGATCACACACCTAGAGGCAGCCAGCTCTCATGAAGAGTAGGGCCTAGAAGCAGTGAAGCTTGAGGGGCTGTGCGCTCTTTGCCATGAGCCCCTAGAGGCGGGTCATATAGAAAGCGCTATATAGAAATGAGCAGCCAGCAGAGGACAAGGCAGCCGCTCTCGGTGCAGCACAGCACAGAGAGGATCAAGAGAAACGGGAAGGGCTTCCGCGGCAGCGAGCAAGCACAAGACGAGCACGGGAGCGGGGCCCCTTTTATTCTGTCAATAAAAGGTATTTCTCTCCTGGCACGCACGTGTCTAAAAATATGGAACGCTTCACGAATTTGCGTGTCATCCTTGCGCAGGGGCCATGCTAATCTTCTCTGTATCGTTCCAATTTTAGTATATGTGCTGCCGAAGCGAGCACACACTTGGGGCTGAACTGGCCAGTGTATAAAAGCCAGCGCATCGGCTGCCTATTGACCTAGGTTGACTTGTTATGCTCTAACTTTGGCAAGAAACTGTTTGGTTCTGGGGCCGGTATGGAACCAAGAGGCAAAGACCAACGACCCAAGCTTCCTCGCTGCTGGTTTGGCCCAAAAGGAAAGGTTCCGTGTGCTTGGCTATTGCAATGCAGGAAAGAAAGGATCATGGTCCAGGCTGCATGCAAAGTGGCACCTCCCGTCATAATGCCTGGGAGATGGGTGCTGTGTGCCTGGACGCATCACAATAGTCCCACAAGCCAGAGAAAAGCCAGAGGGCCTGTGAGGGTTTGCTTGGGGGGGGCCCTGTTGAATTCCAGGATAGGCAAGGTGAGGCAGCGGCCTAGTGCGCGGACCCCCGAGAGCCCCGGATTGCTGCTGCCCCCGCCTTCAAGCCAGAGATGCATTTTCAAACCGATGTAAGTTTACGTTTGGCTGCTGGCTTCAGCGACGGTGGCTTCAAAGTCCCGCCGGGTCTGCTTTCCTTTGGTAGGGCCATGAAGCCTCTTACAACAGGTATTGGCTGCCTGTCGCCTGCTTTTATCAACTGTGCCAGGACGTGAGCCTTGTGTGTTACAAAATCAGGACAGCAGGCATTGCAGTGGCTCCTGCTTCAGAAAAGCACCTTGAAGAACAGCACTAGGAGCTAACGGAGGGCACCAGGGGTATGGGGGCCAGTGGTGCAATGGATAAGGCGCCTGACTAGGAGTCAGAAGGTTGTGGGTTCCACTGCCATCCGGCTGGGCTCCCAACTCTGTGCTTTGTTTCTTTGAATTACATTTAAATTCCCTTGGCCTTCACTGCTCGCAATAGACTTTTGATTTTATGTGGGGCGGGCCCGGTTGCACAGCAAGGAAACACCAGGCGCCATCTCGAAGCACCACCAGTAGGGGTCCCTCCAGAAGGCCCCAACAAGCAGCAGATGATTTCTATGCATGTGTGCGTCCTGTCCTTCAATGGGTGGGGGTTGGCTTGTGTTGGACACAGTCCCAGGGCAGCCCTTCACGTCCCTGATCGGCCACGATCGGCCAGAGACCTCTCTCTGTGAGCGCCGCAGGCGAGCCTTCTCGGGACCTCAGCAACTGAGGGGCACATTTCCAAATGAGGGAGACATTTCCAGAAAGCGCACCAGGGAACGGCTCGGCCTCTGCTTCGTGGCCTAACCCAGCCTGGTCCTTCTCCAACCATCTGGGAGCTGTCCAAAAGCCGGTGGGCCTGGCGGAATGGGCTCCCAGCAGGCCCTGGCTGACTGGTGATTTGCATACACACAGACACACGCACGCACGCACACTCTCTCTCGTGCTATCTGCTGCCTTTCAGACCCTGCCACCCCTCGCTTGCTTTAAAGGAGCAGTTGGCGAATGACACTGAGCAAAGAATGCACAAGTGGGTAAAGAGATCACACACCTAGAGGCAGCCAGCTCTCATGAAGAGTAGGGCCTAGAAGCAGTGAAGCTTGAGGGGCTGTGCGCTCTTTGCCATGAGCCCCTAGAGGCGGATCATATAGAAAGCGCTATATAGAAATGAGCAGCCAGCAGAGGACAAGGCAGCCGCTCTCGGTGCAGCACAGCACAGAGAGGATCAAGAGAAACGGGAAGGGCTTCCGCGGCAGCGAGCAAGCACAAGACCAGCACGGGAGCGGGGCCCCTTTTATTCTGTCAATAAAAGGTATTTCTCTCCTGGCACGCACGTGTCTAAAAATATGGAACGCTTCACGAATTTGCGTGTCATCCTTGCGCAGGGGCCATGCTAATCTTCTCTGTATCGTTCCAATTTTAGTATATGTGCTGCCGAAGCGAGCACACACTTGGGGCTGAACTGGCCAGTGTATAAAAGCCAGCGCATCGGCTGCCTTTTGACCTAGGTTGACTTGTTATGCTCTAACTTTGGCAAGAAACTGTTTGGTTCTGGGGCCGGTATGGAACCAAGAGGCAAAGACCAACGACCCAAGCTTCCTCGCTGCTGGTTTGGCCCAAAAGGAAAGGTTCCGTGTGCTTGGCTATTGCAATGCAGGAAAGAAAGGATCATGGTCCAGGCTGCATGCAAAGTGGCACCTCCCGTCATAATGCCTGGGAGATGGGTGCTGTGTGCCTGGACGCATCACAATAGTCCCACAAGCCAGAGAAAAGCCAGAGGGCCTGTGAGGGTTTGCTTGGGGGGGGCCCTGTTGAATTCCAGGATAGGCAAGGTGAGGCAGCGGCCTAGTGCGCGGACCCCCGAGAGCCCCGGATTGCTGCTGCCCCCGCCTTCAAGCCAGAGATGCATTTTCAAACCGATGTAAGTTTACGTTTGGCTGCTTGCTTCAGCGACGGTGGCTTCAAAGTCCCGCCGGGTCTGCTTTCCTTTGGTAGGGCCAGGAAGCCTCTTACAACAGGTATTGGCTGCCTGTCGCCTGCTTTTATCAACTGTGCCAGGACGTGAGCCTTGTGTGTTACAAAATCAGGACAGCAGGCATTGCAGTGGCTCCTGCTTCAGAAAGGCACCTTGAAGAACAGCACTAGGAGCTAACGGAGGGCACCAGGGGTATGGGGGCCAGTGGTGCAATGGATAAGGCGCCTGACTAGGAGTCAGAAGGTTGTGGGTTCCACTGCCATCCGGCTGGGCTCCCAACTCTGTGCTTTGTTTCTTTGAATTACATTTAAATTCCCTTGGCCTTCTCTGCTCGCAATAGACTTTTGATTTTATGTGGGGCGGGCCCGGTTGCACAGCAAGGAAACACCAGGCGCCATCTCGAAGCACCACCAGTAGGGGTCCCTCCAGAAGGCCCCAACAAGCAGCAGATGATTTCTATGCATGTGTGCGTCCTGTCCTTCAATGGGTGGGGGTTGGCTTGTGTTGGACACAGTCCCAGGGCAGCCCTTCACGTCCCTGATCGGCCACGATCGGCCAGAGACCTCTCTGGTGAGCGCCGCAGGCGAGCCTTCTCGGGACCTCAGCAACTGAGGGGCACATTTCCAAATGAGGGAGACATTTCCAGAAAGCGCACCAGGGAACGGCTCGGCTTCTGCTTCGTGGCCTAACCCAGCCTGGTCCTTCTCCAACCATCTGGGAGCTGTCCAAAAGCCGGTGGGCCTGGCGGAATGGGCTCCCAGCAGGCCCTGGCTGACTGGTGATTTGCATACACACAGACACACGCACGCACGCACACTCTCTCTCGTGCTATCTGCTGCCTTTCAGACCCTGCCACCCCTCGCTTGCTTTAAAGGAGCAGTTGGCGAATGACACTGAGCAAAGAATGCACAAGTGGGTAAAGAGATCACACACCTAGAGGCAGCCAGCTCTCATGAAGAGTAGGGCCTAGAAGCAGTGAAGCTTGAGGGGCTGTGCGCTCTTTGCCATGAGCCCCTAGAGGCGGGTCATATAGAAAGCGCTATATAGAAATGAGCAGCCAGCAGAGGACAAGGCAGCCGCTCTCGGTGCAGCACAGCACAGAGAGGATCAAGAGAAACGGGAAGGGCTTCCGCGGCAGCGAGCAAGCACAAGACGAGCACGGGAGCGGGGCCCCTTTTATTCTGTCAATAAAAGGTATTTCTCTCCTGGCACGCACGTGTCTAAAAATATGGAACGCTTCACGAATTTGCGTGTCATCCTTGCGCAGGGGCCATGCTAATCTTCTCTGTATCGTTCCAATTTTAGTATATGTGCTGCCGAAGCGAGCACACACTTGGGGCTGAACTGGCCAGTGTATAAAAGCCAGCGCATCGGCTGCCTATTGACCTAGGTTGACTTGTTATGCTCTAACTTTGGCAAGAAACTGTTTGGTTCTGGGGCCGGTATGGAACCAAGAGGCAAAGACCAACGACCCAAGCTTCCTCGCTGCTGGTTTGGCCCAAAAGGAAAGGTTCCGTGTGCTTGGCTATTGCAATGCAGGAAAGAAAGGATCATGGTCCAGGCTGCATGCAAAGTGGCACCTCCCGTCATAATGCCTGGGAGATGGGTGCTGTGTGCCTGGACGCATCACAATAGTCCCACAAGCCAGAGAAAAGCCAGAGGGCCTGTGAGGGTTTGCTTGGGGGGGGCCCTGTTGAATTCCAGGATAGGCAAGGTGAGGCAGCGGCCTAGTGCGCGGACCCCCGAGAGCCCCGGATTGCTGCTGCCCCCGCCTTCAAGCCAGAGATGCATTTTCAAACCGATGTAAGTTTACGTTTGGCTGCTGGCTTCAGCGACGGTGGCTTCAAAGTCCCGCCGGGTCTGCTTTCCTTTGGTAGGGCCATGAAGCCTCTTACAACAGGTATTGGCTGCCTGTCGCCTGCTTTTATCAACTGTGCCAGGACGTGAGCCTTGTGTGTTACAAAATCAGGACAGCAGGCATTGCAGTGGCTCCTGCTTCAGAAAAGCACCTTGAAGAACAGCACTAGGAGCTAACGGAGGGCACCAGGGGTATGGGGGCCAGTGGTGCAATGGATAAGGCGCCTGACTAGGAGTCAGAAGGTTGTGGGTTCCACTGCCATCCGGCTGGGCTCCCAACTCTGTGCTTTGTTTCTTTGAATTACATTTAAATTCCCTTGGCCTTCACTGCTCGCAATAGACTTTTGATTTTATGTGGGGCGGGCCCGGTTGCACAGCAAGGAAACACCAGGCGCCATCTCGAAGCACCACCAGTAGGGGTCCCTCCAGAAGGCCCCAACAAGCAGCAGATGATTTCTATGCATGTGTGCGTCCTGTCCTTCAATGGGTGGGGGTTGGCTTGTGTTGGACACAGTCCCAGGGCAGCCCTTCACGTCCCTGATCGGCCACGATCGGCCAGAGACCTCTCTCTGTGAGCGCCGCAGGCGAGCCTTCTCGGGACCTCAGCAACTGAGGGGCACATTTCCAAATGAGGGAGACATTTCCAGAAAGCGCACCAGGGAACGGCTCGGCCTCTGCTTCGTGGCCTAACCCAGCCTGGTCCTTCTCCAACCATCTGGGAGCTGTCCAAAAGCCGGTGGGCCTGGCGGAATGGGCTCCCAGCAGGCCCTGGCTGACTGGTGATTTGCATACACACAGACACACGCACGCACGCACACTCTCTCTCGTGCTATCTGCTGCCTTTCAGACCCTGCCACCCCTCGCTTGCTTTAAAGGAGCAGTTGGCGAATGACACTGAGCAAAGAATGCACAAGTGGGTAAAGAGATCACACACCTAGAGGCAGCCAGCTCTCATGAAGAGTAGGGCCTAGAAGCAGTGAAGCTTGAGGGGCTGTGCGCTCTTTGCCATGAGCCCCTAGAGGCGGATCATATAGAAAGCGCTATATAGAAATGAGCAGCCAGCAGAGGACAAGGCAGCCGCTCTCGGTGCAGCACAGCACAGAGAGGATCAAGAGAAACGGGAAGGGCTTCCGCGGCAGCGAGCAAGCACAAGACCAGCACGGGAGCGGGGCCCCTTTTATTCTGTCAATAAAAGGTATTTCTCTCCTGGCACGCACGTGTCTAAAAATATGGAACGCTTCACGAATTTGCGTGTCATCCTTGCGCAGGGGCCATGCTAATCTTCTCTGTATCGTTCCAATTTTAGTATATGTGCTGCCGAAGCGAGCACACACTTGGGGCTGAACTGGCCAGTGTATAAAAGCCAGCGCATCGGCTGCCTTTTGACCTAGGTTGACTTGTTATGCTCTAACTTTGGCAAGAAACTGTTTGGTTCTGGGGCCGGTATGGAACCAAGAGGCAAAGACCAACGACCCAAGCTTCCTCGCTGCTGGTTTGGCCCAAAAGGAAAGGTTCCGTGTGCTTGGCTATTGCAATGCAGGAAAGAAAGGATCATGGTCCAGGCTGCATGCAAAGTGGCACCTCCCGTCATAATGCCTGGGAGATGGGTGCTGTGTGCCTGGACGCATCACAATAGTCCCACAAGCCAGAGAAAAGCCAGAGGGCCTGTGAGGGTTTGCTTGGGGGGGGCCCTGTTGAATTCCAGGATAGGCAAGGTGAGGCAGCGGCCTAGTGCGCGGACCCCCGAGAGCCCCGGATTGCTGCTGCCCCCGCCTTCAAGCCAGAGATGCATTTTCAAACCGATGTAAGTTTACGTTTGGCTGCTGGCTTCAGCGACGGTGGCTTCAAAGTCCCGCCGGGTCTGCTTTCCTTTGGTAGGGCCAGGAAGCCTCTTACAACAGGTATTGGCTGCCTGTCGCCTGCTTTTATCAACTGTGCCAGGACGTGAGCCTTGTGTGTTACAAAATCAGGACAGCAGGCATTGCAGTGGCTCCTGCTTCAGAAAGGCACCTTGAAGAACAGCACTAGGAGCTAACGGAGGGCACCAGGGGTATGGGGGCCAGTGGTGCAATGGATAAGGCGCCTGACTAGGAGTCAGAAGGTTGTGGGTTCCACTGCCATCCGGCTGGGCTCCCAACTCTGTGCTTTGTTTCTTTGAATTACATTTAAATTCCCTTGGCCTTCACTGCTCGCAATAGACTTTTGATTTTATGTGGGGCGGGCCCGGTTGCACAGCAAGGAAACACCAGGCGCCATCTCGAAGCACCACCAGTAGGGGTCCCTCCAGAAGGCCCCAACAAGCAGCAGATGATTTCTATGCATGTGTGCGTCCTGTCCTTCAATGGGTGGGGGTTGGCTTGTGTTGGACACAGTCCCAGGGCAGCCCTTCACGTCCCTGATCGGCCACGATCGGCCAGAGACCTCTCTCTGTGAGCGCCGCAGGCGAGCCTTCTCGGGACCTCAGCAACTGAGGGGCACATTTCCAAATGAGGGAGACATTTCCAGAAAGCGCACCAGGGAACGGCTCGGCCTCTGCTTCGTGGCCTAACCCAGCCTGGTCCTTCTCCAACCATCTGGGAGCTGTCCAAAAGCCGGTGGGCCTGGCGGAATGGGCTCCCAGCAGGCCCTGGCTGACTGGTGATTTGCATACACACAGACACACGCACGCACGCACACTCTCTCTCGTGCTATCTGCTGCCTTTCAGACCCTGCCACCCCTCGCTTGCTTTAAAGGAGCAGTTGGCGAATGACACTGAGCAAAGAATGCACAAGTGGGTAAAGAGATCACACACCTAGAGGCAGCCAGCTCTCATGAAGAGTAGGGCCTAGAAGCAGTGAAGCTTGAGGGGCTGTGCGCTCTTTGCCATGAGCCCCTAGAGGCGGATCATATAGAAAGCGCTATATAGAAATGAGCAGCCAGCAGAGGACAAGGCAGCCGCTCTCGGTGCAGCACAGCACAGAGAGGATCAAGAGAAACGGGAAGGGCTTCCGCGGCAGCGAGCAAGCACAAGACCAGCACGGGAGCGGGGCCCCTTTTATTCTGTCAATAAAAGGTATTTCTCTCCTGGCACGCACGTGTCTAAAAATATGGAACGCTTCACGAATTTGCGTGTCATCCTTGCGCAGGGGCCATGCTAATCTTCTCTGTATCGTTCCAATTTTAGTATATGTGCTGCCGAAGCGAGCACACACTTGGGGCTGAACTGGCCAGTGTATAAAAGCCAGCGCATCGGCTGCCTATTGACCTAGGTTGACTTGTTATGCTCTAACTTTGGCAAGAAACTGTTTGGTTCTGGGGCCGGTATGGAACCAAAAGGCAAAGACCAACGACCCAAGCTTCCTCGCTGCTGGTTTGGCCCAAAAGGAAAGGTTCCGTGTGCTTGGCTATTGCAATGCAGGAAGAAAGGATCATGGTCCAGGCTGCATGCAAAGTGGCACCTCCCGTCATAATGCCTGGGTGATGGGTGCTGTGTGCCTGGACGCATCACAATAGTCCCACAAGCCAGAGAAAAGCCAGAGGGCCTGTGAGGGTTTGCTTGGGGGGGGCCCTGTTGAATTCCAGGATAGGCAAGGTGAGGCAGCGGCCTAGTGCGCGGACCCCCGAGAGCCCCGGATTGCTGCTGCCCCCGCCTTCAAGCAAGAGATGCATTTTCAAACCGATGTAAGTTTACGTTTGGCTGCTGGCTTCAGCGACGGTGGCTTCAAAGTCCCGCCGGGTCTGCTTTCCTTTGGTAGGGCCAGGAAGCCTCTTACAACAGGTATTGGCTGCCTGTCGCCTGCTTTTATCAACTGTGCCAGGACGTGAGCCTTGTGTGTTACAAAATCAGGACAGCAGGCATTGCAGTGGCTCCTGCTTCAGAAAGGCACCTTGAAGAACAGCACTAGGAGCTAACGGAGGGCACCAGGGGTATGGGGGCCAGTGGTGCAATGGATAAGGCGCCTGACTAGGAGTCAGAAGGTTGTGGGTTCCTCTGCCATCCGGCTGGGCTCCCAACTCTGTGCTTTGTTTCTTTGAATTACATTTAAATTCCCTTGGCCTTCACTGCTCGCAATAGACTTTTGATTTTATGTGGGGCGGGCCCGGTTGCACAGCAAGGAAACACCAGGCGCCATCTCGAAGCACCACCAGTAGGGGTCCCTCCAGAAGGCCCCAACAAGCAGCAGATGATTTCTATGCATGTGTGCGTCCTGTCCTTCAATGGGTGGGGGTTGGCTTGTGTTGGACACAGTCCCAGGGCAGCCCTTCACGTCCCTGATCGGCCACGATCGGCCAGAGACCTCTCTGGTGAGCGCCGCAGGCGAGCCTTCTCGGGACCTCAGCAACTGAGGGGCACATTTCCAAATGAGGGAGACATTTCCAGAAAGCGCACCAGGGAACGGCTCGGCCTCTGCTTCGTGGCCTAACCCAGCCTGGTCCTTCTCCAACCATCTGGGAGCTGTCCAAAAGCCGGTGGGCCTGGCGGAATGGGCTCCCAGCAGGCCCTGGCTGACTGGTGATTTGCATACACACAGACACACGCACGCACGCACACTCTCTCTCGTGCTATCTGCTGCCTTTCAGACCCTGCCACCCCTCGCTTGCTTTAAAGGAGCAGTTGGCGAATGACACTGAGCAAAGAATGCACAAGTGGGTAAAGAGATCACACACCTAGAGGCAGCCAGCTCTCATGAAGAGTAGGGCCTAGAAGCAGTGAAGCTTGAGGGGCTGTGCGCTCTTTGCCATGAGCCCCTAGAGGCGGATCATATAGAAAGCGCTATATAGAAATGAGCAGCCAGCAGAGGACAAGGCAGCCGCTCTTGGTGCAGCACAGAGAGGATCAAGAGAAACGGGAAGGGCTTCCGCGGCAGCGAGCAAGCACAAGACCAGCACGGGAGCGGGGCCCCTTTTATTCTGTCAATAAAAGGTATTTCTCTCCTGGCACGCACGTGTCTAAAAATATGGAACGCTTCACGAATTTGCGTGTCATCCTTGCGCAGGGGCCATGCTAATCTTCTCTGTATCGTTCCAATTTTAGTATATGTGCTGCCGAAGCGAGCACACACTTGGGGCTGAACTGGCCAGTGTATAAAAGCCAGCGCATCGGCTGCCTATTGACCTAGGTTGACTTGTTATGCTCTAACTTTGGCAAGAAACTGTTTGGTTCTGGGGCCGGGATGAAAGCAAGAGGCAAAGACCAACGACCCAAGCTTCCTCGCTGCTGGTTTGGCCCAAAAGGAAAGGTTCCGTGTGCTTGGCTATTGCAATGCAGGAAGAAAGGATCATGGTCCAGGCTGCATGCAAAGTGGCACCTCCCGTCATAATGCCTGGGTGATGGGTGCTGTGTGCCTGGACGCATCACAATAGTCCCACAAGCCAGAGAAAAGCCAGAGGGCCTGTGAGGGTTTGCTTGGGGGGGCACTGTTGAGTTCCAGGATAAGGCAAGGTGAGGCAGCGGCCTAGTGCGCGGACCCCCGAGAGCCCCGGATTGCTGCTGCCCCCGCCTTCAAGCCAGAGATGCATTTTCAAACCGATGTAAGTTTACGTTTGGCTGCTGGCTTCAGCGACGGTGGCTTCAAAGTCCCGCCGGGTCTGCTTTCCTTTGGTAGGGCCAGGAAGCCTCTTACAACAGGTATTGGCTGCCTGTCGCCTGCTTTTATCAACTGTGCCAGGACGTGAGCCTTGTGTGTTACAAAATCAGGACAGCAGGCATTGCAGTGGCTCCTGCTTCAGAAAGGCACCTTGAAGAACAGCACTAGGAGCTAACGGAGGGCACCAGGGGTATGGGGGCCAGTGGTGCAATGGATAAGGCGCCTGACTAGGAGTCAGAAGGTTGTGGGTTCCACTGCCATCCGGCTGGGCTCCCAACTCTGTGCTTTGTTTCTTTGAATTACATTTAAATTCCCTTGGCCTTCACTGCTCGCAATAGACTTTTGATTTTATGTGGGGCGGGCCCGGTTGCACAGCAAGGAAACACCAGGCGCCATCTCGAAGCACCACCAGTAGGGGTCCCTCCAGAAGGCCCCAACAAGCAGCAGATGATTTCTATGCATGTGTGCGTCCTGTCCTTCAATGGGTGGGGGTTGGCTTGTGTTGGACACAGTCCCAGGGCAGCCCTTCACGTCCCTGATCGGCCACGATCGGCCAGAGACCTCTCTCTGTGAGCGCCGCAGGCGAGCCTTCTCGGGACCTCAGCAACTGAGGGGCACATTTCCAAATGAGGGAGACATTTCCAGAAAGCGCACCAGGGAACGGCTCGGCCTCTGCTTCGTGGCCTAACCCAGCCTGGTCCTTCTCCAACCATCTGGGAGCTGTCCAAAAGCCGGTGGGCCTGGCGGAATGGGCTCCCAGCAGGCCCTGGCTGACTGGTGATTTGCATACACACAGACACACGCACGCACGCACACTCTCTCTCGTGCTATCTGCTGCCTTTCAGACCCTGCCACCCCTCGCTTGCTTTAAATGAGCAGTTGGCGAATGACACTGAGCAAAGAATGCACAAGTGGGTAAAGAGATCACACACCTAGAGGCAGCCAGCTCTCATGAAGAGTAGGGCCTAGAAGCAGTGAAGCTTGAGGGGCTGTGCGCTCTTTGCCATGAGCCCCTAGAGGCGGATCATATAGAAAGCGCTATATAGAAATGAGCAGCCAGCAGAGGACAAGGCAGCCGCTCTCGGTGCAGCACAGCACAGAGAGGATCAAGAGAAACGGGAAGGGCTTCCGCGGCAGCGAGCAAGCACAAGACCAGCACGGGAGCGGGGCCCCTTTTATTCTGTCAATAAAAGGTATTTCTCTCCTGGCACGCACGTGTCTAAAAATATGGAACGCTTCACGAATTTGCGTGTCATCCTTGCGCAGGGGCCATGCTAATCTTCTCTGTATCGTTCCAATTTTAGTATATGTGCTGCCGAAGCGAGCACACACTTGGGGCTGAACTGGCCAGTGTATAAAAGCCAGCGCATCGGCTGCCTATTGACCTAGGTTGACTTGTTATGCTCTAACTTTGGCAAGAAACTGTTTGGTTCTGGGGCCGGTATGGAACCAAAAGGCAAAGACCAACGACCCAAGCTTCCTCGCTGCTGGTTTGGCCCAAAAGGAAAGGTTCCGTGTGCTTGGCTATTGCAATGCAGGAAGAAAGGATCATGGTCCAGGCTGCATGCAAAGTGGCACCTCCCGTCATAATGCCTGGGTGATGGGTGCTGTGTGCCTGGACGCATCACAATAGTCCCACAAGCCAGAGAAAAGCCAGAGGGCCTGTGAGGGTTTGCTTGGGGGGGGCCCTGTTGAATTCCAGGATAGGCAAGGTGAGGCAGCGGCCTAGTGCGCGGACCCCCGAGAGCCCCGGATTGCTGCTGCCCCCGCCTTCAAGCAAGAGATGCATTTTCAAACCGATGTAAGTTTACGTTTGGCTGCTGGCTTCAGCGACGGTGGCTTCAAAGTCCCGCCGGGTCTGCTTTCCTTTGGTAGGGCCAGGAAGCCTCTTACAACAGGTATTGGCTGCCTGTCGCCTGCTTTTATCAACTGTGCCAGGACGTGAGCCTTGTGTGTTACAAAATCAGGACAGCAGGCATTGCAGTGGCTCCTGCTTCAGAAAGGCACCTTGAAGAACAGCACTAGGAGCTAACGGAGGGCACCAGGGGTATGGGGGCCAGTGGTGCAATGGATAAGGCGCCTGACTAGGAGTCAGAAGGTTGTGGGTTCCTCTGCCATCCGGCTGGGCTCCCAACTCTGTGCTTTGTTTCTTTGAATTACATTTAAATTCCCTTGGCCTTCACTGCTCGCAATAGACTTTTGATTTTATGTGGGGCGGGCCCGGTTGCACAGCAAGGAAACACCAGGCGCCATCTCGAAGCACCACCAGTAGGGGTCCCTCCAGAAGGCCCCAACAAGCAGCAGATGATTTCTATGCATGTGTGCGTCCTGTCCTTCAATGGGTGGGGGTTGGCTTGTGTTGGACACAGTCCCAGGGCAGCCCTTCACGTCCCTGATCGGCCACGATCGGCCAGAGACCTCTCTGGTGAGCGCCGCAGGCGAGCCTTCTCGGGACCTCAGCAACTGAGGGGCACATTTCCAAATGAGGGAGACATTTCCAGAAAGCGCACCAGGGAACGGCTCGGCCTCTGCTTCGTGGCCTAACCCAGCCTGGTCCTTCTCCAACCATCTGGGAGCTGTCCAAAAGCCGGTGGGCCTGGCGGAATGGGCTCCCAGCAGGCCCTGGCTGACTGGTGATTTGCATACACACAGACACACGCACGCACGCACACTCTCTCTCGTGCTATCTGCTGCCTTTCAGACCCTGCCACCCCTCGCTTGCTTTAAAGGAGCAGTTGGCGAATGACACTGAGCAAAGAATGCACAAGTGGGTAAAGAGATCACACACCTAGAGGCAGCCAGCTCTCATGAAGAGTAGGGCCTAGAAGCAGTGAAGCTTGAGGGGCTGTGCGCTCTTTGCCATGAGCCCCTAGAGGCGGATCATATAGAAAGCGCTATATAGAAATGAGCAGCCAGCAGAGGACAAGGCAGCCGCTCTTGGTGCAGCACAGAGAGGATCAAGAGAAACGGGAAGGGCTTCCGCGGCAGCGAGCAAGCACAAGACCAGCACGGGAGCGGGGCCCCTTTTATTCTGTCAATAAAAGGTATTTCTCTCCTGGCACGCACGTGTCTAAAAATATGGAACGCTTCACGAATTTGCGTGTCATCCTTGCGCAGGGGCCATGCTAATCTTCTCTGTATCGTTCCAATTTTAGTATATGTGCTGCCGAAGCGAGCACACACTTGGGGCTGAACTGGCCAGTGTATAAAAGCCAGCGCATCGGCTGCCTATTGACCTAGGTTGACTTGTTATGCTCTAACTTTGGCAAGAAACTGTTTGGTTCTGGGGCCGGGATGAAAGCAAGAGGCAAAGACCAACGACCCAAGCTTCCTCGCTGCTGGTTTGGCCCAAAAGGAAAGGTTCCGTGTGCTTGGCTATTGCAATGCAGGAAGAAAGGATCATGGTCCAGGCTGCATGCAAAGTGGCACCTCCCGTCATAATGCCTGGGTGATGGGTGCTGTGTGCCTGGACGCATCACAATAGTCCCACAAGCCAGAGAAAAGCCAGAGGGCCTGTGAGGGTTTGCTTGGGGGGGCACTGTTGAGTTCCAGGATAAGGCAAGGTGAGGCAGCGGCCTAGTGCGCGGACCCCCGAGAGCCCCGGATTGCTGCTGCCCCCGCCTTCAAGCCAGAGATGCATTTTCAAACCGATGTAAGTTTACGTTTGGCTGCTGGCTTCAGCGACGGTGGCTTCAAAGTCCCGCCGGGTCTGCTTTCCTTTGGTAGGGCCAGGAAGCCTCTTACAACAGGTATTGGCTGCCTGTCGCCTGCTTTTATCAACTGTGCCAGGACGTGAGCCTTGTGTGTTACAAAATCAGGACAGCAGGCATTGCAGTGGCTCCTGCTTCAGAAAGGCACCTTGAAGAACAGCACTAGGAGCTAACGGAGGGCACCAGGGGTATGGGGGCCAGTGGTGCAATGGATAAGGCGCCTGACTAGGAGTCAGAAGGTTGTGGGTTCCACTGCCATCCGGCTGGGCTCCCAACTCTGTGCTTTGTTTCTTTGAATTACATTTAAATTCCCTTGGCCTTCACTGCTCGCAATAGACTTTTGATTTTATGTGGGGCGGGCCCGGTTGCACAGCAAGGAAACACCAGGCGCCATCTTGAAGCACCACCAGCAGGGGTCCCTCCAGAAGGCCCCAACAAGCAGCAGATGATTTCTATGCATGTGTGCGTCCTGTCCTTCAATGGGTGGGGGTTGGCTTGTGTTGGACACAGTCCCAGGGCAGCCCTTCACGTCCCTGATCGGCCACGATCGGCCAGAGACCTCTCTGTGAGAGCCGCAGGTGAGCCTTCTCGGGACCTCAGCAACTGAGGGGCACATTTCCAAATGAGGGAGACATTTCCAGAAAGCGCACCAGGGAACGGCTCGGCCTCTGCTTCGTGGCCTAACCCAGCCTGGTCCTTCTCCAACCATCTGGGAGCTGTCCAAAAGCCGGTGGGCCTGGCGGAATGGGCTCCCAGCAGGCCCTGGCTGACTGGTGATTTGCATACACACAGACACACGCACGCACGCACACTCTCTCTCGTGCTATCTGCTGCCTTTCAGACCCTGCCACCCCTCGCTTGCTTTAAAGGAGCAGTTGGCGAATGACACTGAGCAAAGAATGCACAAGTGGGTAAAGAGATCACACACCTAGAGGCAGCCAGCTCTCATGAAGAGTAGGGCCTAGAAGCAGTGAAGCTTGAGGGGCTGTGCGCTCTTTGCCATGAGCCCCTAGAGGCGGATCATATAGAAAGCGCTATATAGAAATGAGCAGCCAGCAGAGGACAAGGCAGCCGCTCTCGGTGCAGCACAGAGAGGATCAAGAGAAACGGGAAGGGCTTCCGCGGCAGCGAGCAAGCACAAGACCAGCACGGGAGCGGGGCCCCTTTTATTCTGTCAATAAAAGGTATTTCTCTCCTGGCACGCACGTGTCTAAAAATATGGAACGCTTCACGAATTTGCGTGTCATCCTTGCGCAGGGGCCATGCTAATCTTCTCTGTATCGTTCCAATTTTAGTATATGTGCTGCCGAAGCGAGCACACACTTGGGGCTGAACTGGCCAGTGTATAAAAGCCAGCGCATCGGCTGCCTATTGACCTAGGTTGACTTGTTATGCTCTAACTTTGGCAAGAAACTGTTTGGTTCTGGGGCCGGTATGGAACCAAGAGGCAAAGACCAACGACCCAAGCTTCCTCGCTGCTGGTTTGGCCCAAAAGGAAAGGTTCCGTGTGCTTGGCTATTGCAATGCAGGAAGAAAGGATCATGGTCCAGGCTGCATGCAAAGTGGCACCTCCCGTCATAATGCCTGGGTGATGGGTGCTGTGTGCCTGGACGCATCACAATAGTCCCACAAGCCAGAGAAAAGCCAGAGGGCCTGTGAGGGTTTGCTTGGGGGGGCCCTGTTGAGTTCCAGGATAGGCAAGGTGAGGCAGCGGCCTAGTGCGCGGACCCCCGAGAGCCCCGGATTGCTGCTGCCCCCGCCTTCAAGCCAGAGATGCATTTTCAAACCGATGTAAGTTTCCGTTTGGCTGCTGGCTTCAGCGACGGTGGCTTCAAAGTCCCGCCGGGTCTGCTTTCCTTTGGTAGGGCCAGGAAGCCTCTTACAACAGGTATTGGCTGCCTGTCGCCTGCTTTTATCAACTGTGCCAGGACGTGAGCCTTGTGTGTTACAAAATCAGGACAGCAGGCATTGCAGTGGCTCCTGCTTCAGAAAGGCACCTTGAAGAACAGCACTAGGAGCTAACGGAGGGCACCAGGGGTATGGGGGCCAGTGGTGCAATGGATAAGGCGCCTGACTAGGAGTCAGAAGGTTGTGGGTTCCTCTGCCATCCGGCTGGGCTCCCAACTCTGTGCTTTGTTTCTTTGAATTACATTTAAATTCCCTTGGCCTTCACTGCTCGCAATAGACTTTTGATTTTATGTGGGGCGGGCCCGGTTGCACAGCAAGGAAACACCAGGCGCCATCTCGAAGCACCACCAGTAGGGGTCCCTCCAGAAGGCCCCAACAAGCAGCAGATGATTTCTATGCATGTGTGCGTCCTGTCCTTCAATGGGTGTGGGTTGGCTTGTGTTGGACACAGTCCCAGGGCAGCCCTTCACGTCCCTGATCGGCCACGATCGGCCAGAGACCTCTCTGTGAGCGCCGCAGGCGAGCCTTCTCGGGACCTCAGCAACTGAGGGGCACATTTCCAAATGAGGGAGACATTTCCAGAAAGCGCACCAGGGAACGGCTCAGCCTCTGCTTCGTGGCCTAACCCAGCCTGGTCCCCAGCCTGGTCCTTCTCCAACCATCTGGGAGCTGTCCAAAAGCCGGTGGGCCTGGCGGAATGGGCTCCCAGCAGGCCCTGGCTGACTGGTGATTTGCATACACACAGACACACGCACGCACGCACACTCTCTCTCGTGCTATCTGCTGCCTTTCAGACCCTGCCACCCCTCGCTTGCTTTAAAGGAGCAGTTGGCGAATGACACTGAGCAAAGAATGCACAAGTGGGTAAAGAGATCACACACCTAGAGGCAGCCAGCTCTCATGAAGAGTAGGGCCTAGAAGCAGTGAAGCTTGAGGGGCTGTGCGCTCTTTGCCATGAGCCCCTAGAGGCGGATCATATAGAAAGCGCTATATAGAAATGAGCAGCCAGCAGAGGACAAGGCAGCCGCTCTTGGTGCAGCACAGAGAGGATCAAGAGAAACGGGAAGGGCTTCCGCGGCAGCGAGCAAGCACAAGACCAGCACGGGAGCGGGGCCCCTTTTATTCTGTCAATAAAAGGTATTTCTCTCCTGGCACGCACGTGTCTAAAAATATGGAACGCTTCACGAATTTGCGTGTCATCCTTGCGCAGGGGCCATGCTAATCTTCTCTGTATCGTTCCAATTTTAGTATATGTGCTGCCGAAGCGAGCACACACTTGGGGCTGAACTGGCCAGTGTATAAAAGCCAGCGCATCGGCTGCCTATTGACCTAGGTTGACTTGTTATGCTCTAACTTTGGCAAGAAACTGTTTGGTTCTGGGGCCGGTATGGAACCAAGAGGCAAAGACCAACGACCCAAGCTTCCTCGCTGCTGGTTTGGCCCAAAAGGAAAGGTTCCGTGTGCTTGGCTATTGCAATGCAGGAAGAAAGGATCATGGTCCAGGCTGCATGCAAAGTGGCACCTCCCGTCATAATGCCTGGGTGATGGGTGCTGTGTGCCTGGACGCATCACAATAGTCCCACAAGCCAGAGAAAAGCCAGAGGGCCTGTGAGGGTTTGCTTGGGGGGGGCCCTGTTGAATTCCAGGATAGGCAAGGTGAGGCTGCGGCCTAGTGCGCGGACCCCCGAGAGCCCCGGATTGCTGCTGCCCCCGCCTTCAAGCCAGAGATGCATTTTCAAACCGATGTAAGTTTACGTTTGGCTGCTGGCTTCAGCGACGGTGGCTTCAAAGTCCCGCCGGGTCTGCTTTCCTTTGGTAGGGCCAGGAAGCCTCTTACAACAGGTATTGGCTGCCTGTCGCCTGCTTTTATCAACTGTGCCAGGACGTGAGCCTTGTGTGTTACAAAATCAGGACAGCAGGCATTGCAGTGGCTCCTGCTTCAGAAAGGCACCTTGAAGAACAGCACTAGGAGCTAACGGAGGGCACCAGGGGTATGGGGGCCAGTGGTGCAATGGATAAGGCGCCTGACTAGGAGTCAGAAGGTTGTGGGTTCCTCTGCCATCCGGCTGGGCTCCCAACTCTGTGCTTTGTTTCTTTGAATTACATTTAAATTCCCTTGGCCTTCACTGCTCGCAATAGACTTTTGATTTTATGTGGGGCGGGCCCGGTTGCACAGCAAGGAAACACCAGGCGCCATCTCGAAGCACCACCAGTAGGGGTCCCTCCAGAAGGCCCCAACAAGCAGCAGATGATTTCTATGCATGTGTGCGTCCTGTCCTTCAATGGGTGGGGGTTGGCTTGTGTTGGACACAGTCCCAGGGCAGCCCTTCACGTCCCTGATCGGCCACGATCGGCCAGAGACCTCTCTGTGAGCGCCGCAGGCGAGCCTTCTCGGGACCTCAGCAACTGAGGGGCACATTTCCAAATGAGGGAGACATTTCCAGAAAGCGCACCAGGGAACGGCTCGGCCTCTGCTTCGTGGCCTAACCCAGCCTGGTCCTTCTCCAACCATCTGGGAGCTGTCCAAAAGCCGGTGGGCCTGGCGGAATGGGCTCCCAGCAGGCCCTGGCTGACTGGTGATTTGCATACACACAGACACACGCACGCACGCACACTCTCTCTCGTGCTATCTGCTGCCTTTCAGACCCTGCCACCCCTCGCTTGCTTTAAAGGAGCAGTTGGCGAATGACACTGAGCAAAGAATGCACAAGTGGGTAAAGAGATCACACACCTAGAGGCAGCCAGCTCTCATGAAGAGTAGGGCCTAGAAGCAGTGAAGCTTGAGGGGCTGTGCGCTCTTTGCCATGAGCCCCTAGAGGCGGATCATATAGAAAGCGCTATATAGAAATGAGCAGCCAGCAGAGGACAAGGCAGCCGCTCTCGGTGCAGCACAGCACAGAGAGGATCAAGAGAAACGGGAAGGGCTTCCGCGGCAGCGAGCAAGCACAAGACCAGCACGGGAGCGGGGCCCCTTTTATTCTGTCAATAAAAGGTATTTCTCTCCTGGCACGCACGTGTCTAAAAATATGGAACGCTTCACGAATTTGCGTGTCATCCTTGCGCAGGGGCCATGCTAATCTTCTCTGTATCGTTCCAATTTTAGTATATGTGCTGCCGAAGCGAGCACACACTTGGGGCTGAACTGGCCAGTGTATAAAAGCCAGCGCATCGGCTGCCTATTGACCTAGGTTGACTTGTTATGCTCTAACTTTGGCAAGAAACTGTTTGGTTCTGGGGCCGGTATGGAACCAAGAGGCAAAGACCAACGACCCAAGCTTCCTCGCTGCTGGTTTGGCCCAAAAGGAAAGGTTCCGTGTGCTTGGCTATTGCAATGCAGGAAGAAAGGATCATGGTCCAGGCTGCATGCAAAGTGGCACCTCCCGTCATAATGCCTGGGTGATGGGTGCTGTGTGCCTGGACGCATCACAATAGTCCCACAAGCCAGAGAAAAGCCAGAGGGCCTGTGAGGGTTTGCTTGGGGGGGGCCCTGTTGAATTCCAGGATAGGCAAGGTGAGGCAGCGGCCTAGTGCGCGGACCCCCGAGAGCCCCGGATTGCTGCTGCCCCCGCCTTCAAGCCAGAGATGCATTTTCAAACCGATGTAAGTTTACGTTTGGCTGCTGGCTTCAGCGACGGTGGCTTCAAAGTCCCGCCGGGTCTGCTTTCCTTTGGTAGGGCCAGGAAGCCTCTTACAACAGGTATTGGCTGCCTGTCGCCTGCTTTTATCAACTGTGCCAGGACGTGAGCCTTGTGTGTTACAAAATCAGGACAGCAGGCATTGCAGTGGCTCCTGCTTCAGAAAGGCACCTTGAAGAACAGCACTAGGAGCTAACGGAGGGCACCAGGGGTATGGGGGCCAGTGGTGCAATGGATAAGGCGCCTGACTAGGAGTCAGAAGGTTGTGGGTTCCACTGCCATCCGGCTGGGCTCCCAACTCTGTGCTTTGTTTCTTTGAATTACATTTAAATTCCCTTGGCCTTCACTGCTCGCAATAGACTTTTGATTTTATGTGGGGCGGGCCCGGTTGCACAGCAAGGAAACACCAGGCGCCATCTCGAAGCACCACCAGTAGGGGTCCCTCCAGAAGGCCCCAACAAGCAGCAGATGATTTCTATGCATGTGTGCGTCCTGTCCTTCAATGGGTGGGGGTTGGCTTGTGTTGGACACAGTCCCAGGGCAGCCCTTCACGTCCCTGATCGGCCAGAGACCTCTCTGGTGAGCGCCGCAGGCGAGCCTTCTCGGGACCTCAGCAACTGAGGGGCACATTTCCAAATGAGGGAGACATTTCCAGAAAGCGCACCAGGGAACGGCTCAGCCTCTGCTTCGTGGCCTAACCCAGCCTGGTCCTTCTCCAACCATCTGGGAGCTGTCCAAAAGCCGGTGGGCCTGGCGGAATGGGCTCCCAGCAGGCCCTGGCTGACTGGTGATTTGCATACACACAGACACACGCACGCACGCACACTCTCTCTCGTGCTATCTGCTGCCTTTCAGACCCTGCCACCCCTCGCTTGCTTTAAAGGAGCAGTTGGCGAATGACACTGAGCAAAGAATGCACAAGTGGGTAAAGAGATCACACACCTAGAGGCAGCCAGCTCTCATGAAGAGTAGGGCCTAGAAGCAGTGAAGCTTGAGGGGCTGTGCGCTCTTTGCCATGAGCCCCTAGAGGCGGATCATATAGAAAGCGCTATATAGAAATGAGCAGCCAGCAGAGGACAAGGCAGCCGCTCTCGGTGCAGCACAGCACAGAGAGGATCAAGAGAAACGGGAAGGGCTTCCGCGGCAGCGAGCAAGCACAAGACCAGCACGGGAGCGGGGCCCCTTTTATTCTGTCAATAAAAGGTATTTCTCTCCTGGCACGCACGTGTCTAAAAATATGGAACGCTTCACGAATTTGCGTGTCATCCTTGCGCAGGGGCCATGCTAATCTTCTCTGTATCGTTCCAATTTTAGTATATGTGCTGCCGAAGCGAGCACACACTTGGGGCTGAACTGGCCAGTGTATAAAAGCCAGCGCATCGGCTGCCTATTGACCTAGGTTGACTTGTTATGCTCTAACTTTGGCAAGAAACTGTTTGGTTCTGGGGCCGGTATGGAACCAAGAGGCAAAGACCAACGACCCAAGCTTCCTCGCTGCTGGTTTGGCCCAAAAGGAAAGGTTCCGTGTGCTTGGCTATTGCAATGCAGGAAGAAAGGATCATGGTCCAGGCTGCATGCAAAGTGGCACCTCCCGTCATAATGCCTGGGTGATGGGTGCTGTGTGCCTGGACGCATCACAATAGTCCCACAAGCCAGAGAAAAGCCAGAGGGCCTGTGAGGGTTTGCTTGGGGGGGGCCCTGTTGAATTCCAGGATAGGCAAGGTGAGGCAGCGGCCTAGTGCGCGGACCCCCGAGAGCCCCGGATTGCTGCTGCCCCCGCCTTCAAGCCAGAGATGCATTTTCAAACCGATGTAAGTTTACGTTTGGCTGCTTGCTTCAGCGACGGTGGCTTCAAAGTCCCGCCGGGTCTGCTTTCCTTTGGTAGGGCCAGGAAGCCTCTTACAACAGGTATTGGCTGCCTGTCGCCTGCTTTTATCAACTGTGCCAGGACGTGAGCCTTGTGTGTTACAAAATCAGGACAGCAGGCATTGCAGTGGCTCCTGCTTCAGAAAGGCACCTTGAAGAACAGCACTAGGAGCTAACGGAGGGCACCAGGGGTATGGGGGCCAGTGGTGCAATGGATAAGGCGCCTGACTAGGAGTCAGAAGGTTGTGGGTTCCACTGCCATCCGGCTGGGCTCCCAACTCTGTGCTTTGTTTCTTTGAATTACATTTAAATTCCCTTGGCCTTCACTGCTCGCAATAGACTTTTGATTTTATGTGGGGCGGGCCCGGTTGCACAGCAAGGAAACACCAGGCGCCATCTCGAAGCACCACCAGTAGGGGTCCCTCCAGAAGGCCCCAACAAGCAGCAGATGATTTCTATGCATGTGTGCGTCCTGTCCTTCAATGGGTGGGGGTTGGCTTGTGTTGGACACAGTCCCAGGGCAGCCCTTCACGTCCCTGATCGGCCACGATCGGCCAGAGACCTCTCTGTGAGCGCCGCAGGCGAGCCTTCTCGGGACCTCAGCAACTGAGGGGCACATTTCCAAATGAGGGAGACATTTCCAGAAAGCGCACCAGGGAACGGCTCAGCCTCTGCTTCGTGGCCTAACCCAGCCTGGTCCTTCTCCAACCATCTGGGAGCTGTCCAAAAGCCGGTGGGCCTGGCGGAATGGGCTCCCAGCAGGCCCTGGCTGACTGGTGATTTGCATACACACAGACACACGCACGCACGCACACTCTCTCTCGTGCTATCTGCTGCCTTTCAGACCCTGCCACCCCTCGCTTGCTTTAAAGGAGCAGTTGGCGAATGACACTGAGCAAAGAATGCACAAGTGGGTAAAGAGATCACACACCTAGAGGCAGCCAGCTCTCATGAAGAGTAGGGCCTAGAAGCAGTGAAGCTTGAGGGGCTGTGCGCTCTTTGCCATGAGCCCCTAGAGGCGGATCATATAGAAAGCGCTATATAGAAATGAGCAGCCAGCAGAGGACAAGGCAGCCGCTCTTGGTGCAGCACAGAGAGGATCAAGAGAAACGGGAAGGGCTTCCGCGGCAGCGAGCAAGCACAAGACCAGCACGGGAGCGGGGCCCCTTTTATTCTGTCAATAAAAGGTATTTCTCTCCTGGCACGCACGTGTCTAAAAATATGGAACGCTTCACGAATTTGCGTGTCATCCTTGCGCAGGGGCCATGCTAATCTTCTCTGTATCGTTCCAATTTTAGTATATGTGCTGCCGAAGCGAGCACACACTTGGGGCTGAACTGGCCAGTGTATAAAAGCCAGCGCATCGGCTGCCTATTGACCTAGGTTGACTTGTTATGCTCTAACTTTGGCAAGAAACTGTTTGGTTCTGGGGCCGGTATGGAACCAAGAGGCAAAGACCAACGACCCAAGCTTCCTCGCTGCTGGTTTGGCCCAAAAGGAAAGGTTCCGTGTGCTTGGCTATTGCAATGCAGGAAGAAAGGATCATGGTCCAGGCTGCATGCAAAGTGGCACCTCCCGTCATAATGCCTGGGTGATGGGTGCTGTGTGCCTGGACGCATCACAATAGTCCCACAAGCCAGAGAAAAGCCAGAGGGCCTGTGAGGGTTTGCTTGGGGGGGGCCCTGTTGAATTCCAGGATAGGCAAGGTGAGGCAGCGGCCTAGTGCGCGGACCCCCGAGAGCCCCGGATTGCTGCTGCCCCCGCCTTCAAGCCAGAGATGCATTTTCAAACCGATGTAAGTTTACGTTTGGCTGCTTGCTTCAGCGACGGTGGCTTCAAAGTCCCGCCGGGTCTGCTTTCCTTTGGTAGGGCCAGGAAGCCTCTTACAACAGGTATTGGCTGCCTGTCGCCTGCTTTTATCAACTGTGCCAGGACGTGAGCCTTGTGTGTTACAAAATCAGGACAGCAGGCATTGCAGTGGCTCCTGCTTCAGAAAGGCACCTTGAAGAACAGCACTAGGAGCTAACGGAGGGCACCAGGGGTATGGGGGCCAGTGGTGCAATGGATAAGGCGCCTGACTAGGAGTCAGAAGGTTGTGGGTTCCACTGCCATCCGGCTGGGCTCCCAACTCTGTGCTTTGTTTCTTTGAATTACATTTAAATTCCCTTGGCCTTCACTGCTCGCAATAGACTTTTGATTTTATGTGGGGCGGGCCCGGTTGCACAGCAAGGAAACACCAGGCGCCATCTCGAAGCACCACCAGTAGGGGTCCCTCCAGAAGGCCCCAACAAGCAGCAGATGATTTCTATGCATGTGTGCGTCCTGTCCTTCAATGGGTGGGGGTTGGCTTGTGTTGGACACAGTCCCAGGGCAGCCCTTCACGTCCCTGATCGGCCACGATCGGCCAGAGACCTCTCTGTGAGCGCCGCAGGCGAGCCTTCTCGGGACCTCAGCAACTGAGGGGCACATTTCCAAATGAGGGAGACATTTCCAGAAAGCGCACCAGGGAACGGCTCAGCCTCTGCTTCGTGGCCTAACCCAGCCTGGTCCTTCTCCAACCATCTGGGAGCTGTCCAAAAGCCGGTGGGCCTGGCGGAATGGGCTCCCAGCAGGCCCTGGCTGACTGGTGATTTGCATACACACAGACACACGCACGCACGCACACTCTCTCTCGTGCTATCTGCTGCCTTTCAGACCCTGCCACCCCTCGCTTGCTTTAAAGGAGCAGTTGGCGAATGACACTGAGCAAAGAATGCACAAGTGGGTAAAGAGATCACACACCTAGAGGCAGCCAGCTCTCATGAAGAGTAGGGCCTAGAAGCAGTGAAGCTTGAGGGGCTGTGCGCTCTTTGCCATGAGCCCCTAGAGGCGGATCATATAGAAAGCGCTATATAGAAATGAGCAGCCAGCAGAGGACAAGGCAGCCGCTCTTGGTGCAGCACAGAGAGGATCAAGAGAAACGGGAAGGGCTTCCGCGGCAGCGAGCAAGCACAAGACCAGCACGGGAGCGGGGCCCCTTTTATTCTGTCAATAAAAGGTATTTCTCTCCTGGCACGCACGTGTCTAAAAATATGGAACGCTTCACGAATTTGCGTGTCATCCTTGCGCAGGGGCCATGCTAATCTTCTCTGTATCGTTCCAATTTTAGTATATGTGCTGCCGAAGCGAGCACACACTTGGGGCTGAACTGGCCAGTGTATAAAAGCCAGCGCATCGGCTGCCTATTGACCTAGGTTGACTTGTTATGCTCTAACTTTGGCAAGAAACTGTTTGGTTCTGGGGCCGGTATGGAACCAAGAGGCAAAGACCAACGACCCAAGCTTCCTCGCTGCTGGTTTGGCCCAAAAGGAAAGGTTCCGTGTGCTTGGCTATTGCAATGCAGGAAGAAAGGATCATGGTCCAGGCTGCATGCAAAGTGGCACCTCCCGTCATAATGCCTGGGTGATGGGTGCTGTGTGCCTGGACGCATCACAATAGTCCCACAAGCCAGAGAAAAGCCAGAGGGCCTGTGAGGGTTTGCTTGGGGGGGGCCCTGTTGAATTCCAGGATAGGCAAGGTGAGGCAGCGGCCTAGTGCGCGGACCCCCGAGAGCCCCGGATTGCTGCTGCCCCCGCCTTCAAGCCAGAGATGCATTTTCAAACCGATGTAAGTTTACGTTTGGCTGCTTGCTTCAGCGACGGTGGCTTCAAAGTCCCGCCGGGTCTGCTTTCCTTTGGTAGGGCCAGGAAGCCTCTTACAACAGGTATTGGCTGCCTGTCGCCTGCTTTTATCAACTGTGCCAGGACGTGAGCCTTGTGTGTTACAAAATCAGGACAGCAGGCATTGCAGTGGCTCCTGCTTCAGAAAGGCACCTTGAAGAACAGCACTAGGAGCTAACGGAGGGCACCAGGGGTATGGGGGCCAGTGGTGCAATGGATAAGGCGCCTGACTAGGAGTCAGAAGGTTGTGGGTTCCACTGCCATCCGGCTGGGCTCCCAACTCTGTGCTTTGTTTCTTTGAATTACATTTAAATTCCCTTGGCCTTCACTGCTCGCAATAGACTTTTGATTTTATGTGGGGCGGGCCCGGTTGCACAGCAAGGAAACACCAGGCGCCATCTCGAAGCACCACCAGTAGGGGTCCCTCCAGAAGGCCCCAACAAGCAGCAGATGATTTCTATGCATGTGTGCGTCCTGTCCTTCAATGGGTGGGGGTTGGCTTGTGTTGGACACAGTCCCAGGGCAGCCCTTCACGTCCCTGATCGGCCAGAGACCTCTCTGGTGAGCGCCGCAGGCGAGCCTTCTCGGGACCTCAGCAACTGAGGGGCACATTTCCAAATGAGGGAGACATTTCCAGAAAGCGCACCAGGGAACGGCTCGGCCTCTGCTCCGTGGCCTAACCCAGCCTGGTCCTTCTCCAACCATCTGGGAGCTGTCCAAAAGCCGGTGGGCCTGGCGGAATGGGCTCCCAGCAGGCCCTGGCTGACTGGTGATTTGCATACACACAGACACACGCACGCACGCACACTCTCTCTCGTGCTATCTGCTGCCTTTCAGACCCTGCCACCCCTCGCTTGCTTTAAAGGAGCAGTTGGCGAATGACACTGAGCAAAGAATGCACAAGTGGGTAAAGAGATCACACACCTAGAGGCAGCCAGCTCTCATGAAGAGTAGGGCCTAGAAGCAGTGAAGCTTGAGGGGCTGTGCGCTCTTTGCCATGAGCCCCTAGAGGCGGGTCATATAGAAAGCGCTATATAGAAATGAGCAGCCAGCAGAGGACAAGGCAGCCGCTCTCGGTGCAGCACAGCACAGAGAGGATCAAGAGAAACGGGAAGGGCTTCCGCGGCAGCGAGCAAGCACAAGACCAGCACGGGAGCGGGGCCCCTTTTATTCTGTCAATAAAAGGTATTTCTCTCCTGGCACGCACGTGTCTAAAAATATGGAACGCTTCACGAATTTGCGTGTCATCCTTGCGCAGGGGCCATGCTAATCTTCTCTGTATCGTTCCAATTTTAGTATATGTGCTGCCGAAGCGAGCACACACTTGGGGCTGAACTGGCCAGTGTATAAAAGCCAGCGCATCGGCTGCCTATTGACCTAGGTTGACTTGTTATGCTCTAACTTTGGCAAGAAACTGTTTGGTTCTGGGGCCGGTATGGAACCAAGAGGCAAAGACCAACGACCCAAGCTTCCTCGCTGCTGGTTTGGCCCAAAAGGAAAGGTTCCGTGTGCTTGGCTATTGCAATGCAGGAAGAAAGGATCATGGTCCAGGCTGCATGCAAAGTGGCACCTCCCGTCATAATGCCTGGGTGATGGGTGCTGTGTGCCTGGACGCATCACAATAGTCCCACAAGCCAGAGAAAAGCCAGAGGGCCTGTGAGGGTTTGCTTGGGAGGGGCCCTGTTGAATTCCAGGATAGGCAAGGTGAGGCAGCGGCCTAGTGCGCGGACCCCCGAGAGCCCCGGATTGCTGCTGCCCCCGCCTTCAAGCAAGAGATGCATTTTCAAACCGATGTAAGTTTACGTTTGGCTGCTGGCTTCAGCGACGGTGGCTTCAAAGTCCCGCCGGGTCTGCTTTCCTTTGGTAGGGCCAGGAAGCCTCTTACAACAGGTATTGGCTGCCTGTCGCCTGCTTTTATCAACTGTGCCAGGACGTGAGCCTTGTGTGTTACAAAATCAGGACAGCAGGCATTGCAGTGGCTCCTGCTTCAGAAAGGCACCTTGAAGAACAGCACTAGGAGCTAACGGAGGGCACCAGGGGTATGGGGGCCAGTGGTGCAATGGATAAGGCGCCTGACTAGGAGTCAGAAGGTTGTGGGTTCCACTGCCATCCGGCTGGGCTCCCAACTCTGTGCTTTGTTTCTTTGAATTACATTTAAATTCCCTTGGCCTTCACTGCTCGCAATAGACTTTTGATTTTATGTGGGGCGGGCCGGGTTGCACAGCAAGGAAACACCAGGCGCCATCTCGAAGCACCACCAGTAGGGGTCCCTCCAGAAGGCCCCAACAAGCAGCAGATGATTTCTATGCATGTGTGCGTCCTGTCCTTCAATGGGTGGGGGTTGGCTTGTGTTGGACACAGTCCCAGGGCAGCCCTTCACGTCCCTGATCGGCCACGATCGGCCAGAGACCTCTCTGTGAGCGCCGCAGGCGAGCCTTCTCGGGACCTCAGCAACTGAGGGGCACATTTCCAAATGAGGGAGACATTTCCAGAAAGCGCACCAGGGAACGGCTCAGCCTCTGCTTCGTGGCCTAACCCAGCCTGGTCCTTCTCCAACCATCTGGGAGCTGTCCAAAAGCCGGTGGGCCTGGCGGAATGGGCTCCCAGCAGGCCCTGGCTGACTGGTGATTTGCATACACACAGACACACGCACGCACGCACACTCTCTCTCGTGCTATCTGCTGCCTTTCAGACCCTGCCACCCCTCGCTTGCTTTAAAGGAGCAGTTGGCGAATGACACTGAGCAAAGAATGCACAAGTGGGTAAAGAGATCACACACCTAGAGGCAGCCAGCTCTCATGAAGAGTAGGGCCTAGAAGCAGTGAAGCTTGAGGGGCTGTGCGCTCTTTGCCATGAGCCCCTAGAGGCGGATCATATAGAAAGCGCTATATAGAAATGAGCAGCCAGCAGAGGACAAGGCAGCCGCTCTCGGTGCAGCACAGCACAGAGAGGATCAAGAGAAACGGGAAGGGCTTCCGCGGCAGCGAGCAAGCACAAGACCAGCACGGGAGCGGGGCCCCTTTTATTCTGTCAATAAAAGGTATTTCTCTCCTGGCACGCACGTGTCTAAAAATATGGAACGCTTCACGAATTTGCGTGTCATCCTTGCGCAGGGGCCATGCTAATCTTCTCTGTATCGTTCCAATTTTAGTATATGTGCTGCCGAAGCGAGCACACACTTGGGGCTGAACTGGCCAGTGTATAAAAGCCAGCGCATCGGCTGCCTATTGACCTAGGTTGACTTGTTATGCTCTAACTTTGGCAAGAAACTGTTTGGTTCTGGGGCCGGTATGGAACCAAGAGGCAAAGACCAACGACCCAAGCTTCCTCGCTGCTGGTTTGGCCCAAAAGGAAAGGTTCCGTGTGCTTGGCTATTGCAATGCAGGAAGAAAGGATCATGGTCCAGGCTGCATGCAAAGTGGCACCTCCCGTCATAATGCCTGGGTGATGGGTGCTGTGTGCCTGGACGCATCACAATAGTCCCACAAGCCAGAGAAAAGCCAGAGGGCCTGTGAGGGTTTGCTTGGGGGGGGCCCTGTTGAATTCCAGGATAGGCAAGGTGAGGCAGCGGCCTAGTGCGCGGACCCCCGAGAGCCCCGGATTGCTGCTGCCCCTGCCTTCAAGCAAGAGATGCATTTTCAAACCGATGTAAGTTTACGTTTGGCTGCTGGCTTCAGCGACGGTGGCTTCAAAGTCCCGCCGGGTCTGCTTTCCTTTGGTAGGGCCAGGAAGCCTCTTACAACAGGTATTGGCTGCCTGTCGCCTGCTTTTATCAACTGTGCCAGGACGTGAGCCTTGTGTGTTACAAAATCAGGACAGCAGGCATTGCAGTGGCTCCTGCTTCAGAAAGGCACCTTGAAGAACAGCACTAGGAGCTAACGGAGGGCACCAGGGGTATGGGGGCCAGTGGTGCAATGGATAAGGCGCCTGACTAGGAGTCAGAAGGTTGTGGGTTCCACTGCCATCCGGCTGGGCTCCCAATTCTGTGCTTTGTTTCTTTGAATTACATTTAAATTCCCTTGGCCTTCACTGCTCGCAATAGACTTTTGATTTTATGTGGGGCGGGCCGGGTTGCACAGCAAGGAAACACCAGGCGCCATCTCGAAGCACCACCAGTAGGGGTCCCTCCAGAAGGCCCCAACAAGCAGCAGATGATTTCTATGCATGTGTGCGTCCTGTCCTTCAATGGGTGGGGGTTGGCTTGTGTTGGACACAGTCCCAGGGCAGCCCTTCACGTCCCTGATCGGCCACGATCGGCCAGAGACCTCTCTGTGAGCGCCGCAGGCGAGCCTTCTCGGGACCTCAGCAACTGAGGGGCACATTTCCAAATGAGGGAGACATTTCCAGAAAGCGCACCAGGGAACGGCTCAGCCTCTGCTTCGTGGCCTAACCCAGCCTGGTCCTTCTCCAACCATCTGGGAGCTGTCCAAAAGCCGGTGGGCCTGGCGGAATGGGCTCCCAGCAGGCCCTGGCTGACTGGTGATTTGCATACACACAGACACACGCACGCACGCACACTCTCTCTCGTGCTATCTGCTGCCTTTCAGACCCTGCCACCCCTCGCTTGCTTTAAAGGAGCAGTTGGCGAATGACACTGAGCAAAGAATGCACAAGTGGGTAAAGAGATCACACACCTAGAGGCAGCCAGCTCTCATGAAGAGTAGGGCCTAGAAGCAGTGAAGCTTGAGGGGCTGTGCGCTCTTTGCCATGAGCCCCTAGAGGCGGATCATATAGAAAGCGCTATATAGAAATGAGCAGCCAGCAGAGGACAAGGCAGCCGCTCTTGGTGCAGCACAGAGAGGATCAAGAGAAACGGGAAGGGCTTCCGCGGCAGCGAGCAAGCACAAGACCAGCACGGGAGCGGGGCCCCTTTTATTCTGTCAATGAAAGGTATTTCTCTCCTGGCACGCACGTGTCTAAAAATATGGAACGCTTCACGAATTTGCGTGTCATCCTTGCGCAGAGGCCATGCTAATCTTCTCTGTATCGTTCCAATTTTAGTATATGTGCTGCCGAAGCGAGCACACACTTGGGGCTGAACTGGCCAGTGTATAAAAGCCAGCGCATCGGCTGCCTATTGACCTAGGTTGACTTGTTATGCTCTAACTTTGGCAAGAAACTGTTTGGTTCTGGGGCCGGTATGGAACCAAGAGGCAAAGACCAACGACCCAAGCTTCCTCGCTGCTGGTTTGGCCCAAAAGGAAAGGTTCCGTGTGCTTGGCTATTGCAATGCAGGAAGAAAGGATCATGGTCCAGGCTGCATGCAAAGTGGCACCTCCCGTCATAATGCCTGGGTGATGGGTGCTGTGTGCCTGGACGCATCACAATAGTCCCACAAGCCAGAGAAAAGCCAGAGGGCCTGTGAGGGTTTGCTTGGGGGGGGCCCTGTTGAATTCCAGGATAGGCAAGGTGAGGCAGCGGCCTAGTGCGCGGACCCCCGAGAGCCCCGGATTGCTGCTGCCCCCGCCTTCAAGCCAGAGATGCATTTTCAAACCGATGTAAGTTTACGTTTGGCTGCTGGCTTCAGCGACGGTGGCTTCAAAGTCCCGCCGGGTCTGCTTTCCTTTGGTAGGGCCAGGAAGCCTCTTACAACAGGTATTGGCTGCCTGTCGCCTGCTTTTATCAACTGTGCCAGGACGTGAGCCTTGTGTGTTACAAAATCAGGACAGCAGGCATTGCAGTGGCTCCTGCTTCAGAAAGGCACCTTGAAGAACAGCACTAGGAGCTAACGGAGGGCACCAGGGGTATGGGGGCCAGTGGTGCAATGGATAAGGCGCCTGACTAGGAGTCAGAAGGTTGTGGGTTCCACTGCCATCCGGCTGGGCTCCCAACTCTGTGCTTTGTTTCTTTGAATTACATTTAAATTCCCTTGGCCTTCACTGCTCGCAATAGACTTTTGATTTTATGTGGGGCGGGCCCGGTTGCACAGCAAGGAAACACCAGGCGCCATCTCGAAGCACCACCAGTAGGGGTCCCTCCAGAAGGCCCCAACAAGCAGCAGATGATTTCTATGCATGTGTGCGTCCTGTCCTTCAATGGGTGGGGGTTGGCTTGTGTTGGACACAGTCCCAGGGCAGCCCTTCACGTCCCTGATCGGCCAGAGACCTCTCTGTGAGAGCCGCAGGCGAGCCTTCTCGGGACCTCAGCAACTGAGGGGCACATTTCCAAATGAGGGAGACATTTCCAGAAAGCGCACCAGGGAACGGCTCGGCCTCTGCTTCGTGGCCTAACCCAGCCTGGTCCTTCTCCAACCATCTGGGAGCTGTCCAAAAGCCGGTGGGCCTGGCGGAATGGGCTCCCAGCAGGCCCTGGCTGACTGGTGATTTGCATACACACAGACACACGCACGCACGCACACTCTCTCTCGTGCTATCTGCTGCCTTTCAGACCCTGCCACCCCTCGCTTGCTTTAAAGGAGCAGTTGGCGAATGACACTGAGCAAAGAATGCACAAGTGGGTAAAGAGATCACACACCTAGAGGCAGCCAGCTCTCATGAAGAGTAGGGCCTAGAAGCAGTGAAGCTTGAGGGGCTGTGCGCTCTTTGCCATGAGCCCCTAGAGGCGGATCATATAGAAAGCGCTATATAGAAATGAGCAGCCAGCAGAGGACAAGGCAGCCGCTCTCGGTGCAGCACAGAGAGGATCAAGAGAAACGGGAAGGGCTTCCGCGGCAGCGAGCAAGCACAAGACCAGCACGGGAGCGGGGCCCCTTTTATTCTGTCAATAAAAGGTATTTCTCTCCTGGCACGCACGTGTCTAAAAATATGGAACGCTTCACGAATTTGCGTGTCATCCTTGCGCAGGGGCCATGCTAATCTTCTCTGTATCGTTCCAATGTTAGTATATGTGCTGCCGAAGCGAGCACACACTTGGGGCTGAACTGGCCAGTGTATAAAAGCCAGCGCATCGGCTGCCTATTGACCTAGGTTGACTTGTTATGCTCTAACTTTGGCAAGAAACTGTTTGGTTCTGGGGCCGGTATGGAACCAAGAGGCAAAGACCAACGACCCAAGCTTCCTCGCTGCTGGTTTGGCCCAAAAGGAAAGGTTCCGTGTGCTTGGCTATTGCAATGCAGGAAGAAAGGATCATGGTCCAGGCTGCATGCAAAGTGGCACCTCCCGTCATAATGCCTGGGTGATGGGTGCTGTGTGCCTGGACGCATCACAATAGTCCCACAAGCCAGAGAAAAGCCAGAGGGCCTGTGAGGGTTTGCTTGGGGGGGGCCCTGTTGAATTCCAGGATAGGCAAGGTGAGGCAGCGGCCTAGTGCGCGGACCCCCGAGAGCCCCGGATTGCTGCTGCCCCCGCCTTCAAGCCAGAGATGCATTTTCAAACCGATGTAAGTTTACGTTTGGCTGCTGGCTTCAGCGACGGTGGCTTCAAAGTCCCGCCGGGTCTGCTTTCCTTTGGTAGGGCCAGGAAGCCTCTTACAACAGGTATTGGCTGCCTGTCGCCTGCTTTTATCAACTGTGCCAGGACGTGAGCCTTGTGTGTTACAAAATCAGGACAGCAGGCATTGCAGTGGCTCCTGCTTCAGAAAGGCACCTTGAAGAACAGCACTAGGAGCTAACGGAGGGCACCAGGGGTATGGGGGCCAGTGGTGCAATGGATAAGGCGCCTGACTAGGAGTCAGAAGGTTGTGGGTTCCTCTGCCATCCGGCTGGGCTCCCAACTCTGTGCTTTGTTTCTTTGAATTACATTTAAATTCCCTTGGCCTTCACTGCTCGCAATAGACTTTTGATTTTATGTGGGGCGGGCCCGTTTGCACAGCAAGGAAACACCAGGCGCCATCTCGAAGCACCACCAGTAGGGGTCCCTCCAGAAGGCCCCAACAAGCAGCAGATGATTTCTATGCATGTGTGCGTCCTGTCCTTCAATGGGTGGGGGTTGGCTTGTGTTGGACACAGTCCCAGGGCAGCCCTTCACGTCCCTGATCGGCCACGATCGGCCAGAGACCTCTCTGGTGAGCGCCGCAGGCGAGCCTTCTCGGGACCTCAGCAACTGAGGGGCACATTTCCAAATGAGGGAGACATTTCCAGAAAGCGCACCAGGGAACGGCTCAGCCTCTGCTTCGTGGCCTAACCCAGCCTGGTCCTTCTCCAACCATCTGGGAGCTGTCCAAAAGCCGGTGGGCCTGGCGGAATGGGCTCCCAGCAGGCCCTGGCTGACTGGTGATTTGCATACACACAGACACACGCACGCACGCACACTCTCTCTCGTGCTATCTGCTGCCTTCCAGACCCTGCCACCCCTCGCTTGCTTTAAAGGAGCAGTTGGCGAATGACACTGAGCAAAGAATGCACAAGTGGGTAAAGAGATCACACACCTAGAGGCAGCCAGCTCTCATGAAGAGTAGGGCCTAGAAGCAGTGAAGCTTGAGGGGCTGTGCGCTCTTTGCCATGAGCCCCTAGAGGCGGATCATATAGAAAGCGCTATATAGAAATGAGCAGCCAGCAGAGGACAAGGCAGCCGCTCTTGGTGCAGCACAGAGAGGATCAAGAGAAACGGGAAGGGCTTCCGCGGCAGCGAGCAAGCACAAGACCAGCACGGGAGCGGGGCCCCTTTTATTCTGTCAATAAAAGGTATTTCTCTCCTGGCACGCACGTGTCTAAAAATATGGAACGCTTCACGAATTTGCGTGTCATCCTTGCGCAGGGGCCATGCTAATCTTCTCTGTATCGTTCCAATTTTAGTATATGTGCTGCCGAAGCGAGCACACACTTGGGGCTGAACTGGCCAGTGTATAAAAGCCAGCGCATCGGCTGCCTATTGACCTAGGTTGACTTGTTATGCTCTAACTTTGGCAAGAAACTGTTTGGTTCTGGGGCCGGTATGGAACCAAGAGGCAAAGACCAACGACCCAAGCTTCCTCGCTGCTGGTTTGGCCCAAAAGGAAAGGTTCCGTGTGCTTGGCTATTGCAATGCAGGAAGAAAGGATCATGGTCCAGGCTGCATGCAAAGTGGCACCTCCCGTCATAATGCCTGGGTGATGGGTGCTGTGTGCCTGGACGCATCACAATAGTCCCACAAGCCAGAGAAAAGCCAGAGGGCCTGTGAGGGTTTGCTTGGGGGGGGCCCTGTTGAATTCCAGGATAGGCAAGGTGAGGCAGCGGCCTAGTGCGCGGACCCCCGAGAGCCCCGGATTGCTGCTGCCCCCGCCTTCAAGCAAGAGATGCATTTTCAAACCGATGTAAGTTTACGTTTGGCTGCTGGCTTCAGCGACGGTGGCTTCAAAGTCCCGCCGGGTCTGCTTTCCTTTGGTAGGGCCAGGAAGCCTCTTACAACAGGTATTGGCTGCCTGTCGCCTGCTTTTATCAACTGTGCCAGGACGTGAGCCTTGTGTGTTACAAAATCAGGACAGCAGGCATTGCAGTGGCTCCTGCTTCAGAAAGGCACCTTGAAGAACAGCACTAGGAGCTAACGGAGGGCACCAGGGGTATGGGGGCCAGTGGTGCAATGGATAAGGCGCCTGACTAGGAGTCAGAAGGTTGTGGGTTCCTCTGCCATCCGGCTGGGCTCCCAACTCTGTGCTTTGTTTCTTTGAATTACATTTAAATTCCCTTGGCCTTCACTGCTCGCAATAGACTTTTGATTTTATGTGGGGCGGGCCCGGTTGCACAGCAAGGAAACACCAGGCGCCATCTCGAAGCACCACCAGTAGGGGTCCCTCCAGAAGGCCCCAACAAGCAGCAGATGATTTCTATGCATGTGTGCGTCCTGTCCTTCAATGGGTGGGGGTTGGCTTGTGTTGGACACAGTCCCAGGGCAGCCCTTCACGTCCCTGATCGGCCACGATCGGCCAGAGACCTCTCTGGTGAGCGCCGCAGGCGAGCCTTCTCGGGACCTCAGCAACTGAGGGGCACATTTCCAAATGAGGGAGACATTTCCAGAAAGCGCACCAGGGAACGGCTCGGCCTCTGCTTCGTGGCCTAACCCAGCCTGGTCCTTCTCCAACCATCTGGGAGCTGTCCAAAAGCCGGTGGGCCTGGCGGAATGGGCTCCCAGCAGGCCCTGGCTGACTGGTGATTTGCATACACACAGACACACGCACGCACGCACACTCTCTCTCGTGCTATCTGCTGCCTTTCAGACCCTGCCACCCCTCGCTTGCTTTAAAGGAGCAGTTGGCGAATGACACTGAGCAAAGAATGCACAAGTGGGTAAAGAGATCACACACCTAGAGGCAGCCAGCTCTCATGAAGAGTAGGGCCTAGAAGCAGTGAAGCTTGAGGGGCTGTGCGCTCTTTGCCATGAGCCCCTAGAGGCGGATCATATAGAAAGCGCTATATAGAAATGAGCAGCCAGCAGAGGACAAGGCAGCCGCTCTTGGTGCAGCACAGAGAGGATCAAGAGAAACGGGAAGGGCTTCCGCGGCAGCGAGCAAGCACAAGACCAGCACGGGAGCGGGGCCCCTTTTATTCTGTCAATAAAAGGTATTTCTCTCCTGGCACGCACGTGTCTAAAAATATGGAACGCTTCACGAATTTGCGTGTCATCCTTGCGCAGGGGCCATGCTAATCTTCTCTGTATCGTTCCAATTTTAGTATATGTGCTGCCGAAGCGAGCACACACTTGGGGCTGAACTGGCCAGTGTATAAAAGCCAGCGCATCGGCTGCCTATTGACCTAGGTTGACTTGTTATGCTCTAACTTTGGCAAGAAACTGTTTGGTTCTGGGGCCGGTATGGAACCAAGAGGCAAAGACCAACGACCCAAGCTTCCTCGCTGCTGGTTTGGCCCAAAAGGAAAGGTTCCGTGTGCTTGGCTATTGCAATGCAGGAAGAAAGGATCATGGTCCAGGCTGCATGCAAAGTGGCACCTCCCGTCATAATGCCTGGGTGATGGGTGCTGTGTGCCTGGACGCGTCACAATAGTCCCACAAGCCAGAGAAAAGCCAGAGGGCCTGTGAGGGTTTGCTTGGGGGGGGCCCTGTTGAATTCCAGGATAGGCAAGGTGAGGCAGCGGCCTAGTGCGCGGACCCCCGAGAGCCCCGGATTGCTGCTGCCCCCGCCTTCAAGCCAGAGATGCATTTTCAAACCGATGTAAGTTTACGTTTGGCTGCTGGCTTCAGCGACGGTGGCTTCAAAGTCCCGCCGGGTCTGCTTTCCTTTGGTAGGGCCAGGAAGCCTCTTACAACAGGTATTGGCTGCCTGTCGCCTGCTTTTATCAACTGTGCCAGGACGTGAGCCTTGTGTGTTACAAAATCAGGACAGCAGGCATTGCAGTGGCTCCTGCTTCAGAAAGGCACCTTGAAGAACAGCACTAGGAGCTAACGGAGGGCACCAGGGGTATGGGGGCCAGTGGTGCAATGGATAAGGCGCCTGACTAGGAGTCAGAAGGTTGTGGGTTCCACTGCCATCCGGCTGGGCTCCCAACTCTGTGCTTTGTTTCTTTGAATTACATTTAAATTCCCTTGGCCTTCACTGCTCGCAATAGACTTTTGATTTTATGTGGGGCGGGCCCGGTTGCACAGCAAGGAAACACCAGGCGCCATCTCGAAGCACCACCAGTAGGGGTCCCTCCAGAAGGCCCCAACAAGCAGCAGATGATTTCTATGCATGTGTGCGTCCTGTCCTTCAATGGGTGGGGGTTGGCTTGTGTTGGACACAGTCCCAGGGCAGCCCTTCACGTCCCTGATCGGCCACGATCGGCCAGAGACCTCTCTGTGAGCGCCGCAGGCGAGCCTTCTCGGGACCTCAGCAACTGAGGGGCACATTTCCAAATGAGGGAGACATTTCCAGAAAGCGCACCAGGGAACGGCTCAGCCTCTGCTTCGTGGCCTAACCCAGCCTGGTCCTTCTCCAACCATCTGGGAGCTGTCCAAAAGCCGGTGGGCCTGGCGGAATGGGCTCCCAGCAGGCCCTGGCTGACTGGTGATTTGCATACACACAGACACACGCACGCACGCACACTCTCTCTCGTGCTATCTGCTGCCTTTCAGACCCTGCCACCCCTCGCTTGCTTTAAAGGAGCAGTTGGCGAATGACACTGAGCAAAGAATGCACAAGTGGGTAAAGAGATCACACACCTAGAGGCAGCCAGCTCTCATGAAGAGTAGGGCCTAGAAGCAGTGAAGCTTGAGGGGCTGTGCGCTCTTTGCCATGAGCCCCTAGAGGCGGATCATATAGAAAGCGCTATATAGAAATGAGCAGCCAGCAGAGGACAAGGCAGCCGCTCTCGGTGCAGCACAGCACAGAGAGGATCAAGAGAAACGGGAAGGGCTTCCGCGGCAGCGAGCAAGCACAAGACCAGCACGGGAGCGGGGCCCCTTTTATTCTGTCAATAAAAGGTATTTCTCTCCTGGCACGCACGTGTCTAAAAATATGGAACGCTTCACGAATTTGCGTGTCATCCTTGCGCAGGGGCCATGCTAATCTTCTCTGTATCGTTCCAATTTTAGTATATGTGCTGCCGAAGCGAGCACACACTTGGGGCTGAACTGGCCAGTGTATAAAAGCCAGCGCATCGGCTGCCTATTGACCTAGGTTGACTTGTTATGCTCTAACTTTGGCAAGAAACTGTTTGGTTCTGGGGCCGGTATGGAACCAAGAGGCAAAGACCAACGACCCAAGCTTCCTCGCTGCTGGTTTGGCCCAAAAGGAAAGGTTCCGTGTGCTTGGCTATTGCAATGCAGGAAGAAAGGATCATGGTCCAGGCTGCATGCAAAGTGGCACCTCCCGTCATAATGCCTGGGTGATGGGTGCTGTGTGCCTGGACGCATCACAATAGTCCCACAAGCCAGAGAAAAGCCAGAGGGCCTGTGAGGGTTTGCTTGGGGGGGGCCCTGTTGAATTCCAGGATAGGCAAGGTGAGGCAGCGGCCTAGTGCGCGGACCCCCGAGAGCCCCGGATTGCTGCTGCCCACGCCTTCAAGCCAGAGATGCATTTTCAAACCGATGTAAGTTTACGTTTGGCTGCTGGCTTCAGCGACGGTGGCTTCAAAGTCCCGCCGGGTCTGCTTTCCTTTGGTAGGGCCAGGAAGCCTCTTACAACAGGTATTGGCTGCCTGTCGCCTGCTTTTATCAACTGTGCCAGGACGTGAGCCTTGTGTGTTACAAAATCAGGACAGCAGGCATTGCAGTGGCTCCTGCTTCAGAAAGGCACCTTGAAGAACAGCACTAGGAGCTAACGGAGGGCACCAGGGGTATGGGGGCCAGTGGTGCAATGGATAAGGCGCCTGACTAGGAGTCAGAAGGTTGTGGGTTCCACTGCCATCCGGCTGGGCTCCCAACTCTGTGCTTTGTTTCTTTGAATTACATTTAAATTCCCTTGGCCTTCACTGCTCGCAATAGACTTTTGATTTTATGTGGGGCGGGCCCGGTTGCACAGCAAGGAAACACCAGGCGCCATCTCGAAGCACCACCAGTAGGGGTCCCTCCAGAAGGCCCCAACAAGCAGCAGATGATTTCTATGCATGTGTGCGTCCTGTCCTTCAATGGGTGGGGGTTGGCTTGTGTTGGACACAGTCCCAGGGCAGCCCTTCACGTCCCTGATCGGCCAGAGACCTCTCTGGTGAGCGCCGCAGGCGAGCCTTCTCGGGACCTCAGCAACTGAGGGGCACATTTCCAAATGAGGGAGACATTTCCAGAAAGCGCACCAGGGAACGGCTCAGCCTCTGCTTCGTGGCCTAACCCAGCCTGGTCCTTCTCCAACCATCTGGGAGCTGTCCAAAAGCCGGTGGGCCTGGCGGAATGGGCTCCCAGCAGGCCCTGGCTGACTGGTGATTTGCATACACACAGACACACGCACGCACGCACACTCTCTCTCGTGCTATCTGCTGCCTTTCAGACCCTGCCACCCCTCGCTTGCTTTAAAGGAGCAGTTGGCGAATGACACTGAGCAAAGAATGCACAAGTGGGTAAAGAGATCACACACCTAGAGGCAGCCAGCTCTCATGAAGAGTAGGGCCTAGAAGCAGTGAAGCTTGAGGGGCTGTGCGCTCTTTGCCATGAGCCCCTAGAGGCGGATCATATAGAAAGCGCTATATAGAAATGAGCAGCCAGCAGAGGACAAGGCAGCCGCTCTCGGTGCAGCACAGCACAGAGAGGATCAAGAGAAACGGGAAGGGCTTCCGCGGCAGCGAGCAAGCACAAGACCAGCACGGGAGCGGGGCCCTTTTTATTCTGTCAATAAAAGGTATTTCTCTCCTGGCACGCACGTGTCTAAAAATATGGAACGCTTCACGAATTTGCGTGTCATCCTTGCGCAGGGGCCATGCTAATCTTCTCTGTATCGTTCCAATTTTAGTATATGTGCTGCCGAAGCGAGCACACACTTGGGGCTGAACTGGCCAGTGTATAAAAGCCAGCGCATCGGCTGCCTATTGACCTAGGTTGACTTGTTATGCTCTAACTTTGGCAAGAAACTGTTTGGTTCTGGGGCCGGTATGGAACCAAGAGGCAAAGACCAACGACCCAAGCTTCCTCGCTGCTGGTTTGGCCCAAAAGGAAATGTTCCGTGTGCTTGGCTATTGCAATGCAGGAAGAAAGGATCATGGTCCAGGCTGCATGCAAAGTGGCACCTCCCGTCATAATGCCTGGGTGATGGGTGCTGTGTGCCTGGACGCATCACAATAGTCCCACAAGCCAGAGAAAAGCCAGAGGGCCTGTGAGGGTTTGCTTGGGGGGGGCCCTGTTGAATTCCAGGATAGGCAAGGTGAGGCAGCGGCCTAGTGCGCGGACCCCCGAGAGCCCCGGATTGCTGCTGCCCCCGCCTTCAAGCCAGAGATGCATTTTCAAACCGATGTAAGTTTACGTTTGGCTGCTTGCTTCAGCGACGGTGGCTTCAAAGTCCCGCCGGGTCTGCTTTCCTTTGGTAGGGCCAGGAAGCCTCTTACAACAGGTATTGGCTGCCTGTCGCCTGCTTTTATCAACTGTGCCAGGACGTGAGCCTTGTGTGTTACAAAATCAGGACAGCAGGCATTGCAGTGGCTCCTGCTTCAGAAAGGCACCTTGAAGAACAGCACTAGGAGCTAACGGAGGGCACCAGGGGTATGGGGGCCAGTGGTGCAATGGATAAGGCGCCTGACTAGGAGTCAGAAGGTTGTGGGTTCCACTGCCATCCGGCTGGGCTCCCAACTCTGTGCTTTGTTTCTTTGAATTACATTTAAATTCCCTTGGCCTTCACTGCTCGCAATAGACTTTTGATTTTATGTGGGGCGGGCCCGGTTGCACAGCAAGGAAACACCAGGCGCCATCTCGAAGCACCACCAGTAGGGGTCCCTCCAGAAGGCCCCAACAAGCAGCAGATGATTTCTATGCATGTGTGCGTCCTGTCCTTCAATGGGTGGGGGTTGGCTTGTGTTGGACACAGTCCCAGGGCAGCCCTTCACGTCCCTGATCGGCCACGATCGGCCAGAGACCTCTCTGGTGAGCGCCGCAGGCGAGCCTTCTCGGGACCTCAGCAACTGAGGGGCACATTTCCAAATGAGGGAGACATTTCCAGAAAGCGCACCAGGGAACGGCTCGGCCTCTGCTCCGTGGCCTAACCCAGCCTGGTCCTTCTCCAACCATCTGGGAGCTGTCCAAAAGCCGGTGGGCCTGGCGGAATGGGCTCCCAGCAGGCCCTGGCTGACTGGTGATTTGCATACACACAGACACACGCACGCACGCACACTCTCTCTCGTGCTATCTGCTGCCTTTCAGACCCTGCCACCCCTCGCTTGCTTTAAAGGAGCAGTTGGCGAATGACACTGAGCAAAGAATGCACAAGTGGGTAAAGAGATCACACACCTAGAGGCAGCCAGCTCTCATGAAGAGTAGGGCCTAGAAGCAGTGAAGCTTGAGGGGCTGTGCGCTCTTTGCCATGAGCCCCTAGAGGCGGATCATATAGAAAGCGCTATATAGAAATGAGCAGCCAGCAGAGGACAAGGCAGCCGCTCTTGGTGCAGCACAGAGAGGATCAAGAGAAACGGGAAGGGCTTCCGCGGCAGCGAGCAAGCACAAGACCAGCACGGGAGCGGGGCCCCTTTTATTCTGTCAATAAAAGGTATTTCTCTCCTGGCACGCACGTGTCTAAAAATATGGAACGCTTCACGAATTTGCGTGTCATCCTTGCGCAGGGGCCATGCTAATCTTCTCTGTATCGTTCCAATTTTAGTATATGTGCTGCCGAAGCGAGCACACACTTGGGGCTGAACTGGCCAGTGTATAAAAGCCAGCGCATCGGCTGCCTATTGACCTAGGTTGACTTGTTATGCTCTAACTTTGGCAAGAAACTGTTTGGTTCTGGGGCCGGGATGGAACCAAGAGGCAAAGACCAACGACCCAAGCTTCCTCGCTGCTGGTTTGGCCCAAAAGGAAAGGTTCCGTGTGCTTGGCTATTGCAATGCAGGAAGAAAGGATCATGGTCCAGGCTGCATGCAAAGTGGCACCTCCCGTCATAATGCCTGGGTGATGGGTGCTGTGTGCCTGGACGCATCACAATAGTCCCACAAGCCAGAGAAAAGCCAGAGGGCCTGTGAGGGTTTGCTTGGGGGGGGCCCTGTTGAATTCCAGGATAGGCAAGGTGAGGCAGCGGCCTAGTGCGCGGACCCCCGAGAGCCCCGGATTGCTGCTGCCCCCGCCTTCAAGCCAGAGATGCATTTTCAAACCGATGTAAGTTTACGTTTGGCTGCTGGCTTCAGCGACGGTGGCTTCAAAGTCCCGCCGGGTCTGCTTTCCTTTGGTAGGGCCAGGAAGCCTCTTACAACAGGTATTGGCTGCCTGTCGCCTGCTTTTATCAACTGTGCCAGGACGTGAGCCTTGTGTGTTACAAAATCAGGACAGCAGGCATTGCAGTGGCTCCTGCTTCAGAAAGGCACCTTGAAGAACAGCACTAGGAGCTAACGGAGGGCACCAGGGGTATGGGGGCCAGTGGTGCAATGGATAAGGCGCCTGACTAGGAGTCAGAAGGTTGTGGGTTCCACTGCCATCCGGCTGGGCTCCCAACTCTGTGCTTTGTTTCTTTGAATTACATTTAAATTCCCTTGGCCTTCACTGCTCGCAATAGACTTTTGATTTTATGTGGGGCGGGCCCGGTTGCACAGCAAGGAAACACCAGGCGCCATCTCGAAGCACCACCAGTAGGGGTCCCTCCAGAAGGCCCCAACAAGCAGCAGATGATTTCTATGCATGTGTGCGTCCTGTCCTTCAATGGGTGGGGGTTGGCTTGTGTTGGACACAGTCCCAGGGCAGCCCTTCACGTCCCTGATCGGCCACGATCGGCCAGAGACCTCTCTGTGAGCGCCGCAGGCGAGCCTTCTCGGGACCTCAGCAACTGAGGGGCACATTTCCAAATGAGGGAGACATTTCCAGAAAGCGCACCAGGGAACGGCTCAGCCTCTGCTTCGTGGCCTAACCCAGCCTGGTCCTTCTCCAACCATCTGGGAGCTGTCCAAAAGCCGGTGGGCCTGGCGGAATGGGCTCCCAGCAGGCCCTGGCTGACTGGTGATTTGCATACACACAGACACACGCACGCACGCACACTCTCTCTCGTGCTATCTGCTGCCTTTCAGACCCTGCCACCCCTCGCTTGCTTTAAAGGAGCAGTTGGCGAATGACACTGAGCAAAGAATGCACAAGTGGGTAAAGAGATCACACACCTAGAGGCAGCCAGCTCTCATGAAGAGTAGGGCCTAGAAGCAGTGAAGCTTGAGGGGCTGTGCGCTCTTTGCCATGAGCCCCTAGAGGCGGATCATATAGAAAGCGCTATATAGAAATGAGCAGCCAGCAGAGGACAAGGCAGCCGCTCTCGGCGCAGCACAGCACAGAGAGGATCAAGAGAAACGGGAAGGGCTTCCGCGGCAGCGAGCAAGCACAAGACCAGCACGGGAGCGGGGCCCCTTTTATTCTGTCAATAAAAGGTATTTCTCTCCTGGCACGCACGTGTCTAAAAATATGGAACGCTTCACGAATTTGCGTGTCATCCTTGCGCAGGGGCCATGCTAATCTTCTCTGTATCGTTCCAATGTTAGTATATGTGCTGCCGAAGCGAGCACACACTTGGGGCTGAACTGGCCAGTGTATAAAAGCCAGCGCATCGGCTGCCTATTGACCTAGGTTGACTTGTTATGCTCTAACTTTGGCAAGAAACTGTTTGGTTCTGGGGCCGGTATGGAACCAAGAGGCAAAGACCAACGACCCAAGCTTCCTCGCTGCTGGTTTGGCCCAAAAGGAAAGGTTCCGTGTGCTTGGCTATTGCAATGCAGGAAGAAAGGATCATGGTCCAGGCTGCATGCAAAGTGGCACCTCCCGTCATAATGCCTGGGTGATGGGTGCTGTGTGCCTGGACGCATCACAATAGTCCCACAAGCCAGAGAAAAGCCAGAGGGCCTGTGAGGGTTTGCTTGGGGGGGGCCCTGTTGAATTCCAGGATAGGCAAGGTGAGGCAGCGGCCTAGTGCGCGGACCCCCGAGAGCCCCGGATTGCTGCTGCCCCCGCCTTCAAGCCAGAGATGCATTTTCAAACCGATGTAAGTTTACGTTTGGCTGCTGGCTTCAGCGACGGTGGCTTCAAAGTCCCGCCGGGTCTGCTTTCCTTTGGTAGGGCCAGGAAGCCTCTTACAACAGGTATTGGCTGCCTGTCGCCTGCTTTTATCAACTGTGCCAGGACGTGAGCCTTGTGTGTTACAAAATCAGGACAGCAGGCATTGCAGTGGCTCCTGCTTCAGAAAGGCACCTTGAAGAACAGCACTAGGAGCTAACGGAGGGCACCAGGGGTATGGGGGCCAGTGGTGCAATGGATAAGGCGCCTGACTAGGAGTCAGAAGGTTGTGGGTTCCACTGCCATCCGGCTGGGCTCCCAACTCTGTGCTTTGTTTCTTTGAATTACATTTAAATTCCCTTGGCCTTCACTGCTCGCAATAGACTTTTGATTTTATGTGGGGCGGGCCCGGTTGCACAGCAAGGAAACACCAGGCGCCATCTCGAAGCACCACCAGTAGGGGTCCCTCCAGAAGGCCCCAACAAGCAGCAGATGATTTCTATGCATGTGTGCGTCCTGTCCTTCAATGGGTGGGGGTTGGCTTGTGTTGGACACAGTCCCAGGGCAGCCCTTCACGTCCCTGATCGGCCAGAGACCTCTCTGGTGAGCGCCGCAGGCGAGCCTTCTCGGGACCTCAGCAACTGAGGGGCACATTTCCAAATGAGGGAGACATTTCCAGAAAGCGCACCAGGGAACGGCTCAGCCTCTGCTTCGTGGCCTAACCCAGCCTGGTCCTTCTCCAACCATCTGGGAGCTGTCCAAAAGCCGGTGGGCCTGGCGGAATGGGCTCCCAGCAGGCCCTGGCTGACTGGTGATTTGCATACACACAGACACACGCACGCACGCACACTCTCTCTCGTGCTATCTGCTGCCTTTCAGACCCTGCCACCCCTCGCTTGCTTTAAAGGAGCAGTTGGCGAATGACACTGAGCAAAGAATGCACAAGTGGGTAAAGAGATCACACACCTAGAGGCAGCCAGCTCTCATGAAGAGTAGGGCCTAGAAGCAGTGAAGCTTGAGGGGCTGTGCGCTCTTTGCCATGAGCCCCTAGAGGCGGATCATATAGAAAGCGCTATATAGAAATGAGCAGCCAGCAGAGGACAAGGCAGCCGCTCTCGGTGCAGCACAGCACAGAGAGGATCAAGAGAAACGGGAAGGGCTTCCGCGGCAGCGAGCAAGCACAAGACCAGCACGGGAGCGGGGCCCCTTTTATTCTGTCAATAAAAGGTATTTCTCTCCTGGCACGCACGTGTCTAAAAATATGGAACGCTTCACGAATTTGCGTGTCATCCTTGCGCAGGGGCCATGCTAATCTTCTCTGTATCGTTCCAATTTTAGTATATGTGCTGCCGAAGCGAGCACACACTTGGGGCTGAACTGGCCAGTGTATAAAAGCCAGCGCATCGGCTGCCTATTGACCTAGGTTGACTTGTTATGCTCTAACTTTGGCAAGAAACTGTTTGGTTCTGGGGCCGGTATGGAACCAAGAGGCAAAGACCAACGACCCAAGCTTCCTCGCTGCTGGTTTGGCCCAAAAGGAAAGGTTCCGTGTGCTTGGCTATTGCAATGCAGGAAGAAAGGATCATGGTCCAGGCTGCATGCAAAGTGGCACCTCCCGTCATAATGCCTGGGTGATGGGTGCTGTGTGCCTGGACGCATCACAATAGTCCCACAAGCCAGAGAAAAGCCAGAGGGCCTGTGAGGGTTTGCTTGGGGGGGGGCCCTGTTGAATTCCAGGATAGGCAAGGTGAGGCAGCGGCCTAGTGCGCGGACCCCCGAGAGCCCCGGATTGCTGCTGCCCCCGCCTTCAAGCCAGAGATGCATTTTCAAACCGATGTAAGTTTACGTTAGGCTGCTTGCTTCAGCGACGGTGGCTTCAAAGTCCCGCCGGGTCTGCTTTCCTTTGGTAGGGCCAGGAAGCCTCTTACAACAGGTATTGGCTGCCTGTCGCCTGCTTTTATCAACTGTGCCAGGACGTGAGCCTTGTGTGTTACAAAATCAGGACAGCAGGCATTGCAGTGGCTCCTGCTTCAGAAAGGCACCTTGAAGAACAGCACTAGGAGCTAACGGAGGGCACCAGGGGTATGGGGGCCAGTGGTGCAATGGATAAGGCGCCTGACTAGGAGTCAGAAGGTTGTGGGTTCCACTGCCATCCGGCTGGGCTCCCAACTCTGTGCTTTGTTTCTTTGAATTACATTTAAATTCCCTTGGCCTTCACTGCTCGCAATAGACTTTTGATTTTATGTGGGGCGGGCCCGGTTGCACAGCAAGGAAACACCAGGCGCCATCTCGAAGCACCACCAGTAGGGGTCCCTCCAGAAGGCCCCAACAAGCAGCAGATGATTTCTATGCATGTGTGCGTCCTGTCCTTCAATGGGTGGGGGTTGGCTTGTGTTGGACACAGTCCCAGGGCAGCCCTTCACGTCCCTGATCGGCCACGATCGGCCAGAGACCTCTCTGTGAGCGCCGCAGGCGAGCCTTCTCGGGACCTCAGCAACTGAGGGGCACATTTCCAAATGAGGGAGACATTTCCAGAAAGCGCACCAGGGAACGGCTCGGCCTCTGCTCCGTGGCCCAACCCAGCCTGGTCCTTCTCCAACCATCTGGGAGCTGTCCAAAAGCCGGTGGGCCTGGCGGAATGGGCTCCCAGCAGGCCCTGGCTGACTGGTGATTTGCATACACACAGACACACGCACGCACGCACACTCTCTCTCGTGCTATCTGCTGCCTTTCAGACCCTGCCACCCCTCGCTTGCTTTAAAGGAGCAGTTGGCAAATGACACTGAGCAAAGAATGCACAAGTGGGTAAAGAGATCACACACCTAGAGGCAGCCAGCTCTCATGAAGAGTAGGGCCTAGAAGCAGTGAAGCTTGAGGGGCTGTGCGCTCTTTGCCATGAGCCCCTAGAGGCGGATCATATAGAAAGCGCTATATAGAAATGAGCAGCCAGCAGAGGACAAGGCAGCCGCTCTTGGTGCAGCACAGAGAGGATCAAGAGAAACGGGAAGGGCTTCCGCGGCAGCGAGCAAGCACAAGACCAGCACGGGAGCGGGGCCCCTTTTATTCTGTCAATAAAAGGTATTTCTCTCCTGGCACGCACGTGTCTAAAAATATGGAACGCTTCACGAATTTGCGTGTCATCCTTGCGCAGGGGCCATGCTAATCTTCTCTGTATCGTTCCAATTTTAGTATATGTGCTGCCGAAGCGAGCACACACTTGGGGCTGAACTGGCCAGTGTATAAAAGCCAGCGCATCGGCTGCCTATTGACCTAGGTTGACTTGTTATGCTCTAACTTTGGCAAGAAACTGTTTGGTTCTGGGGCCGGGATGGAACCAAGAGGCAAAGACCAACGACCCAAGCTTCCTCGCTGCTGGTTTGGCCCAAAAGGAAAGGTTCCGTGTGCTTGGCTATTGCAATGCAGGAAGAAAGGATCATGGTCCAGGCTGCATGCAAAGTGGCACCTCCCGTCATAATGCCTGGGTGATGGGTGCTGTGTGCCTGGACGCATCACAATAGTCCCACAAGCCAGAGAAAAGCCAGAGGGCCTGTGAGGGTTTGCTTGGGGGGGGCCCTGTTGAATTCCAGGATAGGCAAGGTGAGGCAGCGGCCTAGTGCGCGGACCCCCGAGAGCCCCGGATTGCTGCTGCCCCCGCCTTCAAGCAAGAGATGCATTTTCAAACCGATGTAAGTTTACGTTTGGCTGCTGGCTTCAGCGACGGTGGCTTCAAAGTCCCGCCGGGTCTGCTTTCCTTTGGTAGGGCCAGGAAGCCTCTTACAACAGGTATTGGCTGCCTGTCGCCTGCTTTTATCAACTGTGCCAGGACGTGAGCCTTGTGTGTTACAAAATCAGGACAGCAGGCATTGCAGTGGCTCCTGCTTCAGAAAGGCACCTTGAAGAACAGCACTAGGAGCTAACGGAGGGCACCAGGGGTATGGGGGCCAGTGGTGCAATGGATAAGGCGCCTGACTAGGAGTCAGAAGGTTGTGGGTTCCACTGCCATCCGGCTGGGCTCCCAACTCTGTGCTTTGTTTCTTTGAATTACATTTAAATTCCCTTGGCCTTCACTGCTCGCAATAGACTTTTGATTTTATGTGGGGCGGGCCGGGTTGCACAGCAAGGAAACACCAGGCGCCATCTCGAAGCACCACCAGTAGGGGTCCCTCCAGAAGGCCCCAACAAGCAGCAGATGATTTCTATGCATGTGTGCGTCCTGTCCTTCAATGGGTGGGGGTTGGCTTGTGTTGGACACAGTCCCAGGGCAGCCCTTCACGTCCCTGATCGGCCACGATCGGCCAGAGACCTCTCTGTGAGCGCCGCAGGCGAGCCTTCTCGGGACCTCAGCAACTGAGGGGCACATTTCCAAATGAGGGAGACATTTCCAGAAAGCGCACCAGGGAACGGCTCAGCCTCTGCTTCGTGGCCTAACCCAGCCTGGTCCTTCTCCAACCATCTGGGAGCTGTCCAAAAGCCGGTGGGCCTGGCGGAATGGGCTCCCAGCAGGCCCTGGCTGACTGGTGATTTGCATACACACAGACACACGCACGCACGCACACTCTCTCTCGTGCTATCTGCTGCCTTTCAGACCCTGCCACCCCTCGCTTGCTTTAAAGGAGCAGTTGGCGAATGACACTGAGCAAAGAATGCACAAGTGGGTAAAGAGATCACACACCTAGAGGCAGCCAGCTCTCATGAAGAGTAGGGCCTAGAAGCAGTGAAGCTTGAGGGGCTGTGCGCTCTTTGCCATGAGCCCCTAGAGGCGGATCATATAGAAAGCGCTATATAGAAATGAGCAGCCAGCAGAGGACAAGGCAGCCGCTCTCGGTGCAGCACAGCACAGAGAGGATCAAGAGAAACGGGAAGGGCTTCCGCGGCAGCGAGCAAGCACAAGACCAGCACGGGAGCGGGGCCCCTTTTATTCTGTCAATAAAAGGTATTTCTCTCCTGGCACGCACGTGTCTAAAAATATGGAACGCTTCACGAATTTGCGTGTCATCCTTGCGCAGGGGCCATGCTAATCTTCTCTGTATCGTTCCAATTTTAGTATATGTGCTGCCGAAGCGAGCACACACTTGGGGCTGAACTGGCCAGTGTATAAAAGCCAGCGCATCGGCTGCCTATTGACCTAGGTTGACTTGTTATGCTCTAACTTTGGCAAGAAACTGTTTGGTTCTGGGGCCGGTATGGAACCAAGAGGCAAAGACCAACGACCCAAGCTTCCTCGCTGCTGGTTTGGCCCAAAAGGAAAGGTTCCGTGTGCTTGGCTATTGCAATGCAGGAAGAAAGGATCATGGTCCAGGCTGCATGCAAAGTGGCACCTCCCGTCATAATGCCTGGGTGATGGGTGCTGTGTGCCTGGACGCATCACAATAGTCCCACAAGCCAGAGAAAAGCCAGAGGGCCTGTGAGGGTTTGCTTGGGGGGGGCCCTGTTGAATTCCAGGATAGGCAAGGTGAGGCAGCGGCCTAGTGCGCGGACCCCCGAGAGCCCCGGATTGCTGCTGCCCCCGCCTTCAAGCCAGAGATGCATTTTCAAACCGATGTAAGTTTACGTTTGGCTGCTGGCTTCAGCGACGGTGGCTTCAAAGTCCCGCCGGGTCTGCTTTCCTTTGGTAGGGCCAGGAAGCCTCTTACAACAGGTATTGGCTGCCTGTCGCCTGCTTTTATCAACTGTGCCAGGACGTGAGCCTTGTGTTTTACAAAATCAGGACAGCAGGCATTGCAGTGGCTCCTGCTTCAGAAAGGCACCTTGAAGAACAGCACTAGGAGCTAACGGAGGGCACCAGGGGTATGGGGGCCAGTGGTGCAATGGATAAGGCGCCTGACTAGGAGTCAGAAGGTTGTGGGTTCCACTGCCATCCGGCTGGGCTCCCAACTCTGTGCTTTGTTTCTTTGAATTACATTTAAATTCCCTTGGCCTTCACTGCTCGCAATAGACTTTTGATTTTATGTGGGGCGGGCCCGGTTGCACAGCAAGGAAACACCAGGCGCCATCTCGAAGCACCACCAGTAGGGGTCCCTCCAGAAGGCCCCAACAAGCAGCAGATGATTTCTATGCATGTGTGCGTCCTGTCCTTCAATGGGTGGGGGTTGGCTTGTGTTGGACACAGTCCCAGGGCAGCCCTTCACGTCCCTGATCGGCCACGATCGGCCAGAGACCTCTCTGGTGAGCGCCGCAGGCGAGCCTTCTCGGGACCTCAGCAACTGAGGGGCACATTTCCAAATGAGGGAGACATTTCCAGAAAGCGCACCAGGGAACGGCTCGGCCTCTGCTTCGTGGCCTAACCCAGCCTGGTCCTTCTCCAACCATCTGGGAGCTGTCCAAAAGCCGGTGGGCCTGGCGGAATGGGCTCCCAGCAGGCCCTGGCTGACTGGTGATTTGCATACACACAGACACACGCACGCACGCACACTCTCTCTCGTGCTATCTGCTGCCTTTCAGACCCTGCCACCCCTCGCTTGCTTTAAAGGAGCAGTTGGCGAATGACACTGAGCAAAGAATGCACAAGTGGGTAAAGAGATCACACACCTAGAGGCAGCCAGCTCTCATGAAGAGTAGGGCCTAGAAGCAGTGAAGCTTGAGGGGCTGTGCGCTCTTTGCCATGAGCCCCTAGAGGCGGATCATATAGAAAGCGCTATATAGAAATGAGCAGCCAGCAGAGGACAAGGCAGCCGCTCTCGGCGCAGCACAGCACAGAGAGGATCAAGAGAAACGGGAAGGGCTTCCGCGGCAGCGAGCAAGCACAAGACCAGCACGGGAGCGGGGCCCCTTTTATTCTGTCAATAAAAGGTATTTCTCTCCTGGCACGCACGTGTCTAAAAATATGGAACGCTTCACGAATTTGCGTGTCATCCTTGCGCAGGGGCCATGCTAATCTTCTCTGTATCGTTCCAATGTTAGTATATGTGCTGCCGAAGCGAGCACACACTTGGGGCTGAACTGGCCAGTGTATAAAAGCCAGCGCATCGGCTGCCTATTGACCTAGGTTGACTTGTTATGCTCTAACTTTGGCAAGAAACTGTTTGGTTCTGGGGCCGGTATGGAACCAAGAGGCAAAGACCAACGACCCAAGCTTCCTCGCTGCTGGTTTGGCCCAAAAGGAAAGGTTCCGTGTGCTTGGCTATTGCAATGCAGGAAGAAAGGATCATGGTCCAGGCTGCATGCAAAGTGGCACCTCCCGTCATAATGCCTGGGTGATGGGTGCTGTGTGCCTGGACGCATCACAATAGTCCCACAAGCCAGAGAAAAGCCAGAGGGCCTGTGAGGGTTTGCTTGGGGGGGGCCCTGTTGAATTCCAGGATAGGCAAGGTGAGGCAGCGGCCTAGTGCGCGGACCCCCGAGAGCCCCGGATTGCTGCTGCCCCCGCCTTCAAGCCAGAGATGCATTTTCAAACCGATGTAAGTTTACGTTTGGCTGCTGGCTTCAGCGACGGTGGCTTCAAAGTCCCGCCGGGTCTGCTTTCCTTTGGTAGGGCCAGGAAGCCTCTTACAACAGGTATTGGCTGCCTGTCGCCTGCTTTTATCAACTGTGCCAGGACGTGAGCCTTGTGTGTTACAAAATCAGGACAGCAGGCATTGCAGTGGCTCCTGCTTCAGAAAGGCACCTTGAAGAACAGCACTAGGAGCTAACGGAGGGCACCAGGGGTATGGGGGCCAGTGGTGCAATGGATAAGGCGCCTGACTAGGAGTCAGAAGGTTGTGGGTTCCACTGCCATCCGGCTGGGCTCCCAACTCTGTGCTTTGTTTCTTTGAATTACATTTAAATTCCCTTGGCCTTCACTGCTCGCAATAGACTTTTGATTTTATGTGGGGCGGGCCCGGTTGCACAGCAAGGAAACACCAGGCGCCATCTCGAAGCACCACCAGTAGGGGTCCCTCCAGAAGGCCCCAACAAGCAGCAGATGATTTCTATGCATGTGTGCGTCCTGTCCTTCAATGGGTGGGGGTTGGCTTGTGTTGGACACAGTCCCAGGGCAGCCCTTCACGTCCCTGATCGGCCAGAGACCTCTCTGGTGAGCGCCGCAGGCGAGCCTTCTCGGGACCTCAGCAACTGAGGGGCACATTTCCAAATGAGGGAGACATTTCCAGAAAGCGCACCAGGGAACGGCTCAGCCTCTGCTTCGTGGCCTAACCCAGCCTGGTCCTTCTCCAACCATCTGGGAGCTGTCCAAAAGCCGGTGGGCCTGGCGGAATGGGCTCCCAGCAGGCCCTGGCTGACTGGTGATTTGCATACACACAGACACACGCACGCACGCACACTCTCTCTCGTGCTATCTGCTGCCTTTCAGACCCTGCCACCCCTCGCTTGCTTTAAAGGAGCAGTTGGCGAATGACACTGAGCAAAGAATGCACAAGTGGGTAAAGAGATCACACACCTAGAGGCAGCCAGCTCTCATGAAGAGTAGGGCCTAGAAGCAGTGAAGCTTGAGGGGCTGTGCGCTCTTTGCCATGAGCCCCTAGAGGCGGATCATATAGAAAGCGCTATATAGAAATGAGCAGCCAGCAGAGGACAAGGCAGCCGCTCTCGGTGCAGCACAGCACAGAGAGGATCAAGAGAAACGGGAAGGGCTTCCGCGGCAGCGAGCAAGCACAAGACCAGCACGGGAGCGGGGCCCCTTTTATTCTGTCAATAAAAGGTATTTCTCTCCTGGCACGCACGTGTCTAAAAATATGGAACGCTTCACGAATTTGCGTGTCATCCTTGCGCAGGGGCCATGCTAATCTTCTCTGTATCGTTCCAATTTTAGTATATGTGCTGCCGAAGCGAGCACACACTTGGGGCTGAACTGGCCAGTGTATAAAAGCCAGCGCATCGGCTGCCTATTGACCTAGGTTGACTTGTTATGCTCTAACTTTGGCAAGAAACTGTTTGGTTCTGGGGCCGGTATGGAACCAAGAGGCAAAGACCAACGACCCAAGCTTCCTCGCTGCTGGTTTGGCCCAAAAGGAAAGGTTCCGTGTGCTTGGCTATTGCAATGCAGGAAGAAAGGATCATGGTCCAGGCTGCATGCAAAGTGGCACCTCCCGTCATAATGCCTGGGTGATGGGTGCTGTGTGCCTGGACGCATCACAATAGTCCCACAAGCCAGAGAAAAGCCAGAGGGCCTGTGAGGGTTTGCTTGGGGGGGGCCCTGTTGAATTCCAGGATAGGCAAGGTGAGGCAGCGGCCTAGTGCGCGGACCCCCGAGAGCCCCGGATTGCTGCTGCCCCCGCCTTCAAGCCAGAGATGCATTTTCAAACCGATGTAAGTTTACGTTAGGCTGCTTGCTTCAGCGACGGTGGCTTCAAAGTCCCGCCGGGTCTGCTTTCCTTTGGTAGGGCCAGGAAGCCTCTTACAACAGGTATTGGCTGCCTGTCGCCTGCTTTTATCAACTGTGCCAGGACGTGAGCCTTGTGTGTTACAAAATCAGGACAGCAGGCATTGCAGTGGCTCCTGCTTCAGAAAGGCACCTTGAAGAACAGCACTAGGAGCTAACGGAGGGCACCAGGGGTATGGGGGCCAGTGGTGCAATGGATAAGGCGCCTGACTAGGAGTCAGAAGGTTGTGGGTTCCACTGCCATCCGGCTGGGCTCCCAACTCTGTGCTTTGTTTCTTTGAATTACATTTAAATTCCCTTGGCCTTCACTGCTCGCAATAGACTTTTGATTTTATGTGGGGCGGGCCCGGTTGCACAGCAAGGAAACACCAGGCGCCATCTCGAAGCACCACCAGTAGGGGTCCCTCCAGAAGGCCCCAACAAGCAGCAGATGATTTCTATGCATGTGTGCGTCCTGTCCTTCAATGGGTGGGGGTTGGCTTGTGTTGGACACAGTCCCAGGGCAGCCCTTCACGTCCCTGATCGGCCACGATCGGCCAGAGACCTCTCTGTGAGCGCCGCAGGCGAGCCTTCTCGGGACCTCAGCAACTGAGGGGCACATTTCCAAATGAGGGAGACATTTCCAGAAAGCGCACCAGGGAACGGCTCGGCCTCTGCTCCGTGGCCCAACCCAGCCTGGTCCTTCTCCAACCATCTGGGAGCTGTCCAAAAGCCGGTGGGCCTGGCGGAATGGGCTCCCAGCAGGCCCTGGCTGACTGGTGATTTGCATACACACAGACACACGCACGCACGCACACTCTCTCTCGTGCTATCTGCTGCCTTTCAGACCCTGCCACCCCTCGCTTGCTTTAAAGGAGCAGTTGGCAAATGACACTGAGCAAAGAATGCACAAGTGGGTAAAGAGATCACACACCTAGAGGCAGCCAGCTCTCATGAAGAGTAGGGCCTAGAAGCAGTGAAGCTTGAGGGGCTGTGCGCTCTTTGCCATGAGCCCCTAGAGGCGGATCATATAGAAAGCGCTATATAGAAATGAGCAGCCAGCAGAGGACAAGGCAGCCGCTCTTGGTGCAGCACAGAGAGGATCAAGAGAAACGGGAAGGGCTTCCGCGGCAGCGAGCAAGCACAAGACCAGCACGGGAGCGGGGCCCCTTTTATTCTGTCAATAAAAGGTATTTCTCTCCTGGCACGCACGTGTCTAAAAATATGGAACGCTTCACGAATTTGCGTGTCATCCTTGCGCAGGGGCCATGCTAATCTTCTCTGTATCGTTCCAATTTTAGTATATGTGCTGCCGAAGCGAGCACACACTTGGGGCTGAACTGGCCAGTGTATAAAAGCCAGCGCATCGGCTGCCTATTGACCTAGGTTGACTTGTTATGCTCTAACTTTGGCAAGAAACTGTTTGGTTCTGGGGCCGGGATGGAACCAAGAGGCAAAGACCAACGACCCAAGCTTCCTCGCTGCTGGTTTGGCCCAAAAGGAAAGGTTCCGTGTGCTTGGCTATTGCAATGCAGGAAGAAAGGATCATGGTCCAGGCTGCATGCAAAGTGGCACCTCCCGTCATAATGCCTGGGTGATGGGTGCTGTGTGCCTGGACGCATCACAATAGTCCCACAAGCCAGAGAAAAGCCAGAGGGCCTGTGAGGGTTTGCTTGGGGGGGGCCCTGTTGAATTCCAGGATAGGCAAGGTGAGGCAGCGGCCTAGTGCGCGGACCCCCGAGAGCCCCGGATTGCTGCTGCCCCCGCCTTCAAGCAAGAGATGCATTTTCAAACCGATGTAAGTTTACGTTTGGCTGCTGGCTTCAGCGACGGTGGCTTCAAAGTCCCGCCGGGTCTGCTTTCCTTTGGTAGGGCCAGGAAGCCTCTTACAACAGGTATTGGCTGCCTGTCGCCTGCTTTTATCAACTGTGCCAGGACGTGAGCCTTGTGTGTTACAAAATCAGGACAGCAGGCATTGCAGTGGCTCCTGCTTCAGAAAGGCACCTTGAAGAACAGCACTAGGAGCTAACGGAGGGCACCAGGGGTATGGGGGCCAGTGGTGCAATGGATAAGGCGCCTGACTAGGAGTCAGAAGGTTGTGGGTTCCACTGCCATCCGGCTGGGCTCCCAACTCTGTGCTTTGTTTCTTTGAATTACATTTAAATTCCCTTGGCCTTCACTGCTCGCAATAGACTTTTGATTTTATGTGGGGCGGGCCGGGTTGCACAGCAAGGAAACACCAGGCGCCATCTCGAAGCACCACCAGTAGGGGTCCCTCCAGAAGGCCCCAACAAGCAGCAGATGATTTCTATGCATGTGTGCGTCCTGTCCTTCAATGGGTGGGGGTTGGCTTGTGTTGGACACAGTCCCAGGGCAGCCCTTCACGTCCCTGATCGGCCACGATCGGCCAGAGACCTCTCTGTGAGCGCCGCAGGCGAGCCTTCTCGGGACCTCAGCAACTGAGGGGCACATTTCCAAATGAGGGAGACATTTCCAGAAAGCGCACCAGGGAACGGCTCAGCCTCTGCTTCGTGGCCTAACCCAGCCTGGTCCTTCTCCAACCATCTGGGAGCTGTCCAAAAGCCGGTGGGCCTGGCGGAATGGGCTCCCAGCAGGCCCTGGCTGACTGGTGATTTGCATACACACAGACACACGCACGCACGCACACTCTCTCTCGTGCTATCTGCTGCCTTTCAGACCCTGCCACCCCTCGCTTGCTTTAAAGGAGCAGTTGGCGAATGACACTGAGCAAAGAATGCACAAGTGGGTAAAGAGATCACACACCTAGAGGCAGCCAGCTCTCATGAAGAGTAGGGCCTAGAAGCAGTGAAGCTTGAGGGGCTGTGCGCTCTTTGCCATGAGCCCCTAGAGGCGGGTCATATAGAAAGCGCTATATAGAAATGAGCAGCCAGCAGAGGACAAGGCAGCCGCTCTCGGTGCAGCACAGCACAGAGAGGATCAAGAGAAACGGGAAGGGCTTCCGCGGCAGCGAGCAAGCACAAGACCAGCACGGGAGCGGGGCCCCTTTTATTCTGTCAATAAAAGGTATTTCTCTCCTGGCACGCACGTGTCTAAAAATATGGAACGCTTCACGAATTTGCGTGTCATCCTTGCGCAGGGGCCATGCTAATCTTCTCTGTATCGTTCCAATTTTAGTATATGTGCTGCCGAAGCGAGCACACACTTGGGGCTGAACTGGCCAGTGTATAAAAGCCAGCGCATCGGCTGCCTATTGACCTAGGTTGACTTGTTATGCTCTAACTTTGGCAAGAAACTGTTTGGTTCTGGGGCCGGTATGGAACCAAGAGGCAAAGACCAACGACCCAAGCTTCCTCGCTGCTGGTTTGGCCCAAAAGGAAAGGTTCCGTGTGCTTGGCTATTGCAATGCAGGAAGAAAGGATCATGGTCCAGGCTGCATGCAAAGTGGCACCTCCCGTCATAATGCCTGGGTGATGGGTGCTGTGTGCCTGGACGCATCACAATAGTCCCACAAGCCAGAGAAAAGCCAGAGGGCCTGTGAGGGTTTGCTTGGGGGGGGCCCTGTTGAATTCCAGGATAGGCAAGGTGAGGCAGCGGCCTAGTGCGCGGACCCCCGAGAGCCCCGGATTGCTGCTGCCCCCGCCTTCAAGCCAGAGATGCATTTTCAAACCGATGTAAGTTTACGTTTGGCTGCTGGCTTCAGCGACGGTGGCTTCAAAGTCCCGCCGGGTCTGCTTTCCTTTGGTAGGGCCAGGAAGCCTCTTACAACAGGTATTGGCTGCCTGTCGCCTGCTTTTATCAACTGTGCCAGGACGTGAGCCTTGTGTTTTACAAAATCAGGACAGCAGGCATTGCAGTGGCTCCTGCTTCAGAAAGGCACCTTGAAGAACAGCACTAGGAGCTAACGGAGGGCACCAGGGGTATGGGGGCCAGTGGTGCAATGGATAAGGCGCCTGACTAGGAGTCAGAAGGTTGTGGGTTCCACTGCCATCCGGCTGGGCTCCCAACTCTGTGCTTTGTTTCTTTGAATTACATTTAAATTCCCTTGGCCTTCACTGCTCGCAATAGACTTTTGATTTTATGTGGGGCGGGCCCGGTTGCACAGCAAGGAAACACCAGGCGCCATCTCGAAGCACCACCAGTAGGGGTCCCTCCAGAAGGCCCCAACAAGCAGCAGATGATTTCTATGCATGTGTGCGTCCTGTCCTTCAATGGGTGGGGGTTGGCTTGTGTTGGACACAGTCCCAGGGCAGCCCTTCACGTCCCTGATCGGCCACGATCGGCCAGAGACCTCTCTGGTGAGCGCCGCAGGCGAGCCTTCTCGGGACCTCAGCAACTGAGGGGCACATTTCCAAATGAGGGAGACATTTCCAGAAAGCGCACCAGGGAACGGCTCGGCCTCTGCTTCGTGGCCTAACCCAGCCTGGTCCTTCTCCAACCATCTGGGAGCTGTCCAAAAGCCGGTGGGCCTGGCGGAATGGGCTCCCAGCAGGCCCTGGCTGACTGGTGATTTGCATACACACAGACACACGCACGCACGCACACTCTCTCTCGTGCTATCTGCTGCCTTTCAGACCCTGCCACCCCTCGCTTGCTTTAAAGGAGCAGTTGGCGAATGACACTGAGCAAAGAATGCACAAGTGGGTAAAGAGATCACACACCTAGAGGCAGCCAGCTCTCATGAAGAGTAGGGCCTAGAAGCAGTGAAGCTTGAGGGGCTGTGCGCTCTTTGCCATGAGCCCCTAGAGGCGGATCATATAGAAAGCGCTATATAGAAATGAGCAGCCAGCAGAGGACAAGGCAGCCGCTCTTGGTGCAGCACAGAGAGGATCAAGAGAAACGGGAAGGGCTTCCGCGGCAGCGAGCAAGCACAAGACCAGCACGGGAGCGGGGCCCCTTTTATTCTGTCAATAAAAGGTATTTCTCTCCTGGCACGCACGTGTCTAAAAATATGGAACGCTTCACGAATTTGCGTGTCATCCTTGCGCAGGGGCCATGCTAATCTTCTCTGTATCGTTCCAATTTTAGTATATGTGCTGCCGAAGCGAGCACACACTTGGGGCTGAACTGGCCAGTGTATAAAAGCCAGCGCATCGGCTGCCTATTGACCTAGGTTGACTTGTTATGCTCTAACTTTGGCAAGAAACTGTTTGGTTCTGGGGCCGGGATGGAACCAAGAGGCAAAGACCAACGACCCAAGCTTCCTCGCTGCTGGTTTGGCCCAAAAGGAAAGGTTCCGTGTGCTTGGCTATTGCAATGCAGGAAGAAAGGATCATGGTCCAGGCTGCATGCAAAGTGGCACCTCCCGTCATAATGCCTGGGTGATGGGTGCTGTGTGCCTGGACGCATCACAATAGTCCCACAAGCCAGAGAAAAGCCAGAGGGCCTGTGAGGGTTTGCTTGGGGGGGGCCCTGTTGAATTCCAGGATAGGCAAGGTGAGGCAGCGGCCTAGTGCGCGGACCCCCGAGAGCCCCGGATTGCTGCTGCCCCCGCCTTCAAGCAAGAGATGCATTTTCAAACCGATGTAAGTTTACGTTTGGCTGCTGGCTTCAGCGACGGTGGCTTCAAAGTCCCGCCGGGTCTGCTTTCCTTTGGTAGGGCCAGGAAGCCTCTTACAACAGGTATTGGCTGCCTGTCGCCTGCTTTTATCAACTGTGCCAGGACGTGAGCCTTGTGTGTTACAAAATCAGGACAGCAGGCATTGCAGTGGCTCCTGCTTCAGAAAGGCACCTTGAAGAACAGCACTAGGAGCTAACGGAGGGCACCAGGGGTATGGGGGCCAGTGGTGCAATGGATAAGGCGCCTGACTAGGAGTCAGAAGGTTGTGGGTTCCACTGCCATCCGGCTGGGCTCCCAACTCTGTGCTTTGTTTCTTTGAATTACATTTAAATTCCCTTGGCCTTCACTGCTCGCAATAGACTTTTGATTTTATGTGGGGCGGGCCGGGTTGCACAGCAAGGAAACACCAGGCGCCATCTCGAAGCACCACCAGTAGGGGTCCCTCCAGAAGGCCCCAACAAGCAGCAGATGATTTCTATGCATGTGTGCGTCCTGTCCTTCAATGGGTGGGGGTTGGCTTGTGTTGGACACAGTCCCAGGGCAGCCCTTCACGTCCCTGATCGGCCACGATCGGCCAGAGACCTCTCTGTGAGCGCCGCAGGCGAGCCTTCTCGGGACCTCAGCAACTGAGGGGCACATTTCCAAATGAGGGAGACATTTCCAGAAAGCGCACCAGGGAACGGCTCAGCCTCTGCTTCGTGGCCTAACCCAGCCTGGTCCTTCTCCAACCATCTGGGAGCTGTCCAAAAGCCGGTGGGCCTGGCGGAATGGGCTCCCAGCAGGCCCTGGCTGACTGGTGATTTGCATACACACAGACACACGCACGCACGCACACTCTCTCTCGTGCTATCTGCTGCCTTTCAGACCCTGCCACCCCTCGCTTGCTTTAAAGGAGCAGTTGGCGAATGACACTGAGCAAAGAATGCACAAGTGGGTAAAGAGATCACACACCTAGAGGCAGCCAGCTCTCATGAAGAGTAGGGCCTAGAAGCAGTGAAGCTTGAGGGGCTGTGCGCTCTTTGCCATGAGCCCCTAGAGGCGGATCATATAGAAAGCGCTATATAGAAATGAGCAGCCAGCAGAGGACAAGGCAGCCGCTCTCGGTGCAGCACAGCACAGAGAGGATCAAGAGAAACGGGAAGGGCTTCCGCGGCAGCGAGCAAGCACAAGACCAGCACGGGAGCGGGGCCCCTTTTATTCTGTCAATAAAAGGTATTTCTCTCCTGGCACGCACGTGTCTAAAAATATGGAACGCTTCACGAATTTGCGTGTCATCCTTGCGCAGGGGCCATGCTAATCTTCTCTGTATCGTTCCAATTTTAGTATATGTGCTGCCGAAGCGAGCACACACTTGGGGCTGAACTGGCCAGTGTATAAAAGCCAGCGCATCGGCTGCCTATTGACCTAGGTTGACTTGTTATGCTCTAACTTTGGCAAGAAACTGTTTGGTTCTGGGGCCGGTATGGAACCAAGAGGCAAAGACCAACGACCCAAGCTTCCTCGCTGCTGGTTTGGCCCAAAAGGAAAGGTTCCGTGTGCTTGGCTATTGCAATGCAGGAAGAAAGGATCATGGTCCAGGCTGCATGCAAAGTGGCACCTCCCGTCATAATGCCTGGGTGATGGGTGCTGTGTGCCTGGACGCATCACAATAGTCCCACAAGCCAGAGAAAAGCCAGAGGGCCTGTGAGGGTTTGCTTGGGGGGGGCCCTGTTGAATTCCAGGATAGGCAAGGTGAGGCAGCGGCCTAGTGCGCGGACCCCCGAGAGCCCCGGATTGCTGCTGCCCCCGCCTTCAAGCCAGAGATGCATTTTCAAACCGATGTAAGTTTACGTTTGGCTGCTGGCTTCAGCGACGGTGGCTTCAAAGTCCCGCCGGGTCTGCTTTCCTTTGGTAGGGCCAGGAAGCCTCTTACAACAGGTATTGGCTGCCTGTCGCCTGCTTTTATCAACTGTGCCAGGACGTGAGCCTTGTGTTTTACAAAATCAGGACAGCAGGCATTGCAGTGGCTCCTGCTTCAGAAAGGCACCTTGAAGAACAGCACTAGGAGCTAACGGAGGGCACCAGGGGTATGGGGGCCAGTGGTGCAATGGATAAGGCGCCTGACTAGGAGTCAGAAGGTTGTGGGTTCCACTGCCATCCGGCTGGGCTCCCAACTCTGTGCTTTGTTTCTTTGAATTACATTTAAATTCCCTTGGCCTTCACTGCTCGCAATAGACTTTTGATTTTATGTGGGGCGGGCCCGGTTGCACAGCAAGGAAACACCAGGCGCCATCTCGAAGCACCACCAGTAGGGGTCCCTCCAGAAGGCCCCAACAAGCAGCAGATGATTTCTATGCATGTGTGCGTCCTGTCCTTCAATGGGTGGGGGTTGGCTTGTGTTGGACACAGTCCCAGGGCAGCCCTTCACGTCCCTGATCGGCCACGATCGGCCAGAGACCTCTCTGGTGAGCGCCGCAGGCGAGCCTTCTCGGGACCTCAGCAACTGAGGGGCACATTTCCAAATGAGGGAGACATTTCCAGAAAGCGCACCAGGGAACGGCTCGGCCTCTGCTTCGTGGCCTAACCCAGCCTGGTCCTTCTCCAACCATCTGGGAGCTGTCCAAAAGCCGGTGGGCCTGGCGGAATGGGCTCCCAGCAGGCCCTGGCTGACTGGTGATTTGCATACACACAGACACACGCACGCACGCACACTCTCTCTCGTGCTATCTGCTGCCTTTCAGACCCTGCCACCCCTCGCTTGCTTTAAAGGAGCAGTTGGCGAATGACACTGAGCAAAGAATGCACAAGTGGGTAAAGAGATCACACACCTAGAGGCAGCCAGCTCTCATGAAGAGTAGGGCCTAGAAGCAGTGAAGCTTGAGGGGCTGTGCGCTCTTTGCCATGAGCCCCTAGAGGCGGATCATATAGAAAGCGCTATATAGAAATGAGCAGCCAGCAGAGGACAAGGCAGCCGCTCTCGGCGCAGCACAGCACAGAGAGGATCAAGAGAAACGGGAAGGGCTTCCGCGGCAGCGAGCAAGCACAAGACCAGCACGGGAGCGGGGCCCCTTTTATTCTGTCAATAAAAGGTATTTCTCTCCTGGCACGCACGTGTCTAAAAATATGGAACGCTTCACGAATTTGCGTGTCATCCTTGCGCAGGGGCCATGCTAATCTTCTCTGTATCGTTCCAATGTTAGTATATGTGCTGCCGAAGCGAGCACACACTTGGGGCTGAACTGGCCAGTGTATAAAAGCCAGCGCATCGGCTGCCTATTGACCTAGGTTGACTTGTTATGCTCTAACTTTGGCAAGAAACTGTTTGGTTCTGGGGCCGGTATGGAACCAAGAGGCAAAGACCAACGACCCAAGCTTCCTCGCTGCTGGTTTGGCCCAAAAGGAAAGGTTCCGTGTGCTTGGCTATTGCAATGCAGGAAGAAAGGATCATGGTCCAGGCTGCATGCAAAGTGGCACCTCCCGTCATAATGCCTGGGTGATGGGTGCTGTGTGCCTGGACGCATCACAATAGTCCCACAAGCCAGAGAAAAGCCAGAGGGCCTGTGAGGGTTTGCTTGGGGGGGGCCCTGTTGAATTCCAGGATAGGCAAGGTGAGGCAGCGGCCTAGTGCGCGGACCCCCGAGAGCCCCGGATTGCTGCTGCCCCCGCCTTCAAGCCAGAGATGCATTTTCAAACCGATGTAAGTTTACGTTTGGCTGCTGGCTTCAGCGACGGTGGCTTCAAAGTCCCGCCGGGTCTGCTTTCCTTTGGTAGGGCCAGGAAGCCTCTTACAACAGGTATTGGCTGCCTGTCGCCTGCTTTTATCAACTGTGCCAGGACGTGAGCCTTGTGTGTTACAAAATCAGGACAGCAGGCATTGCAGTGGCTCCTGCTTCAGAAAGGCACCTTGAAGAACAGCACTAGGAGCTAACGGAGGGCACCAGGGGTATGGGGGCCAGTGGTGCAATGGATAAGGCGCCTGACTAGGAGTCAGAAGGTTGTGGGTTCCACTGCCATCCGGCTGGGCTCCCAACTCTGTGCTTTGTTTCTTTGAATTACATTTAAATTCCCTTGGCCTTCACTGCTCGCAATAGACTTTTGATTTTATGTGGGGCGGGCCCGGTTGCACAGCAAGGAAACACCAGGCGCCATCTCGAAGCACCACCAGTAGGGGTCCCTCCAGAAGGCCCCAACAAGCAGCAGATGATTTCTATGCATGTGTGCGTCCTGTCCTTCAATGGGTGGGGGTTGGCTTGTGTTGGACACAGTCCCAGGGCAGCCCTTCACGTCCCTGATCGGCCAGAGACCTCTCTGGTGAGCGCCGCAGGCGAGCCTTCTCGGGACCTCAGCAACTGAGGGGCACATTTCCAAATGAGGGAGACATTTCCAGAAAGCGCACCAGGGAACGGCTCAGCCTCTGCTTCGTGGCCTAACCCAGCCTGGTCCTTCTCCAACCATCTGGGAGCTGTCCAAAAGCCGGTGGGCCTGGCGGAATGGGCTCCCAGCAGGCCCTGGCTGACTGGTGATTTGCATACACACAGACACACGCACGCACGCACACTCTCTCTCGTGCTATCTGCTGCCTTTCAGACCCTGCCACCCCTCGCTTGCTTTAAAGGAGCAGTTGGCGAATGACACTGAGCAAAGAATGCACAAGTGGGTAAAGAGATCACACACCTAGAGGCAGCCAGCTCTCATGAAGAGTAGGGCCTAGAAGCAGTGAAGCTTGAGGGGCTGTGCGCTCTTTGCCATGAGCCCCTAGAGGCGGATCATATAGAAAGCGCTATATAGAAATGAGCAGCCAGCAGAGGACAAGGCAGCCGCTCTCGGTGCAGCACAGCACAGAGAGGATCAAGAGAAACGGGAAGGGCTTCCGCGGCAGCGAGCAAGCACAAGACCAGCACGGGAGCGGGGCCCCTTTTATTCTGTCAATAAAAGGTATTTCTCTCCTGGCACGCACGTGTCTAAAAATATGGAACGCTTCACGAATTTGCGTGTCATCCTTGCGCAGGGGCCATGCTAATCTTCTCTGTATCGTTCCAATTTTAGTATATGTGCTGCCGAAGCGAGCACACACTTGGGGCTGAACTGGCCAGTGTATAAAAGCCAGCGCATCGGCTGCCTATTGACCTAGGTTGACTTGTTATGCTCTAACTTTGGCAAGAAACTGTTTGGTTCTGGGGCCGGTATGGAACCAAGAGGCAAAGACCAACGACCCAAGCTTCCTCGCTGCTGGTTTGGCCCAAAAGGAAAGGTTCCGTGTGCTTGGCTATTGCAATGCAGGAAGAAAGGATCATGGTCCAGGCTGCATGCAAAGTGGCACCTCCCGTCATAATGCCTGGGTGATGGGTGCTGTGTGCCTGGACGCATCACAATAGTCCCACAAGCCAGAGAAAAGCCAGAGGGCCTGTGAGGGTTTGCTTGGGGGGGGCCCTGTTGAATTCCAGGATAGGCAAGGTGAGGCAGCGGCCTAGTGCGCGGACCCCCGAGAGCCCCGGATTGCTGCTGCCCCCGCCTTCAAGCCAGAGATGCATTTTCAAACCGATGTAAGTTTACGTTAGGCTGCTTGCTTCAGCGACGGTGGCTTCAAAGTCCCGCCGGGTCTGCTTTCCTTTGGTAGGGCCAGGAAGCCTCTTACAACAGGTATTGGCTGCCTGTCGCCTGCTTTTATCAACTGTGCCAGGACGTGAGCCTTGTGTGTTACAAAATCAGGACAGCAGGCATTGCAGTGGCTCCTGCTTCAGAAAGGCACCTTGAAGAACAGCACTAGGAGCTAACGGAGGGCACCAGGGGTATGGGGGCCAGTGGTGCAATGGATAAGGCGCCTGACTAGGAGTCAGAAGGTTGTGGGTTCCACTGCCATCCGGCTGGGCTCCCAACTCTGTGCTTTGTTTCTTTGAATTACATTTAAATTCCCTTGGCCTTCACTGCTCGCAATAGACTTTTGATTTTATGTGGGGCGGGCCCGGTTGCACAGCAAGGAAACACCAGGCGCCATCTCGAAGCACCACCAGTAGGGGTCCCTCCAGAAGGCCCCAACAAGCAGCAGATGATTTCTATGCATGTGTGCGTCCTGTCCTTCAATGGGTGGGGGTTGGCTTGTGTTGGACACAGTCCCAGGGCAGCCCTTCACGTCCCTGATCGGCCACGATCGGCCAGAGACCTCTCTGTGAGCGCCGCAGGCGAGCCTTCTCGGGACCTCAGCAACTGAGGGGCACATTTCCAAATGAGGGAGACATTTCCAGAAAGCGCACCAGGGAACGGCTCGGCCTCTGCTCCGTGGCCCAACCCAGCCTGGTCCTTCTCCAACCATCTGGGAGCTGTCCAAAAGCCGGTGGGCCTGGCGGAATGGGCTCCCAGCAGGCCCTGGCTGACTGGTGATTTGCATACACACAGACACACGCACGCACGCACACTCTCTCTCGTGCTATCTGCTGCCTTTCAGACCCTGCCACCCCTCGCTTGCTTTAAAGGAGCAGTTGGCAAATGACACTGAGCAAAGAATGCACAAGTGGGTAAAGAGATCACACACCTAGAGGCAGCCAGCTCTCATGAAGAGTAGGGCCTAGAAGCAGTGAAGCTTGAGGGGCTGTGCGCTCTTTGCCATGAGCCCCTAGAGGCGGATCATATAGAAAGCGCTATATAGAAATGAGCAGCCAGCAGAGGACAAGGCAGCCGCTCTTGGTGCAGCACAGAGAGGATCAAGAGAAACGGGAAGGGCTTCCGCGGCAGCGAGCAAGCACAAGACCAGCACGGGAGCGGGGCCCCTTTTATTCTGTCAATAAAAGGTATTTCTCTCCTGGCACGCACGTGTCTAAAAATATGGAACGCTTCACGAATTTGCGTGTCATCCTTGCGCAGGGGCCATGCTAATCTTCTCTGTATCGTTCCAATTTTAGTATATGTGCTGCCGAAGCGAGCACACACTTGGGGCTGAACTGGCCAGTGTATAAAAGCCAGCGCATCGGCTGCCTATTGACCTAGGTTGACTTGTTATGCTCTAACTTTGGCAAGAAACTGTTTGGTTCTGGGGCCGGGATGGAACCAAGAGGCAAAGACCAACGACCCAAGCTTCCTCGCTGCTGGTTTGGCCCAAAAGGAAAGGTTCCGTGTGCTTGGCTATTGCAATGCAGGAAGAAAGGATCATGGTCCAGGCTGCATGCAAAGTGGCACCTCCCGTCATAATGCCTGGGTGATGGGTGCTGTGTGCCTGGACGCATCACAATAGTCCCACAAGCCAGAGAAAAGCCAGAGGGCCTGTGAGGGTTTGCTTGGGGGGGGCCCTGTTGAATTCCAGGATAGGCAAGGTGAGGCAGCGGCCTAGTGCGCGGACCCCCGAGAGCCCCGGATTGCTGCTGCCCCCGCCTTCAAGCAAGAGATGCATTTTCAAACCGATGTAAGTTTACGTTTGGCTGCTGGCTTCAGCGACGGTGGCTTCAAAGTCCCGCCGGGTCTGCTTTCCTTTGGTAGGGCCAGGAAGCCTCTTACAACAGGTATTGGCTGCCTGTCGCCTGCTTTTATCAACTGTGCCAGGACGTGAGCCTTGTGTGTTACAAAATCAGGACAGCAGGCATTGCAGTGGCTCCTGCTTCAGAAAGGCACCTTGAAGAACAGCACTAGGAGCTAACGGAGGGCACCAGGGGTATGGGGGCCAGTGGTGCAATGGATAAGGCGCCTGACTAGGAGTCAGAAGGTTGTGGGTTCCACTGCCATCCGGCTGGGCTCCCAACTCTGTGCTTTGTTTCTTTGAATTACATTTAAATTCCCTTGGCCTTCACTGCTCGCAATAGACTTTTGATTTTATGTGGGGCGGGCCGGGTTGCACAGCAAGGAAACACCAGGCGCCATCTCGAAGCACCACCAGTAGGGGTCCCTCCAGAAGGCCCCAACAAGCAGCAGATGATTTCTATGCATGTGTGCGTCCTGTCCTTCAATGGGTGGGGGTTGGCTTGTGTTGGACACAGTCCCAGGGCAGCCCTTCACGTCCCTGATCGGCCACGATCGGCCAGAGACCTCTCTGTGAGCGCCGCAGGCGAGCCTTCTCGGGACCTCAGCAACTGAGGGGCACATTTCCAAATGAGGGAGACATTTCCAGAAAGCGCACCAGGGAACGGCTCAGCCTCTGCTTCGTGGCCTAACCCAGCCTGGTCCTTCTCCAACCATCTGGGAGCTGTCCAAAAGCCGGTGGGCCTGGCGGAATGGGCTCCCAGCAGGCCCTGGCTGACTGGTGATTTGCATACACACAGACACACGCACGCACGCACACTCTCTCTCGTGCTATCTGCTGCCTTTCAGACCCTGCCACCCCTCGCTTGCTTTAAAGGAGCAGTTGGCGAATGACACTGAGCAAAGAATGCACAAGTGGGTAAAGAGATCACACACCTAGAGGCAGCCAGCTCTCATGAAGAGTAGGGCCTAGAAGCAGTGAAGCTTGAGGGGCTGTGCGCTCTTTGCCATGAGCCCCTAGAGGCGGATCATATAGAAAGCGCTATATAGAAATGAGCAGCCAGCAGAGGACAAGGCAGCCGCTCTCGGTGCAGCACAGCACAGAGAGGATCAAGAGAAACGGGAAGGGCTTCCGCGGCAGCGAGCAAGCACAAGACCAGCACGGGAGCGGGGCCCCTTTTATTCTGTCAATAAAAGGTATTTCTCTCCTGGCACGCACGTGTCTAAAAATATGGAACGCTTCACGAATTTGCGTGTCATCCTTGCGCAGGGGCCATGCTAATCTTCTCTGTATCGTTCCAATTTTAGTATATGTGCTGCCGAAGCGAGCACACACTTGGGGCTGAACTGGCCAGTGTATAAAAGCCAGCGCATCGGCTGCCTATTGACCTAGGTTGACTTGTTATGCTCTAACTTTGGCAAGAAACTGTTTGGTTCTGGGGCCGGTATGGAACCAAGAGGCAAAGACCAACGACCCAAGCTTCCTCGCTGCTGGTTTGGCCCAAAAGGAAAGGTTCCGTGTGCTTGGCTATTGCAATGCAGGAAGAAAGGATCATGGTCCAGGCTGCATGCAAAGTGGCACCTCCCGTCATAATGCCTGGGTGATGGGTGCTGTGTGCCTGGACGCATCACAATAGTCCCACAAGCCAGAGAAAAGCCAGAGGGCCTGTGAGGGTTTGCTTGGGGGGGGCCCTGTTGAATTCCAGGATAGGCAAGGTGAGGCAGCGGCCTAGTGCGCGGACCCCCGAGAGCCCCGGATTGCTGCTGCCCCCGCCTTCAAGCCAGAGATGCATTTTCAAACCGATGTAAGTTTACGTTTGGCTGCTGGCTTCAGCGACGGTGGCTTCAAAGTCCCGCCGGGTCTGCTTTCCTTTGGTAGGGCCAGGAAGCCTCTTACAACAGGTATTGGCTGCCTGTCGCCTGCTTTTATCAACTGTGCCAGGACGTGAGCCTTGTGTTTTACAAAATCAGGACAGCAGGCATTGCAGTGGCTCCTGCTTCAGAAAGGCACCTTGAAGAACAGCACTAGGAGCTAACGGAGGGCACCAGGGGTATGGGGGCCAGTGGTGCAATGGATAAGGCGCCTGACTAGGAGTCAGAAGGTTGTGGGTTCCACTGCCATCCGGCTGGGCTCCCAACTCTGTGCTTTGTTTCTTTGAATTACATTTAAATTCCCTTGGCCTTCACTGCTCGCAATAGACTTTTGATTTTATGTGGGGCGGGCCCGGTTGCACAGCAAGGAAACACCAGGCGCCATCTCGAAGCACCACCAGTAGGGGTCCCTCCAGAAGGCCCCAACAAGCAGCAGATGATTTCTATGCATGTGTGCGTCCTGTCCTTCAATGGGTGGGGGTTGGCTTGTGTTGGACACAGTCCCAGGGCAGCCCTTCACGTCCCTGATCGGCCACGATCGGCCAGAGACCTCTCTGGTGAGCGCCGCAGGCGAGCCTTCTCGGGACCTCAGCAACTGAGGGGCACATTTCCAAATGAGGGAGACATTTCCAGAAAGCGCACCAGGGAACGGCTCGGCCTCTGCTTCGTGGCCTAACCCAGCCTGGTCCTTCTCCAACCATCTGGGAGCTGTCCAAAAGCCGGTGGGCCTGGCGGAATGGGCTCCCAGCAGGCCCTGGCTGACTGGTGATTTGCATACACACAGACACACGCACGCACGCACACTCTCTCTCGTGCTATCTGCTGCCTTTCAGACCCTGCCACCCCTCGCTTGCTTTAAAGGAGCAGTTGGCGAATGACACTGAGCAAAGAATGCACAAGTGGGTAAAGAGATCACACACCTAGAGGCAGCCAGCTCTCATGAAGAGTAGGGCCTAGAAGCAGTGAAGCTTGAGGGGCTGTGCGCTCTTTGCCATGAGCCCCTAGAGGCGGATCATATAGAAAGCGCTATATAGAAATGAGCAGCCAGCAGAGGACAAGGCAGCCGCTCTCGGTGCAGCACAGCACAGAGAGGATCAAGAGAAACGGGAAGGGCTTCCGCGGCAGCGAGCAAGCACAAGACCAGCACGGGAGCGGGGCCCCTTTTATTCTGTCAATAAAAGGTATTTCTCTCCTGGCACGCACGTGTCTAAAAATATGGAACGCTTCACGAATTTGCGTGTCATCCTTGCGCAGGGGCCATGCTAATCTTCTCTGTATCGTTCCAATTTTAGTATATGTGCTGCCGAAGCGAGCACACACTTGGGGCTGAACTGGCCAGTGTATAAAAGCCAGCGCATCGGCTGCCTATTGACCTAGGTTGACTTGTTATGCTCTAACTTTGGCAAGAAACTGTTTGGTTCTGGGGCCGGTATGGAACCAAGAGGCAAAGACCAACGACCCAAGCTTCCTCGCTGCTGGTTTGGCCCAAAAGGAAAGGTTCCGTGTGCTTGGCTATTGCAATGCAGGAAGAAAGGATCATGGTCCAGGCTGCATGCAAAGTGGCACCTCCCGTCATAATGCCTGGGTGATGGGTGCTGTGTGCCTGGACGCATCACAATAGTCCCACAAGCCAGAGAAAAGCCAGAGGGCCTGTGAGGGTTTGCTTGGGGGGGGCCCTGTTGAATTCCAGGATAGGCAAGGTGAGGCAGCGGCCTAGTGCGCGGACCCCCGAGAGCCCCGGATTGCTGCTGCCCCCGCCTTCAAGCCAGAGATGCATTTTCAAACCGATGTAAGTTTACGTTTGGCTGCTGGCTTCAGCGACGGTGGCTTCAAAGTCCCGCCGGGTCTGCTTTCCTTTGGTAGGGCCAGGAAGCCTCTTACAACAGGTATTGGCTGCCTGTCGCCTGCTTTTATCAACTGTGCCAGGACGTGAGCCTTGTGTGTTACAAAATCAGGACAGCAGGCATTGCAGTGGCTCCTGCTTCAGAAAGGCACCTTGAAGAACAGCACTAGGAGCTAACGGAGGGCACCAGGGGTATGGGGGCCAGTGGTGCAATGGATAAGGCGCCTGACTAGGAGTCAGAAGGTTGTGGGTTCCACTGCCATCCGGCTGGGCTCCCAACTCTGTGCTTTGTTTCTTTGAATTACATTTAAATTCCCTTGGCCTTCACTGCTCGCAATAGACTTTTGATTTTATGTGGGGCGGGCCCGGTTTCACAGCAAGGAAACACCAGGCGCCATCTCGAAGCACCACCAGTAGGGGTCCCTCCAGAAGGCCCCAACAAGCAGCAGATGATTTCTATGCATGTGTGCGTCCTGTCCTTCAATGGGTGGGGGTTGGCTTGTGTTGGACACAGTCCCAGGGCAGCCCTTCACGTCCCTGATCGGCCACGATCGGCCAGAGACCTCTCTGTGAGCGCCGCAGGCGAGCCTTCTCGGGACCTCAGCAACTGAGGGGCACATTTCCAAATGAGGGAGACATTTCCAGAAAGCGCACCAGGGAACGGCTCAGCCTCTGCTTCGTGGCCTAACCCAGCCTGGTCCTTCTCCAACCATCTGGGAGCTGTCCAAAAGCCGGTGGGCCTGGCGGAATGGGCTCCCAGCAGGCCCTGGCTGACTGGTGATTTGCATACACACAGACACACGCACGCACGCACACTCTCTCTCGTGCTATCTGCTGCCTTTCAGACCCTGCCACCCCTCGCTTGCTTTAAAGGAGCAGTTGGCGAATGACACTGAGCAAAGAATGCACAAGTGGGTAAAGAGATCACACACCTAGAGGCAGCCAGCTCTCATGAAGAGTAGGGCCTAGAAGCAGTGAAGCTTGAGGGGCTGTGCGCTCTTTGCCATGAGCCCCTAGAGGCGGATCATATAGAAAGCGCTATATAGAAATGAGCAGCCAGCAGAGGACAAGGCAGCCGCTCTCGGTGCAGCACAGCACAGAGAGGATCAAGAGAAACGGGAAGGGCTTCCGCGGCAGCGAGCAAGCACAAGACCAGCACGGGAGCGGGGCCCCTTTTATTCTGTCAATAAAAGGTATTTCTCTCCTGGCACGCACGTGTCTAAAAATATGGAACGCTTCACGAATTTGCGTGTCATCCTTGCGCAGGGGCCATGCTAATCTTCTCTGTATCGTTCCAATTTTAGTATATGTGCTGCCGAAGCGAGCACACACTTGGGGCTGAACTGGCCAGTGTATAAAAGCCAGCGCATCGGCTGCCTATTGACCTAGGTTGACTTGTTATGCTCTAACTTTGGCAAGAAACTGTTTGGTTCTGGGGCCGGTATGGAACCAAGAGGCAAAGACCAACGACCCAAGCTTCCTCGCTGCTGGTTTGGCCCAAAAGGAAAGGTTCCGTGTGCTTGGCTATTGCAATGCAGGAAGAAAGGATCATGGTCCAGGCTGCATGCAAAGTGGCACCTCCCGTCATAATGCCTGGGTGATGGGTGCTGTGTGCCTGGACGCATCACAATAGTCCCACAAGCCAGAGAAAAGCCAGAGGGCCTGTGAGGGTTTGCTTGGGGGGGGCCCTGTTGAATTCCAGGATAGGCAAGGTGAGGCAGCGGCCTAGTGCGCGGACCCCCGAGAGCCCCGGATTGCTGCTGCCCCCGCCTTCAAGCCAGAGATGCATTTTCAAACCGATGTAAGTTTACGTTTGGCTGCTGGCTTCAGCGACGGTGGCTTCAAAGTCCCGCCGGGTCTGCTTTCCTTTGGTAGGGCCAGGAAGCCTCTTACAACAGGTATTGGCTGCCTGTCGCCTGCTTTTATCAACTGTGCCAGGACGTGAGCCTTGTGTGTTACAAAATCAGGACAGCAGGCATTGCAGTGGCTCCTGCTTCAGAAAGGCACCTTGAAGAACAGCACTAGGAGCTAACGGAGGGCACCAGGGGTATGGGGGCCAGTGGTGCAATGGATAAGGCGCCTGACTAGGAGTCAGAAGGTTGTGGGTTCCACTGCCATCCGGCTGGGCTCCCAACTCTGTGCTTTGTTTCTTTGAATTACATTTAAATTCCCTTGGCCTTCACTGCTCGCAATAGACTTTTGATTTTATGTGGGGCGGGCCCGGTTGCACAGCAAGGAAACACCAGGCGCCATCTCGAAGCACCACCAGTAGGGGTCCCTCCAGAAGGCCCCAACAAGCAGCAGATGATTTCTATGCATGTGTGCGTCCTGTCCTTCAATGGGTGGGGGTTGGCTTGTGTTGGACACAGTCCCAGGGCAGCCCTTCACGTCCCTGATCGGCCACGATCGGCCAGAGACCTCTCTGTGAGCGCCGCAGGCGAGCCTTCTCGGGACCTCAGCAACTGAGGGGCACATTTCCAAATGAGGGAGACATTTCCAGAAAGCGCACCAGGGAACGGCTCGGCCTCTGCTCCGTGGCCCAACCCAGCCTGGTCCTTCTCCAACCAGCTGGGAGCTGTCCAAAAGCCGGTGGGCCTGGCGGAATGGGCTCCCAGCAGGCCCTGGCTGACTGGTGATTTGCATACACACAGACACACGCACGCACGCACACTCTCTCTCGTGCTATCTGCTGCCTTTCAGACCCTGCCACCCCTCGCTTGCTTTAAAGGAGCAGTTGGCGAATGACACTGAGCAAAGAATGCACAAGTGGGTAAAGAGATCACACACCTAGAGGCAGCCAGCTCTCATGAAGAGTAGGGCCTAGAAGCAGTGAAGCTTGAGGGGCTGTGCGCTCTTTGCCATGAGCCCCTAGAGGCGGATCATATAGAAAGCGCTATATAGAAATGAGCAGCCAGCAGAGGACAAGGCAGCCGCTCTTGGTGCAGCACAGAGAGGATCAAGAGAAACGGGAAGGGCTTCCGCGGCAGCGAGCAAGCACAAGACCAGCACGGGAGCGGGGCCCCTTTTATTCTGTCAATAAAAGGTATTTCTCTCCTGGCACGCACGTGTCTAAAAATATGGAACGCTTCACGAATTTGCGTGTCATCCTTGCGCAGGGGCCATGCTAATCTTCTCTGTATCGTTCCAATTTTAGTATATGTGCTGCCGAAGCGAGCACACACTTGGGGCTGAACTGGCCAGTGTATAAAAGCCAGCGCATCGGCTGCCTATTGACCTAGGTTGACTTGTTATGCTCTAACTTTGGCAAGAAACTGTTTGGTTCTGGGGCCGGTATGGAACCAAGAGGCAAAGACCAACGACCCAAGCTTCCTCGCTGCTGGTTTGGCCCAAAAGGAAAGGTTCCGTGTGCTTGGCTATTGCAATGCAGGAAGAAAGGATCATGGTCCAGGCTGCATGCAAAGTGGCACCTCCCGTCATAATGCCTGGGTGATGGGTGCTGTGTGCCTGGACGCATCACAATAGTCCCACAAGCCAGAGAAAAGCCAGAGGGCCTGTGAGGGTTTGCTTGGGGGGGGCCCTGTTGAATTCCAGGATAGGCAAGGTGAGGCAGCGGCCTAGTGCGCGGACCCCCGAGAGCCCCGGATTGCTGCTGCCCCCGCCTTCAAGCCAGAGATGCATTTTCAAACCGATGTAAGTTTACGTTTGGCTGCTGGCTTCAGCGACGGTGGCTTCAAAGTCCCGCCGGGTCTGCTTTCCTTTGGTAGGGCCAGGAAGCCTCTTACAACAGGTATTGGCTGCCTGTCGCCTGCTTTTATCAACTGTGCCAGGACGTGAGCCTTGTGTGTTACAAAATCAGGACAGCAGGCATTGCAGTGGCTCCTGCTTCAGAAAGGCACCTTGAAGAACAGCACTAGGAGCTAACGGAGGGCACCAGGGGTATGGGGGCCAGTGGTGCAATGGATAAGGCGCCTGACTAGGAGTCAGAAGGTTGTGGGTTCCACTGCCATCCGGCTGGGCTCCCAACTCTGTGCTTTGTTTCTTTGAATTACATTTAAATTCCCTTGGCCTTCACTGCTCGCAATAGACTTTTGATTTTATGTGGGGCGGGCCCGGTTGCACAGCAAGGAAACACCAGGCGCCATCTCGAAGCACCACCAGTAGGGGTCCCTCCAGAAGGCCCCAACAAGCAGCAGATGATTTCTATGCATGTGTGCGTCCTGTCCTTCAATGGGTGGGGGTTGGCTTGTGTTGGACACAGTCCCAGGGCAGCCCTTCATGTCCCTGATCGGCCACGATCGGCCAGAGACCTCTCTGTGAGCGCCGCAGGCGAGCCTTCTCGGGACCTCAGCAACTGAGGGGCACATTTCCAAATGAGGGAGACATTTCCAGAAAGCGCACCAGGGAACGGCTCGGCCTCTGCTCCGTGGCCCAACCCAGCCTGGTCCTTCTCCAACCAGCTGGGAGCTGTCCAAAAGCCGGTGGGCCTGGCGGAATGGGCTCCCAGCAGGCCCTGGCTGACTGGTGATTTGCATACACACAGACACACGCACGCACGCACACTCTCTCTCGTGCTATCTGCTGCCTTTCAGACCCTGCCACCCCTCGCTTGCTTTAAAGGAGCAGTTGGCGAATGACACTGAGCAAAGAATGCACAAGTGGGTAAAGAGATCACACACCTAGAGGCAGCCAGCTCTCATGAAGAGTAGGGCCTAGAAGCAGTGAAGCTTGAGGGGCTGTGCGCTCTTTGCCATGAGCCCCTAGAGGCGGATCATATAGAAAGCGCTATATAGAAATGAGCAGCCAGCAGAGGACAAGGCAGCCGCTCTTGGTGCAGCACAGAGAGGATCAAGAGAAACGGGAAGGGCTTCCGCGGCAGCGAGCAAGCACAAGACCAGCACGGGAGCGGGGCCCCTTTTATTCTGTCAATAAAAGGTATTTCTCTCCTGGCACGCACGTGTCTAAAAATATGGAACGCTTCACGAATTTGCGTGTCATCCTTGCGCAGGGGCCATGCTAATCTTCTCTGTATCGTTCCAATTTTAGTATATGTGCTGCCGAAGCGAGCACACACTTGGGGCTGAACTGGCCAGTGTATAAAAGCCAGCGCATCGGCTGCCTCTTGACCTAGGTTGACTTGTTATGCTCTAACTTTGGCAAGAAACTGTTTGGTTCTGGGGCCGGTATGGAACCAAGAGGCAAAGACCAACGACCCAAGCTTCCTCGCTGCTGGTTTGGCCCAAAAGGAAAGGTTCCGTGTGCTTGGCTATTGCAATGCAGGAAGAAAGGATCATGGTCCAGGCTGCATGCAAAGTGGCACCTCCCGTCATAATGCCTGGGTGATGGGTGCTGTGTGCCTGGACGCATCACAATAGTCCCACAAGCCAGAGAAAAGCCAGAGGGCCTGTGAGGGTTTGCTTGGGGGGGGCCCTGTTGAATTCCAGGATAGGCAAGGTGAGGCAGCGGCCTAGTGCGCGGACCCCCGAGAGCCCCGGATTGCTGCTGCCCCCGCCTTCAAGCAAGAGATGCATTTTCAAACCAATGTAAGTTTACGTTTGGCTGCTGGCTTCAGCGACGGTGGCTTCAAAGTCCCACCGGGTCTGCTTTCCTTTGGTAGGGCCAGGAAGCCTCTTACAACAGGTATTGGCTGCCTGTCGCCTGCTTTTATCAACTGTGCCAGGACGTGAGCCTTGTGTGTTACAAAATCAGGACAGCAGGCATTGCAGTGGCTCCTGCTTCAGAAAGGCACCTTGAAGAACAGCACTAGGAGCTAACGGAGGGCACCAGGGGTATGGGGGCCAGTGGTGCAATGGATAAGGCGCCTGACTAGGAGTCAGAAGGTTGTGGGTTCCTCTGCCATCCGGCTGGGCTCCCAACTCTGTGCTTTGTTTCTTTGAATTACATTTAAATTCCCTTGGCCTTCACTGCTCGCAATAGACTTTTGATTTTATGTGGGGCGGGCCCGTTTGCACAGCAAGGAAACACCAGGCGCCATCTCGAAGCACCACCAGTAGGGGTCCCTCCAGAAGGCCCCAACAAGCAGCAGATGATTTCTATGCATGTGTGCGTCCTGTCCTTCAATGGGTGGGGGTTGGCTTGTGTTGGACACAGTCCCAGGGCAGCCCTTCACGTCCCTGATCGGCCACGATCGGCCAGAGACCGCAGGCGAGCCTTCTCGGGACCTCAGCAACTGAGGGGCACATTTCCAAATGAGGGAGACATTTCCAGAAAGCGCACCAGGGAACGGCTCAGCCTCTGCTTCGTGGCCTAACCCAGCCTGGTCCTTCTCCAACCATCTGGGAGCTGTCCAAAAGCCGGTGGGCCTGGCGGAATGGGCTCCCAGCAGGCCCTGGCTGACTGGTGATTTGCATACACACAGACACACGCACGCACGCACACTCTCTCTCGTGCTATCTGCTGCCTTTCAGACCCTGCCACCCCTCGCTTGCTTTAAAGGAGCAGTTGGCGAATGACACTGAGCAAAGAATGCACAAGTGGGTAAAGAGATCACACACCTAGAGGCAGCCAGCTCTCATGAAGAGTAGGGCCTAGAAGCAGTGAAGCTTGAGGGGCTGTGCGCTCTTTGCCATGAGCCCCTAGAGGCGGATCATATAGAAAGCGCTATATAGAAATGAGCAGCCAGCAGAGGACAAGGCAGCCGCTCTCGGTGCAGCACAGCACAGAGAGGATCAAGAGAAACGGGAAGGGCTTCCGCGGCAGCGAGCAAGCACAAGACCAGCACGGGAGCGGGGCCCCTTTTATTCTGTCAATAAAAGGTATTTCTCTCCTGGCACGCACGTGTCTAAAAATATGGAACGCTTCACGAATTTGCGTGTCATCCTTGCGCAGGGGCCATGCTAATCTTCTCTGTATCGTTCCAATTTTAGTATATGTGCTGCCGAAGCGAGCACACACTTGGGGCTGAACTGGCCAGTGTATAAAAGCCAGCGCATCGGCTGCCTATTGACCTAGGTTGACTTGTTATGCTCTAACTTTGGCAAGAAACTGTTTGGTTCTGGGGCCGGTATGGAACCAAGAGGCAAAGACCAACGACCCAAGCTTCCTCGCTGCTGGTTTGGCCCAAAAGGAAAGGTTCCGTGTGCTTGGCTATTGCAATGCAGGAAGAAAGGATCATGGTCCAGGCTGCATGCAAAGTGGCACCTCCCGTCATAATGCCTGGGTGATGGGTGCTGTGTGCCTGGACGCATCACAATAGTCCCACAAGCCAGAGAAAAGCCAGAGGGCCTGTGAGGGTTTGCTTGGGGGGGGCCCTGTTGAATTCCAGGATAGGCAAGGTGAGGCAGCGGCCTAGTGCGCGGACCCCCGAGAGCCCCGGATTGCTGCTGCCCCCGCCTTCAAGCCAGAGATGCATTTTCAAACCGATGTAAGTTTACGTTTGGCTGCTGGCTTCAGCGACGGTGGCTTCAAAGTCCCGCCGGGTCTGCTTTCCTTTGGTAGGGCCAGGAAGCCTCTTACAACAGGTATTGGCTGCCTGTCGCCTGCTTTTATCAACTGTGCCAGGACGTGAGCCTTGTGTTTTACAAAATCAGGACAGCAGGCATTGCAGTGGCTCCTGCTTCAGAAAGGCACCTTGAAGAACAGCACTAGGAGCTAACGGAGGGCACCAGGGGTATGGGGGCCAGTGGTGCAATGGATAAGGCGCCTGACTAGGAGTCAGAAGGTTGTGGGTTCCACTGCCATCCGGCTGGGCTCCCAACTCTGTGCTTTGTTTCTTTGAATTACATTTAAATTCCCTTGGCCTTCACTGCTCGCAATAGACTTTTGATTTTATGTGGGGCGGGCCCGGTTGCACAGCAAGGAAACACCAGGCGCCATCTCGAAGCACCACCAGTAGGGGTCCCTCCAGAAGGCCCCAACAAGCAGCAGATGATTTCTATGCATGTGTGCGTCCTGTCCTTCAATGGGTGGGGGTTGGCTTGTGTTGGACACAGTCCCAGGGCAGCCCTTCACGTCCCTGATCGGCCACGATCGGCCAGAGACCTCTCTGGTGAGCGCCGCAGGCGAGCCTTCTCGGGACCTCAGCAACTGAGGGGCACATTTCCAAATGAGGGAGACATTTCCAGAAAGCGCACCAGGGAACGGCTCAGCCTCTGCTTCGTGGCCTAACCCAGCCTGGTCCTTCTCCAACCATCTGGGAGCTGTCCAAAAGCCGGTGGGCCTGGCGGAATGGGCTCCCAGCAGGCCCTGGCTGACTGGTGATTTGCATACACACAGACACACGCACGCACGCACACTCTCTCTCGTGCTATCTGCTGCCTTTCAGACCCTGCCACCCCTCGCTTGCTTTAAAGGAGCAGTTGGCGAATGACACTGAGCAAAGAATGCACAAGTGGGTAAAGAGATCACACACCTAGAGGCAGCCAGCTCTCATGAAGAGTAGGGCCTAGAAGCAGTGAAGCTTGAGGGGCTGTGCGCTCTTTGCCATGAGCCCCTAGAGGCGGATTATATAGAAAGCGCTATATAGAAATGAGCAGCCAGCAGAGGACAAGGCAGCCGCTCTCGGTGCAGCACAGCACAGAGAGGATCAAGAGAAACGGGAAGGGCTTCCGCGGCAGCGAGCAAGCACAAGACCAGCACGGGAGCGGGGCCCCTTTTATTCTGTCAATAAAAGGTATTTCTCTCCTGGCACGCACGTGTCTAAAAATATGGAACGCTTCACGAATTTGCGTGTCATCCTTGCGCAGGGGCCATGCTAATCTTCTCTGTATCGTTCCAATTTTAGTATATGTGCTGCCGAAGCGAGCACACACTTGGGGCTGAACTGGCCAGTGTATAAAAGCCAGCGCATCGGCTGCCTATTGACCTAGGTTGACTTGTTATGCTCTAACTTTGGCAAGAAACTGTTTGGTTCTGGGGCCGGTATGGAACCAAGAGGCAAAGACCAACGACCCAAGCTTCCTCGCTGCTGGTTTGGCCCAAAAGGAAAGGTTCCGTGTGCTTGGCTATTGCAATGCAGGAAGAAAGGATCATGGTCCAGGCTGCATGCAAAGTGGCACCTCCCGTCATAATGCCTGGGTGATGGGTGCTGTGTGCCTGGACGCATCACAATAGTCCCACAAGCCAGAGAAAAGCCAGAGGGCCTGTGAGGGTTTGCTTGGGGGGGGCCCTGTTGAATTCCAGGATAGGCAAGGTGAGGCAGCGGCCTAGTGCGCGGACCCCCGAGAGCCCCGGATTGCTGCTGCCCCCGCCTTCAAGCCAGAGATGCATTTTCAAACCGATGTAAGTTTACGTTTGGCTGCTGGCTTCAGCGACGGTGGCTTCAAAGTCCCGCCGGGTCTGCTTTCCTTTGGTAGGGCCAGGAAGCCTCTTACAACAGGTATTGGCTGCCTGTCGCCTGCTTTTATCAACTGTGCCAGGACGTGAGCCTTGTGTGTTACAAAATCAGGACAGCAGGCATTGCAGTGGCTCCTGCTTCAGAAAGGCACCTTGAAGAACAGCACTAGGAGCTAACGGAGGGCACCAGGGGTATGGGGGCCAGTGGTGCAATGGATAAGGCGCCTGACTAGGAGTCAGAAGGTTGTGGGTTCCACTGCCATCCGGCTGGGCTCCCAACTCTGTGCTTTGTTTCTTTGAATTACATTTAAATTCCCTTGGCCTTCACTGCTCGCAATAGACTTTTGATTTTATGTGGGGCGGGCCCGGTTTCACAGCAAGGAAACACCAGGCGCCATCTCGAAGCACCACCAGTAGGGGTCCCTCCAGAAGGCCCCAACAAGCAGCAGATGATTTCTATGCATGTGTGCGTCCTGTCCTTCAATGGGTGGGGGTTGGCTTGTGTTGGACACAGTCCCAGGGCAGCCCTTCACGTCCCTGATCGGCCACGATCGGCCAGAGACCTCTCTGTGAGCGCCGCAGGCGAGCCTTCTCGGGACCTCAGCAACTGAGGGGCACATTTCCAAATGAGGGAGACATTTCCAGAAAGCGCACCAGGGAACGGCTCAGCCTCTGCTTCGTGGCCTAACCCAGCCTGGTCCTTCTCCAACCATCTGGGAGCTGTCCAAAAGCCGGTGGGCCTGGCGGAATGGGCTCCCAGCAGGCCCTGGCTGACTGGTGATTTGCATACACACAGACACACGCACGCACGCACACTCTCTCTCGTGCTATCTGCTGCCTTTCAGACCCTGCCACCCCTCGCTTGCTTTAAAGGAGCAGTTGGCGAATGACACTGAGCAAAGAATGCACAAGTGGGTAAAGAGATCACACACCTAGAGGCAGCCAGCTCTCATGAAGAGTAGGGCCTAGAAGCAGTGAAGCTTGAGGGGCTGTGCGCTCTTTGCCATGAGCCCCTAGAGGCGGATCATATAGAAAGCGCTATATAGAAATGAGCAGCCAGCAGAGGACAAGGCAGCCGCTCTCGGTGCAGCACAGCACAGAGAGGATCAAGAGAAACGGGAAGGGCTTCCGCGGCAGCGAGCAAGCACAAGACCAGCACGGGAGCGGGGCCCCTTTTATTCTGTCAATAAAAGGTATTTCTCTCCTGGCACGCACGTGTCTAAAAATATGGAACGCTTCACGAATTTGCGTGTCATCCTTGCGCAGGGGCCATGCTAATCTTCTCTGTATCGTTCCAATTTTAGTATATGTGCTGCCGAAGCGAGCACACACTTGGGGCTGAACTGGCCAGTGTATAAAAGCCAGCGCATCGGCTGCCTATTGACCTAGGTTGACTTGTTATGCTCTAACTTTGGCAAGAAACTGTTTGGTTCTGGGGCCGGTATGGAACCAAGAGGCAAAGACCAACGACCCAAGCTTCCTCGCTGCTGGTTTGGCCCAAAAGGAAAGGTTCCGTGTGCTTGGCTATTGCAATGCAGGAAGAAAGGATCATGGTCCAGGCTGCATGCAAAGTGGCACCTCCCGTCATAATGCCTGGGTGATGGGTGCTGTGTGCCTGGACGCATCACAATAGTCCCACAAGCCAGAGAAAAGCCAGAGGGCCTGTGAGGGTTTGCTTGGGGGGGGCCCTGTTGAATTCCAGGATAGGCAAGGTGAGGCAGCGGCCTAGTGCGCGGACCCCCGAGAGCCCCGGATTGCTGCTGCCCCCGCCTTCAAGCCAGAGATGCATTTTCAAACCGATGTAAGTTTACGTTTGGCTGCTGGCTTCAGCGACGGTGGCTTCAAAGTCCCGCCGGGTCTGCTTTCCTTTGGTAGGGCCAGGAAGCCTCTTACAACAGGTATTGGCTGCCTGTCGCCTGCTTTTATCAACTGTGCCAGGACGTGAGCCTTGTGTTTTACAAAATCAGGACAGCAGGCATTGCAGTGGCTCCTGCTTCAGAAAGGCACCTTGAAGAACAGCACTAGGAGCTAACGGAGGGCACCAGGGGTATGGGGGCCAGTGGTGCAATGGATAAGGCGCCTGACTAGGAGTCAGAAGGTTGTGGGTTCCACTGCCATCCGGCTGGGCTCCCAACTCTGTGCTTTGTTTCTTTGAATTACATTTAAATTCCCTTGGCCTTCACTGCTCGCAATAGACTTTTGATTTTATGTGGGGCGGGCCCGGTTGCACAGCAAGGAAACACCAGGCGCCATCTCGAAGCACCACCAGTAGGGGTCCCTCCAGAAGGCCCCAACAAGCAGCAGATGATTTCTATGCATGTGTGCGTCCTGTCCTTCAATGGGTGGGGGTTGGCTTGTGTTGGACACAGTCCCAGGGCAGCCCTTCACGTCCCTGATCGGCCAGAGACCTCTCTGGTGAGCGCCGCAGGCGAGCCTTCTCGGGACCTCAGCAACTGAGGGGCACATTTCCAAATGAGGGAGACATTTCCAGAAAGCGCACCAGGGAACGGCTCAGCCTCTGCTTCGTGGCCTAACCCAGCCTGGTCCTTCTCCAACCATCTGGGAGCTGTCCAAAAGCCGGTGGGCCTGGCGGAATGGGCTCCCAGCAGGCCCTGGCTGACTGGTGATTTGCATACACACAGACACACGCACGCACGCACACTCTCTCTCGTGCTATCTGCTGCCTTTCAGACCCTGCCACCCCTCGCTTGCTTTAAAGGAGCAGTTGGCGAATGACACTGAGCAAAGAATGCACAAGTGGGTAAAGAGATCACACACCTAGAGGCAGCCAGCTCTCATGAAGAGTAGGGCCTAGAAGCAGTGAAGCTTGAGGGGCTGTGCGCTCTTTGCCATGAGCCCCTAGAGGCGGATCATATAGAAAGCGCTATATAGAAATGAGCAGCCAGCAGAGGACAAGGCAGCCGCTCTCGGTGCAGCACAGCACAGAGAGGATCAAGAGAAACGGGAAGGGCTTCCGCGGCAGCGAGCAAGCACAAGACCAGCACGGGAGCGGGGCCCCTTTTATTCTGTCAATAAAAGGTATTTCTCTCCTGGCACGCACGTGTCTAAAAATATGGAACGCTTCACGAATTTGCGTGTCATCCTTGCGCAGGGGCCATGCTAATCTTCTCTGTATCGTTCCAATTTTAGTATATGTGCTGCCGAAGCGAGCACACACTTGGGGCTGAACTGGCCAGTGTATAAAAGCCAGCACATCGGCTGCCTATTGACCTAGGTTGACTTGTTATGCTCTAACTTTGGCAAGAAACTGTTTGGTTCTGGGGCCGGTATGGAACCAAGAGGCAAAGACCAACGACCCAAGCTTCCTCGCTGCTGGTTTGGCCCAAAAGGAAAGGTTCCGTGTGCTTGGCTATTGCAATGCAGGAAGAAAGGATCATGGTCCAGGCTGCATGCAAAGTGGCACCTCCCGTCATAATGCCTGGGTGATGGGTGCTGTGTGCCTGGACGCATCACAATAGTCCCACAAGCCAGAGAAAAGCCAGAGGGCCTGTGAGGGTTTGCTTGGGGGGGGCCCTGTTGAATTCCAGGATAGGCAAGGTGAGGCAGCGGCCTAGTGCGCGGACCCCCGAGAGCCCCGGATTGCTGCTGCCCCCGCCTTCAAGCCAGAGATGCATTTTCAAACCGATGTAAGTTTACGTTTGGCTGCTGGCTTCAGCGACGGTGGCTTCAAAGTCCCGCCGGGTCTGCTTTCCTTTGGTAGGGCCAGGAAGCCTCTTACAACAGGTATTGGCTGCCTGTCGCCTGCTTTTATCAACTGTGCCAGGACGTGAGCCTTGTGTGTTACAAAATCAGGACAGCAGGCATTGCAGTGGCTCCTGCTTCAGAAAGGCACCTTGAAGAACAGCACTAGGAGCTAACGGAGGGCACCAGGGGTATGGGGGCCAGTGGTGCAATGGATAAGGCGCCTGACTAGGAGTCAGAAGGTTGTGGGTTCCACTGCCATCCGGCTGGGCTCCCAACTCTGTGCTTTGTTTCTTTGAATTACATTTAAATTCCCTTGGCCTTCACTGCTCGCAATAGACTTTTGATTTTATGTGGGGCGGGCCCGGTTTCACAGCAAGGAAACACCAGGCGCCATCTCGAAGCACCACCAGTAGGGGTCCCTCCAGAAGGCCCCAACAAGCAGCAGATGATTTCTATGCATGTGTGCGTCCTGTCCTTCAATGGGTGGGGGTTGGCTTGTGTTGGACACAGTCCCAGGGCAGCCCTTCACGTCCCTGATCGGCCACGATCGGCCAGAGACCTCTCTGTGAGCGCCGCAGGCGAGCCTTCTCGGGACCTCAGCAACTGAGGGGCACATTTCCAAATGAGGGAGACATTTCCAGAAAGCGCACCAGGGAACGGCTCAGCCTCTGCTTCGTGGCCTAACCCAGCCTGGTCCTTCTCCAACCATCTGGGAGCTGTCCAAAAGCCGGTGGGCCTGGCGGAATGGGCTCCCAGCAGGCCCTGGCTGACTGGTGATTTGCATACACACAGACACACGCACGCACGCACACTCTCTCTCGTGCTATCTGCTGCCTTTCAGACCCTGCCACCCCTCGCTTGCTTTAAAGGAGCAGTTGGCGAATGACACTGAGCAAAGAATGCACAAGTGGGTAAAGAGATCACACACCTAGAGGCAGCCAGCTCTCATGAAGAGTAGGGCCTAGAAGCAGTGAAGCTTGAGGGGCTGTGCGCTCTTTGCCATGAGCCCCTAGAGGCGGATCATATAGAAAGCGCTATATAGAAATGAGCAGCCAGCAGAGGACAAGGCAGCCGCTCTCGGTGCAGCACAGCACAGAGAGGATCAAGAGAAACGGGAAGGGCTTCCGCGGCAGCGAGCAAGCACAAGACCAGCACGGGAGCGGGGCCCCTTTTATTCTGTCAATAAAAGGTATTTCTCTCCTGGCACGCACGTGTCTAAAAATATGGAACGCTTCACGAATTTGCGTGTCATCCTTGCGCAGGGGCCATGCTAATCTTCTCTGTATCGTTCCAATTTTAGTATATGTGCTGCCGAAGCGAGCACACACTTGGGGCTGAACTGGCCAGTGTATAAAAGCCAGCGCATCGGCTGCCTATTGACCTAGGTTGACTTGTTATGCTCTAACTTTGGCAAGAAACTGTTTGGTTCTGGGGCCGGTATGGAACCAAGAGGCAAAGACCAACGACCCAAGCTTCCTCGCTGCTGGTTTGGCCCAAAAGGAAAGGTTCCGTGTGCTTGGCTATTGCAATGCAGGAAGAAAGGATCATGGTCCAGGCTGCATGCAAAGTGGCACCTCCCGTCATAATGCCTGGGTGATGGGTGCTGTGTGCCTGGACGCATCACAATAGTCCCACAAGCCAGAGAAAAGCCAGAGGGCCTGTGAGGGTTTGCTTGGGGGGGGCCCTGTTGAATTCCAGGATAGGCAAGGTGAGGCAGCGGCCTAGTGCGCGGACCCCCGAGAGCCCCGGATTGCTGCTGCCCCCGCCTTCAAGCCAGAGATGCATTTTCAAACCGATGTAAGTTTACGTTTGGCTGCTGGCTTCAGCGACGGTGGCTTCAAAGTCCCGCCGGGTCTGCTTTCCTTTGGTAGGGCCAGGAAGCCTCTTACAACAGGTATTGGCTGCCTGTCGCCTGCTTTTATCAACTGTGCCAGGACGTGAGCCTTGTGTTTTACAAAATCAGGACAGCAGGCATTGCAGTGGCTCCTGCTTCAGAAAGGCACCTTGAAGAACAGCACTAGGAGCTAACGGAGGGCACCAGGGGTATGGGGGCCAGTGGTGCAATGGATAAGGCGCCTGACTAGGAGTCAGAAGGTTGTGGGTTCCACTGCCATCCGGCTGGGCTCCCAACTCTGTGCTTTGTTTCTTTGAATTACATTTAAATTCCCTTGGCCTTCACTGCTCGCAATAGACTTTTGATTTTATGTGGGGCGGGCCCGGTTGCACAGCAAGGAAACACCAGGCGCCATCTCGAAGCACCACCAGTAGGGGTCCCTCCAGAAGGCCCCAACAAGCAGCAGATGATTTCTATGCATGTGTGCGTCCTGTCCTTCAATGGGTGGGGGTTGGCTTGTGTTGGACACAGTCCCAGGGCAGCCCTTCACGTCCCTGATCGGCCACGATCGGCCAGAGACCTCTCTGGTGAGCGCCGCAGGCGAGCCTTCTCGGGACCTCAGCAACTGAGGGGCACATTTCCAAATGAGGGAGACATTTCCAGAAAGCGCACCAGGGAACGGCTCGGCCTCTGCTTCGTGGCCTAACCCAGCCTGGTCCTTCTCCAACCATCTGGGAGCTGTCCAAAAGCCGGTGGGCCTGGCGGAATGGGCTCCCAGCAGGCCCTGGCTGACTGGTGATTTGCATACACACAGACACACGCACGCACGCACACTCTCTCTCGTGCTATCTGCTGCCTTTCAGACCCTGCCACCCCTCGCTTGCTTTAAAGGAGCAGTTGGCGAATGACACTGAGCAAAGAATGCACAAGTGGGTAAAGAGATCACACACCTAGAGGCAGCCAGCTCTCATGAAGAGTAGGGCCTAGAAGCAGTGAAGCTTGAGGGGCTGTGCGCTCTTTGCCATGAGCCCCTAGAGGCGGATCATATAGAAAGCGCTATATAGAAATGAGCAGCCAGCAGAGGACAAGGCAGCCGCTCTCGGTGCAGCACAGCACAGAGAGGATCAAGAGAAACGGGAAGGGCTTCCGCGGCAGCGAGCAAGCACAAGACCAGCACGGGAGCGGGGCCCCTTTTATTCTGTCAATAAAAGGTATTTCTCTCCTGGCACGCACGTGTCTAAAAATATGGAACGCTTCACGAATTTGCGTGTCATCCTTGCGCAGGGGCCATGCTAATCTTCTCTGTATCGTTCCAATTTTAGTATATGTGCTGCCGAAGCGAGCACACACTTGGGGCTGAACTGGCCAGTGTATAAAAGCCAGCGCATCGGCTGCCTTTTGACCTAGGTTGACTTGTTATGCTCTAACTTTGGCAAGAAACTGTTTGGTTCTGGGGCCGGTATGGAACCAAGAGGCAAAGACCAACGACCCAAGCTTCCTCGCTGCTGGTTTGGCCCAAAAGGAAAGGTTCCGTGTGCTTGGCTATTGCAATGCAGGAAGAAAGGATCATGGTCCAGGCTGCATGCAAAGTGGCACCTCCCGTCATAATGCCTGGGTGATGGGTGCTGTGTGCCTGGACGCATCACAATAGTCCCACAAGCCAGAGAAAAGCCAGAGGGCCTGTGAGGGTTTGCTTGGGGGGGGCCCTGTTGAATTCCAGGATAGGCAAGGTGAGGCAGCGGCCTAGTGCGCGGACCCCCGAGAGCCCCGGATTGCTGCTGCCCCCGCCTTCAAGCCAGAGATGCATTTTCAAACCGATGTAAGTTTACGTTTGGCTGCTGGCTTCAGCGACGGTGGCTTCAAAGTCCCGCCGGGTCTGCTTTCCTTTGGTAGGGCCAGGAAGCCTCTTACAACAGGTATTGGCTGCCTGTCGCCTGCTTTTATCAACTGTGCCAGGACGTGAGCCTTGTGTGTTACAAAATCAGGACAGCAGGCATTGCAGTGGCTCCTGCTTCAGAAAGGCACCTTGAAGAACAGCACTAGGAGCTAACGGAGGGCACCAGGGGTATGGGGGCCAGTGGTGCAATGGATAAGGCGCCTGACTAGGAGTCAGAAGGTTGTGGGTTCCACTGCCATCCGGCTGGGCTCCCAACTCTGTGCTTTGTTTCTTTGAATTACATTTAAATTCCCTTGGCCTTCACTGCTCGCAATAGACTTTTGATTTTATGTGGGGCGGGCCCGGTTGCACAGCAAGGAAACACCAGGCGCCATCTCGAAGCACCACCAGTAGGGGTCCCTCCAGAAGGCCCCAACAAGCAGCAGATGATTTCTATGCATGTGTGCGTCCTGTCCTTCAATGGGTGGGGGTTGGCTTGTGTTGGACACAGTCCCAGGGCAGCCCTTCACGTCCCTGATCGGCCACGATCGGCCAGAGACCTCTCTGTGAGCGCCGCAGGCGAGCCTTCTCGGGACCTCAGCAACTGAGGGGCACATTTCCAAATGAGGGAGACATTTCCAGAAAGCGCACCAGGGAACGGCTCGGCCTCTGCTCCGTGGCCCAACCCAGCCTGGTCCTTCTCCAACCAGCTGGGAGCTGTCCAAAAGCCGGTGGGCCTGGCGGAATGGGCTCCCAGCAGGCCCTGGCTGACTGGTGATTTGCATACACACAGACACACGCACGCACGCACACTCTCTCTCGTGCTATCTGCTGCCTTTCAGACCCTGCCACCCCTCGCTTGCTTTAAAGGAGCAGTTGGCGAATGACACTGAGCAAAGAATGCACAAGTGGGTAAAGAGATCACACACCTAGAGGCAGCCAGCTCTCATGAAGAGTAGGGCCTAGAAGCAGTGAAGCTTGAGGGGCTGTGCGCTCTTTGCCATGAGCCCCTAGAGGCGGATCATATAGAAAGCGCTATATAGAAATGAGCAGCCAGCAGAGGACAAGGCAGCCGCTCTTGGTGCAGCACAGAGAGGATCAAGAGAAACGGGAAGGGCTTCCGCGGCAGCGAGCAAGCACAAGACCAGCACGGGAGCGGGGCCCCTTTTATTCTGTCAATAAAAGGTATTTCTCTCCTGGCACGCACGTGTCTAAAAATATGGAACGCTTCACGAATTTGCGTGTCATCCTTGCGCAGGGGCCATGCTAATCTTCTCTGTATCGTTCCAATTTTAGTATATGTGCTGCCGAAGCGAGCACACACTTGGGGCTGAACTGGCCAGTGTATAAAAGCCAGCGCATCGGCTGCCTATTGACCTAGGTTGACTTGTTATGCTCTAACTTTGGCAAGAAACTGTTTGGTTCTGGGGCCGGTATGGAACCAAGAGGCAAAGACCAACGACCCAAGCTTCCTCGCTGCTGGTTTGGCCCAAAAGGAAAGGTTCCGTGTGCTTGGCTATTGCAATGCAGGAAGAAAGGATCATGGTCCAGGCTGCATGCAAAGTGGCACCTCCCGTCATAATGCCTGGGTGATGGGTGCTGTGTGCCTGGACGCATCACAATAGTCCCACAAGCCAGAGAAAAGCCAGAGGGCCTGTGAGGGTTTGCTTGGGGGGGGCCCTGTTGAATTCCAGGATAGGCAAGGTGAGGCAGCGGCCTAGTGCGCGGACCCCCGAGAGCCCCGGATTGCTGCTGCCCCCGCCTTCAAGCCAGAGATGCATTTTCAAACCGATGTAAGTTTACGTTTGGCTGCTGGCTTCAGCGACGGTGGCTTCAAAGTCCCGCCGGGTCTGCTTTCCTTTGGTAGGGCCAGGAAGCCTCTTACAACAGGTATTGGCTGCCTGTCGCCTGCTTTTATCAACTGTGCCAGGACGTGAGCCTTGTGTGTTACAAAATCAGGACAGCAGGCATTGCAGTGGCTCCTGCTTCAGAAAGGCACCTTGAAGAACAGCACTAGGAGCTAACGGAGGGCACCAGGGGTATGGGGGCCAGTGGTGCAATGGATAAGGCGCCTGACTAGGAGTCAGAAGGTTGTGGGTTCCACTGCCATCCGGCTGGGCTCCCAACTCTGTGCTTTGTTTCTTTGAATTACATTTAAATTCCCTTGGCCTTCACTGCTCGCAATAGACTTTTGATTTTATGTGGGGCGGGCCCGGTTTCACAGCAAGGAAACACCAGGCGCCATCTCGAAGCACCACCAGTAGGGGTCCCTCCAGAAGGCCCCAACAAGCAGCAGATGATTTCTATGCATGTGTGCGTCCTGTCCTTCAATGGGTGGGGGTTGGCTTGTGTTGGACACAGTCCCAGGGCAGCCCTTCACGTCCCTGATCGGCCACGATCGGCCAGAGACCTCTCTGTGAGCGCCGCAGGCGAGCCTTCTCGGGACCTCAGCAACTGAGGGGCACATTTCCAAATGAGGGAGACATTTCCAGAAAGCGCACCAGGGAACGGCTCGGCCTCTGCTCCGTGGCCCAACCCAGCCTGGTCCTTCTCCAACCAGCTGGGAGCTGTCCAAAAGCCGGTGGGCCTGGCGGAATGGGCTCCCAGCAGGCCCTGGCTGACTGGTGATTTGCATACACACAGACACACGCACGCACGCACACTCTCTCTCGTGCTATCTGCTGCCTTTCAGACCCTGCCACCCCTCGCTTGCTTTAAAGGAGCAGTTGGCGAATGACACTGAGCAAAGAATGCACAAGTGGGTAAAGAGATCACACACCTAGAGGCAGCCAGCTCTCATGAAGAGTAGGGCCTAGAAGCAGTGAAGCTTGAGGGGCTGTGCGCTCTTTGCCATGAGCCCCTAGAGGCGGATCATATAGAAAGCGCTATATAGAAATGAGCAGCCAGCAGAGGACAAGGCAGCCGCTCTTGGTGCAGCACAGAGAGGATCAAGAGAAACGAGAAGGGCTTCCGCGGCAGCGAGCAAGCACAAGACCAGCACGGCAGCGGGGCCCCTTTTATTCTGTCAATAAAAGGTATTTCTCTCCTGGCACGCACGTGTCTAAAAATATGGAACGCTTCACGAATTTGCGTGTCATCCTTGCGCAGGGGCCATGCTAATCTTCTCTGTATCGTTCCAATTTTAGTATATGTGCTGCCGAAGCGAGCACACACTTGGGGCTGAACTGGCCAGTGTATAAAAGCCAGCGCATCGGCTGCCTATTGACCTAGGTTGACTTGTTATGCTCTAACTTTGGCAAGAAACTGTTTGGTTCTGGGGCCGGTATGGAACCAAGAGGCAAAGACCAACGACCCAAGCTTCCTCGCTGCTGGTTTGGCCCAAAAGGAAAGGTTCCGTGTGCTTGGCTATTGCAATGCAGGAAGAAAGGATCATGGTCCAGGCTGCATGCAAAGTGGCACCTCCCGTCATAATGCCTGGGTGATGGGTGCTGTGTGCCTGGACGCATCACAATAGTCCCACAAGCCAGAGAAAAGCCAGAGGGCCTGTGAGGGTTTGCTTGGGGGGGGCCCTGTTGAATTCCAGGATAGGCAAGGTGAGGCAGCGGCCTAGTGCGCGGACCCCCGAGAGCCCCGGATTGCTGCTGCCCCCGCCTTCAAGCCAGAGATGCATTTTCAAACCGATGTAAGTTTACGTTTGGCTGCTGGCTTCAGCGACGGTGGCTTCAAAGTCCCGCCGGGTCTGCTTTCCTTTGGTAGGGCCAGGAAGCCTCTTACAACAGGTATTGGCTGCCTGTCGCCTGCTTTTATCAACTGTGCCAGGACGTGAGCCTTGTGTGTTACAAAATCAGGACAGCAGGCATTGCAGTGGCTCCTGCTTCAGAAAGGCACCTTGAAGAACAGCACTAGGAGCTAACGGAGGGCACCAGGGGTATGGGGGCCAGTGGTGCAATGGATAAGGCGCCTGACTAGGAGTCAGAAGGTTGTGGGTTCCACTGCCATCCGGCTGGGCTCCCAACTCTGTGCTTTGTTTCTTTGAATTACATTTAAATTCCCTTGGCCTTCACTGCTCGCAATAGACTTTTGATTTTATGTGGGGCGGGCCCGGTTGCACAGCAAGGAAACACCAGGCGCCATCTCGAAGCACCACCAGTAGGGGTCCCTCCAGAAGGCCCCAACAAGCAGCAGATGATTTCTATGCATGTGTGCGTCCTGTCCTTCAATGGGTGGGGGTTGGCTTGTGTTGGACACAGTCCCAGGGCAGCCCTTCACGTCCCTGATCGGCCACGATCGGCCAGAGACCTCTCTGTGAGCGCCGCAGGCGAGCCTTCTCGGGACCTCAGCAACTGAGGGGCACATTTCCAAATGAGGGAGACATTTCCAGAAAGCGCACCAGGGAACGGCTCAGCCTCTGCTTCGTGGCCTAACCCAGCCTGGTCCTTCTCCAACCATCTGGGAGCTGTCCAAAAGCCGGTGGGCCTGGCGGAATGGGCTCCCAGCAGGCCCTGGCTGACTGGTGATTTGCATACACACAGACACACGCACGCACGCACACTCTCTCTCGTGCTATCTGCTGCCTTTCAGACCCTGCCACCCCTCGCTTGCTTTAAAGGAGCAGTTGGCGAATGACACTGAGCAAAGAATGCACAAGTGGGTAAAGAGATCACACACCTAGAGGCAGCCAGCTCTCATGAAGAGTAGGGCCTAGAAGCAGTGAAGCTTGAGGGGCTGTGCGCTCTTTGCCATGAGCCCCTAGAGGCGGATTATATAGAAAGCGCTATATAGAAATGAGCAGCCAGCAGAGGACAAGGCAGCCGCTCTCGGTGCAGCACAGCACAGAGAGGATCAAGAGAAACGGGAAGGGCTTCCGCGGCAGCGAGCAAGCACAAGACCAGCACGGGAGCGGGGCCCCTTTTATTCTGTCAATAAAAGGTATTTCTCTCCTGGCACGCACGTGTCTAAAAATATGGAACGCTTCACGAATTTGCGTGTCATCCTTGCGCAGGGGCCATGCTAATCTTCTCTGTATCGTTCCAATTTTAGTATATGTGCTGCCGAAGCGAGCACACACTTGGGGCTGAACTGGCCAGTGTATAAAAGCCAGCGCATCGGCTGCCTATTGACCTAGGTTGACTTGTTATGCTCTAACTTTGGCAAGAAACTGTTTGGTTCTGGGGCCGGTATGGAACCAAGAGGCAAAGACCAACGACCCAAGCTTCCTCGCTGCTGGTTTGGCCCAAAAGGAAAGGTTCCGTGTGCTTGGCTATTGCAATGCAGGAAGAAAGGATCATGGTCCAGGCTGCATGCAAAGTGGCACCTCCCGTCATAATGCCTGGGTGATGGGTGCTGTGTGCCTGGACGCATCACAATAGTCCCACAAGCCAGAGAAAAGCCAGAGGGCCTGTGAGGGTTTGCTTGGGGGGGGCCCTGTTGAATTCCAGGATAGGCAAGGTGAGGCAGCGGCCTAGTGCGCGGACCCCCGAGAGCCCCGGATTGCTGCTGCCCCCGCCTTCAAGCCAGAGATGCATTTTCAAACCGATGTAAGTTTACGTTTGGCTGCTGGCTTCAGCGACGGTGGCTTCAAAGTCCCGCCGGGTCTGCTTTCCTTTGGTAGGGCCAGGAAGCCTCTTACAACAGGTATTGGCTGCCTGTCGCCTGCTTTTATCAACTGTGCCAGGACGTGAGCCTTGTGTTTTACAAAATCAGGACAGCAGGCATTGCAGTGGCTCCTGCTTCAGAAAGGCACCTTGAAGAACAGCACTAGGAGCTAACGGAGGGCACCAGGGGTATGGGGGCCAGTGGTGCAATGGATAAGGCGCCTGACTAGGAGTCAGAAGGTTGTGGGTTCCACTGCCATCCGGCTGGGCTCCCAACTCTGTGCTTTGTTTCTTTGAATTACATTTAAATTCCCTTGGCCTTCACTGCTCGCAATAGACTTTTGATTTTATGTGGGGCGGGCCCGGTTGCACAGCAAGGAAACACCAGGCGCCATCTCGAAGCACCACCAGTAGGGGTCCCTCCAGAAGGCCCCAACAAGCAGCAGATGATTTCTATGCATGTGTGCGTCCTGTCCTTCAATGGGTGGGGGTTGGCTTGTGTTGGACACAGTCCCAGGGCAGCCCTTCACGTCCCTGATCGGCCACGATCGGCCAGAGACCTCTCTGGTGAGCGCCGCAGGCGAGCCTTCTCGGGACCTCAGCAACTGAGGGGCACATTTCCAAATGAGGGAGACATTTCCAGAAAGCGCACCAGGGAACGGCTCAGCCTCTGCTTCGTGGCCTAACCCAGCCTGGTCCTTCTCCAACCATCTGGGAGCTGTCCAAAAGCCGGTGGGCCTGGCGGAATGGGCTCCCAGCAGGCCCTGGCTGACTGGTGATTTGCATACACACAGACACACGCACGCACGCACACTCTCTCTCGTGCTATCTGCTGCCTTTCAGACCCTGCCACCCCTCGCTTGCTTTAAAGGAGCAGTTGGCGAATGACACTGAGCAAAGAATGCACAAGTGGGTAAAGAGATCACACACCTAGAGGCAGCCAGCTCTCATGAAGAGTAGGGCCTAGAAGCAGTGAAGCTTGAGGGGCTGTGCGCTCTTTGCCATGAGCCCCTAGAGGCGGATTATATAGAAAGCGCTATATAGAAATGAGCAGCCAGCAGAGGACAAGGCAGCCGCTCTCGGTGCAGCACAGCACAGAGAGGATCAAGAGAAACGGGAAGGGCTTCCGCGGCAGCGAGCAAGCACAAGACCAGCACGGGAGCGGGGCCCCTTTTATTCTGTCAATAAAAGGTATTTCTCTCCTGGCACGCACGTGTCTAAAAATATGGAACGCTTCACGAATTTGCGTGTCATCCTTGCGCAGGGGCCATGCTAATCTTCTCTGTATCGTTCCAATTTTAGTATATGTGCTGCCGAAGCGAGCACACACTTGGGGCTGAACTGGCCAGTGTATAAAAGCCAGCGCATCGGCTGCCTATTGACCTAGGTTGACTTGTTATGCTCTAACTTTGGCAAGAAACTGTTTGGTTCTGGGGCCGGTATGGAACCAAGAGGCAAAGACCAACGACCCAAGCTTCCTCGCTGCTGGTTTGGCCCAAAAGGAAAGGTTCCGTGTGCTTGGCTATTGCAATGCAGGAAGAAAGGATCATGGTCCAGGCTGCATGCAAAGTGGCACCTCCCGTCATAATGCCTGGGTGATGGGTGCTGTGTGCCTGGACGCATCACAATAGTCCCACAAGCCAGAGAAAAGCCAGAGGGCCTGTGAGGGTTTGCTTGGGGGGGGCCCTGTTGAATTCCAGGATAGGCAAGGTGAGGCAGCGGCCTAGTGCGCGGACCCCCGAGAGCCCCGGATTGCTGCTGCCCCCGCCTTCAAGCCAGAGATGCATTTTCAAACCGATGTAAGTTTACGTTTGGCTGCTGGCTTCAGCGACGGTGGCTTCAAAGTCCCGCCGGGTCTGCTTTCCTTTGGTAGGGCCAGGAAGCCTCTTACAACAGGTATTGGCTGCCTGTCGCCTGCTTTTATCAACTGTGCCAGGACGTGAGCCTTGTGTGTTACAAAATCAGGACAGCAGGCATTGCAGTGGCTCCTGCTTCAGAAAGGCACCTTGAAGAACAGCACTAGGAGCTAACGGAGGGCACCAGGGGTATGGGGGCCAGTGGTGCAATGGATAAGGCGCCTGACTAGGAGTCAGAAGGTTGTGGGTTCCACTGCCATCCGGCTGGGCTCCCAACTCTGTGCTTTGTTTCTTTGAATTACATTTAAATTCCCTTGGCCTTCACTGCTCGCAATAGACTTTTGATTTTATGTGGGGCGGGCCCGGTTTCACAGCAAGGAAACACCAGGCGCCATCTCGAAGCACCACCAGTAGGGGTCCCTCCAGAAGGCCCCAACAAGCAGCAGATGATTTCTATGCATGTGTGCGTCCTGTCCTTCAATGGGTGGGGGTTGGCTTGTGTTGGACACAGTCCCAGGGCAGCCCTTCACGTCCCTGATCGGCCAGAGACCTCTCTGGTGAGCGCCGCAGGCGAGCCTTCTCGGGACCTCAGCAACTGAGGGGCACATTTCCAAATGAGGGAGACATTTCCAGAAAGCGCACCAGGGAACGGCTCAGCCTCTGCTTCGTGGCCTAACCCAGCCTGGTCCTTCTCCAACCATCTGGGAGCTGTCCAAAAGCCGGTGGGCCTGGCGGAATGGGCTCCCAGCAGGCCCTGGCTGACTGGTGATTTGCATACACACAGACACACGCACGCACGCACACTCTCTCTCGTGCTATCTGCTGCCTTTCAGACCCTGCCACCCCTCGCTTGCTTTAAAGGAGCAGTTGGCGAATGACACTGAGCAAAGAATGCACAAGTGGGTAAAGAGATCACACACCTAGAGGCAGCCAGCTCTCATGAAGAGTAGGGCCTAGAAGCAGTGAAGCTTGAGGGGCTGTGCGCTCTTTGCCATGAGCCCCTAGAGGCGGATCATATAGAAAGCGCTATATAGAAATGAGCAGCCAGCAGAGGACAAGGCAGCCGCTCTCGGTGCAGCACAGCACAGAGAGGATCAAGAGAAACGGGAAGGGCTTCCGCGGCAGCGAGCAAGCACAAGACCAGCACGGGAGCGGGGCCCCTTTTATTCTGTCAATAAAAGGTATTTCTCTCCTGGCACGCACGTGTCTAAAAATATGGAACGCTTCACGAATTTGCGTGTCATCCTTGCGCAGGGGCCATGCTAATCTTCTCTGTATCGTTCCAATTTTAGTATATGTGCTGCCGAAGCGAGCACACACTTGGGGCTGAACTGGCCAGTGTATAAAAGCCAGCGCATCGGCTGCCTATTGACCTAGGTTGACTTGTTATGCTCTAACTTTGGCAAGAAACTGTTTGGTTCTGGGGCCGGTATGGAACCAAGAGGCAAAGACCAACGACCCAAGCTTCCTCGCTGCTGGTTTGGCCCAAAAGGAAAGGTTCCGTGTGCTTGGCTATTGCAATGCAGGAAGAAAGGATCATGGTCCAGGCTGCATGCAAAGTGGCACCTCCCGTCATAATGCCTGGGTGATGGGTGCTGTGTGCCTGGACGCATCACAATAGTCCCACAAGCCAGAGAAAAGCCAGAGGGCCTGTGAGGGTTTGCTTGGGGGGGGCCCTGTTGAATTCCAGGATAGGCAAGGTGAGGCAGCGGCCTAGTGCGCGGACCCCCGAGAGCCCCGGATTGCTGCTGCCCCCGCCTTCAAGCCAGAGATGCATTTTCAAACCGATGTAAGTTTACGTTTGGCTGCTGGCTTCAGCGACGGTGGCTTCAAAGTCCCGCCGGGTCTGCTTTCCTTTGGTAGGGCCAGGAAGCCTCTTACAACAGGTATTGGCTGCCTGTCGCCTGCTTTTATCAACTGTGCCAGGACGTGAGCCTTGTGTGTTACAAAATCAGGACAGCAGGCATTGCAGTGGCTCCTGCTTCAGAAAGGCACCTTGAAGAACAGCACTAGGAGCTAACGGAGGGCACCAGGGGTATGGGGGCCAGTGGTGCAATGGATAAGGCGCCTGACTAGGAGTCAGAAGGTTGTGGGTTCCACTGCCATCCGGCTGGGCTCCCAACTCTGTGCTTTGTTTCTTTGAATTACATTTAAATTCCCTTGGCCTTCACTGCTCGCAATAGACTTTTGATTTTATGTGGGGCGGGCCCGGTTTCACAGCAAGGAAACACCAGGCGCCATCTCGAAGCACCACCAGTAGGGGTCCCTCCAGAAGGCCCCAACAAGCAGCAGATGATTTCTATGCATGTGTGCGTCCTGTCCTTCAATGGGTGGGGGTTGGCTTGTGTTGGACACAGTCCCAGGGCAGCCCTTCACGTCCCTGATCGGCCACGATCGGCCAGAGACCTCTCTGTGAGCGCCGCAGGCGAGCCTTCTCGGGACCTCAGCAACTGAGGGGCACATTTCCAAATGAGGGAGACATTTCCAGAAAGCGCACCAGGGAACGGCTCAGCCTCTGCTTCGTGGCCTAACCCAGCCTGGTCCTTCTCCAACCATCTGGGAGCTGTCCAAAAGCCGGTGGGCCTGGCGGAATGGGCTCCCAGCAGGCCCTGGCTGACTGGTGATTTGCATACACACAGACACACGCACGCACGCACACTCTCTCTCGTGCTATCTGCTGCCTTTCAGACCCTGCCACCCCTCGCTTGCTTTAAAGGAGCAGTTGGCGAATGACACTGAGCAAAGAATGCACAAGTGGGTAAAGAGATCACACACCTAGAGGCAGCCAGCTCTCATGAAGAGTAGGGCCTAGAAGCAGTGAAGCTTGAGGGGCTGTGCGCTCTTTGCCATGAGCCCCTAGAGGCGGATCATATAGAAAGCGCTATATAGAAATGAGCAGCCAGCAGAGGACAAGGCAGCCGCTCTCGGTGCAGCACAGCACAGAGAGGATCAAGAGAAACGGGAAGGGCTTCCGCGGCAGCGAGCAAGCACAAGACCAGCACGGGAGCGGGGCCCCTTTTATTCTGTCAATAAAAGGTATTTCTCTCCTGGCACGCACGTGTCTAAAAATATGGAACGCTTCACGAATTTGCGTGTCATCCTTGCGCAGGGGCCATGCTAATCTTCTCTGTATCGTTCCAATTTTAGTATATGTGCTGCCGAAGCGAGCACACACTTGGGGCTGAACTGGCCAGTGTATAAAAGCCAGCGCATCGGCTGCCTATTGACCTAGGTTGACTTGTTATGCTCTAACTTTGGCAAGAAACTGTTTGGTTCTGGGGCCGGTATGGAACCAAGAGGCAAAGACCAACGACCCAAGCTTCCTCGCTGCTGGTTTGGCCCAAAAGGAAAGGTTCCGTGTGCTTGGCTATTGCAATGCAGGAAGAAAGGATCATGGTCCAGGCTGCATGCAAAGTGGCACCTCCCGTCATAATGCCTGGGTGATGGGTGCTGTGTGCCTGGACGCATCACAATAGTCCCACAAGCCAGAGAAAAGCCAGAGGGCCTGTGAGGGTTTGCTTGGGGGGGGCCCTGTTGAATTCCAGGATAGGCAAGGTGAGGCAGCGGCCTAGTGCGCGGACCCCCGAGAGCCCCGGATTGCTGCTGCCCCCGCCTTCAAGCCAGAGATGCATTTTCAAACCGATGTAAGTTTACGTTTGGCTGCTGGCTTCAGCGACGGTGGCTTCAAAGTCCCGCCGGGTCTGCTTTCCTTTGGTAGGGCCAGGAAGCCTCTTACAACAGGTATTGGCTGCCTGTCGCCTGCTTTTATCAACTGTGCCAGGACGTGAGCCTTGTGTTTTACAAAATCAGGACAGCAGGCATTGCAGTGGCTCCTGCTTCAGAAAGGCACCTTGAAGAACAGCACTAGGAGCTAACGGAGGGCACCAGGGGTATGGGGGCCAGTGGTGCAATGGATAAGGCGCCTGACTAGGAGTCAGAAGGTTGTGGGTTCCACTGCCATCCGGCTGGGCTCCCAACTCTGTGCTTTGTTTCTTTGAATTACATTTAAATTCCCTTGGCCTTCACTGCTCGCAATAGACTTTTGATTTTATGTGGGGCGGGCCCGGTTGCACAGCAAGGAAACACCAGGCGCCATCTCGAAGCACCACCAGTAGGGGTCCCTCCAGAAGGCCCCAACAAGCAGCAGATGATTTCTATGCATGTGTGCGTCCTGTCCTTCAATGGGTGGGGGTTGGCTTGTGTTGGACACAGTCCCAGGGCAGCCCTTCACGTCCCTGATCGGCCACGATCGGCCAGAGACCTCTCTGGTGAGCGCCGCAGGCGAGCCTTCTCGGGACCTCAGCAACTGAGGGGCACATTTCCAAATGAGGGAGACATTTCCAGAAAGCGCACCAGGGAACGGCTCGGCCTCTGCTTCGTGGCCTAACCCAGCCTGGTCCTTCTCCAACCATCTGGGAGCTGTCCAAAAGCCGGTGGGCCTGGCGGAATGGGCTCCCAGCAGGCCCTGGCTGACTGGTGATTTGCATACACACAGACACACGCACGCACGCACACTCTCTCTCGTGCTATCTGCTGCCTTTCAGACCCTGCCACCCCTCGCTTGCTTTAAAGGAGCAGTTGGCGAATGACACTGAGCAAAGAATGCACAAGTGGGTAAAGAGATCACACACCTAGAGGCAGCCAGCTCTCATGAAGAGTAGGGCCTAGAAGCAGTGAAGCTTGAGGGGCTGTGCGCTCTTTGCCATGAGCCCCTAGAGGCGGATCATATAGAAAGCGCTATATAGAAATGAGCAGCCAGCAGAGGACAAGGCAGCCGCTCTCGGTGCAGCACAGCACAGAGAGGATCAAGAGAAACGGGAAGGGCTTCCGCGGCAGCGAGCAAGCACAAGACCAGCACGGGAGCGGGGCCCCTTTTATTCTGTCAATAAAAGGTATTTCTCTCCTGGCACGCACGTGTCTAAAAATATGGAACGCTTCACGAATTTGCGTGTCATCCTTGCGCAGGGGCCATGCTAATCTTCTCTGTATCGTTCCAATTTTAGTATATGTGCTGCCGAAGCGAGCACACACTTGGGGCTGAACTGGCCAGTGTATAAAAGCCAGCGCATCGGCTGCCTTTTGACCTAGGTTGACTTGTTATGCTCTAACTTTGGCAAGAAACTGTTTGGTTCTGGGGCCGGTATGGAACCAAGAGGCAAAGACCAACGACCCAAGCTTCCTCGCTGCTGGTTTGGCCCAAAAGGAAAGGTTCCGTGTGCTTGGCTATTGCAATGCAGGAAGAAAGGATCATGGTCCAGGCTGCATGCAAAGTGGCACCTCCCGTCATAATGCCTGGGTGATGGGTGCTGTGTGCCTGGACGCATCACAATAGTCCCACAAGCCAGAGAAAAGCCAGAGGGCCTGTGAGGGTTTGCTTGGGGGGGGCCCTGTTGAATTCCAGGATAGGCAAGGTGAGGCAGCGGCCTAGTGCGCGGACCCCCGAGAGCCCCGGATTGCTGCTGCCCCCGCCTTCAAGCCAGAGATGCATTTTCAAACCGATGTAAGTTTACGTTTGGCTGCTGGCTTCAGCGACGGTGGCTTCAAAGTCCCGCCGGGTCTGCTTTCCTTTGGTAGGGCCAGGAAGCCTCTTACAACAGGTATTGGCTGCCTGTCGCCTGCTTTTATCAACTGTGCCAGGACGTGAGCCTTGTGTGTTACAAAATCAGGACAGCAGGCATTGCAGTGGCTCCTGCTTCAGAAAGGCACCTTGAAGAACAGCACTAGGAGCTAACGGAGGGCACCAGGGGTATGGGGGCCAGTGGTGCAATGGATAAGGCGCCTGACTAGGAGTCAGAAGGTTGTGGGTTCCACTGCCATCCGGCTGGGCTCCCAACTCTGTGCTTTGTTTCTTTGAATTACATTTAAATTCCCTTGGCCTTCACTGCTCGCAATAGACTTTTGATTTTATGTGGGGCGGGCCCGGTTGCACAGCAAGGAAACACCAGGCGCCATCTCGAAGCACCACCAGTAGGGGTCCCTCCAGAAGGCCCCAACAAGCAGCAGATGATTTCTATGCATGTGTGCGTCCTGTCCTTCAATGGGTGGGGGTTGGCTTGTGTTGGACACAGTCCCAGGGCAGCCCTTCACGTCCCTGATCGGCCACGATCGGCCAGAGACCTCTCTGTGAGCGCCGCAGGCGAGCCTTCTCGGGACCTCAGCAACTGAGGGGCACATTTCCAAATGAGGGAGACATTTCCAGAAAGCGCACCAGGGAACGGCTCGGCCTCTGCTCCGTGGCCCAACCCAGCCTGGTCCTTCTCCAACCAGCTGGGAGCTGTCCAAAAGCCGGTGGGCCTGGCGGAATGGGCTCCCAGCAGGCCCTGGCTGACTGGTGATTTGCATACACACAGACACACGCACGCACGCACACTCTCTCTCGTGCTATCTGCTGCCTTTCAGACCCTGCCACCCCTCGCTTGCTTTAAAGGAGCAGTTGGCGAATGACACTGAGCAAAGAATGCACAAGTGGGTAAAGAGATCACACACCTAGAGGCAGCCAGCTCTCATGAAGAGTAGGGCCTAGAAGCAGTGAAGCTTGAGGGGCTGTGCGCTCTTTGCCATGAGCCCCTAGAGGCGGATCATATAGAAAGCGCTATATAGAAATGAGCAGCCAGCAGAGGACAAGGCAGCCGCTCTTGGTGCAGCACAGAGAGGATCAAGAGAAACGGGAAGGGCTTCCGCGGCAGCGAGCAAGCACAAGACCAGCACGGGAGCGGGGCCCCTTTTATTCTGTCAATAAAAGGTATTTCTCTCCTGGCACGCACGTGTCTAAAAATATGGAACGCTTCACGAATTTGCGTGTCATCCTTGCGCAGGGGCCATGCTAATCTTCTCTGTATCGTTCCAATTTTAGTATATGTGCTGCCGAAGCGAGCACACACTTGGGGCTGAACTGGCCAGTGTATAAAAGCCAGCGCATCGGCTGCCTATTGACCTAGGTTGACTTGTTATGCTCTAACTTTGGCAAGAAACTGTTTGGTTCTGGGGCCGGTATGGAACCAAGAGGCAAAGACCAACGACCCAAGCTTCCTCGCTGCTGGTTTGGCCCAAAAGGAAAGGTTCCGTGTGCTTGGCTATTGCAATGCAGGAAGAAAGGATCATGGTCCAGGCTGCATGCAAAGTGGCACCTCCCGTCATAATGCCTGGGTGATGGGTGCTGTGTGCCTGGACGCATCACAATAGTCCCACAAGCCAGAGAAAAGCCAGAGGGCCTGTGAGGGTTTGCTTGGGGGGGGCCCTGTTGAATTCCAGGATAGGCAAGGTGAGGCAGCGGCCTAGTGCGCGGACCCCCGAGAGCCCCGGATTGCTGCTGCCCCCGCCTTCAAGCCAGAGATGCATTTTCAAACCGATGTAAGTTTACGTTTGGCTGCTGGCTTCAGCGACGGTGGCTTCAAAGTCCCGCCGGGTCTGCTTTCCTTTGGTAGGGCCAGGAAGCCTCTTACAACAGGTATTGGCTGCCTGTCGCCTGCTTTTATCAACTGTGCCAGGACGTGAGCCTTGTGTGTTACAAAATCAGGACAGCAGGCATTGCAGTGGCTCCTGCTTCAGAAAGGCACCTTGAAGAACAGCACTAGGAGCTAACGGAGGGCACCAGGGGTATGGGGGCCAGTGGTGCAATGGATAAGGCGCCTGACTAGGAGTCAGAAGGTTGTGGGTTCCACTGCCATCCGGCTGGGCTCCCAACTCTGTGCTTTGTTTCTTTGAATTACATTTAAATTCCCTTGGCCTTCACTGCTCGCAATAGACTTTTGATTTTATGTGGGGCGGGCCCGGTTTCACAGCAAGGAAACACCAGGCGCCATCTCGAAGCACCACCAGTAGGGGTCCCTCCAGAAGGCCCCAACAAGCAGCAGATGATTTCTATGCATGTGTGCGTCCTGTCCTTCAATGGGTGGGGGTTGGCTTGTGTTGGACACAGTCCCAGGGCAGCCCTTCACGTCCCTGATCGGCCACGATCGGCCAGAGACCTCTCTGTGAGCGCCGCAGGCGAGCCTTCTCGGGACCTCAGCAACTGAGGGGCACATTTCCAAATGAGGGAGACATTTCCAGAAAGCGCACCAGGGAACGGCTCGGCCTCTGCTCCGTGGCCCAACCCAGCCTGGTCCTTCTCCAACCAGCTGGGAGCTGTCCAAAAGCCGGTGGGCCTGGCGGAATGGGCTCCCAGCAGGCCCTGGCTGACTGGTGATTTGCATACACACAGACACACGCACGCACGCACACTCTCTCTCGTGCTATCTGCTGCCTTTCAGACCCTGCCACCCCTCGCTTGCTTTAAAGGAGCAGTTGGCGAATGACACTGAGCAAAGAATGCACAAGTGGGTAAAGAGATCACACACCTAGAGGCAGCCAGCTCTCATGAAGAGTAGGGCCTAGAAGCAGTGAAGCTTGAGGGGCTGTGCGCTCTTTGCCATGAGCCCCTAGAGGCGGATCATATAGAAAGCGCTATATAGAAATGAGCAGCCAGCAGAGGACAAGGCAGCCGCTCTTGGTGCAGCACAGAGAGGATCAAGAGAAACGAGAAGGGCTTCCGCGGCAGCGAGCAAGCACAAGACCAGCACGGCAGCGGGGCCCCTTTTATTCTGTCAATAAAAGGTATTTCTCTCCTGGCACGCACGTGTCTAAAAATATGGAACGCTTCACGAATTTGCGTGTCATCCTTGCGCAGGGGCCATGCTAATCTTCTCTGTATCGTTCCAATTTTAGTATATGTGCTGCCGAAGCGAGCACACACTTGGGGCTGAACTGGCCAGTGTATAAAAGCCAGCGCATCGGCTGCCTATTGACCTAGGTTGACTTGTTATGCTCTAACTTTGGCAAGAAACTGTTTGGTTCTGGGGCCGGTATGGAACCAAGAGGCAAAGACCAACGACCCAAGCTTCCTCGCTGCTGGTTTGGCCCAAAAGGAAAGGTTCCGTGTGCTTGGCTATTGCAATGCAGGAAGAAAGGATCATGGTCCAGGCTGCATGCAAAGTGGCACCTCCCGTCATAATGCCTGGGTGATGGGTGCTGTGTGCCTGGACGCATCACAATAGTCCCACAAGCCAGAGAAAAGCCAGAGGGCCTGTGAGGGTTTGCTTGGGGGGGGCCCTGTTGAATTCCAGGATAGGCAAGGTGAGGCAGCGGCCTAGTGCGCGGACCCCCGAGAGCCCCGGATTGCTGCTGCCCCCGCCTTCAAGCCAGAGATGCATTTTCAAACCGATGTAAGTTTACGTTTGGCTGCTGGCTTCAGCGACGGTGGCTTCAAAGTCCCGCCGGGTCTGCTTTCCTTTGGTAGGGCCAGGAAGCCTCTTACAACAGGTATTGGCTGCCTGTCGCCTGCTTTTATCAACTGTGCCAGGACGTGAGCCTTGTGTGTTACAAAATCAGGACAGCAGGCATTGCAGTGGCTCCTGCTTCAGAAAGGCACCTTGAAGAACAGCACTAGGAGCTAACGGAGGGCACCAGGGGTATGGGGGCCAGTGGTGCAATGGATAAGGCGCCTGACTAGGAGTCAGAAGGTTGTGGGTTCCACTGCCATCCGGCTGGGCTCCCAACTCTGTGCTTTGTTTCTTTGAATTACATTTAAATTCCCTTGGCCTTCACTGCTCGCAATAGACTTTTGATTTTATGTGGGGCGGGCCCGGTTGCACAGCAAGGAAACACCAGGCGCCATCTCGAAGCACCACCAGTAGGGGTCCCTCCAGAAGGCCCCAACAAGCAGCAGATGATTTCTATGCATGTGTGCGTCCTGTCCTTCAATGGGTGGGGGTTGGCTTGTGTTGGACACAGTCCCAGGGCAGCCCTTCACGTCCCTGATCGGCCACGATCGGCCAGAGACCTCTCTGTGAGCGCCGCAGGCGAGCCTTCTCGGGACCTCAGCAACTGAGGGGCACATTTCCAAATGAGGGAGACATTTCCAGAAAGCGCACCAGGGAACGGCTCAGCCTCTGCTTCGTGGCCTAACCCAGCCTGGTCCTTCTCCAACCATCTGGGAGCTGTCCAAAAGCCGGTGGGCCTGGCGGAATGGGCTCCCAGCAGGCCCTGGCTGACTGGTGATTTGCATACACACAGACACACGCACGCACGCACACTCTCTCTCGTGCTATCTGCTGCCTTTCAGACCCTGCCACCCCTCGCTTGCTTTAAAGGAGCAGTTGGCGAATGACACTGAGCAAAGAATGCACAAGTGGGTAAAGAGATCACACACCTAGAGGCAGCCAGCTCTCATGAAGAGTAGGGCCTAGAAGCAGTGAAGCTTGAGGGGCTGTGCGCTCTTTGCCATGAGCCCTTAGAGGCGGATCATATAGAAAGCGCTATATAGAAATGAGCAGCCAGCAGAGGACAAGGCAGCCGCTCTCGGTGCAGCACAGCACAGAGAGGATCAAGAGAAACGGGAAGGGCTTCCGCGGCAGCGAGCAAGCACAAGACCAGCACGGGAGCGGGGCCCCTTTTATTCTGTCAATAAAAGGTATTTCTCTCCTGGCACGCACGTGTCTAAAAATATGGAACGCTTCACGAATTTGCGTGTCATCCTTGCGCAGGGGCCATGCTAATCTTCTCTGTATCGTTCCAATTTTAGTATATGTGCTGCCGAAGCGAGCACACACTTGGGGCTGAACTGGCCAGTGTATAAAAGCCAGCGCATCGGCTGCCTATTGACCTAGGTTGACTTGTTATGCTCTAACTTTGGCAAGAAACTGTTTGGTTCTGGGGCCGGTATGGAACCAAGAGGCAAAGACCAACGACCCAAGCTTCCTCGCTGCTGGTTTGGCCCAAAAGGAAAGGTTCCGTGTGCTTGGCTATTGCAATGCAGGAAGAAAGGATCATGGTCCAGGCTGCATGCAAAGTGGCACCTCCCGTCATAATGCCTGGGTGATGGGTGCTGTGTGCCTGGACGCATCACAATAGTCCCACAAGCCAGAGAAAAGCCAGAGGGCCTGTGAGGGTTTGCTTGGGGGGGGCCCTGTTGAATTCCAGGATAGGCAAGGTGAGGCAGCGGCCTAGTGCGCGGACCCCCGAGAGCCCCGGATTGCTGCTGCCCCCGCCTTCAAGCAAGAGATGCATTTTCAAACCGATGTAAGTTTACGTTTGGCTGCTGGCTTCAGCGACGGTGGCTTCAAAGTCCCGCCGGGTCTGCTTTCCTTTGGTAGGGCCAGGAAGCCTCTTACAACAGGTATTGGCTGCCTGTCGCCTGCTTTTATCAACTGTGCCAGGACGTGAGCCTTGTGTGTTACAAAATCAGGACAGCAGGCATTGCAGTGGCTCCTGCTTCAGAAAGGCACCTTGAAGAACAGCACTAGGAGCTAACGGAGGGCACCAGGGGTATGGGGGCCAGTGGTGCAATGGATAAGGCGCCTGACTAGGAGTCAGAAGGTTGTGGGTTCCTCTGCCATCCGGCTGGGCTCCCAACTCTGTGCTTTGTTTCTTTGAATTACATTTAAATTCCCTTGGCCTTCACTGCTCGCAATAGACTTTTGATTTTATGTGGGGCGGGCCCGGTTGCACAGCAAGGAAACACCAGGCGCCATCTCGAAGCACCACCAGTAGGGGTCCCTCCAGAAGGCCCCAACAAGCAGCAGATGATTTCTATGCATGTGTGCGTCCTGTCCTTCAATGGGTGGGGGTTGGCTTGTGTTGGACACAGTCCCAGGGCAGCCCTTCACGTCCCTGATCGGCCACGATCGGCCAGAAACCTCTCTGGTGAGCGCCGCAGGCGAGCCTTCTCGGGACCTCAGCAACTGAGGGGCACATTTCCAAATGAGGGAGACATTTCCAGAAAGCGCACCAGGGAACGGCTCGGCCTCTGCTTCGTGGCCTAACCCAGCCTGGTCCTTCTCCAACCATCTGGGAGCTGTCCAAAAGCCGGTGGGCCTGGCGGAATGGGCTCCCAGCAGGCCCTGGCTGACTGGTGATTTGCATACACACAGACACACGCACGCACGCACACTCTCTCTCGTGCTATCTGCTGCCTTTCAGACCCTGCCACCCCTCGCTTGCTTTAAAGGAGCAGTTGGCGAATGACACTGAGCAAAGAATGCACAAGTGGGTAAAGAGATCACACACCTAGAGGCAGCCAGCTCTCATGAAGAGTAGGGCCTAGAAGCAGTGAAGCTTGAGGGGCTGTGCGCTCTTTGCCATGAGCCCCTAGAGGCGGATCATATAGAAAGCGCTATATAGAAATGAGCAGCCAGCAGAGGACAAGGCAGCCGCTCTTGGTGCAGCACAGAGAGGATCAAGAGAAAAGGGAAGGGCTTCCGCGGCAGCGAGCAAGCACAAGACCAGCACGGGAGCGGGGCCCCTTTTATTCTGTCAATAAAAGGTATTTCTCTCCTGGCACGCACGTGTCTAAAAATATGGAACGCTTCACGAATTTGCGTGTCATCCTTGCGCAGGGGCCATGCTAATCTTCTCTGTATCGTTCCAATTTTAGTATATGTGCTGCCGAAGCGAGCACACACTTGGGGCTGAACTGGCCAGTGTATAAAAGCCAGCGCATCGGCTGCCTATTGACCTAGGTTGACTTGTTATGCTCTAACTTTGGCAAGAAACTGTTTGGTTCTGGGGCCGGGATGAAAGCAAGAGGCAAAGACCAACGACCCAAGCTTCCTCGCTGCTGGTTTGGCCCAAAAGGAAAGGTTCCGTGTGCTTGGCTATTGCAATGCAGGAAGAAAGGATCATGGTCCAGGCTGCATGCAAAGTGGCACCTCCCGTCATAATGCCTGGGTGATGGGTGCTGTGTGCCTGGACGCATCACAATAGTCCCACAAGCCAGAGAAAAGCCAGAGGGCCTGTGAGGGTTTGCTTGGGGGGGCACTGTTGAGTTCCAGGATAAGGCAAGGTGAGGCAGCGGCCTAGTGCGCGGACCCCCGAGAGCCCCGGATTGCTGCTGCCCCCGCCTTCAAGCCAGAGATGCATTTTCAAACCGATGTAAGTTTACGTTTGGCTGCTGGCTTCAGCGACGGTGGCTTCAAAGTCCCGCCGGGTCTGCTTTCCTTTGGTAGGGCCAGGAAGCCTCTTACAACAGGTATTGGCTGCCTGTCGCCTGCTTTTATCAACTGTGCCAGGACGTGAGCCTTGTGTGTTACAAAATCAGGACAGCAGGCATTGCAGTGGCTCCTGCTTCAGAAAGGCACCTTGAAGAACAGCACTAGGAGCTAACGGAGGGCACCAGGGGTATGGGGGCCAGTGGTGCAATGGATAAGGCGCCTGACTAGGAGTCAGAAGGTTGTGGGTTCCACTGCCATCCGGCTGGGCTCCCAACTCTGTGCTTTGTTTCTTTGAATTACATTTAAATTCCCTTGGCCTTCACTGCTCGCAATAGACTTTTGATTTTATGTGGGGCGGGCCCGGTTGCACAGCAAGGAAACACCAGGCGCCATCTCGAAGCACCACCAGTAGGGGTCCCTCCAGAAGGCCCCAACAAGCAGCAGATGATTTCTATGCATGTGTGCGTCCTGTCCTTCAATGGGTGGGGGTTGGCTTGTGTTGGACACAGTCCCAGGGCAGCCCTTCACGTCCCTGATCGGCCACGATCGGCCAGAGACCTCTCTGTGAGCGCCGCAGGCGAGCCTTCTCGGGACCTCAGCAACTGAGGGGCACATTTCCAAATGAGGGAGACATTTCCAGAAAGCGCACCAGGGAACGGCTCAGCCTCTGCTTCGTGGCCTAACCCAGCCTGGTCCTTCTCCAACCATCTGGGAGCTGTCCAAAAGCCGGTGGGCCTGGCGGAATGGGCTCCCAGCAGGCCCTGGCTGACTGGTGATTTGCATACACACAGACACACGCACGCACGCACACTCTCTCTCGTGCTATCTGCTGCCTTTCAGACCCTGCCACCCCTCGCTTGCTTTAAAGGAGCAGTTGGCGAATGACACTGAGCAAAGAATGCACAAGTGGGTAAAGAGATCACACACCTAGAGGCAGCCAGCTCTCATGAAGAGTAGGGCCTAGAAGCAGTGAAGCTTGAGGGGCTGTGCGCTCTTTGCCATGAGCCCTTAGAGGCGGATCATATAGAAAGCGCTATATAGAAATGAGCAGCCAGCAGAGGACAAGGCAGCCGCTCTCGGTGCAGCACAGCACAGAGAGGATCAAGAGAAACGGGAAGGGCTTCCGCGGCAGCGAGCAAGCACAAGACCAGCACGGGAGCGGGGCCCCTTTTATTCTGTCAATAAAAGGTATTTCTCTCCTGGCACGCACGTGTCTAAAAATATGGAACGCTTCACGAATTTGCGTGTCATCCTTGCGCAGGGGCCATGCTAATCTTCTCTGTATCGTTCCAATTTTAGTATATGTGCTGCCGAAGCGAGCACACACTTGGGGCTGAACTGGCCAGTGTATAAAAGCCAGCGCATCGGCTGCCTATTGACCTAGGTTGACTTGTTATGCTCTAACTTTGGCAAGAAACTGTTTGGTTCTGGGGCCGGTATGGAACCAAGAGGCAAAGACCAACGACCCAAGCTTCCTCGCTGCTGGTTTGGCCCAAAAGGAAAGGTTCCGTGTGCTTGGCTATTGCAATGCAGGAAGAAAGGATCATGGTCCAGGCTGCATGCAAAGTGGCACCTCCCGTCATAATGCCTGGGTGATGGGTGCTGTGTGCCTGGACGCATCACAATAGTCCCACAAGCCAGAGAAAAGCCAGAGGGCCTGTGAGGGTTTGCTTGGGGGGGGCCCTGTTGAATTCCAGGATAGGCAAGGTGAGGCAGCGGCCTAGTGCGCGGACCCCCGAGAGCCCCGGATTGCTGCTGCCCCCGCCTTCAAGCCAGAGATGCATTTTCAAACCGATGTAAGTTTACGTTTGGCTGCTGGCTTCAGCGACGGTGGCTTCAAAGTCCCGCCGGGTCTGCTTTCCTTTGGTAGGGCCAGGAAGCCTCTTACAACAGGTATTGGCTGCCTGTCGCCTGCTTTTATCAACTGTGCCAGGACGTGAGCCTTGTGTGTTACAAAATCAGGACAGCAGGCATTGCAGTGGCTCCTGCTTCAGAAAGGCACCTTGAAGAACAGCACTAGGAGCTAACGGAGGGCACCAGGGGTATGGGGGCCAGTGGTGCAATGGATAAGGCGCCTGACTAGGAGTCAGAAGGTTGTGGGTTCCACTGCCATCCGGCTGGGCTCCCAACTCTGTGCTTTGTTTCTTTGAATTACATTTAAATTCCCTTGGCCTTCACTGCTCGCAATAGACTTTTGATTTTATGTGGGGCGGGCCCGGTTTCACAGCAAGGAAACACCAGGCGCCATCTCGAAGCACCACCAGTAGGGGTCCCTCCAGAAGGCCCCAACAAGCAGCAGATGATTTCTATGCATGTGTGCGTCCTGTCCTTCAATGGGTGGGGGTTGGCTTGTGTTGGACACAGTCCCAGGGCAGCCCTTCACGTCCCTGATCGGCCACGATCGGCCAGAGACCTCTCTGTGAGCGCCGCAGGCGAGCCTTCTCGGGACCTCAGCAACTGAGGGGCACATTTCCAAATGAGGGAGACATTTCCAGAAAGCGCACCAGGGAACGGCTCAGCCTCTGCTTCGTGGCCTAACCCAGCCTGGTCCTTCTCCAACCATCTGGGAGCTGTCCAAAAGCCGGTGGGCCTGGCGGAATGGGCTCCCAGCAGGCCCTGGCTGACTGGTGATTTGCATACACACAGACACACGCACGCACGCACACTCTCTCTCGTGCTATCTGCTGCCTTTCAGACCCTGCCACCCCTCGCTTGCTTTAAAGGAGCAGTTGGCGAATGACACTGAGCAAAGAATGCACAAGTGGGTAAAGAGATCACACACCTAGAGGCAGCCAGCTCTCATGAAGAGTAGGGCCTAGAAGCAGTGAAGCTTGAGGGGCTGTGCGCTCTTTGCCATGAGCCCCTAGAGGCGGATCATATAGAAAGCGCTATATAGAAATGAGCAGCCAGCAGAGGACAAGGCAGCCGCTCTCGGTGCAGCACAGCACAGAGAGGATCAAGAGAAACGGGAAGGGCTTCCGCGGCAGCGAGCAAGCACAAGACCAGCACGGGAGCGGGGCCCCTTTTATTCTGTCAATAAAAGGTATTTCTCTCCTGGCACGCACGTGTCTAAAAATATGGAACGCTTCACGAATTTGCGTGTCATCCTTGCGCAGGGGCCATGCTAATCTTCTCTGTATCGTTCCAATTTTAGTATATGTGCTGCCGAAGCGAGCACACACTTGGGGCTGAACTGGCCAGTGTATAAAAGCCAGCGCATCGGCTGCCTATTGACCTAGGTTGACTTGTTATGCTCTAACTTTGGCAAGAAACTGTTTGGTTCTGGGGCCGGTATGGAACCAAGAGGCAAAGACCAACGACCCAAGCTTCCTCGCTGCTGGTTTGGCCCAAAAGGAAAGGTTCCGTGTGCTTGGCTATTGCAATGCAGGAAGAAAGGATCATGGTCCAGGCTGCATGCAAAGTGGCACCTCCCGTCATAATGCCTGGGTGATGGGTGCTGTGTGCCTGGACGCATCACAATAGTCCCACAAGCCAGAGAAAAGCCAGAGGGCCTGTGAGGGTTTGCTTGGGGGGGGCCCTGTTGAATTCCAGGATAGGCAAGGTGAGGCAGCGGCCTAGTGCGCGGACCCCCGAGAGCCCCGGATTGCTGCTGCCCCCGCCTTCAAGCCAGAGATGCATTTTCAAACCGATGTAAGTTTACGTTTGGCTGCTGGCTTCAGCGACGGTGGCTTCAAAGTCCCGCCGGGTCTGCTTTCCTTTGGTAGGGCCAGGAAGCCTCTTACAACAGGTATTGGCTGCCTGTCGCCTGCTTTTATCAACTGTGCCAGGACGTGAGCCTTGTGTGTTACAAAATCAGGACAGCAGGCATTGCAGTGGCTCCTGCTTCAGAAAGGCACCTTGAAGAACAGCACTAGGAGCTAACGGAGGGCACCAGGGGTATGGGGGCCAGTGGTGCAATGGATAAGGCGCCTGACTAGGAGTCAGAAGGTTGTGGGTTCCACTGCCATCCGGCTGGGCTCCCAACTCTGTGCTTTGTTTCTTTGAATTACATTTAAATTCCCTTGGCCTTCACTGCTCGCAATAGACTTTTGATTTTATGTGGGGCGGGCCCGGTTGCACAGCAAGGAAACACCAGGCGCCATCTCGAAGCACCACCAGTAGGGGTCCCTCCAGAAGGCCCCAACAAGCAGCAGATGATTTCTATGCATGTGTGCGTCCTGTCCTTCAATGGGTGGGGGTTGGCTTGTGTTGGACACAGTCCCAGGGCAGCCCTTCACGTCCCTGATCGGCCACGATCGGCCAGAGACCTCTCTGTGAGCGCCGCAGGCGAGCCTTCTCGGGACCTCAGCAACTGAGGGGCACATTTCCAAATGAGGGAGACATTTCCAGAAAGCGCACCAGGGAACGGCTCGGCCTCTGCTCCGTGGCCCAACCCAGCCTGGTCCTTCTCCAACCAGCTGGGAGCTGTCCAAAAGCCGGTGGGCCTGGCGGAATGGGCTCCCAGCAGGCCCTGGCTGACTGGTGATTTGCATACACACAGACACACGCACGCACGCACACTCTCTCTCGTGCTATCTGCTGCCTTTCAGACCCTGCCACCCCTCGCTTGCTTTAAAGGAGCAGTTGGCGAATGACACTGAGCAAAGAATGCACAAGTGGGTAAAGAGATCACACACCTAGAGGCAGCCAGCTCTCATGAAGAGTAGGGCCTAGAAGCAGTGAAGCTTGAGGGGCTGTGCGCTCTTTGCCATGAGCCCCTAGAGGCGGATCATATAGAAAGCGCTATATAGAAATGAGCAGCCAGCAGAGGACAAGGCAGCCGCTCTTGGTGCAGCACAGAGAGGATCAAGAGAAACGGGAAGGGCTTCCGCGGCAGCGAGCAAGCACAAGACCAGCACGGGAGCGGGGCCCCTTTTATTCTGTCAATAAAAGGTATTTCTCTCCTGGCACGCACGTGTCTAAAAATATGGAACGCTTCACGAATTTGCGTGTCATCCTTGCGCAGGGGCCATGCTAATCTTCTCTGTATCGTTCCAATTTTAGTATATGTGCTGCCGAAGCGAGCACACACTTGGGGCTGAACTGGCCAGTGTATAAAAGCCAGCGCATCGGCTGCCTATTGACCTAGGTTGACTTGTTATGCTCTAACTTTGGCAAGAAACTGTTTGGTTCTGGGGCCGGTATGGAACCAAGAGGCAAAGACCAACGACCCAAGCTTCCTCGCTGCTGGTTTGGCCCAAAAGGAAAGGTTCCGTGTGCTTGGCTATTGCAATGCAGGAAGAAAGGATCATGGTCCAGGCTGCATGCAAAGTGGCACCTCCCGTCATAATGCCTGGGTGATGGGTGCTGTGTGCCTGGACGCATCACAATAGTCCCACAAGCCAGAGAAAAGCCAGAGGGCCTGTGAGGGTTTGCTTGGGGGGGGCCCTGTTGAATTCCAGGATAGGCAAGGTGAGGCAGCGGCCTAGTGCGCGGACCCCCGAGAGCCCCGGATTGCTGCTGCCCCCGCCTTCAAGCCAGAGATGCATTTTCAAACCGATGTAAGTTTACGTTTGGCTGCTGGCTTCAGCGACGGTGGCTTCAAAGTCCCGCCGGGTCTGCTTTCCTTTGGTAGGGCCAGGAAGCCTCTTACAACAGGTATTGGCTGCCTGTCGCCTGCTTTTATCAACTGTGCCAGGACGTGAGCCTTGTGTGTTACAAAATCAGGACAGCAGGCATTGCAGTGGCTCCTGCTTCAGAAAGGCACCTTGAAGAACAGCACTAGGAGCTAACGGAGGGCACCAGGGGTATGGGGGCCAGTGGTGCAATGGATAAGGCGCCTGACTAGGAGTCAGAAGGTTGTGGGTTCCACTGCCATCCGGCTGGGCTCCCAACTCTGTGCTTTGTTTCTTTGAATTACATTTAAATTCCCTTGGCCTTCACTGCTCGCAATAGACTTTTGATTTTATGTGGGGCGGGCCCGGTTGCACAGCAAGGAAACACCAGGCGCCATCTCGAAGCACCACCAGTAGGGGTCCCTCCAGAAGGCCCCAACAAGCAGCAGATGATTTCTATGCATGTGTGCGTCCTGTCCTTCAATGGGTGGGGGTTGGCTTGTGTTGGACACAGTCCCAGGGCAGCCCTTCACGTCCCTGATCGGCCACGATCGGCCAGAGACCTCTCTGTGAGCGCCGCAGGCGAGCCTTCTCGGGACCTCAGCAACTGAGGGGCACATTTCCAAATGAGGGAGACATTTCCAGAAAGCGCACCAGGGAACGGCTCAGCCTCTGCTTCGTGGCCTAACCCAGCCTGGTCCTTCTCCAACCATCTGGGAGCTGTCCAAAAGCCGGTGGGCCTGGCGGAATGGGCTCCCAGCAGGCCCTGGCTGACTGGTGATTTGCATACACACAGACACACGCACGCACGCACACTCTCTCTCGTGCTATCTGCTGCCTTTCAGACCCTGCCACCCCTCGCTTGCTTTAAAGGAGCAGTTGGCGAATGACACTGAGCAAAGAATGCACAAGTGGGTAAAGAGATCACACACCTAGAGGCAGCCAGCTCTCATGAAGAGTAGGGCCTAGAAGCAGTGAAGCTTGAGGGGCTGTGCGCTCTTTGCCATGAGCCCCTAGAGGCGGATCATATAGAAAGCGCTATATAGAAATGAGCAGCCAGCAGAGGACAAGGCAGCCGCTCTCGGTGCAGCACAGCACAGAGAGGATCAAGAGAAACGAGAAGGGCTTCCGCGGCAGCGAGCAAGCACAAGACCAGCACGGCAGCGGGGCCCCTTTTATTCTGTCAATAAAAGGTATTTCTCTCCTGGCACGCACGTGTCTAAAAATATGGAACGCTTCACGAATTTGCGTGTCATCCTTGCGCAGGGGCCATGCTAATCTTCTCTGTATCGTTCCAATTTTAGTATATGTGCTGCCGAAGCGAGCACACACTTGGGGCTGAACTGGCCAGTGTATAAAAGCCAGCGCATCGGCTGCCTATTGACCTAGGTTGACTTGTTATGCTCTAACTTTGGCAAGAAACTGTTTGGTTCTGGGGCCGGTATGGAACCAAGAGGCAAAGACCAACGACCCAAGCTTCCTCGCTGCTGGTTTGGCCCAAAAGGAAAGGTTCCGTGTGCTTGGCTATTGCAATGCAGGAAGAAAGGATCATGGTCCAGGCTGCATGCAAAGTGGCACCTCCCGTCATAATGCCTGGGTGATGGGTGCTGTGTGCCTGGACGCATCACAATAGTCCCACAAGCCAGAGAAAAGCCAGAGGGCCTGTGAGGGTTTGCTTGGGGGGGGCCCTGTTGAATTCCAGGATAGGCAAGGTGAGGCAGCGGCCTAGTGCGCGGACCCCCGAGAGCCCCGGATTGCTGCTGCCCCCGCCTTCAAGCCAGAGATGCATTTTCAAACCGATGTAAGTTTACGTTTGGCTGCTGGCTTCAGCGACGGTGGCTTCAAAGTCCCGCCGGGTCTGCTTTCCTTTGGTAGGGCCAGGAAGCCTCTTACAACAGGTATTGGCTGCCTGTCGCCTGCTTTTATCAACTGTGCCAGGACGTGAGCCTTGTGTGTTACAAAATCAGGACAGCAGGCATTGCAGTGGCTCCTGCTTCAGAAAGGCACCTTGAAGAACAGCACTAGGAGCTAACGGAGGGCACCAGGGGTATGGGGGCCAGTGGTGCAATGGATAAGGCGCCTGACTAGGAGTCAGAAGGTTGTGGGTTCCACTGCCATCCGGCTGGGCTCCCAACTCTGTGCTTTGTTTCTTTGAATTACATTTAAATTCCCTTGGCCTTCACTGCTCGCAATAGACTTTTGATTTTATGTGGGGCGGGCCCGGTTGCACAGCAAGGAAACACCAGGCGCCATCTCGAAGCACCACCAGTAGGGGTCCCTCCAGAAGGCCCCAACAAGCAGCAGATGATTTCTATGCATGTGTGCGTCCTGTCCTTCAATGGGTGGGGGTTGGCTTGTGTTGGACACAGTCCCAGGGCAGCCCTTCACGTCCCTGATCGGCCACGATCGGCCAGAGACCTCTCTGTGAGCGCCGCAGGCGAGCCTTCTCGGGACCTCAGCAACTGAGGGGCACATTTCCAAATGAGGGAGACATTTCCAGAAAGCGCACCAGGGAACGGCTCAGCCTCTGCTTCGTGGCCTAACCCAGCCTGGTCCTTCTCCAACCATCTGGGAGCTGTCCAAAAGCCGGTGGGCCTGGCGGAATGGGCTCCCAGCAGGCCCTGGCTGACTGGTGATTTGCATACACACAGACACACGCACGCACGCACACTCTCTCTCGTGCTATCTGCTGCCTTTCAGACCCTGCCACCCCTCGCTTGCTTTAAAGGAGCAGTTGGCGAATGACACTGAGCAAAGAATGCACAAGTGGGTAAAGAGATCACACACCTAGAGGCAGCCAGCTCTCATGAAGAGTAGGGCCTAGAAGCAGTGAAGCTTGAGGGGCTGTGCGCTCTTTGCCATGAGCCCTTAGAGGCGGATCATATAGAAAGCGCTATATAGAAATGAGCAGCCAGCAGAGGACAAGGCAGCCGCTCTCGGTGCAGCACAGCACAGAGAGGATCAAGAGAAACGGGAAGGGCTTCCGCGGCAGCGAGCAAGCACAAGACCAGCACGGGAGCGGGGCCCCTTTTATTCTGTCAATAAAAGGTATTTCTCTCCTGGCACGCACGTGTCTAAAAATATGGAACGCTTCACGAATTTGCGTGTCATCCTTGCGCAGGGGCCATGCTAATCTTCTCTGTATCGTTCCAATTTTAGTATATGTGCTGCCGAAGCGAGCACACACTTGGGGCTGAACTGGCCAGTGTATAAAAGCCAGCGCATCGGCTGCCTATTGACCTAGGTTGACTTGTTATGCTCTAACTTTGGCAAGAAACTGTTTGGTTCTGGGGCCGGTATGGAACCAAGAGGCAAAGACCAACGACCCAAGCTTCCTCGCTGCTGGTTTGGCCCAAAAGGAAAGGTTCCGTGTGCTTGGCTATTGCAATGCAGGAAGAAAGGATCATGGTCCAGGCTGCATGCAAAGTGGCACCTCCCGTCATAATGCCTGGGTGATGGGTGCTGTGTGCCTGGACGCATCACAATAGTCCCACAAGCCAGAGAAAAGCCAGAGGGCCTGTGAGGGTTTGCTTGGGGGGGGCCCTGTTGAATTCCAGGATAGGCAAGGTGAGGCAGCGGCCTAGTGCGCGGACCCCCGAGAGCCCCGGATTGCTGCTGCCCCCGCCTTCAAGCAAGAGATGCATTTTCAAACCGATGTAAGTTTACGTTTGGCTGCTGGCTTCAGCGACGGTGGCTTCAAAGTCCCGCCGGGTCTGCTTTCCTTTGGTAGGGCCAGGAAGCCTCTTACAACAGGTATTGGCTGCCTGTCGCCTGCTTTTATCAACTGTGCCAGGACGTGAGCCTTGTGTGTTACAAAATCAGGACAGCAGGCATTGCAGTGGCTCCTGCTTCAGAAAGGCACCTTGAAGAACAGCACTAGGAGCTAACGGAGGGCACCAGGGGTATGGGGGCCAGTGGTGCAATGGATAAGGCGCCTGACTAGGAGTCAGAAGGTTGTGGGTTCCTCTGCCATCCGGCTGGGCTCCCAACTCTGTGCTTTGTTTCTTTGAATTACATTTAAATTCCCTTGGCCTTCACTGCTCGCAATAGACTTTTGATTTTATGTGGGGCGGGCCCGGTTGCACAGCAAGGAAACACCAGGCGCCATCTCGAAGCACCACCAGTAGGGGTCCCTCCAGAAGGCCCCAACAAGCAGCAGATGATTTCTATGCATGTGTGCGTCCTGTCCTTCAATGGGTGGGGGTTGGCTTGTGTTGGACACAGTCCCAGGGCAGCCCTTCACGTCCCTGATCGGCCACGATCGGCCAGAGACCTCTCTGTGAGCGCCGCAGGCGAGCCTTCTCGGGACCTCAGCAACTGAGGGGCACATTTCCAAATGAGGGAGACATTTCCAGAAAGCGCACCAGGGAACGGCTCGGCCTCTGCTCCGTGGCCCAACCCAGCCTGGTCCTTCTCCAACCAGCTGGGAGCTGTCCAAAAGCCGGTGGGCCTGGCGGAATGGGCTCCCAGCAGGCCCTGGCTGACTGGTGATTTGCATACACACAGACACACGCACGCACGCACACTCTCTCTCGTGCTATCTGCTGCCTTTCAGACCCTGCCACCCCTCGCTTGCTTTAAAGGAGCAGTTGGCGAATGACACTGAGCAAAGAATGCACAAGTGGGTAAAGAGATCACACACCTAGAGGCAGCCAGCTCTCATGAAGAGTAGGGCCTAGAAGCAGTGAAGCTTGAGGGGCTGTGCGCTCTTTGCCATGAGCCCCTAGAGGCGGATCATATAGAAAGCGCTATATAGAAATGAGCAGCCAGCAGAGGACAAGGCAGCCGCTCTTGGTGCAGCACAGAGAGGATCAAGAGAAACGGGAAGGGCTTCCGCGGCAGCGAGCAAGCACAAGACCAGCACGGGAGCGGGGCCCCTTTTATTCTGTCAATAAAAGGTATTTCTCTCCTGGCACGCACGTGTCTAAAAATATGGAACGCTTCACGAATTTGCGTGTCATCCTTGCGCAGGGGCCATGCTAATCTTCTCTGTATCGTTCCAATTTTAGTATATGTGCTGCCGAAGCGAGCACACACTTGGGGCTGAACTGGCCAGTGTATAAAAGCCAGCGCATCGGCTGCCTATTGACCTAGGTTGACTTGTTATGCTCTAACTTTGGCAAGAAACTGTTTGGTTCTGGGGCCGGTATGGAACCAAGAGGCAAAGACCAACGACCCAAGCTTCCTCGCTGCTGGTTTGGCCCAAAAGGAAAGGTTCCGTGTGCTTGGCTATTGCAATGCAGGAAGAAAGGATCATGGTCCAGGCTGCATGCAAAGTGGCACCTCCCGTCATAATGCCTGGGTGATGGGTGCTGTGTGCCTGGACGCATCACAATAGTCCCACAAGCCAGAGAAAAGCCAGAGGGCCTGTGAGGGTTTGCTTGGGGGGGGCCCTGTTGAATTCCAGGATAGGCAAGGTGAGGCAGCGGCCTAGTGCGCGGACCCCCGAGAGCCCCGGATTGCTGCTGCCCCCGCCTTCAAGCCAGAGATGCATTTTCAAACCGATGTAAGTTTACGTTTGGCTGCTGGCTTCAGCGACGGTGGCTTCAAAGTCCCGCCGGGTCTGCTTTCCTTTGGTAGGGCCAGGAAGCCTCTTACAACAGGTATTGGCTGCCTGTCGCCTGCTTTTATCAACTGTGCCAGGACGTGAGCCTTGTGTGTTACAAAATCAGGACAGCAGGCATTGCAGTGGCTCCTGCTTCAGAAAGGCACCTTGAAGAACAGCACTAGGAGCTAACGGAGGGCACCAGGGGTATGGGGGCCAGTGGTGCAATGGATAAGGCGCCTGACTAGGAGTCAGAAGGTTGTGGGCTCCGAACTCTGTGCTTTGTTTCTTTGAATTACATTTAAATTCCCTTGGCCTTCACTGCTCGCAATAGACTTTTGATTTTATGTGGGGCGGGCCCGGTTGCACAGCAAGGAAACACCAGGCGCAATCTCGAAGCACCACCAGTAGGGGTCCCTCCAGAAGGCCCCAACAAGCAGCAGATGATTTCTATGCATGTGTGCGTCCTGTCCTTCAATGGGTGGGGGTTGGCTTGTGTTGGACACAGTCCCAGGGCAGCCCTTCACGTCCCTGATTGGCCACGATCGGCCAGAGACCTCTCTGTGAGCGCCGCAGGCGAGCCTTCTCGGGACCTCAGCAACTGAGGGGCACATTTCCAAATGAGGGAGACATTTCCAGAAAGCGCACCAGGGAACGGCTCGGCCTCTGCTCCGTGGCCCAACCCAGCCTGGTCCTTCTCCAACCAGCTGGGAGCTGTCCAAAAGCCGGTGGGCCTGGCGGAATGGGCTCCCAGCAGGCCCTGGCTGACTGGTGATTTGCATACACACAGACACACGCACGCACGCACACTCTCTCTCGTGCTATCTGCTGCCTTTCAGACCCTGCCACCCCTCGCTTGCTTTAAAGGAGCAGTTGGCGAATGACACTGAGCAAAGAATGCACAAGTGGGTAAAGAGATCACACACCTAGAGGCAGCCAGCTCTCATGAAGAGTAGGGCCTAGAAGCAGTGAAGCTTGAGGGGCTGTGCGCTCTTTGCCATGAGCCCCTAGAGGCGGATCATATAGAAAGCGCTATATAGAAATGAGCAGCCAGCAGAGGACAAGGCAGCCGCTCTTGGTGCAGCACAGAGAGGATCAAGAGAAACGGGAAGGGCTTCCGCGGCAGCGAGCAAGCACAAGACCAGCACGGGAGCGGGGCCCCTTTTATTCTGTCAATAAAAGGTATTTCTCTCCTGGCACGCACGTGTCTAAAAATCTGGAACGCTTCACGAATTTGCGTGTCATCCTTGCGCAGGGGCCATGCTAATCTTCTCTGTATCGTTCCAATTTTAGTATATGTGCTGCCGAAGCGAGCACACACTTGGGGCTGAACTGGCCAGTGTATAAAAGCCAGCGCATCGGCTGCCTATTGACCTAGGTTGACTTGTTATGCTCTAACTTTGGCAAGAAACTGTTTGGTTCTGGGGCCGGTATGGAACCAAGAGGCAAAGACCAACGACCCAAGCTTCCTCGCTGCTGGTTTGGCCCAAAAGGAAAGGTTCCGTGTGCTTGGCTATTGCAATGCAGGAAGAAAGGATCATGGTCCAGGCTGCATGCAAAGTGGCACCTCCCGTCATAATGCCTGGGTGATGGGTGCTGTGTGCCTGGACGCATCACAATAGTCCCACAAGCCAGAGAAAAGCCAGAGGGCCTGTGAGGGTTTGCTTGGGGGGGGCCCTGTTGAATTCCAGGATAGGCAAGGTGAGGCAGCGGCCTAGTGCGCGGACCCCCGAGAGCCCCGGATTGCTGCTGCCCCCGCCTTCAAGCCAGAGATGCATTTTCAAACCGATGTAAGTTTACGTTTGGCTGCTGGCTTCAGCGACGGTGGCTTCAAAGTCCCGCCGGGTCTGCTTTCCTTTGGTAGGGCCAGGAAGCCTCTTACAACAGGTATTGGCTGCCTGTCGCCTGCTTTTATCAACTGTGCCAGGACGTGAGCCTTGTGTGTTACAAAATCAGGACAGCAGGCATTGCAGTGGCTCCTGCTTCAGAAAGGCACCTTGAAGAACAGCACTAGGAGCTAACGGAGGGCACCAGGGGTATGGGGGCCAGTGGTGCAATGGATAAGGCGCCTGACTAGGAGTCAGAAGGTTGTGGGCTCCCAACTCTGTGCTTTGTTTCTTTGAATTACATTTAAATTCCCTTGGCCTTCACTGCTCGCAATAGACTTTTGATTTTATGTGGGGCGGGCCCGGTTGCACAGCAAGGAAACACCAGGCGCAATCTCGAAGCACCACCAGTAGGGGTCCCTCCAGAAGGCCCCAACAAGCAGCAGATGATTTCTATGCATGTGTGCGTCCTGTCCTTCAATGGGTGGGGGTTGGCTTGTGTTGGACACAGTCCCAGGGCAGCCCTTCACGTCCCTGATTGGCCACGATCGGCCAGAGACCTCTCTGGTGAGCGCCGCAGGCGAGCCTTCTCGGGACCTCAGCAACTGAGGGGCACATTTCCAAATGAGGGAGACATTTCCAGAAAGCGCACCAGGGAACGGCTCGGCCTCTGCTCCGTGGCCTAACCCAGCCTGGTCCTTCTCCAACCATCTGGGAGCTGTCCAAAAGCCGGTGGGCCTGGCGGAATGGGCTCCCAGCAGGCCCTGGCTGACTGGTGATTTGCATACACACAGACACACGCACGCACGCACACTCTCTCTCGTGCTATCTGCTGCCTTTCAGACCCTGCCACCCCTCGCTTGCTTTAAAGGAGCAGTTGGCGAATGACACTGAGCAAAGAATGCACAAGTGGGTAAAGAGATCACACACCTAGAGGCAGCCAGCTCTCATGAAGAGTAGGGCCTAGAAGCAGTGAAGCTTGAGGGGCTGTGCGCTCTTTGCCATGAGCCCCTAGAGGCGGATCATATAGAAAGCGCTATATAGAAATGAGCAGCCAGCAGAGGACAAGGCAGCCGCTCTCGGTGCAGCACAGCACAGAGAGGATCAAGAGAAACGAGAAGGGCTTCCGCGGCAGCGAGCAAGCACAAGACCAGCACGGCAGCGGGGCCCCTTTTATTCTGTCAATAAAAGGTATTTCTCTCCTGGCACGCACGTGTCTAAAAATATGGAACGCTTCACGAATTTGCGTGTCATCCTTGCGCAGGGGCCATGCTAATCTTCTCTGTATCGTTCCAATTTTAGTATATGTGCTGCCGAAGCGAGCACACACTTGGGGCTGAACTGGCCAGTGTATAAAAGCCAGCGCATCGGCTGCCTATTGACCTAGGTTGACTTGTTATGCTCTAACTTTGGCAAGAAACTGTTTGGTTCTGGGGCCGGTATGGAACCAAGAGGCAAAGACCAACGACCCAAGCTTCCTCGCTGCTGGTTTGGCCCAAAAGGAAAGGTTCCGTGTGCTTGGCTATTGCAATGCAGGAAGAAAGGATCATGGTCCAGGCTGCATGCAAAGTGGCACCTCCCGTCATAATGCCTGGGTGATGGGTGCTGTGTGCCTGGACGCATCACAATAGTCCCACAAGCCAGAGAAAAGCCAGAGGGCCTGTGAGGGTTTGCTTGGGGGGGGCCCTGTTGAATTCCAGGATAGGCAAGGTGAGGCAGCGGCCTAGTGCGCGGACCCCCGAGAGCCCCGGATTGCTGCTGCCCCCGCCTTCAAGCCAGAGATGCATTTTCAAACCGATGTAAGTTTACGTTTGGCTGCTGGCTTCAGCGACGGTGGCTTCAAAGTCCCGCCGGGTCTGCTTTCCTTTGGTAGGGCCAGGAAGCCTCTTACAACAGGTATTGGCTGCCTGTCGCCTGCTTTTATCAACTGTGCCAGGACGTGAGCCTTGTGTGTTACAAAATCAGGACAGCAGGCATTGCAGTGGCTCCTGCTTCAGAAAGGCACCTTGAAGAACAGCACTAGGAGCTAACGGAGGGCACCAGGGGTATGGGGGCCAGTGGTGCAATGGATAAGGCGCCTGACTAGGAGTCAGAAGGTTGTGGGTTCCACTGCCATCCGGCTGGGCTCCCAACTCTGTGCTTTGTTTCTTTGAATTACATTTAAATTCCCTTGGCCTTCACTGCTCGCAATAGACTTTTGATTTTATGTGGGGCGGGCCCGGTTGCACAGCAAGGAAACACCAGGCGCCATCTCCAAGCACCACCAGCAGGGGTCCCTCCAGACCGCCCCAACAAGCAGTAGATGATTTCTATGCATGTGTGCGTCCTGTCCTTCAATGGGTGGGGGTTGGCTTGTGTTGGACACAGTCCCAGGGCAGCCCTTCACGTCCCTGATCGGCCACGATCGGCCAGAGACCTCTCTGTGAGCGCCGCAGGCGAGCCTTCTCGGGACCTCAGCAACTGAGGGGCACATTTCCAAATGAGGGAGACATTTCCAGAAAGCGCACCAGGGAACGGCTCAGCCTCTGCTTCGTGGCCTAACCCAGCCTGGTCCTTCTCCAACCATCTGGGAGCTGTCCAAAAGCCGGTGGGCCTGGCGGAATGGGCTCCCAGCAGGCCCTGGCTGACTGGTGATTTGCATACACACAGACACACGCACGCACGCACACTCTCTCTCGTGCTATCTGCTGCCTTTCAGACCCTGCCACCCCTCGCTTGCTTTAAAGGAGCAGTTGGCGAATGACACTGAGCAAAGAATGCACAAGTGGGTAAAGAGATCACACACCTAGAGGCAGCCAGCTCTCATGAAGAGTAGGGCCTAGAAGCAGTGAAGCTTGAGGGGCTGTGCGCTCTTTGCCATGAGCCCTTAGAGGCGGATCATATAGAAAGCGCTATATAGAAATGAGCAGCCAGCAGAGGACAAGGCAGCCGCTCTCGGTGCAGCACAGCACAGAGAGGATCAAGAGAAACGGGAAGGGCTTCCGCGGCAGCGAGCAAGCACAAGACCAGCACGGGAGCGGGGCCCCTTTTATTCTGTCAATAAAAGGTATTTCTCTCCTGGCACGCACGTGTCTAAAAATATGGAACGCTTCACGAATTTGCGTGTCATCCTTGCGCAGGGGCCATGCTAATCTTCTCTGTATCGTTCCAATTTTAGTATATGTGCTGCCGAAGCGAGCACACACTTGGGGCTGAACTGGCCAGTGTATAAAAGCCAGCGCATCGGCTGCCTATTGACCTAGGTTGACTTGTTATGCTCTAACTTTGGCAAGAAACTGTTTGGTTCTGGGGCCGGTATGGAACCAAGAGGCAAAGACCAACGACCCAAGCTTCCTCGCTGCTGGTTTGGCCCAAAAGGAAAGGTTCCGTGTGCTTGGCTATTGCAATGCAGGAAGAAAGGATCATGGTCCAGGCTGCATGCAAAGTGGCACCTCCCGTCATAATGCCTGGGTGATGGGTGCTGTGTGCCTGGACGCATCACAATAGTCCCACAAGCCAGAGAAAAGCCAGAGGGCCTGTGAGGGTTTGCTTGGGGGGGGCCCTGTTGAATTCCAGGATAGGCAAGGTGAGGCAGCGGCCTAGTGCGCGGACCCCCGAGAGCCCCGGATTGCTGCTGCCCCCGCCTTCAAGCAAGAGATGCATTTTCAAACCGATGTAAGTTTACGTTTGGCTGCTGGCTTCAGCGACGGTGGCTTCAAAGTCCCGCCGGGTCTGCTTTCCTTTGGTAGGGCCAGGAAGCCTCTTACAACAGGTATTGGCTGCCTGTCGCCTGCTTTTATCAACTGTGCCAGGACGTGAGCCTTGTGTGTTACAAAATCAGGACAGCAGGCATTGCAGTGGCTCCTGCTTCAGAAAGGCACCTTGAAGAACAGCACTAGGAGCTAACGGAGGGCACCAGGGGTATGGGGGCCAGTGGTGCAATGGATAAGGCGCCTGACTAGGAGTCAGAAGGTTGTGGGTTCCTCTGCCATCCGGCTGGGCTCCCAACTCTGTGCTTTGTTTCTTTGAATTACATTTAAATTCCCTTGGCCTTCACTGCTCGCAATAGACTTTTGATTTTATGTGGGGCGGGCCCGGTTGCACAGCAAGGAAACACCAGGCGCCATCTCGAAGCACCACCAGTAGGGGTCCCTCCAGAAGGCCCCAACAAGCAGCAGATGATTTCTATGCATGTGTGCGTCCTGTCCTTCAATGGGTGGGGGTTGGCTTGTGTTGGACACAGTCCCAGGGCAGCCCTTCACGTCCCTGATCGGCCACGATCGGCCAGAGACCTCTCTGTGAGCGCCGCAGGCGAGCCTTCTCGGGACCTCAGCAACTGAGGGGCACATTTCCAAATGAGGGAGACATTTCCAGAAAGCGCACCAGGGAACGGCTCGGCCTCTGCTCCGTGGCCCAACCCAGCCTGGTCCTTCTCCAACCAGCTGGGAGCTGTCCAAAAGCCGGTGGGCCTGGCGGAATGGGCTCCCAGCAGGCCCTGGCTGACTGGTGATTTGCATACACACAGACACACGCACGCACGCACACTCTCTCTCGTGCTATCTGCTGCCTTTCAGACCCTGCCACCCCTCGCTTGCTTTAAAGGAGCAGTTGGCGAATGACACTGAGCAAAGAATGCACAAGTGGGTAAAGAGATCACACACCTAGAGGCAGCCAGCTCTCATGAAGAGTAGGGCCTAGAAGCAGTGAAGCTTGAGGGGCTGTGCGCTCTTTGCCATGAGCCCCTAGAGGCGGATCATATAGAAAGCGCTATATAGAAATGAGCAGCCAGCAGAGGACAAGGCAGCCGCTCTTGGTGCAGCACAGAGAGGATCAAGAGAAACGGGAAGGGCTTCCGCGGCAGCGAGCAAGCACAAGACCAGCACGGGAGCGGGGCCCCTTTTATTCTGTCAATAAAAGGTATTTCTCTCCTGGCACGCACGTGTCTAAAAATATGGAACGCTTCACGAATTTGCGTGTCATCCTTGCGCAGGGGCCATGCTAATCTTCTCTGTATCGTTCCAATTTTAGTATATGTGCTGCCGAAGCGAGCACACACTTGGGGCTGAACTGGCCAGTGTATAAAAGCCAGCGCATCGGCTGCCTATTGACCTAGGTTGACTTGTTATGCTCTAACTTTGGCAAGAAACTGTTTGGTTCTGGGGCCGGTATGGAACCAAGAGGCAAAGACCAACGACCCAAGCTTCCTCGCTGCTGGTTTGGCCCAAAAGGAAAGGTTCCGTGTGCTTGGCTATTGCAATGCAGGAAGAAAGGATCATGGTCCAGGCTGCATGCAAAGTGGCACCTCCCGTCATAATGCCTGGGTGATGGGTGCTGTGTGCCTGGACGCATCACAATAGTCCCACAAGCCAGAGAAAAGCCAGAGGGCCTGTGAGGGTTTGCTTGGGGGGGGCCCTGTTGAATTCCAGGATAGGCAAGGTGAGGCAGCGGCCTAGTGCGCGGACCCCCGAGAGCCCCGGATTGCTGCTGCCCCCGCCTTCAAGCCAGAGATGCATTTTCAAACCGATGTAAGTTTACGTTTGGCTGCTGGCTTCAGCGACGGTGGCTTCAAAGTCCCGCCGGGTCTGCTTTCCTTTGGTAGGGCCAGGAAGCCTCTTACAACAGGTATTGGCTGCCTGTCGCCTGCTTTTATCAACTGTGCCAGGACGTGAGCCTTGTGTGTTACAAAATCAGGACAGCAGGCATTGCAGTGGCTCCTGCTTCAGAAAGGCACCTTGAAGAACAGCACTAGGAGCTAACGGAGGGCACCAGGGGTATGGGGGCCAGTGGTGCAATGGATAAGGCGCCTGACTAGGAGTCAGAAGGTTGTGGGCTCCGAACTCTGTGCTTTGTTTCTTTGAATTACATTTAAATTCCCTTGGCCTTCACTGCTCGCAATAGACTTTTGATTTTATGTGGGGCGGGCCCGGTTGCACAGCAAGGAAACACCAGGCGCAATCTCGAAGCACCACCAGTAGGGGTCCCTCCAGAAGGCCCCAACAAGCAGCAGATGATTTCTATGCATGTGTGCGTCCTGTCCTTCAATGGGTGGGGGTTGGCTTGTGTTGGACACAGTCCCAGGGCAGCCCTTCACGTCCCTGATTGGCCACGATCGGCCAGAGACCTCTCTGTGAGCGCCGCAGGCGAGCCTTCTCGGGACCTCAGCAACTGAGGGGCACATTTCCAAATGAGGGAGACATTTCCAGAAAGCGCACCAGGGAACGGCTCGGCCTCTGCTCCGTGGCCCAACCCAGCCTGGTCCTTCTCCAACCAGCTGGGAGCTGTCCAAAAGCCGGTGGGCCTGGCGGAATGGGCTCCCAGCAGGCCCTGGCTGACTGGTGATTTGCATACACACAGACACACGCACGCACGCACACTCTCTCTCGTGCTATCTGCTGCCTTTCAGACCCTGCCACCCCTCGCTTGCTTTAAAGGAGCAGTTGGCGAATGACACTGAGCAAAGAATGCACAAGTGGGTAAAGAGATCACACACCTAGAGGCAGCCAGCTCTCATGAAGAGTAGGGCCTAGAAGCAGTGAAGCTTGAGGGGCTGTGCGCTCTTTGCCATGAGCCCCTAGAGGCGGATCATATAGAAAGCGCTATATAGAAATGAGCAGCCAGCAGAGGACAAGGCAGCCGCTCTTGGTGCAGCACAGAGAGGATCAAGAGAAACGGGAAGGGCTTCCGCGGCAGCGAGCAAGCACAAGACCAGCACGGGAGCGGGGCCCCTTTTATTCTGTCAATAAAAGGTATTTCTCTCCTGGCACGCACGTGTCTAAAAATCTGGAACGCTTCACGAATTTGCGTGTCATCCTTGCGCAGGGGCCATGCTAATCTTCTCTGTATCGTTCCAATTTTAGTATATGTGCTGCCGAAGCGAGCACACACTTGGGGCTGAACTGGCCAGTGTATAAAAGCCAGCGCATCGGCTGCCTATTGACCTAGGTTGACTTGTTATGCTCTAACTTTGGCAAGAAACTGTTTGGTTCTGGGGCCGGTATGGAACCAAGAGGCAAAGACCAACGACCCAAGCTTCCTCGCTGCTGGTTTGGCCCAAAAGGAAAGGTTCCGTGTGCTTGGCTATTGCAATGCAGGAAGAAAGGATCATGGTCCAGGCTGCATGCAAAGTGGCACCTCCCGTCATAATGCCTGGGTGATGGGTGCTGTGTGCCTGGACGCATCACAATAGTCCCACAAGCCAGAGAAAAGCCAGAGGGCCTGTGAGGGTTTGCTTGGGGGGGGCCCTGTTGAATTCCAGGATAGGCAAGGTGAGGCAGCGGCCTAGTGCGCGGACCCCCGAGAGCCCCGGATTGCTGCTGCCCCCGCCTTCAAGCCAGAGATGCATTTTCAAACCGATGTAAGTTTACGTTTGGCTGCTGGCTTCAGCGACGGTGGCTTCAAAGTCCCGCCGGGTCTGCTTTCCTTTGGTAGGGCCAGGAAGCCTCTTACAACAGGTATTGGCTGCCTGTCGCCTGCTTTTATCAACTGTGCCAGGACGTGAGCCTTGTGTGTTACAAAATCAGGACAGCAGGCATTGCAGTGGCTCCTGCTTCAGAAAGGCACCTTGAAGAACAGCACTAGGAGCTAACGGAGGGCACCAGGGGTATGGGGGCCAGTGGTGCAATGGATAAGGCGCCTGACTAGGAGTCAGAAGGTTGTGGGCTCCCAACTCTGTGCTTTGTTTCTTTGAATTACATTTAAATTCCCTTGGCCTTCACTGCTCGCAATAGACTTTTGATTTTATGTGGGGCGGGCCCGGTTGCACAGCAAGGAAACACCAGGCGCAATCTCGAAGCACCACCAGTAGGGGTCCCTCCAGAAGGCCCCAACAAGCAGCAGATGATTTCTATGCATGTGTGCGTCCTGTCCTTCAATGGGTGGGGGTTGGCTTGTGTTGGACACAGTCCCAGGGCAGCCCTTCACGTCCCTGATTGGCCACGATCGGCCAGAGACCTCTCTGGTGAGCGCCGCAGGCGAGCCTTCTCGGGACCTCAGCAACTGAGGGGCACATTTCCAAATGAGGGAGACATTTCCAGAAAGCGCACCAGGGAACGGCTCGGCCTCTGCTCCGTGGCCTAACCCAGCCTGGTCCTTCTCCAACCATCTGGGAGCTGTCCAAAAGCCGGTGGGCCTGGCGGAATGGGCTCCCAGCAGGCCCTGGCTGACTGGTGATTTGCATACACACAGACACACGCACGCACGCACACTCTCTCTCGTGCTATCTGCTGCCTTTCAGACCCTGCCACCCCTCGCTTGCTTTAAAGGAGCAGTTGGCGAATGACACTGAGCAAAGAATGCACAAGTGGGTAAAGAGATCACACACCTAGAGGCAGCCAGCTCTCATGAAGAGTAGGGCCTAGAAGCAGTGAAGCTTGAGGGGCTGTGCGCTCTTTGCCATGAGCCCCTAGAGGCGGATCATATAGAAAGCGCTATATAGAAATGAGCAGCCAGCAGAGGACAAGGCAGCCGCTCTCGGTGCAGCACAGCACAGAGAGGATCAAGAGAAACGAGAAGGGCTTCCGCGGCAGCGAGCAAGCACAAGACCAGCACGGCAGCGGGGCCCCTTTTATTCTGTCAATAAAAGGTATTTCTCTCCTGGCACGCACGTGTCTAAAAATATGGAACGCTTCACGAATTTGCGTGTCATCCTTGCGCAGGGGCCATGCTAATCTTCTCTGTATCGTTCCAATTTTAGTATATGTGCTGCCGAAGCGAGCACACACTTGGGGCTGAACTGGCCAGTGTATAAAAGCCAGCGCATCGGCTGCCTATTGACCTAGGTTGACTTGTTATGCTCTAACTTTGGCAAGAAACTGTTTGGTTCTGGGGCCGGTATGGAACCAAGAGGCAAAGACCAACGACCCAAGCTTCCTCGCTGCTGGTTTGGCCCAAAAGGAAAGGTTCCGTGTGCTTGGCTATTGCAATGCAGGAAGAAAGGATCATGGTCCAGGCTGCATGCAAAGTGGCACCTCCCGTCATAATGCCTGGGTGATGGGTGCTGTGTGCCTGGACGCATCACAATAGTCCCACAAGCCAGAGAAAAGCCAGAGGGCCTGTGAGGGTTTGCTTGGGGGGGGCCCTGTTGAATTCCAGGATAGGCAAGGTGAGGCAGCGGCCTAGTGCGCGGACCCCCGAGAGCCCCGGATTGCTGCTGCCCCCGCCTTCAAGCCAGAGATGCATTTTCAAACCGATGTAAGTTTACGTTTGGCTGCTGGCTTCAGCGACGGTGGCTTCAAAGTCCCGCCGGGTCTGCTTTCCTTTGGTAGGGCCAGGAAGCCTCTTACAACAGGTATTGGCTGCCTGTCGCCTGCTTTTATCAACTGTGCCAGGACGTGAGCCTTGTGTGTTACAAAATCAGGACAGCAGGCATTGCAGTGGCTCCTGCTTCAGAAAGGCACCTTGAAGAACAGCACTAGGAGCTAACGGAGGGCACCAGGGGTATGGGGGCCAGTGGTGCAATGGATAAGGCGCCTGACTAGGAGTCAGAAGGTTGTGGGTTCCACTGCCATCCGGCTGGGCTCCCAACTCTGTGCTTTGTTTCTTTGAATTACATTTAAATTCCCTTGGCCTTCACTGCTCGCAATAGACTTTTGATTTTATGTGGGGCGGGCCCGGTTGCACAGCAAGGAAACACCAGGCGCCATCTCGAAGCACCACCAGTAGGGGTCCCTCCAGAAGGCCCCAACAAGCAGCAGATGATTTCTATGCATGTGTGCGTCCTGTCCTTCAATGGGTGGGGGTTGGCTTGTGTTGGACACAGTCCCAGGGCAGCCCTTCACGTCCCTGATCGGCCACGATCGGCCAGAGACCTCTCTGTGAGCGCCGCAGGCGAGCCTTCTCGGGACCTCAGCAACTGAGGGGCACATTTCCAAATGAGGGAGACATTTCCAGAAAGCGCACCAGGGAACGGCTCAGCCTCTGCTTCGTGGCCTAACCCAGCCTGGTCCTTCTCCAACCATCTGGGAGCTGTCCAAAAGCCGGTGGGCCTGGCGGAATGGGCTCCCAGCAGGCCCTGGCTGACTGGTGATTTGCATACACACAGACACACGCACGCACGCACACTCTCTCTCGTGCTATCTGCTGCCTTTCAGACCCTGCCACCCCTCGCTTGCTTTAAAGGAGCAGTTGGCGAATGACACTGAGCAAAGAATGCACAAGTGGGTAAAGAGATCACACACCTAGAGGCAGCCAGCTCTCATGAAGAGTAGGGCCTAGAAGCAGTGAAGCTTGAGGGGCTGTGCGCTCTTTGCCATGAGCCCTTAGAGGCGGATCATATAGAAAGCGCTATATAGAAATGAGCAGCCAGCAGAGGACAAGGCAGCCGCTCTCGGTGCAGCACAGCACAGAGAGGATCAAGAGAAACGGGAAGGGCTTCCGCGGCAGCGAGCAAGCACAAGACCAGCACGGGAGCGGGGCCCCTTTTATTCTGTCAATAAAAGGTATTTCTCTCCTGGCACGCACGTGTCTAAAAATATGGAACGCTTCACGAATTTGCGTGTCATCCTTGCGCAGGGGCCATGCTAATCTTCTCTGTATCGTTCCAATTTTAGTATATGTGCTGCCGAAGCGAGCACACACTTGGGGCTGAACTGGCCAGTGTATAAAAGCCAGCGCATCGGCTGCCTATTGACCTAGGTTGACTTGTTATGCTCTAACTTTGGCAAGAAACTGTTTGGTTCTGGGGCCGGTATGGAACCAAGAGGCAAAGACCAACGACCCAAGCTTCCTCGCTGCTGGTTTGGCCCAAAAGGAAAGGTTCCGTGTGCTTGGCTATTGCAATGCAGGAAGAAAGGATCATGGTCCAGGCTGCATGCAAAGTGGCACCTCCCGTCATAATGCCTGGGTGATGGGTGCTGTGTGCCTGGACGCATCACAATAGTCCCACAAGCCAGAGAAAAGCCAGAGGGCCTGTGAGGGTTTGCTTGGGGGGGGCCCTGTTGAATTCCAGGATAGGCAAGGTGAGGCAGCGGCCTAGTGCGCGGACCCCCGAGAGCCCCGGATTGCTGCTGCCCCCGCCTTCAAGCAAGAGATGCATTTTCAAACCGATGTAAGTTTACGTTTGGCTGCTGGCTTCAGCGACGGTGGCTTCAAAGTCCCGCCGGGTCTGCTTTCCTTTGGTAGGGCCAGGAAGCCTCTTACAACAGGTATTGGCTGCCTGTCGCCTGCTTTTATCAACTGTGCCAGGACGTGAGCCTTGTGTGTTACAAAATCAGGACAGCAGGCATTGCAGTGGCTCCTGCTTCAGAAAGGCACCTTGAAGAACAGCACTAGGAGCTAACGGAGGGCACCAGGGGTATGGGGGCCAGTGGTGCAATGGATAAGGCGCCTGACTAGGAGTCAGAAGGTTGTGGGTTCCTCTGCCATCCGGCTGGGCTCCCAACTCTGTGCTTTGTTTCTTTGAATTACATTTAAATTCCCTTGGCCTTCACTGCTCGCAATAGACTTTTGATTTTATGTGGGGCGGGCCCGGTTGCACAGCAAGGAAACACCAGGCGCCATCTCGAAGCACCACCAGTAGGGGTCCCTCCAGAAGGCCCCAACAAGCAGCAGATGATTTCTATGCATGTGTGCGTCCTGTCCTTCAATGGGTGGGGGTTGGCTTGTGTTGGACACAGTCCCAGGGCAGCCCTTCACGTCCCTGATCGGCCACGATCGGCCAGAAACCTCTCTGGTGAGCGCCGCAGGCGAGCCTTCTCGGGACCTCAGCAACTGAGGGGCACATTTCCAAATGAGGGAGACATTTCCAGAAAGCGCACCAGGGAACGGCTCGGCCTCTGCTTCGTGGCCTAACCCAGCCTGGTCCTTCTCCAACCATCTGGGAGCTGTCCAAAAGCCGGTGGGCCTGGCGGAATGGGCTCCCAGCAGGCCCTGGCTGACTGGTGATTTGCATACACACAGACACACGCACGCACGCACACTCTCTCTCGTGCTATCTGCTGCCTTTCAGACCCTGCCACCCCTCGCTTGCTTTAAAGGAGCAGTTGGCGAATGACACTGAGCAAAGAATGCACAAGTGGGTAAAGAGATCACACACCTAGAGGCAGCCAGCTCTCATGAAGAGTAGGGCCTAGAAGCAGTGAAGCTTGAGGGGCTGTGCGCTCTTTGCCATGAGCCCCTAGAGGCGGATCATATAGAAAGCGCTATATAGAAATGAGCAGCCAGCAGAGGACAAGGCAGCCGCTCTTGGTGCAGCACAGAGAGGATCAAGAGAAACGGGAAGGGCTTCCGCGGCAGCGAGCAAGCACAAGACCAGCACGGGAGCGGGGCCCCTTGTATTCTGTCAATAAAAGGTATTTCTCTCCTGGCACGCACGTGTCTAAAAATATGGAACGCTTCACGAATTTGCGTGTCATCCTTGCGCAGGGGCCATGCTAATCTTCTCTGTATCGTTCCAATTTTAGTATATGTGCTGCCGAAGCGAGCACACACTTGGGGCTGAACTGGCCAGTGTATAAAAGCCAGCGCATCGGCTGCCTATTGACCTAGGTTGACTTGTTATGCTCTAACTTTGGCAAGAAACTGTTTGGTTCTGGGGCCGGGATGAAAGCAAGAGGCAAAGACCAACGACCCAAGCTTCCTCGCTGCTGGTTTGGCCCAAAAGGAAAGGTTCCGTGTGCTTGGCTATTGCAATGCAGGAAGAAAGGATCATGGTCCAGGCTGCATGCAAAGTGGCACCTCCCGTCATAATGCCTGGGTGATGGGTGCTGTGTGCCTGGACGCATCACAATAGTCCCACAAGCCAGAGAAAAGCCAGAGGGCCTGTGAGGGTTTGCTTGGGGGGGCACTGTTGAGTTCCAGGATAAGGCAAGGTGAGGCAGCGGCCTAGTGCGCGGACCCCCGAGAGCCCCGGATTGCTGCTGCCCCCGCCTTCAAGCCAGAGATGCATTTTCAAACCGATGTAAGTTTACGTTTGGCTGCTGGCTTCAGCGACGGTGGCTTCAAAGTCCCGCCGGGTCTGCTTTCCTTTGGTAGGGCCAGGAAGCCTCTTACAACAGGTATTGGCTGCCTGTCGCCTGCTTTTATCAACTGTGCCAGGACGTGAGCCTTGTGTGTTACAAAATCAGGACAGCAGGCATTGCAGTGGCTCCTGCTTCAGAAAGGCACCTTGAAGAACAGCACTAGGAGCTAACGGAGGGCACCAGGGGTATGGGGGCCAGTGGTGCAATGGATAAGGCGCCTGACTAGGAGTCAGAAGGTTGTGGGTTCCACTGCCATCCGGCTGGGCTCCCAACTCTGTGCTTTGTTTCTTTGAATTACATTTAAATTCCCTTGGCCTTCACTGCTCGCAATAGACTTTTGATTTTATGTGGGGCGGGCCCGGTTGCACAGCAAGGAAACACCAGGCGCCATCTCGAAGCACCACCAGTAGGGGTCCCTCCAGAAGGCCCCAACAAGCAGCAGATGATTTCTATGCATGTGTGCGTCCTGTCCTTCAATGGGTGGGGGTTGGCTTGTGTTGGACACAGTCCCAGGGCAGCCCTTCACGTCCCTGATCGGCCACGATCGGCCAGAGACCTCTCTGTGAGCGCCGCAGGCGAGCCTTCTCGGGACCTCAGCAACTGAGGGGCACATTTCCAAATGAGGGAGACATTTCCAGAAAGCGCACCAGGGAACGGCTCAGCCTCTGCTTCGTGGCCTAACCCAGCCTGGTCCTTCTCCAACCATCTGGGAGCTGTCCAAAAGCCGGTGGGCCTGGCGGAATGGGCTCCCAGCAGGCCCTGGCTGACTGGTGATTTGCATACACACAGACACACGCACGCACGCACACTCTCTCTCGTGCTATCTGCTGCCTTTCAGACCCTGCCACCCCTCGCTTGCTTTAAAGGAGCAGTTGGCGAATGACACTGAGCAAAGAATGCACAAGTGGGTAAAGAGATCACACACCTAGAGGCAGCCAGCTCTCATGAAGAGTAGGGCCTAGAAGCAGTGAAGCTTGAGGGGCTGTGCGCTCTTTGCCATGAGCCCTTAGAGGCGGATCATATAGAAAGCGCTATATAGAAATGAGCAGCCAGCAGAGGACAAGGCAGCCGCTCTCGGTGCAGCACAGCACAGAGAGGATCAAGAGAAACGGGAAGGGCTTCCGCGGCAGCGAGCAAGCACAAGACCAGCACGGGAGCGGGGCCCCTTTTATTCTGTCAATAAAAGGTATTTCTCTCCTGGCACGCACGTGTCTAAAAATATGGAACGCTTCACGAATTTGCGTGTCATCCTTGCGCAGGGGCCATGCTAATCTTCTCTGTATCGTTCCAATTTTAGTATATGTGCTGCCGAAGCGAGCACACACTTGGGGCTGAACTGGCCAGTGTATAAAAGCCAGCGCATCGGCTGCCTATTGACCTAGGTTGACTTGTTATGCTCTAACTTTGGCAAGAAACTGTTTGGTTCTGGGGCCGGTATGGAACCAAGAGGCAAAGACCAACGACCCAAGCTTCCTCGCTGCTGGTTTGGCCCAAAAGGAAAGGTTCCGTGTGCTTGGCTATTGCAATGCAGGAAGAAAGGATCATGGTCCAGGCTGCATGCAAAGTGGCACCTCCCGTCATAATGCCTGGGTGATGGGTGCTGTGTGCCTGGACGCATCACAATAGTCCCACAAGCCAGAGAAAAGCCAGAGGGCCTGTGAGGGTTTGCTTGGGGGGGGCCCTGTTGAATTCCAGGATAGGCAAGGTGAGGCAGCGGCCTAGTGCGCGGACCCCCGAGAGCCCCGGATTGCTGCTGCCCCCGCCTTCAAGCCAGAGATGCATTTTCAAACCGATGTAAGTTTACGTTTGGCTGCTGGCTTCAGCGACGGTGGCTTCAAAGTCCCGCCGGGTCTGCTTTCCTTTGGTAGGGCCAGGAAGCCTCTTACAACAGGTATTGGCTGCCTGTCGCCTGCTTTTATCAACTGTGCCAGGACGTGAGCCTTGTGTGTTACAAAATCAGGACAGCAGGCATTGCAGTGGCTCCTGCTTCAGAAAGGCACCTTGAAGAACAGCACTAGGAGCTAACGGAGGGCACCAGGGGTATGGGGGCCAGTGGTGCAATGGATAAGGCGCCTGACTAGGAGTCAGAAGGTTGTGGGTTCCACTGCCATCCGGCTGGGCTCCCAACTCTGTGCTTTGTTTCTTTGAATTACATTTAAATTCCCTTGGCCTTCACTGCTCGCAATAGACTTTTGATTTTATGTGGGGCGGGCCCGGTTTCACAGCAAGGAAACACCAGGCGCCATCTCGAAGCACCACCAGTAGGGGTCCCTCCAGAAGGCCCCAACAAGCAGCAGATGATTTCTATGCATGTGTGCGTCCTGTCCTTCAATGGGTGGGGGTTGGCTTGTGTTGGACACAGTCCCAGGGCAGCCCTTCACGTCCCTGATCGGCCACGATCGGCCAGAGACCTCTCTGTGAGCGCCGCAGGCGAGCCTTCTCGGGACCTCAGCAACTGAGGGGCACATTTCCAAATGAGGGAGACATTTCCAGAAAGCGCACCAGGGAACGGCTCAGCCTCTGCTTCGTGGCCTAACCCAGCCTGGTCCTTCTCCAACCATCTGGGAGCTGTCCAAAAGCCGGTGGGCCTGGCGGAATGGGCTCCCAGCAGGCCCTGGCTGACTGGTGATTTGCATACACACAGACACACGCACGCACGCACACTCTCTCTCGTGCTATCTGCTGCCTTTCAGACCCTGCCACCCCTCGCTTGCTTTAAAGGAGCAGTTGGCGAATGACACTGAGCAAAGAATGCACAAGTGGGTAAAGAGATCACACACCTAGAGGCAGCCAGCTCTCATGAAGAGTAGGGCCTAGAAGCAGTGAAGCTTGAGGGGCTGTGCGCTCTTTGCCATGAGCCCCTAGAGGCGGATCATATAGAAAGCGCTATATAGAAATGAGCAGCCAGCAGAGGACAAGGCAGCCGCTCTCGGTGCAGCACAGCACAGAGAGGATCAAGAGAAACGGGAAGGGCTTCCGCGGCAGCGAGCAAGCACAAGACCAGCACGGGAGCGGGGCCCCTTTTATTCTGTCAATAAAAGGTATTTCTCTCCTGGCACGCACGTGTCTAAAAATATGGAACGCTTCACGAATTTGCGTGTCATCCTTGCGCAGGGGCCATGCTAATCTTCTCTGTATCGTTCCAATTTTAGTATATGTGCTGCCGAAGCGAGCACACACTTGGGGCTGAACTGGCCAGTGTATAAAAGCCAGCGCATCGGCTGCCTATTGACCTAGGTTGACTTGTTATGCTCTAACTTTGGCAAGAAACTGTTTGGTTCTGGGGCCGGTATGGAACCAAGAGGCAAAGACCAACGACCCAAGCTTCCTCGCTGCTGGTTTGGCCCAAAAGGAAAGGTTCCGTGTGCTTGGCTATTGCAATGCAGGAAGAAAGGATCATGGTCCAGGCTGCATGCAAAGTGGCACCTCCCGTCATAATGCCTGGGTGATGGGTGCTGTGTGCCTGGACGCATCACAATAGTCCCACAAGCCAGAGAAAAGCCAGAGGGCCTGTGAGGGTTTGCTTGGGGGGGGCCCTGTTGAATTCCAGGATAGGCAAGGTGAGGCAGCGGCCTAGTGCGCGGACCCCCGAGAGCCCCGGATTGCTGCTGCCCCCGCCTTCAAGCCAGAGATGCATTTTCAAACCGATGTAAGTTTACGTTTGGCTGCTGGCTTCAGCGACGGTGGCTTCAAAGTCCCGCCGGGTCTGCTTTCCTTTGGTAGGGCCAGGAAGCCTCTTACAACAGGTATTGGCTGCCTGTCGCCTGCTTTTATCAACTGTGCCAGGACGTGAGCCTTGTGTGTTACAAAATCAGGACAGCAGGCATTGCAGTGGCTCCTGCTTCAGAAAGGCACCTTGAAGAACAGCACTAGGAGCTAACGGAGGGCACCAGGGGTATGGGGGCCAGTGGTGCAATGGATAAGGCGCCTGACTAGGAGTCAGAAGGTTGTGGGTTCCACTGCCATCCGGCTGGGCTCCCAACTCTGTGCTTTGTTTCTTTGAATTACATTTAAATTCCCTTGGCCTTCACTGCTCGCAATAGACTTTTGATTTTATGTGGGGCGGGCCCGGTTGCACAGCAAGGAAACACCAGGCGCCATCTCGAAGCACCACCAGTAGGGGTCCCTCCAGAAGGCCCCAACAAGCAGCAGATGATTTCTATGCATGTGTGCGTCCTGTCCTTCAATGGGTGGGGGTTGGCTTGTGTTGGACACAGTCCCAGGGCAGCCCTTCACGTCCCTGATCGGCCACGATCGGCCAGAGACCTCTCTGTGAGCGCCGCAGGCGAGCCTTCTCGGGACCTCAGCAACTGAGGGGCACATTTCCAAATGAGGGAGACATTTCCAGAAAGCGCACCAGGGAACGGCTCGGCCTCTGCTCCGTGGCCCAACCCAGCCTGGTCCTTCTCCAACCAGCTGGGAGCTGTCCAAAAGCCGGTGGGCCTGGCGGAATGGGCTCCCAGCAGGCCCTGGCTGACTGGTGATTTGCATACACACAGACACACGCACGCACGCACACTCTCTCTCGTGCTATCTGCTGCCTTTCAGACCCTGCCACCCCTCGCTTGCTTTAAAGGAGCAGTTGGCGAATGACACTGAGCAAAGAATGCACAAGTGGGTAAAGAGATCACACACCTAGAGGCAGCCAGCTCTCATGAAGAGTAGGGCCTAGAAGCAGTGAAGCTTGAGGGGCTGTGCGCTCTTTGCCATGAGCCCCTAGAGGCGGATCATATAGAAAGCGCTATATAGAAATGAGCAGCCAGCAGAGGACAAGGCAGCCGCTCTTGGTGCAGCACAGAGAGGATCAAGAGAAACGGGAAGGGCTTCCGCGGCAGCGAGCAAGCACAAGACCAGCACGGGAGCGGGGCCCCTTTTATTCTGTCAATAAAAGGTATTTCTCTCCTGGCACGCACGTGTCTAAAAATATGGAACGCTTCACGAATTTGCGTGTCATCCTTGCGCAGGGGCCATGCTAATCTTCTCTGTATCGTTCCAATTTTAGTATATGTGCTGCCGAAGCGAGCACACACTTGGGGCTGAACTGGCCAGTGTATAAAAGCCAGCGCATCGGCTGCCTATTGACCTAGGTTGACTTGTTATGCTCTAACTTTGGCAAGAAACTGTTTGGTTCTGGGGCCGGTATGGAACCAAGAGGCAAAGACCAACGACCCAAGCTTCCTCGCTGCTGGTTTGGCCCAAAAGGAAAGGTTCCGTGTGCTTGGCTATTGCAATGCAGGAAGAAAGGATCATGGTCCAGGCTGCATGCAAAGTGGCACCTCCCGTCATAATGCCTGGGTGATGGGTGCTGTGTGCCTGGACGCATCACAATAGTCCCACAAGCCAGAGAAAAGCCAGAGGGCCTGTGAGGGTTTGCTTGGGGGGGGCCCTGTTGAATTCCAGGATAGGCAAGGTGAGGCAGCGGCCTAGTGCGCGGACCCCCGAGAGCCCCGGATTGCTGCTGCCCCCGCCTTCAAGCCAGAGATGCATTTTCAAACCGATGTAAGTTTACGTTTGGCTGCTGGCTTCAGCGACGGTGGCTTCAAAGTCCCGCCGGGTCTGCTTTCCTTTGGTAGGGCCAGGAAGCCTCTTACAACAGGTATTGGCTGCCTGTCGCCTGCTTTTATCAACTGTGCCAGGACGTGAGCCTTGTGTGTTACAAAATCAGGACAGCAGGCATTGCAGTGGCTCCTGCTTCAGAAAGGCACCTTGAAGAACAGCACTAGGAGCTAACGGAGGGCACCAGGGGTATGGGGGCCAGTGGTGCAATGGATAAGGCGCCTGACTAGGAGTCAGAAGGTTGTGGGTTCCACTGCCATCCGGCTGGGCTCCCAACTCTGTGCTTTGTTTCTTTGAATTACATTTAAATTCCCTTGGCCTTCACTGCTCGCAATAGACTTTTGATTTTATGTGGGGCGGGCCCGGTTGCACAGCAAGGAAACACCAGGCGCCATCTCGAAGCACCACCAGTAGGGGTCCCTCCAGAAGGCCCCAACAAGCAGCAGATGATTTCTATGCATGTGTGCGTCCTGTCCTTCAATGGGTGGGGGTTGGCTTGTGTTGGACACAGTCCCAGGGCAGCCCTTCACGTCCCTGATCGGCCACGATCGGCCAGAGACCTCTCTGTGAGCGCCGCAGGCGAGCCTTCTCGGGACCTCAGCAACTGAGGGGCACATTTCCAAATGAGGGAGACATTTCCAGAAAGCGCACCAGGGAACGGCTCAGCCTCTGCTTCGTGGCCTAACCCAGCCTGGTCCTTCTCCAACCATCTGGGAGCTGTCCAAAAGCCGGTGGGCCTGGCGGAATGGGCTCCCAGCAGGCCCTGGCTGACTGGTGATTTGCATACACACAGACACACGCACGCACACTCTCTCTCGTGCTATCTGCTGCCTTTCAGACCCTGCCACCCCTCGCTTGCTTTAAAGGAGCAGTTGGCGAATGACACTGAGCAAAGAATGCACAAGTGGGTAAAGAGATCACACACCTAGAGGCAGCCAGCTCTCATGAAGAGTAGGGCCTAGAAGCAGTGAAGCTTGAGGGGCTGTGCGCTCTTTGCCATGAGCCCCTAGAGGCGGGTCATATAGAAAGCGCTATATAGAAATGAGCAGCCAGCAGAGGACAAGGCAGCCGCTCTCGGTGCAGCACAGCACAGAGAGGATCAAGAGAAACGGGAAGGGCTTCCGCGGCAGCGAGCAAGCACAAGACGAGCACGGGAGCGGGGCCCCTTTTATTCTGTCAATAAAAGGTATTTCTCTCCTGGCACGCACGTGTCTAAAAATATGGAACGCTTCACGAATTTGCGTGTCATCCTTGCGCAGGGGCCATGCTAATCTTCTCTGTATCGTTCCAATTTTAGTATATGTGCTGCCGAAGCGAGCACACACTTGGGGCTGAACTGGCCAGTGTATAAAAGCCAGCGCATCGGCTGCCTATTGACCTAGGTTGACTTGTTATGCTCTAACTTTGGCAAGAAACTGTTTGGTTCTGGGGCCGGTATGGAACCAAGAGGCAAAGACCAACGACCCAAGCTTCCTCGCTGCTGGTTTGGCCCAAAAGGAAAGGTTCCGTGTGCTTGGCTATTGCAATGCAGGAAGAAAGGATCATGGTCCAGGCTGCATGCAAAGTGGCACCTCCCGTCATAATGCCTGGGTGATGGGTGCTGTGTGCCTGGACGCATCACAATAGTCCCACAAGCCAGAGAAAAGCCAGAGGGCCTGTGAGGGTTTGCTTGGGGGGGGCCCTGTTGAATTCCAGGATAGGCAAGGTGAGGCAGCGGCCTAGTGCGCGGACCCCCGAGAGCCCCGGATTGCTGCTGCCCCCGCCTTCAAGCCAGAGATGCATTTTCAAACCGATGTAAGTTTACGTTTGGCTGCTGGCTTCAGCGACGGTGGCTTCAAAGTCCCGCCGGGTCTGCTTTCCTTTGGTAGGGCCAGGAAGCCTCTTACAACAGGTATTGGCTGCCTGTCGCCTGCTTTTATCAACTGTGCCAGGACGTGAGCCTTGTGTGTTACAAAATCAGGACAGCAGGCATTGCAGTGGCTCCTGCTTCAGAAAGGCACCTTGAAGAACAGCACTAGGAGCTAACGGAGGGCACCAGGGGTATGGGGGCCAGTGGTGCAATGGATAAGGCGCCTGACTAGGAGTCAGAAGGTTGTGGGTTCCACTGCCATCCGGCTGGGCTCCCAACTCTGTGCTTTGTTTCTTTGAATTACATTTAAATTCCCTTGGCCTTCACTGCTCGCAATAGACTTTTGATTTTATGTGGGGCGGGCCCGGTTGCACAGCAAGGAAACACCAGGCGCCATCTCGAAGCACCACCAGTAGGGGTCCCTCCAGAAGGCCCCAACAAGCAGCAGATGATTTCTATGCATGTGTGCGTCCTGTCCTTCAATGGGTGGGGGTTGGCTTGTGTTGGACACAGTCCCAGGGCAGCCCTTCACGTCCCTGATCGGCCACGATCGGCCAGAGACCTCTCTGTGAGCGCCGCAGGCGAGCCTTCTCGGGACCTCAGCAACTGAGGGGCACATTTCCAAATGAGGGAGACATTTCCAGAAAGCGCACCAGGGAACGGCTCGGCCTCTGCTCCGTGGCCCAACCCAGCCTGGTCCTTCTCCAACCAGCTGGGAGCTGTCCAAAAGCCGGTGGGCCTGGCGGAATGGGCTCCCAGCAGGCCCTGGCTGACTGGTGATTTGCATACACACAGACACACGCACGCACGCACACTCTCTCTCGTGCTATCTGCTGCCTTTCAGACCCTGCCACCCCTCGCTTGCTTTAAAGGAGCAGTTGGCGAATGACACTGAGCAAAGAATGCACAAGTGGGTAAAGAGATCACACACCTAGAGGCAGCCAGCTCTCATGAAGAGTAGGGCCTAGAAGCAGTGAAGCTTGAGGGGCTGTGCGCTCTTTGCCATGAGCCCCTAGAGGCGGATCATATAGAAAGCGCTATATAGAAATGAGCAGCCAGCAGAGGACAAGGCAGCCGCTCTTGGTGCAGCACAGAGAGGATCAAGAGAAACGGGAAGGGCTTCCGCGGCAGCGAGCAAGCACAAGACCAGCACGGGAGCGGGGCCCCTTTTATTCTGTCAATAAAAGGTATTTCTCTCCTGGCACGCACGTGTCTAAAAATATGGAACGCTTCACGAATTTGCGTGTCATCCTTGCGCAGGGGCCATGCTAATCTTCTCTGTATCGTTCCAATTTTAGTATATGTGCTGCCGAAGCGAGCACACACTTGGGGCTGAACTGGCCAGTGTATAAAAGCCAGCGCATCGGCTGCCTATTGACCTAGGTTGACTTGTTATGCTCTAACTTTGGCAAGAAACTGTTTGGTTCTGGGGCCGGTATGGAACCAAGAGGCAAAGACCAACGACCCAAGCTTCCTCGCTGCTGGTTTGGCCCAAAAGGAAAGGTTCCGTGTGCTTGGCTATTGCAATGCAGGAAGAAAGGATCATGGTCCAGGCTGCATGCAAAGTGGCACCTCCCGTCATAATGCCTGGGTGATGGGTGCTGTGTGCCTGGACGCATCACAATAGTCCCACAAGCCAGAGAAAAGCCAGAGGGCCTGTGAGGGTTTGCTTGGGGGGGGCCCTGTTGAATTCCAGGATAGGCAAGGTGAGGCAGCGGCCTAGTGCGCGGACCCCCGAGAGCCCCGGATTGCTGCTGCCCCCGCCTTCAAGCCAGAGATGCATTTTCAAACCGATGTAAGTTTACGTTTGGCTGCTGGCTTCAGCGACGGTGGCTTCAAAGTCCCGCCGGGTCTGCTTTCCTTTGGTAGGGCCAGGAAGCCTCTTACAACAGGTATTGGCTGCCTGTCGCCTGCTTTTATCAACTGTGCCAGGACGTGAGCCTTGTGTGTTACAAAATCAGGACAGCAGGCATTGCAGTGGCTCCTGCTTCAGAAAGGCACCTTGAAGAACAGCACTAGGAGCTAACGGAGGGCACCAGGGGTATGGGGGCCAGTGGTGCAATGGATAAGGCGCCTGACTAGGAGTCAGAAGGTTGTGGGTTCCACTGCCATCCGGCTGGGCTCCCAACTCTGTGCTTTGTTTCTTTGAATTACATTTAAATTCCCTTGGCCTTCACTGCTCGCAATAGACTTTTGATTTTATGTGGGGCGGGCCCGGTTGCACAGCAAGGAAACACCAGGCGCCATCTCGAAGCACCACCAGTAGGGGTCCCTCCAGAAGGCCCCAACAAGCAGCAGATGATTTCTATGCATGTGTGCGTCCTGTCCTTCAATGGGTGGGGGTTGGCTTGTGTTGGACACAGTCCCAGGGCAGCCCTTCACGTCCCTGATCGGCCACGATCGGCCAGAGACCTCTCTGTGAGCGCCGCAGGCGAGCCTTCTCGGGACCTCAGCAACTGAGGGGCACATTTCCAAATGAGGGAGACATTTCCAGAAAGCGCACCAGGGAACGGCTCAGCCTCTGCTTCGTGGCCTAACCCAGCCTGGTCCTTCTCCAACCATCTGGGAGCTGTCCAAAAGCCGGTGGGCCTGGCGGAATGGGCTCCCAGCAGGCCCTGGCTGACTGGTGATTTGCATACACACAGACACACGCACGCACGCACACTCTCTCTCGTGCTATCTGCTGCCTTTCAGACCCTGCCACCCCTCGCTTGCTTTAAAGGAGCAGTTGGCGAATGACACTGAGCAAAGAATGCACAAGTGGGTAAAGAGATCACACACCTAGAGGCAGCCAGCTCTCATGAAGAGTAGGGCCTAGAAGCAGTGAAGCTTGAGGGGCTGTGCGCTCTTTGCCATGAGCCCTTAGAGGCGGATCATATAGAAAGCGCTATATAGAAATGAGCAGCCAGCAGAGGACAAGGCAGCCGCTCTCGGTGCAGCACAGCACAGAGAGGATCAAGAGAAACGGGAAGGGCTTCCGCGGCAGCGAGCAAGCACAAGACCAGCACGGGAGCGGGGCCCCTTTTATTCTGTCAATAAAAGGTATTTCTCTCCTGGCACGCACGTGTCTAAAAATATGGAACGCTTCACGAATTTGCGTGTCATCCTTGCGCAGGGGCCATGCTAATCTTCTCTGTATCGTTCCAATTTTAGTATATGTGCTGCCGAAGCGAGCACACACTTGGGGCTGAACTGGCCAGTGTATAAAAGCCAGCGCATCGGCTGCCTATTGACCTAGGTTGACTTGTTATGCTCTAACTTTGGCAAGAAACTGTTTGGTTCTGGGGCCGGTATGGAACCAAGAGGCAAAGACCAACGACCCAAGCTTCCTCGCTGCTGGTTTGGCCCAAAAGGAAAGGTTCCGTGTGCTTGGCTATTGCAATGCAGGAAGAAAGGATCATGGTCCAGGCTGCATGCAAAGTGGCACCTCCCGTCATAATGCCTGGGTGATGGGTGCTGTGTGCCTGGACGCATCACAATAGTCCCACAAGCCAGAGAAAAGCCAGAGGGCCTGTGAGGGTTTGCTTGGGGGGGGCCCTGTTGAATTCCAGGATAGGCAAGGTGAGGCAGCGGCCTAGTGCGCGGACCCCCGAGAGCCCCGGATTGCTGCTGCCCCCGCCTTCAAGCAAGAGATGCATTTTCAAACCGATGTAAGTTTACGTTTGGCTGCTGGCTTCAGCGACGGTGGCTTCAAAGTCCCGCCGGGTCTGCTTTCCTTTGGTAGGGCCAGGAAGCCTCTTACAACAGGTATTGGCTGCCTGTCGCCTGCTTTTATCAACTGTGCCAGGACGTGAGCCTTGTGTGTTACAAAATCAGGACAGCAGGCATTGCAGTGGCTCCTGCTTCAGAAAGGCACCTTGAAGAACAGCACTAGGAGCTAACGGAGGGCACCAGGGGTATGGGGGCCAGTGGTGCAATGGATAAGGCGCCTGACTAGGAGTCAGAAGGTTGTGGGTTCCTCTGCCATCCGGCTGGGCTCCCAACTCTGTGCTTTGTTTCTTTGAATTACATTTAAATTCCCTTGGCCTTCACTGCTCGCAATAGACTTTTGATTTTATGTGGGGCGGGCCCGGTTGCACAGCAAGGAAACACCAGGCGCCATCTCGAAGCACCACCAGTAGGGGTCCCTCCAGAAGGCCCCAACAAGCAGCAGATGATTTCTATGCATGTGTGCGTCCTGTCCTTCAATGGGTGGGGGTTGGCTTGTGTTGGACACAGTCCCAGGGCAGCCCTTCACGTCCCTGATCGGCCACGATCGGCCAGAAACCTCTCTGGTGAGCGCCGCAGGCGAGCCTTCTCGGGACCTCAGCAACTGAGGGGCACATTTCCAAATGAGGGAGACATTTCCAGAAAGCGCACCAGGGAACGGCTCGGCCTCTGCTTCGTGGCCTAACCCAGCCTGGTCCTTCTCCAACCATCTGGGAGCTGTCCAAAAGCCGGTGGGCCTGGCGGAATGGGCTCCCAGCAGGCCCTGGCTGACTGGTGATTTGCATACACACAGACACACGCACGCACGCACACTCTCTCTCGTGCTATCTGCTGCCTTTCAGACCCTGCCACCCCTCGCTTGCTTTAAAGGAGCAGTTGGCGAATGACACTGAGCAAAGAATGCACAAGTGGGTAAAGAGATCACACACCTAGAGGCAGCCAGCTCTCATGAAGAGTAGGGCCTAGAAGCAGTGAAGCTTGAGGGGCTGTGCGCTCTTTGCCATGAGCCCCTAGAGGCGGATCATATAGAAAGCGCTATATAGAAATGAGCAGCCAGCAGAGGACAAGGCAGCCGCTCTTGGTGCAGCACAGAGAGGATCAAGAGAAACGGGAAGGGCTTCCGCGGCAGCGAGCAAGCACAAGACCAGCACGGGAGCGGGGCCCCTTTTATTCTGTCAATAAAAGGTATTTCTCTCCTGGCACGCACGTGTCTAAAAATATGGAACGCTTCACGAATTTGCGTGTCATCCTTGCGCAGGGGCCATGCTAATCTTCTCTGTATCGTTCCAATTTTAGTATATGTGCTGCCGAAGCGAGCACACACTTGGGGCTGAACTGGCCAGTGTATAAAAGCCAGCGCATCGGCTGCCTATTGACCTAGGTTGACTTGTTATGCTCTAACTTTGGCAAGAAACTGTTTGGTTCTGGGGCCGGTATGGAACCAAGAGGCAAAGACCAACGACCCAAGCTTCCTCGCTGCTGGTTTGGCCCAAAAGGAAAGGTTCCGTGTGCTTGGCTATTGCAATGCAGGAAGAAAGGATCATGGTCCAGGCTGCATGCAAAGTGGCACCTCCCGTCATAATGCCTGGGTGATGGGTGCTGTGTGCCTGGACGCATCACAATAGTCCCACAAGCCAGAGAAAAGCCAGAGGGCCTGTGAGGGTTTGCTTGGGGGGGGCCCTGTTGAATTCCAGGATAGGCAAGGTGAGGCAGCGGCCTAGTGCGCGGACCCCCGAGAGCCCCGGATTGCTGCTGCCCCCGCCTTCAAGCAAGAGATGCATTTTCAAACCGATGTAAGTTTACGTTTGGCTGCTGGCTTCAGCGACGGTGGCTTCAAAGTCCCGCCGGGTCTGCTTTCCTTTGGTAGGGCCAGGAAGCCTCTTACAACAGGTATTGGCTGCCTGTCGCCTGCTTTTATCAACTGTGCCAGGACGTGAGCCTTGTGTGTTACAAAATCAGGACAGCAGGCATTGCAGTGGCTCCTGCTTCAGAAAGGCACCTTGAAGAACAGCACTAGGAGCTAACGGAGGGCACCAGGGGTATGGGGGCCAGTGGTGCAATGGATAAGGCGCCTGACTAGGAGTCAGAAGGTTGTGGGTTCCTCTGCCATCCGGCTGGGCTCCCAACTCTGTGCTTTGTTTCTTTGAATTACATTTAAATTCCCTTGGCCTTCACTGCTCGCAATAGACTTTTGATTTTATGTGGGGCGGGCCCGGTTGCACAGCAAGGAAACACCAGGCGCCATCTCGAAGCACCACCAGTAGGGGTCCCTCCAGAAGGCCCCAACAAGCAGCAGATGATTTCTATGCATGTGTGCGTCCTGTCCTTCAATGGGTGGGGGTTGGCTTGTGTTGGACACAGTCCCAGGGCAGCCCTTCACGTCCCTGATCGGCCACGATCGGCCAGAAACCTCTCTGGTGAGCGCCGCAGGCGAGCCTTCTCGGGACCTCAGCAACTGAGGGGCACATTTCCAAATGAGGGAGACATTTCCAGAAAGCGCACCAGGGAACGGCTCGGCCTCTGCTTCGTGGCCTAACCCAGCCTGGTCCTTCTCCAACCATCTGGGAGCTGTCCAAAAGCCGGTGGGCCTGGCGGAATGGGCTCCCAGCAGGCCCTGGCTGACTGGTGATTTGCATACACACAGACACACGCACGCACGCACACTCTCTCTCGTGCTATCTGCTGCCTTTCAGACCCTGCCACCCCTCGCTTGCTTTAAAGGAGCAGTTGGCGAATGACACTGAGCAAAGAATGCACAAGTGGGTAAAGAGATCACACACCTAGAGGCAGCCAGCTCTCATGAAGAGTAGGGCCTAGAAGCAGTGAAGCTTGAGGGGCTGTGCGCTCTTTGCCATGAGCCCCTAGAGGCGGATCATATAGAAAGCGCTATATAGAAATGAGCAGCCAGCAGAGGACAAGGCAGCCGCTCTTGGTGCAGCACAGAGAGGATCAAGAGAAACGGGAAGGGCTTCCGCGGCAGCGAGCAAGCACAAGACCAGCACGGGAGCGGGGCCCCTTTTATTCTGTCAATAAAAGGTATTTCTCTCCTGGCACGCACGTGTCTAAAAATATGGAACGCTTCACGAATTTGCGTGTCATCCTTGCGCAGGGGCCATGCTAATCTTCTCTGTATCGTTCCAATTTTAGTATATGTGCTGCCGAAGCGAGCACACACTTGGGGCTGAACTGGCCAGTGTATAAAAGCCAGCGCATCGGCTGCCTATTGACCTAGGTTGACTTGTTATGCTCTAACTTTGGCAAGAAACTGTTTGGTTCTGGGGCCGGTATGGAACCAAGAGGCAAAGACCAACGACCCAAGCTTCCTCGCTGCTGGTTTGGCCCAAAAGGAAAGGTTCCGTGTGCTTGGCTATTGCAATGCAGGAAGAAAGGATCATGGTCCAGGCTGCATGCAAAGTGGCACCTCCCGTCATAATGCCTGGGTGATGGGTGCTGTGTGCCTGGACGCATCACAATAGTCCCACAAGCCAGAGAAAAGCCAGAGGGCCTGTGAGGGTTTGCTTGGGGGGGGCCCTGTTGAATTCCAGGATAGGCAAGGTGAGGCAGCGGCCTAGTGCGCGGACCCCCGAGAGCCCCGGATTGCTGCTGCCCCCGCCTTCAAGCAAGAGATGCATTTTCAAACCGATGTAAGTTTACGTTTGGCTGCTGGCTTCAGCGACGGTGGCTTCAAAGTCCCGCCGGGTCTGCTTTCCTTTGGTAGGGCCAGGAAGCCTCTTACAACAGGTATTGGCTGCCTGTCGCCTGCTTTTATCAACTGTGCCAGGACGTGAGCCTTGTGTGTTACAAAATCAGGACAGCAGGCATTGCAGTGGCTCCTGCTTCAGAAAGGCACCTTGAAGAACAGCACTAGGAGCTAACGGAGGGCACCAGGGGTATGGGGGCCAGTGGTGCAATGGATAAGGCGCCTGACTAGGAGTCAGAAGGTTGTGGGTTCCTCTGCCATCCGGCTAGGCTCCCAACTCTGTGCTTTGTTTCTTTGAATTACATTTAAATTCCCTTGGCCTTCACTGCTCGCAATAGACTTTTGATTTTATGTGGGGCGGGCCCGGTTGCACAGCAAGGAAACACCAGGCGCCATCTCGAAGCACCACCAGTAGGGGTCCCTCCAGAAGGCCCCAACAAGCAGCAGATGATTTCTATGCATGTGTGCGTCCTGTCCTTCAATGGGTGGGGGTTGGCTTGTGTTGGACACAGTCCCAGGGCAGCCCTTCACGTCCCTGATCGGCCACGATCGGCCAGAGACCTCTCTGGTGAGCGCCGCAGGCGAGCCTTCTCGGGACCTCAGCAACTGAGGGGCACATTTCCAAATGAGGGAGACATTTCCAGAAAGCGCACCAGGGAACGGCTCGGCCTCTGCTTCGTGGCCTAACCCAGCCTGGTCCTTCTCCAACCATCTGGGAGCTGTCCAAAAGCCGGTGGGCCTGGCGGAATGGGCTCCCAGCAGGCCCTGGCTGACTGGTGATTTGCATACACACAGACACACGCAAGCACGCACACTCTCTCTCGTGCTATCTGCTGCCTTTCAGACCCTGCCACCCCTCGCTTGCTTTAAAGGAGCAGTTGGCGAATGACACTGAGCAAAGAATGCACAAGTGGGTAAAGAGATCACACACCTAGAGGCAGCCAGCTCTCATGAAGAGTAGGGCCTAGAAGCAGTGAAGCTTGAGGGGCTGTGCGCTCTTTGCCATGAGCCCCTAGAGGCGGATCATATAGAAAGCGCTATATAGAAATGAGCAGCCAGCAGAGGACAAGGCAGCCGCTCTTGGTGCAGCACAGAGAGGATCAAGAGAAACGGGAAGGGCTTCCGCGGCAGCGAGCAAGCACAAGACCAGCACGGGAGCGGGGCCCCTTTTATTCTGTCAATAAAAGGTATTTCTCTCCTGGCACGCACGTGTCTAAAAATATGGAACGCTTCACGAATTTGCGTGTCATCCTTGCGCAGGGGCCATGCTAATCTTCTCTGTATCGTTCCAATTTTAGTATATGTGCTGCCGAAGCGAGCACACACTTGGGGCTGAACTGGCCAGTGTATAAAAGCCAGCGCATCGGCTGCCTATTGACCTAGGTTGACTTGTTATGCTCTAACTTTGGCAAGAAACTGTTTGGTTCTGGGGCCGGGATGAAAGCAAGAGGCAAAGACCAACGACCCAAGCTTCCTCGCTGCTGGTTTGGCCCAAAAGGAAAGGTTCCGTGTGCTTGGCTATTGCAATGCAGGAAGAAAGGATCATGGTCCAGGCTGCATGCAAAGTGGCACCTCCCGTCATAATGCCTGGGTGATGGGTGCTGTGTGCCTGGACGCATCACAATAGTCCCACAAGCCAGAGAAAAGCCAGAGGGCCTGTGAGGGTTTGCTTGGGGGGGCACTGTTGAGTTCCAGGATAAGGCAAGGTGAGGCAGCGGCCTAGTGCGCGGACCCCCGAGAGCCCCGGATTGCTGCTGCCCCCGCCTTCAAGCCAGAGATGCATTTTCAAACCGATGTAAGTTTACGTTTGGCTGCTGGCTTCAGCGACGGTGGCTTCAAAGTCCCGCCGGGTCTGCTTTCCTTTGGTAGGGCCAGGAAGCCTCTTACAACAGGTATTGGCTGCCTGTCGCCTGCTTTTATCAACTGTGCCAGGACGTGAGCCTTGTGTGTTACAAAATCAGGACAGCAGGCATTGCAGTGGCTCCTGCTTCAGAAAGGCACCTTGAAGAACAGCACTAGGAGCTAACGGAGGGCACCAGGGGTATGGGGGCCAGTGGTGCAATGGATAAGGCGCCTGACTAGGAGTCAGAAGGTTGTGGGTTCCACTGCCATCCGGCTGGGCTCCCAACTCTGTGCTTTGTTTCTTTGAATTACATTTAAATTCCCTTGGCCTTCACTGCTCGCAATAGACTTTTGATTTTATGTGGGGCGGGCCCGGTTGCACAGCAAGGAAACACCAGGCGCCATCTCGAAGCACCACCAGTAGGGGTCCCTCCAGAAGGCCCCAACAAGCAGCAGATGATTTCTATGCATGTGTGCGTCCTGTCCTTCAATGGGTGGAGGTTGGCTTGTGTTGGACACAGTCCCAGGGCAGCCCTTCACGTCCCTGATCGGCCACGATCGGCCAGAGACCTCTCTGTGAGCGCCGCAGGCGAGCCTTCTCGGGACCTCAGCAACTGAGGGGCACATTTCCAAATGAGGGAGACATTTCCAGAAAGCGCACCAGGGAACGGCTCAGCCTCTGCTTCGTGGCCTAACCCAGCCTGGTCCTTCTCCAACCATCTGGGAGCTGTCCAAAAGCCGGTGGGCCTGGCGGAATGGGCTCCCAGCAGGCCCTGGCTGACTGGTGATTTGCATACACACAGACACACGCACGCACGCACACTCTCTCTCGTGCTATCTGCTGCCTTTCAGACCCTGCCACCCCTCGCTTGCTTTAAAGGAGCAGTTGGCGAATGACACTGAGCAAAGAATGCACAAGTGGGTAAAGAGATCACACACCTAGAGGCAGCCAGCTCTCATGAAGAGTAGGGCCTAGAAGCAGTGAAGCTTGAGGGGCTGTGCGCTCTTTGCCATGAGCCCTTAGAGGCGGATCATATAGAAAGCGCTATATAGAAATGAGCAGCCAGCAGAGGACAAGGCAGCCGCTCTCGGTGCAGCACAGCACAGAGAGGATCAAGAGAAACGGGAAGGGCTTCCGCGGCAGCGAGCAAGCACAAGACCAGCACGGGAGCGGGGCCCCTTTTATTCTGTCAATAAAAGGTATTTCTCTCCTGGCACGCACGTGTCTAAAAATATGGAACGCTTCACGAATTTGCGTGTCATCCTTGCGCAGGGGCCATGCTAATCTTCTCTGTATCGTTCCAATTTTAGTATATGTGCTGCCGAAGCGAGCACACACTTGGGGCTGAACTGGCCAGTGTATAAAAGCCAGCGCATCGGCTGCCTATTGACCTAGGTTGACTTGTTATGCTCTAACTTTGGCAAGAAACTGTTTGGTTCTGGGGCCGGTATGGAACCAAGAGGCAAAGACCAACGACCCAAGCTTCCTCGCTGCTGGTTTGGCCCAAAAGGAAAGGTTCCGTGTGCTTGGCTATTGCAATGCAGGAAGAAAGGATCATGGTCCAGGCTGCATGCAAAGTGGCACCTCCCGTCATAATGCCTGGGTGATGGGTGCTGTGTGCCTGGACGCATCACAATAGTCCCACAAGCCAGAGAAAAGCCAGAGGGCCTGTGAGGGTTTGCTTGGGGGGGGCCCTGTTGAATTCCAGGATAGGCAAGGTGAGGCAGCGGCCTAGTGCGCGGACCCCCGAGAGCCCCGGATTGCTGCTGCCCCCGCCTTCAAGCAAGAGATGCATTTTCAAACCGATGTAAGTTTACGTTTGGCTGCTGGCTTCAGCGACGGTGGCTTCAAAGTCCCGCCGGGTCTGCTTTCCTTTGGTAGGGCCAGGAAGCCTCTTACAACAGGTATTGGCTGCCTGTCGCCTGCTTTTATCAACTGTGCCAGGACGTGAGCCTTGTGTGTTACAAAATCAGGACAGCAGGCATTGCAGTGGCTCCTGCTTCAGAAAGGCACCTTGAAGAACAGCACTAGGAGCTAACGGAGGGCACCAGGGGTATGGGGGCCAGTGGTGCAATGGATAAGGCGCCTGACTAGGAGTCAGAGGGTTGTGGGTTCCACTGCCATCCGGCTGGGCTCCCAACTCTGTGCTTTGTTTCTTTGAATTACATTTAAATTCCCTTGGCCTTCACTGCTCGCAATAGACTTTTGATTTTATGTGGGGCGGGCCCGGTTGCACAGCAAGGAAACACCAGGCGCCATCTCGAAGCACCACCAGTAGGGGTCCCTCCAGAAGGCCCCAACAAGCAGCAGATGATTTCTATGCATGTGTGCGTCCTGTCCTTCAATGGGTGGGGGTTGGCTTGTGTTGGACACAGTCCCAGGGCAGCCCTTCACGTCCCTGATCGGCCACGATCGGCCAGAAACCTCTCTGGTGAGCGCCGCAGGCGAGCCTTCTCGGGACCTCAGCAACTGAGGGGCACATTTCCAAATGAGGGAGACATTTCCAGAAAGCGCACCAGGGAACGGCTCGGCCTCTGCTTCGTGGCCTAACCCAGCCTGGTCCTTCTCCAACCATCTGGGAGCTGTCCAAAAGCCGGTGGGCCTGGCGGAATGGGCTCCCAGCAGGCCCTGGCTGACTGGTGATTTGCATACACACAGACACACGCACGCACGCACACTCTCTCTCGTGCTATCTGCTGCCTTTCAGACCCTGCCACCCCTCGCTTGCTTTAAAGGAGCAGTTGGCGAATGACACTGAGCAAAGAATGCACAAGTGGGTAAAGAGATCACACACCTAGAGGCAGCCAGCTCTCATGAAGAGTAGGGCCTAGAAGCAGTGAAGCTTGAGGGGCTGTGCGCTCTTTGCCATGAGCCCCTAGAGGCGGATCATATAGAAAGCGCTATATAGAAATGAGCAGCCAGCAGAGGACAAGGCAGCCGCTCTTGGTGCAGCACAGAGAGGATCAAGAGAAACGGGAAGGGCTTCCGCGGCAGCGAGCAAGCACAAGACCAGCACGGGAGCGGGGCCCCTTTTATTCTGTCAATAAAAGGTATTTCTCTCCTGGCACGCACGTGTCTAAAAATATGGAACGCTTCACGAATTTGCGTGTCATCCTTGCGCAGGGGCCATGCTAATCTTCTCTGTATCGTTCCAATTTTAGTATATGTGCTGCCGAAGCGAGCACACACTTGGGGCTGAACTGGCCAGTGTATAAAAGCCAGCGCATCGGCTGCCTATTGACCTAGGTTGACTTGTTATGCTCTAACTTTGGCAAGAAACTGTTTGGTTCTGGGGCCGGTATGGAACCAAGAGGCAAAGACCAACGACCCAAGCTTCCTCGCTGCTGGTTTGGCCCAAAAGGAAAGGTTCCGTGTGCTTGGCTATTGCAATGCAGGAAGAAAGGATCATGGTCCAGGCTGCATGCAAAGTGGCACCTCCCGTCATAATGCCTGGGTGATGGGTGCTGTGTGCCTGGACGCATCACAATAGTCCCACAAGCCAGAGAAAAGCCAGAGGGCCTGTGAGGGTTTGCTTGGGGGGGGCCCTGTTGAATTCCAGGATAGGCAAGGTGAGGCAGCGGCCTAGTGCGCGGACCCCCGAGAGCCCCGGATTGCTGCTGCCCCCGCCTTCAAGCAAGAGATGCATTTTCAAACCGATGTAAGTTTACGTTTGGCTGCTGGCTTCAGCGACGGTGGCTTCAAAGTCCCGCCGGGTCTGCTTTCCTTTGGTAGGGCCAGGAAGCCTCTTACAACAGGTATTGGCTGCCTGTCGCCTGCTTTTATCAACTGTGCCAGGACGTGAGCCTTGTGTGTTACAAAATCAGGACAGCAGGCATTGCAGTGGCTCCTGCTTCAGAAAGGCACCTTGAAGAACAGCACTAGGAGCTAACGGAGGGCACCAGGGGTATGGGGGCCAGTGGTGCAATGGATAAGGCGCCTGACTAGGAGTCAGAAGGTTGTGGGTTCCACTGCCATCCGGCTGGGCTCCCAACTCTGTGCTTTGTTTCTTTGAATTACATTTAAATTCCCTTGGCCTTCACTGCTCGCAATAGACTTTTGATTTTATGTGGGGCGGGCCCGGTTGCACAGCAAGGAAACACCAGGCGCCATCTCGAAGCACCACCAGTAGGGGTCCCTCCAGAAGGCCCCAACAAGCAGCAGATGATTTCTATGCATGTGTGCGTCCTGTCCTTCAATGGGTGGAGGTTGGCTTGTGTTGGACACAGTCCCAGGGCAGCCCTTCACGTCCCTGATCGGCCACGATCGGCCAGAGACCTCTCTGTGAGCGCCGCAGGCGAGCCTTCTCGGGACCTCAGCAACTGAGGGGCACATTTCCAAATGAGGGAGACATTTCCAGAAAGCGCACCAGGGAACGGCTCAGCCTCTGCTTCGTGGCCTAACCCAGCCTGGTCCTTCTCCAACCATCTGGGAGCTGTCCAAAAGCCGGTGGGCCTGGCGGAATGGGCTCCCAGCAGGCCCTGGCTGACTGGTGATTTGCATACACACAGACACACGCACGCACGCACACTCTCTCTCGTGCTATCTGCTGCCTTTCAGACCCTGCCACCCCTCGCTTGCTTTAAAGGAGCAGTTGGCGAATGACACTGAGCAAAGAATGCACAAGTGGGTAAAGAGATCACACACCTAGAGGCAGCCAGCTCTCATGAAGAGTAGGGCCTAGAAGCAGTGAAGCTTGAGGGGCTGTGCGCTCTTTGCCATGAGCCCTTAGAGGCGGATCATATAGAAAGCGCTATATAGAAATGAGCAGCCAGCAGAGGACAAGGCAGCCGCTCTCGGTGCAGCACAGCACAGAGAGGATCAAGAGAAACGGGAAGGGCTTCCGCGGCAGCGAGCAAGCACAAGACCAGCACGGGAGCGGGGCCCCTTTTATTCTGTCAATAAAAGGTATTTCTCTCCTGGCACGCACGTGTCTAAAAATATGGAACGCTTCACGAATTTGCGTGTCATCCTTGCGCAGGGGCCATGCTAATCTTCTCTGTATCGTTCCAATTTTAGTATATGTGCTGCCGAAGCGAGCACACACTTGGGGCTGAACTGGCCAGTGTATAAAAGCCAGCGCATCGGCTGCCTATTGACCTAGGTTGACTTGTTATGCTCTAACTTTGGCAAGAAACTGTTTGGTTCTGGGGCCGGTATGGAACCAAGAGGCAAAGACCAACGACCCAAGCTTCCTCGCTGCTGGTTTGGCCCAAAAGTAAAGGTTCCGTGTGCTTGGCTATTGCAATGCAGGAAGAAAGGATCATGGTCCAGGCTGCATGCAAAGTGGCACCTCCCGTCATAATGCCTGGGTGATGGGTGCTGTGTGCCTGGACGCATCACAATAGTCCCACAAGCCAGAGAAAAGCCAGAGGGCCTGTGAGGGTTTGCTTGGGGGGGGCCCTGTTGAATTCCAGGATAGGCAAGGTGAGGCAGCGGCCTAGTGCGCGGACCCCCGAGAGCCCCGGATTGCTGCTGCCCCCGCCTTCAAGCAAGAGATGCATTTTCAAACCGATGTAAGTTTACGTTTGGCTGCTGGCTTCAGCGACGGTGGCTTCAAAGTCCCGCCGGGTCTGCTTTCCTTTGGTAGGGCCAGGAAGCCTCTTACAACAGGTATTGGCTGCCTGTCGCCTGCTTTTATCAACTGTGCCAGGACGTGAGCCTTGTGTGTTACAAAATCAGGACAGCAGGCATTGCAGTGGCTCCTGCTTCAGAAAGGCACCTTGAAGAACAGCACTAGGAGCTAACGGAGGGCACCAGGGGTATGGGGGCCAGTGGTGCAATGGATAAGGCGCCTGACTAGGAGTCAGAGGGTTGTGGGTTCCACTGCCATCCGGCTGGGCTCCCAACTCTGTGCTTTGTTTCTTTGAATTACATTTAAATTCCCTTGGCCTTCACTGCTCGCAATAGACTTTTGATTTTATGTGGGGCGGGCCCGGTTGCACAGCAAGGAAACACCAGGCGCCATCTCGAAGCACCACCAGTAGGGGTCCCTCCAGAAGGCCCCAACAAGCAGCAGATGATTTCTATGCATGTGTGCGTCCTGTCCTTCAATGGGTGGGGGTTGGCTTGTGTTGGACACAGTCCCAGGGCAGCCCTTCACGTCCCTGATCGGCCACGATCGGCCAGAAACCTCTCTGGTGAGCGCCGCAGGCGAGCCTTCTCGGGACCTCAGCAACTGAGGGGCACATTTCCAAATGAGGGAGACATTTCCAGAAAGCGCACCAGGGAACGGCTCGGCCTCTGCTTCGTGGCCTAACCCAGCCTGGTCCTTCTCCAACCATCTGGGAGCTGTCCAAAAGCCGGTGGGCCTGGCGGAATGGGCTCCCAGCAGGCCCTGGCTGACTGGTGATTTGCATACACACAGACACACGCACGCACGCACACTCTCTCTCGTGCTATCTGCTGCCTTTCAGACCCTGCCACCCCTCGCTTGCTTTAAAGGAGCAGTTGGCGAATGACACTGAGCAAAGAATGCACAAGTGGGTAAAGAGATCACACACCTAGAGGCAGCCAGCTCTCATGAAGAGTAGGGCCTAGAAGCAGTGAAGCTTGAGGGGCTGTGCGCTCTTTGCCATGAGCCCCTAGAGGCGGATCATATAGAAAGCGCTATATAGAAATGAGCAGCCAGCAGAGGACAAGGCAGCCGCTCTTGGTGCAGCACAGAGAGGATCAAGAGAAACGGGAAGGGCTTCCGCGGCAGCGAGCAAGCACAAGACCAGCACGGGAGCGGGGCCCCTTTTATTCTGTCAATAAAAGGTATTTCTCTCCTGGCACGCACGTGTCTAAAAATATGGAACGCTTCACGAATTTGCGTGTCATCCTTGCGCAGGGGCCATGCTAATCTTCTCTGTATCGTTCCAATTTTAGTATATGTGCTGCCGAAGCGAGCACACACTTGGGGCTGAACTGGCCAGTGTATAAAAGCCAGCGCATCGGCTGCCTATTGACCTAGGTTGACTTGTTATGCTCTAACTTTGGCAAGAAACTGTTTGGTTCTGGGGCCGGTATGGAACCAAGAGGCAAAGACCAACGACCCAAGCTTCCTCGCTGCTGGTTTGGCCCAAAAGGAAAGGTTCCGTGTGCTTGGCTATTGCAATGCAGGAAGAAAGGATCATGGTCCAGGCTGCATGCAAAGTGGCACCTCCCGTCATAATGCCTGGGTGATGGGTGCTGTGTGCCTGGACGCATCACAATAGTCCCACAAGCCAGAGAAAAGCCAGAGGGCCTGTGAGGGTTTGCTTGGGGGGGGCCCTGTTGAATTCCAGGATAGGCAAGGTGAGGCAGCGGCCTAGTGCGCGGACCCCCGAGAGCCCCGGATTGCTGCTGCCCCCGCCTTCAAGCAAGAGATGCATTTTCAAACCGATGTAAGTTTACGTTTGGCTGCTGGCTTCAGCGACGGTGGCTTCAAAGTCCCGCCGGGTCTGCTTTCCTTTGGTAGGGCCAGGAAGCCTCTTACAACAGGTATTGGCTGCCTGTCGCCTGCTTTTATCAACTGTGCCAGGACGTGAGCCTTGTGTGTTACAAAATCAGGACAGCAGGCATTGCAGTGGCTCCTGCTTCAGAAAGGCACCTTGAAGAACAGCACTAGGAGCTAACGGAGGGCACCAGGGGTATGGGGGCCAGTGGTGCAATGGATAAGGCGCCTGACTAGGAGTCAGAAGGTTGTGGGTTCCTCTGCCATCCGGCTGGGCTCCCAACTCTGTGCTTTGTTTCTTTGAATTACATTTAAATTCCCTTGGCCTTCACTGCTCGCAATAGACTTTTGATTTTATGTGGGGCGGGCCCGGTTGCACAGCAAGGAAACACCAGGCGCCATCTCGAAGCACCACCAGTAGGGGTCCCTCCAGAAGGCCCCAACAAGCAGCAGATGATTTCTATGCATGTGTGCGTCCTGTCCTTCAATGGGTGGGGGTTGGCTTGTGTTGGACACAGTCCCAGGGCAGCCCTTCACGTCCCTGATCGGCCACGATCGGCCAGAGACCTCTCTGGTGAGCGCCGCAGGCGAGCCTTCTCGGGACCTCAGCAACTGAGGGGCACATTTCCAAATGAGGGAGACATTTCCAGAAAGCGCACCAGGGAACGGCTCGGCCTCTGCTTCGTGGCCTAACCCAGCCTGGTCCTTCTCCAACCATCTGGGAGCTGTCCAAAAGCCGGTGGGCCTGGCGGAATGGGCTCCCAGCAGGCCCTGGCTGACTGGTGATTTGCATACACACAGACACACGCACGCACGCACACTCTCTCTCGTGCTATCTGCTGCCTTTCAGACCCTGCCACCCCTCGCTTGCTTTAAAGGAGCAGTTGGCGAATGACACTGAGCAAAGAATGCACAAGTGGGTAAAGAGATCACACACCTAGAGGCAGCCAGCTCTCATGAAGAGTAGGGCCTAGAAGCAGTGAAGCTTGAGGGGCTGTGCGCTCTTTGCCATGAGCCCTTAGAGGCGGATCATATAGAAAGCGCTATATAGAAATGAGCAGCCAGCAGAGGACAAGGCAGCCGCTCTCGGTGCAGCACAGCACAGAGAGGATCAAGAGAAACGGGAAGGGCTTCCGCGGCAGCGAGCAAGCACAAGACCAGCACGGGAGCGGGGCCCCTTTTATTCTGTCAATAAAAGGTATTTCTCTCCTGGCACGCACGTGTCTAAAAATATGGAACGCTTCACGAATTTGCGTGTCATCCTTGCGCAGGGGCCATGCTAATCTTCTCTGTATCGTTCCAATTTTAGTATATGTGCTGCCGAAGCGAGCACACACTTGGGGCTGAACTGGCCAGTGTATAAAAGCCAGCGCATCGGCTGCCTATTGACCTAGGTTGACTTGTTATGCTCTAACTTTGGCAAGAAACTGTTTGGTTCTGGGGCCGGTATGGAACCAAGAGGCAAAGACCAACGACCCAAGCTTCCTCGCTGCTGGTTTGGCCCAAAAGGAAAGGTTCCGTGTGCTTGGCTATTGCAATGCAGGAAGAAAGGATCATGGTCCAGGCTGCATGCAAAGTGGCACCTCCCGTCATAATGCCTGGGTGATGGGTGCTGTGTGCCTGGACGCATCACAATAGTCCCACAAGCCAGAGAAAAGCCAGAGGGCCTGTGAGGGTTTGCTTGGGGGGGGCCCTGTTGAATTCCAGGATAGGCAAGGTGAGGCAGCGGCCTAGTGCGCGGACCCCCGAGAGCCCCGGATTGCTGCTGCCCCCGCCTTCAAGCAAGAGATGCATTTTCAAACCGATGTAAGTTTACGTTTGGCTGCTGGCTTCAGCGACGGTGGCTTCAAAGTCCCGCCGGGTCTGCTTTCCTTTGGTAGGGCCAGGAAGCCTCTTACAACAGGTATTGGCTGCCTGTCGCCTGCTTTTATCAACTGTGCCAGGACGTGAGCCTTGTGTGTTACAAAATCAGGACAGCAGGCATTGCAGTGGCTCCTGCTTCAGAAAGGCACCTTGAAGAACAGCACTAGGAGCTAACGGAGGGCACCAGGGGTATGGGGGCCAGTGGTGCAATGGATAAGGCGCCTGACTAGGAGTCAGAAGGTTGTGGGTTCCTCTGCCATCCGGCTGGGCTCCCAACTCTGTGCTTTGTTTCTTTGAATTACATTTAAATTCCCTTGGCCTTCACTGCTCGCAATAGACTTTTGATTTTATGTGGGGCGGGCCCGGTTGCACAGCAAGGAAACACCAGGCGCCATCTCGAAGCACCACCAGTAGGGGTCCCTCCAGAAGGCCCCAACAAGCAGCAGATGATTTCTATGCATGTGTGCGTCCTGTCCTTCAATGGGTGGGGGTTGGCTTGTGTTGGACACAGTCCCAGGGCAGCCCTTCACGTCCCTGATCGGCCACGATCGGCCAGAAACCTCTCTGGTGAGCGCCGCAGGCGAGCCTTCTCGGGACCTCAGCAACTGAGGGGCACATTTCCAAATGAGGGAGACATTTCCAGAAAGCGCACCAGGGAACGGCTCGGCCTCTGCTTCGTGGCCTAACCCAGCCTGGTCCTTCTCCAACCATCTGGGAGCTGTCCAAAAGCCGGTGGGCCTGGCGGAATGGGCTCCCAGCAGGCCCTGGCTGACTGGTGATTTGCATACACACAGACACACGCACGCACGCACACTCTCTCTCGTGCTATCTGCTGCCTTTCAGACCCTGCCACCCCTCGCTTGCTTTAAAGGAGCAGTTGGCGAATGACACTGAGCAAAGAATGCACAAGTGGGTAAAGAGATCACACACCTAGAGGCAGCCAGCTCTCATGAAGAGTAGGGCCTAGAAGCAGTGAAGCTTGAGGGGCTGTGCGCTCTTTGCCATGAGCCCCTAGAGGCGGATCATATAGAAAGCGCTATATAGAAATGAGCAGCCAGCAGAGGACAAGGCAGCCGCTCTTGGTGCAGCACAGAGAGGATCAAGAGAAACGGGAAGGGCTTCCGCGGCAGCGAGCAAGCACAAGACCAGCACGGGAGCGGGGCCCCTTTTATTCTGTCAATAAAAGGTATTTCTCTCCTGGCACGCACGTGTCTAAAAATATGGAACGCTTCACGAATTTGCGTGTCATCCTTGCGCAGGGGCCATGCTAATCTTCTCTGTATCGTTCCAATTTTAGTATATGTGCTGCCGAAGCGAGCACACACTTGGGGCTGAACTGGCCAGTGTATAAAAGCCAGCGCATCGGCTGCCTATTGACCTAGGTTGACTTGTTATGCTCTAACTTTGGCAAGAAACTGTTTGGTTCTGGGGCCGGGATGAAAGCAAGAGGCAAAGACCAACGACCCAAGCTTCCTCGCTGCTGGTTTGGCCCAAAAGGAAAGGTTCCGTGTGCTTGGCTATTGCAATGCAGGAAGAAAGGATCATGGTCCAGGCTGCATGCAAAGTGGCACCTCCCGTCATAATGCCTGGGTGATGGGTGCTGTGTGCCTGGACGCATCACAATAGTCCCACAAGCCAGAGAAAAGCCAGAGGGCCTGTGAGGGTTTGCTTGGGGGGGCACTGTTGAGTTCCAGGATAAGGCAAGGTGAGGCAGCGGCCTAGTGCGCGGACCCCCGAGAGCCCCGGATTGCTGCTGCCCCCGCCTTCAAGCCAGAGATGCATTTTCAAACCGATGTAAGTTTACGTTTGGCTGCTGGCTTCAGCGACGGTGGCTTCAAAGTCCCGCCGGGTCTGCTTTCCTTTGGTAGGGCCAGGAAGCCTCTTACAACAGGTATTGGCTGCCTGTCGCCTGCTTTTATCAACTGTGCCAGGACGTGAGCCTTGTGTGTTACAAAATCAGGACAGCAGGCATTGCAGTGGCTCCTGCTTCAGAAAGGCACCTTGAAGAACAGCACTAGGAGCTAACGGAGGGCACCAGGGGTATGGGGGCCAGTGGTGCAATGGATAAGGCGCCTGACTAGGAGTCAGAAGGTTGTGGGTTCCACTGCCATCCGGCTGGGCTCCCAACTCTGTGCTTTGTTTCTTTGAATTACATTTAAATTCCCTTGGCCTTCACTGCTCGCAATAGACTTTTGATTTTATGTGGGGCGGGCCCGGTTGCACAGCAAGGAAACACCAGGCGCCATCTCGAAGCACCACCAGTAGGGGTCCCTCCAGAAGGCCCCAACAAGCAGCAGATGATTTCTATGCATGTGTGCGTCCTGTCCTTCAATGGGTGGGGGTTGGCTTGTGTTGGACACAGTCCCAGGGCAGCCCTTCACGTCCCTGATCGGCCACGATCGGCCAGAGACCTCTCTGTGAGCGCCGCAGGCGAGCCTTCTCGGGACCTCAGCAACTGAGGGGCACATTTCCAAATGAGGGAGACATTTCCAGAAAGCGCACCAGGGAACGGCTCAGCCTCTGCTTCGTGGCCTAACCCAGCCTGGTCCTTCTCCAACCATCTGGGAGCTGTCCAAAAGCCGGTGGGCCTGGCGGAATGGGCTCCCAGCAGGCCCTGGCTGACTGGTGATTTGCATACACACAGACACACGCACGCACGCACACTCTCTCTCGTGCTATCTGCTGCCTTTCAGACCCTGCCACCCCTCGCTTGCTTTAAAGGAGCAGTTGGCGAATGACACTGAGCAAAGAATGCACAAGTGGGTAAAGAGATCACACACCTAGAGGCAGCCAGCTCTCATGAAGAGTAGGGCCTAGAAGCAGTGAAGCTTGAGGGGCTGTGCGCTCTTTGCCATGAGCCCTTAGAGGCGGATCATATAGAAAGCGCTATATAGAAATGAGCAGCCAGCAGAGGACAAGGCAGCCGCTCTCGGTGCAGCACAGCACAGAGAGGATCAAGAGAAACGGGAAGGGCTTCCGCGGCAGCGAGCAAGCACAAGACCAGCACGGGAGCGGGGCCCCTTTTATTCTGTCAATAAAAGGTATTTCTCTCCTGGCACGCACGTGTCTAAAAATATGGAACGCTTCACGAATTTGCGTGTCATCCTTGCGCAGGGGCCATGCTAATCTTCTCTGTATCGTTCCAATTTTAGTATATGTGCTGCCGAAGCGAGCACACACTTGGGGCTGAACTGGCCAGTGTATAAAAGCCAGCGCATCGGCTGCCTATTGACCTAGGTTGACTTGTTATGCTCTAACTTTGGCAAGAAACTGTTTGGTTCTGGGGCCGGTATGGAACCAAGAGGCAAAGACCAACGACCCAAGCTTCCTCGCTGCTGGTTTGGCCCAAAAGGAAAGGTTCCGTGTGCTTGGCTATTGCAATGCAGGAAGAAAGGATCATGGTCCAGGCTGCATGCAAAGTGGCACCTCCCGTCATAATGCCTGGGTGATGGGTGCTGTGTGCCTGGACGCATCACAATAGTCCCACAAGCCAGAGAAAAGCCAGAGGGCCTGTGAGGGTTTGCTTGGGGGGGGCCCTGTTGAATTCCAGGATAGGCAAGGTGAGGCAGCGGCCTAGTGCGCGGACCCCCGAGAGCCCCGGATTGCTGCTGCCCCCGCCTTCAAGCAAGAGATGCATTTTCAAACCGATGTAAGTTTACGTTTGGCTGCTGGCTTCAGCGACGGTGGCTTCAAAGTCCCGCCGGGTCTGCTTTCCTTTGGTAGGGCCAGGAAGCCTCTTACAACAGGTATTGGCTGCCTGTCGCCTGCTTTTATCAACTGTGCCAGGACGTGAGCCTTGTGTGTTACAAAATCAGGACAGCAGGCATTGCAGTGGCTCCTGCTTCAGAAAGGCACCTTGAAGAACAGCACTAGGAGCTAACGGAGGGCACCAGGGGTATGGGGGCCAGTGGTGCAATGGATAAGGCGCCTGACTAGGAGTCAGAGGGTTGTGGGTTCCACTGCCATCCGGCTGGGCTCCCAACTCTGTGCTTTGTTTCTTTGAATTACATTTAAATTCCCTTGGCCTTCACTGCTCGCAATAGACTTTTGATTTTATGTGGGGCGGGCCCGGTTGCACAGCAAGGAAACACCAGGCGCCATCTCGAAGCACCACCAGTAGGGGTCCCTCCAGAAGGCCCCAACAAGCAGCAGATGATTTCTATGCATGTGTGCGTCCTGTCCTTCAATGGGTGGGGGTTGGCTTGTGTTGGACACAGTCCCAGGGCAGCCCTTCACGTCCCTGATCGGCCACGATCGGCCAGAAACCTCTCTGGTGAGCGCCGCAGGCGAGCCTTCTCGGGACCTCAGCAACTGAGGGGCACATTTCCAAATGAGGGAGACATTTCCAGAAAGCGCACCAGGGAACGGCTCGGCCTCTGCTTCGTGGCCTAACCCAGCCTGGTCCTTCTCCAACCATCTGGGAGCTGTCCAAAAGCCGGTGGGCCTGGCGGAATGGGCTCCCAGCAGGCCCTGGCTGACTGGTGATTTGCATACACACAGACACACGCACGCACGCACACTCTCTCTCGTGCTATCTGCTGCCTTTCAGACCCTGCCACCCCTCGCTTGCTTTAAAGGAGCAGTTGGCGAATGACACTGAGCAAAGAATGCACAAGTGGGTAAAGAGATCACACACCTAGAGGCAGCCAGCTCTCATGAAGAGTAGGGCCTAGAAGCAGTGAAGCTTGAGGGGCTGTGCGCTCTTTGCCATGAGCCCCTAGAGGCGGGTCATATAGAAAGCGCTATATAGAAATGAGCAGCCAGCAGAGGACAAGGCAGCCGCTCTCGGTGCAGCACAGCACAGAGAGGATCAAGAGAAACGGGAAGGGCTTCTGCGGCAGCGAGCAAGCACAAGACGAGCACGGGAGCGGGGCCCCTTTTATTCTGTCAATAAAAGGTATTTCTCTCCTGGCACGCACGTGTCTAAAAATATGGAACGCTTCACGAATTTGCGTGTCATCCTTGCGCAGGGGCCATGCTAATCTTCTCTGTATCGTTCCAATTTTAGTATATGTGCTGCCGAAGCGAGCACACACTTGGGGCTGAACTGGCCAGTGTATAAAAGCCAGCGCATCGGCTGCCTATTGACCTAGGTTGACTTGTTATGCTCTAACTTTGGCAAGAAACTGTTTGGTTCTGGGGCCGGTATGGAACCAAGAGGCAAAGACCAACGACCCAAGCTTCCTCGCTGCTGGTTTGGCCCAAAAGGAAAGGTTCCGTGTGCTTGGCTATTGCAATGCAGGAAGAAAGGATCATGGTCCAGGCTGCATGCAAAGTGGCACCTCCCGTCATAATGCCTGGGTGATGGGTGCTGTGTGCCTGGACGCATCACAATAGTCCCACAAGCCAGAGAAAAGCCAGAGGGCCTGTGAGGGTTTGCTTGGGGGGGGCCCTGTTGAATTCCAGGATAGGCAAGGTGAGGCAGCGGCCTAGTGCGCGGACCCCCGAGAGCCCCGGATTGCTGCTGCCCCTGCCTTCAAGCAAGAGATGCATTTTCAAACCGATGTAAGTTTACGTTTGGCTGCTGGCTTCAGCGACGGTGGCTTCAAAGTCCCGCCGGGTCTGCTTTCCTTTGGTAGGGCCAGGAAGCCTCTTACAACAGGTATTGGCTGCCTGTCGCCTGCTTTTATCAACTGTGCCAGGACGTGAGCCTTGTGTGTTACAAAATCAGGACAGCAGGCATTGCAGTGGCTCCTGCTTCAGAAAGGCACCTTGAAGAACAGCACTAGGAGCTAACGGAGGGCACCAGGGGTATGGGGGCCAGTGGTGCAATGGATAAGGCGCCTGACTAGGAGTCAGAAGGTTGTGGGTTCCACTGCCATCCGGCTGGGCTCCCAACTCTGTGCTTTGTTTCTTTGAATTACATTTAAATTCTCTTGGCCTTCACTGCTCGCAATAGACTTTTGAATTTATGTGGGGCGGGCCCGGTTGCACAGCAAGGAAACACCAGGCGCCATCTCGAAGCACCACCAGTAGGGGTCCCTCCAGAAGGCCCCAACAAGCAGCAGATGATTTCTATGCATGTGTGCGTCCTGTCCTTCAATGGGTGGGGGTTGGCTTGTGTTGGACACAGTCCCAGGGCAGCCCTTCACGTCCCTGATCGGCCACGATCGGCCAGAGACCTCTCTGGTGAGCGCCGCAGGCGAGCCTTCTCGGGACCTCAGCAACTGAGGGGCACATTTCCAAATGAGGGAGACATTTCCAGAAAGCGCACCAGGGAACGGCTCGGCCTCTGCTTCGTGGCCTAACCCAGCCTGGTCCTTCTCCAACCATCTGGGAGCTGTCCAAAAGCCGGTGGGCCTGGCGGAATGGGCTCCCAGCAGGCCCTGGCTGACTGGTGATTTGCATACACACAGACACACGCACGCACGCACACTCTCTCTCGTGCTATCTGCTGCCTTTCAGACCCTGCCACCCCTCGCTTGCTTTAAAGGAGCAGTTGGCGAATGACACTGAGCAAAGAATGCACAAGTGGGTAAAGAGATCACACACCTAGAGGCAGCCAGCTCTCATGAAGAGTAGGGCCTAGAAGCAGTGAAGCTTGAGGGGCTGTGCGCTCTTTGCCATGAGCCCCTAGAGGCGGATCATATAGAAAGCGCTATATAGAAATGAGCAGCCAGCAGAGGACAAGGCAGCCGCTCTTGGTGCAGCACAGAGAGGATCAAGAGAAACGGGAAGGGCTTCCGCGGCAGCGAGCAAGCACAAGACCAGCACGGGAGCGGGGCCCCTTTTATTCTGTCAATAAAAGGTATTTCTCTCCTGGCACGCACGTGTCTAAAAATATGGAACGCTTCACGAATTTGCGTGTCATCCTTGCGCAGGGGCCATGCTAATCTTCTCTGTATCGTTCCAATTTTAGTATATGTGCTGCCGAAGCGAGCACACACTTGGGGCTGAACTGGCCAGTGTATAAAAGCCAGCGCATCGGCTGCCTATTGACCTAGGTTGACTTGTTATGCTCTAACTTTGGCAAGAAACTGTTTGGTTCTGGGGCCGGGATGAAAGCAAGAGGCAAAGACCAACGACCCAAGCTTCCTCGCTGCTGGTTTGGCCCAAAAGGAAAGGTTCCGTGTGCTTGGCTATTGCAATGCAGGAAGAAAGGATCATGGTCCAGGCTGCATGCAAAGTGGCACCTCCCGTCATAATGCCTGGGTGATGGGTGCTGTGTGCCTGGACGCATCACAATAGTCCCACAAGCCAGAGAAAAGCCAGAGGGCCTGTGAGGGTTTGCTTGGGGGGGCACTGTTGAGTTCCAGGATAAGGCAAGGTGAGGCAGCGGCCTAGTGCGCGGACCCCCGAGAGCCCCGGATTGCTGCTGCCCCCGCCTTCAAGCCAGAGATGCATTTTCAAACCGATGTAAGTTTACGTTTGGCTGCTGGCTTCAGCGACGGTGGCTTCAAAGTCCCGCCGGGTCTGCTTTCCTTTGGTAGGGCCAGGAAGCCTCTTACAACAGGTATTGGCTGCCTGTCGCCTGCTTTTATCAACTGTGCCAGGACGTGAGCCTTGTGTGTTACAAAATCAGGACAGCAGGCATTGCAGTGGCTCCTGCTTCAGAAAGGCACCTTGAAGAACAGCACTAGGAGCTAACGGAGGGCACCAGGGGTATGGGGGCCAGTGGTGCAATGGATAAGGCGCCTGACTAGGAGTCAGAAGGTTGTGGGTTCCACTGCCATCCGGCTGGGCTCCCAACTCTGTGCTTTGTTTCTTTGAATTACATTTAAATTCCCTTGGCCTTCACTGCTCGCAATAGACTTTTGATTTTATGTGGGGCGGGCCCGGTTGCACAGCAAGGAAACACCAGGCGCCATCTCGAAGCACCACCAGTAGGGGTCCCTCCAGAAGGCCCCAACAAGCAGCAGATGATTTCTATGCATGTGTGCGTCCTGTCCTTCAATGGGTGGGGGTTGGCTTGTGTTGGACACAGTCCCAGGGCAGCCCTTCACGTCCCTGATCGGCCACGATCGGCCAGAGACCTCTCTGTGAGAGCCGCAGGTGAGCCTTCTCGGGACCTCAGCAACTGAGGGGCACATTTCCAAATGAGGGAGACATTTCCAGAAAGCGCACCAGGGAACGGCTCGGCCTCTGCTTCGTGGCCTAACCCAGCCTGGTCCTTCTCCAACCATCTGGGAGCTGTCCAAAAGCCGGTGGGCCTGGCGGAATGGGCTCCCAGCAGGCCCTGGCTGACTGGTGATTTGCATACACACAGACACACGCACGCACGCACACTCTCTCTCGTGCTATCTGCTGCCTTTCAGACCCTGCCACCCCTCGCTTGCTTTAAAGGAGCAGTTGGCGAATGACACTGAGCAAAGAATGCACAAGTGGGTAAAGAGATCACACACCTAGAGGCAGCCAGCTCTCATGAAGAGTAGGGCCTAGAAGCAGTGAAGCTTGAGGGGCTGTGCGCTCTTTGCCATGAGCCCCTAGAGGCGGATCATATAGAAAGCGCTATATAGAAATGAGCAGCCAGCAGAGGACAAGGCAGCCGCTCTTGGTGCAGCACAGAGAGGATCAAGAGAAACGGGAAGGGCTTCCGCGGCAGCGAGCAAGCACAAGACCAGCACGGGAGCGGGGCCCCTTTTATTCTGTCAATAAAAGGTATTTCTCTCCTGGCACGCACGTGTCTAAAAATATGGAACGCTTCACGAATTTGCGTGTCATCCTTGCGCAGGGGCCATGCTAATCTTCTCTGTATCGTTCCAATTTTAGTATATGTGCTGCCGAAGCGAGCACACACTTGGGGCTGAACTGGCCAGTGTATAAAAGCCAGCGCATCGGCTGCCTATTGACCTAGGTTGACTTGTTATGCTCTAACTTTGGCAAGAAACTGTTTGGTTCTGGGGCCGGTATGGAACCAAGAGGCAAAGACCAACGACCCAAGCTTCCTCGCTGCTGGTTTGGCCCAAAAGGAAAGGTTCCGTGTGCTTGGCTATTGCAATGCAGGAAGAAAGGATCATGGTCCAGGCTGCATGCAAAGTGGCACCTCCCGTCATAATGCCTGGGTGATGGGTGCTGTGTGCCTGGACGCATCACAATAGTCCCACAAGCCAGAGAAAAGCCAGAGGGCCTGTGAGGGTTTGCTTGGGGGGGGCCCTGTTGAATTCCAGGATAGGCAAGGTGAGGCAGCGGCCTAGTGCGCGGACCCCCGAGAGCCCCGGATTGCTGCTGCCCCCGCCTTCAAGCCAGAGATGCATTTTCAAACCGATGTAAGTTTACGTTTGGCTGCTGGCTTCAGCGACGGTGGCTTCAAAGTCCCGCCGGGTCTGCTTTCCTTTGGTAGGGCCAGGAAGCCTCTTACAACAGGTATTGGCTGCCTGTCGCCTGCTTTTATCAACTGTGCCAGGACGTGAGCCTTGTGTGTTACAAAATCAGGACAGCAGGCATTGCAGTGGCTCCTGCTTCAGAAAGGCACCTTGAAGAACAGCACTAGGAGCTAACGGAGGGCACCAGGGGTATGGGGGCCAGTGGTGCAATGGATAAGGCGCCTGACTAGGAGTCAGAAGGTTGTGGGTTCCACTGCCATCCGGCTGGGCTCCCAACTCTGTGCTTTGTTTCTTTGAATTACATTTAAATTCCCTTGGCCTTCACTGCTCGCAATAGACTTTTGATTTTATGTGGGGCGGGCCCGGTTGCACAGCAAGGAAACACCAGGCGCCATCTCGAAGCACCACCAGTAGGGGTCCCTCCAGAAGGCCCCAACAAGCAGCAGATGATTTCTATGCATGTGTGCGTCCTGTCCTTCAATGGGTGGGGGTTGGCTTGTGTTGGACACAGTCCCAGGGCAGCCAGCCCTTCACGTCCCTGATCGGCCACGATCGGCCAGAGACCTCTCTGGTGAGCGCCGCAGGCGAGCCTTCTCGGGACCTCAGCAACTGAGGGGCACATTTCCAAATGAGGGAGACATTTCCAGAAAGCGCACCAGGGAACGGCTCGGCCTCTGCTTCGTGGCCTAACCCAGCCTGGTCCTTCTCCAACCATCTGGGAGCTGTCCAAAAGCCGGTGGGCCTGGCGGAATGGGCTCCCAGCAGGCCCTGGCTGACTGGTGATTTGCATACACACAGACACACGCACGCACGCACACTCTCTCTCGTGCTATCTGCTGCCTTTCAGACCCTGCCACCCCTCGCTTGCTTTAAAGGAGCAGTTGGCGAATGACACTGAGCAAAGAATGCACAAGTGGGTAAAGAGATCACACACCTAGAGGCAGCCAGCTCTCATGAAGAGTAGGGCCTAGAAGCAGTGAAGCTTGAGGGGCTGTGCGCTCTTTGCCATGAGCCCCTAGAGGCGGGTCATATAGAAAGCGCTATATAGAAATGAGCAGCCAGCAGAGGACAAGGCAGCCGCTCTCGGTGCAGCACAGCACAGAGAGGATCAAGAGAAACGGGAAGGGCTTCCGCGGCAGCGAGCAAGCACAAGACGAGCACGGGAGCGGGGCGGGGCCCCTTTTATTCTGTCAATAAAAGGTATTTCTCTCCTGGCACGCACGTGTCTAAAAATATGGAACGCTTCACGAATTTGCGTGTCATCCTTGCGCAGGGGCCATGCTAATCTTCTCTGTATCGTTCCAATTTTAGTATATGTGCTGCCGAAGCGAGCACACACTTGGGGCTGAACTGGCCAGTGTATAAAAGCCAGCGCATCGGCTGCCTATTGACCTAGGTTGACTTGTTATGCTCTAACTTTGGCAAGAAACTGTTTGGTTCTGGGGCCGGTATGGAACCAAGAGGCAAAGACCAACGACCCAAGCTTCCTCGCTGCTGGTTTGGCCCAAAAGGAAAGGTTCCGTGTGCTTGGCTATTGCAATGCAGGAAGAAAGGATCATGGTCCAGGCTGCATGCAAAGTGGCACCTCCCGTCATAATGCCTGGGTGATGGGTGCTGTGTGCCTGGACGCATCACAATAGTCCCACAAGCCAGAGAAAAGCCAGAGGGCCTGTGAGGGTTTGCTTGGGGGGGGCCCTGTTGAATTCCAGGATAGGCAAGGTGAGGCAGCGGCCTAGTGCGCGGACCCCCGAGAGCCCCGGATTGCTGCTGCCCCCGCCTTCAAGCAAGAGATGCATTTTCAAACCGATGTAAGTTTACGTTTGGCTGCTGGCTTCAGCGACGGTGGCTTCAAAGTCCCGCCGGGTCTGCTTTCCTTTGGTAGGGCCAGGAAGCCTCTTACAACAGGTATTGGCTGCCTGTCGCCTGCTTTTATCAACTGTGCCAGGACGTGAGCCTTGTGTGTTACAAAATCAGGACAGCAGGCATTGCAGTGGCTCCTGCTTCAGAAAGGCACCTTGAAGAACAGCACTAGGAGCTAACGAAGGGCACCAGGGGTATGGGGGCCAGTGGTGCAATGGATAAGGCGCCTGACTAGGAGTCAGAAGGTTGTGGGTTCCTCTGCCATCCGGCTGGGCTCCCAACTCTGTGCTTTGTTTCTTTGAATTACATTTAAATTCCCTTGGCCTTCACTGCTCGCAATAGACTTTTGATTTTATGTGGGGCGGGCCCGGTTGCACAGCAAGGAAACACCAGGCGCCATCTCGAAGCACCACCAGTAGGGGTCCCTCCAGAAGGCCCCAACAAGCAGCAGATGATTTCTATGCATGTGTGCGTCCTGTCCTTCAATGGGTGGGGGTTGGCTTGTGTTGGACACAGTCCCAGGGCAGCCCTTCACGTCCCTGATCGGCCACGATCGGCCAGAGACCTCTCTGTGAGCGCCGCAGGCGAGCCTTCTCGGGACCTCAGCAACTGAGGGGCACATTTCCAAATGAGGGAGACATTTCCAGAAAGCGCACCAGGGAACGGCTCAGCCTCTGCTTCGTGGCCTAACCCAGCCTGGTCCTTCTCCAACCATCTGGGAGCTGTCCAAAAGCCGGTGGGCCTGGCGGAATGGGCTCCCAGCAGGCCCTGGCTGACTGGTGATTTGCATACACACAGACACACGCACGCACGCACACTCTCTCGTGCTATCTGCTGCCTTTCAGACCCTGCCACCCCTCGCTTGCTTTAAAGGAGCAGTTGGCGAATGACACTGAGCAAAGAATGCACAAGTGGGTAAAGAGATCACACACCTAGAGGCAGCCAGCTCTCATGAAGAGTAGGGCCTAGAAGCAGTGAAGCTTGAGGGGCTGTGCGCTCTTTGCCATGAGCCCCTAGAGGCGGATCATATAGAAAGCGCTATATAGAAATGAGCAGCCAGCAGAGGACAAGGCAGCCGCTCTCGGTGAAGCACAGCACAGAGAGGATCAAGAGAAACGGGAAGGGCTTCCGCGGCAGCGAGCAAGCACAAGACGAGCACGGGAGCGGGGCCCCTTTTATTCTGTCAATAAAAGGTATTTCTCTCCTGGCACGCACGTGTCTAAAAATATGGAACGCTTCACGAATTTGCGTGTCATCCTTGCGCAGGGGCCATGCTAATCTTCTCTGTATCGTTCCAATTTTAGTATATGTGCTGCCGAAGCGAGCACACACTTGGGGCTGAACTGGCCAGTGTATAAAAGCCAGCGCATCGGCTGCCTATTGACCTAGGTTGACTTGTTATGCTCTAACTTTGGCAAGAAACTGTTTGGTTCTGGGGCCGGTATGGAACCAAGAGGCAAAGACCAACGACCCAAGCTTCCTCGCTGCTGGTTTGGCCCAAAAGGAAAGGTTCCGTGTGCTTGGCTATTGCAATGCAGGAAGAAAGGATCATGGTCCAGGCTGCATGCAAAGTGGCACCTCCCGTCATAATGCCTGGGTGATGGGTGCTGTGTGCCTGGACGCATCACAATAGTCCCACAAGCCAGAGAAAAGCCAGAGGGCCTGTGAGGGTTTGCTTGGGGGGGGCCCTGTTGAATTCCAGGATAGGCAAGGTGAGGCAGCGGCCTAGTGCGCGGACCCCCGAGAGCCCCGGATTGCTGCTGCCCCCGCCTTCAAGCCAGAGATGCATTTTCAAACCGATGTAAGTTTACGTTTGGCTGCTGGCTTCAGCGACGGTGGCTTCAAAGTCCCGCCGGGTCTGCTTTCCTTTGGTAGGGCCAGGAAGCCTCTTACAACAGGTATTGGCTGCCTGTCGCCTGCTTTTATCAACTGTGCCAGGACGTGAGCCTTGTGTGTTACAAAATCAGGACAGCAGGCATTGCAGTGGCTCCTGCTTCAGAAAGGCACCTTGAAGAACAGCACTAGGAGCTAACGGAGGGCACCAGGGGTATGGGGGCCAGTGGTGCAATGGATAAGGCGCCTGACTAGGAGTCAGAAGGTTGTGGGTTCCACTGCCATCCGGCTGGGCTCCCAACTCTGTGCTTTGTTTCTTTGAATTACATTTAAATTCCCTTGGCCTTCACTGCTCGCAATAGACTTTTGATTTTATGTGGGGCGGGCCCGGTTGCACAGCAAGGAAACACCAGGCGCCATCTCGAAGCACCACCAGTAGGGGTCCCTCCAGAAGGCCCCAACAAGCAGCAGATGATTTCTATGCATGTGTGCGTCCTGTCCTTCAATGGGTGGGGGTTGGCTTGTGTTGGACACAGTCCCAGGGCAGCCCTTCACGTCCCTGATCGGCCAGAGACCTCTCTGGTGAGCGCCGCAGGCGAGCCTTCTCGGGACCTCAGCAACTGAGGGGCACATTTCCAAATGAGGGAGACATTTCCAGAAAGCGCACCAGGGAACGGCTCAGCCTCTGCTTCGTGGCCTAACCCAGCCTGGTCCTTCTCCAACCATCTGGGAGCTGTCCAAAAGCCGGTGGGCCTGGCGGAATGGGCTCCCAGCAGGCCCTGGCTGACTGGTGATTTGCATACACACAGACACACGCACGCACGCACACTCTCTCTCGTGCTATCTGCTGCCTTTCAGACCCTGCCACCCCTCGCTTGCTTTAAAGGAGCAGTTGGCGAATGACACTGAGCAAAGAATGCACAAGTGGGTAAAGAGATCACACACCTAGAGGCAGCCAGCTCTCATGAAGAGTAGGGCCTAGAAGCAGTGAAGCTTGAGGGGCTGTGCGCTCTTTGCCATGAGCCCCTAGAGGCGGGTCATATAGAAAGCGCTATATAGAAATGAGCAGCCAGCAGAGGACAAGGCAGCCGCTCTCGGTGCAGCACAGCACAGAGAGGATCAAGAGAAACGGGAAGGGCTTCCGCGGCAGCGAGCAAGCGCAAGACGAGCACGGGAGCGGGGCCCCTTTTATTCTGTCAATAAAAGGTATTTCTCTCCTGGCACGCACGTGTCTAAAAATATGGAACGCTTCACGAATTTGCGTGTCATCCTTGCGCAGGGGCCATGCTAATCTTCTCTGTATCGTTCCAATTTTAGTATATGTGCTGCCGAAGCGAGCACACACTTGGGGCTGAACTGGCCAGTGTATAAAAGCCAGCGCATCGGCTGCCTATTGACCTAGGTTGACTTGTTATGCTCTAACTTTGGCAAGAAACTGTTTGGTTCTGGGGCCGGTATGGAACCAAGAGGCAAAGACCAACGACCCAAGCTTCCTCGCTGCTGGTTTGGCCCAAAAGGAAAGGTTCCGTGTGCTTGGCTATTGCAATGCAGGAAGAAAGGATCATGGTCCAGGCTGCATGCAAAGTGGCACCTCCCGTCATAATGCCTGGGTGATGGGTGCTGTGTGCCTGGACGCATCACAATAGTCCCACAAGCCAGAGAAAAGTCAGAGGGCCTGTGAGGGTTTGCTTGGGGGGGGCCCTGTTGAATTCCAGGATAGGCAAGGTGAGGCAGCGGCCTAGTGCGCGGACCCCCGAGAGCCCCGGATTGCTGCTGCCCCCGCCTTCAAGCAAGAGATGCATTTTCAAACCGATGTAAGTTTACGTTTGGCTGCTGGCTTCAGCGACGGTGGCTTCAAAGTCCCGCCGGGTCTGCTTTCCTTTGGTAGGGCCAGGAAGCCTCTTACAACAGGTATTGGCTGCCTGTCGCCTGCTTTTATCAACTGTGCCAGGACGTGAGCCTTGTGTGTTACAAAATCAGGACAGCAGGCATTGCAGTGGCTCCTGCTTCAGAAAGGCACCTTGAAGAACAGCACTAGGAGCTAACGGAGGGCACCAGGGGTATGGGGGCCAGTGGTGCAATGGATAAGGCGCCTGACTAGGAGTCAGAAGGTTGTGGGTTCCTCTGCCATCCGGCTGGGCTCCCAACTCTGTGCTTTGTTTCTTTGAATTACATTTAAATTCCCTTGGCCTTCACTGCTCGCAATAGACTTTTGATTTTATGTGGGGCGGGCCCGGTTGCACAGCAAGGAAACACCAGGCGCCATCTCGAAGCACCACCAGTAGGGGTCCCTCCAGAAGGCCCCAACAAGCAGCAGATGATTTCTATGCATGTGTGCGTCCTGTCCTTCAATGGGTGGGGGTTGGCTTGTGTTGGACACAGTCCCAGGGCAGCCCTTCACGTCCCTGATCGGCCACGATCGGCCAGAGACCTCTCTGGTGAGCGCCGCAGGCGAGCCTTCTCGGGACCTCAGCAACTGAGGGGCACATTTCCAAATGAGGGAGACATTTCCAGAAAGCGCACCAGGGAACGGCTCGGCCTCTGCTTCGTGGCCTAACCCAGCCTGGTCCTTCTCCAACCATCTGGGAGCTGTCCAAAAGCCGGTGGGCCTGGCGGAATGGGCTCCCAGCAGGCCCTGGCTGACTGGTGATTTGCATACACACAGACACACGCACGCACGCACACTCTCTCTCGTGCTATCTGCTGCCTTTCAGACCCTGCCACCCCTCGCTTGCTTTAAAGGAGCAGTTGGCGAATGACACTGAGCAAAGAATGCACAAGTGGGTAAAGAGATCACACACCTAGAGGCAGCCAGCTCTCATGAAGAGTAGGGCCTAGAAGCAGTGAAGCTTGAGGGGCTGTGCGCTCTTTGCCATGAGCCCCTAGAGGCGGATCATATAGAAAGCGCTATATAGAAATGAGCAGCCAGCAGAGGACAAGGCAGCCGCTCTTGGTGCAGCACAGAGAGGATCAAGAGAAACGGGAAGGGCTTCCGCGGCAGCGAGCAAGCACAAGACCAGCACGGGAGCGGGGCCCCTTTTATTCTGTCAATAAAAGGTATTTCTCTCCTGGCACGCACGTGTCTAAAAATATGGAACGCTTCACGAATTTGCGTGTCATCCTTGCGCAGGGGCCATGCTAATCTTCTCTGTATCGTTCCAATTTTAGTATATGTGCTGCCGAAGCGAGCACACACTTGGGGCTGAACTGGCCAGTGTATAAAAGCCAGCGCATCGGCTGCCTATTGACCTAGGTTGACTTGTTATGCTCTAACTTTGGCAAGAAACTGTTTGGTTCTGGGGCCGGGATGAAAGCAAGAGGCAAAGACCAACGACCCAAGCTTCCTCGCTGCTGGTTTGGCCCAAAAGGAAAGGTTCCGTGTGCTTGGCTATTGCAATGCAGGAAGAAAGGATCATGGTCCAGGCTGCATGCAAAGTGGCACCTCCCGTCATAATGCCTGGGTGATGGGTGCTGTGTGCCTGGACGCATCACAATAGTCCCACAAGCCAGAGAAAAGCCAGAGGGCCTGTGAGGGTTTGCTTGGGGGGGCACTGTTGAGTTCCAGGATAAGGCAAGGTGAGGCAGCGGCCTAGTGCGCGGACCCCCGAGAGCCCCGGATTGCTGCTGCCCCCGCCTTCAAGCCAGAGATGCATTTTCAAACCGATGTAAGTTTACGTTTGGCTGCTGGCTTCAGCGACGGTGGCTTCAAAGTCCCGCCGGGTCTGCTTTCCTTTGGTAGGGCCAGGAAGCCTCTTACAACAGGTATTGGCTGCCTGTCGCCTGCTTTTATCAACTGTGCCAGGACGTGAGCCTTGTGTGTTACAAAATCAGGACAGCAGGCATTGCAGTGGCTCCTGCTTCAGAAAGGCACCTTGAAGAACAGCACTAGGAGCTAACGGAGGGCACCAGGGGTATGGGGGCCAGTGGTGCAATGGATAAGGCGCCTGACTAGGAGTCAGAAGGTTGTGGGTTCCACTGCCATCCGGCTGGGCTCCCAACTCTGTGCTTTGTTTCTTTGAATTACATTTAAATTCCCTTGGCCTTCACTGCTCGCAATAGACTTTTGATTTTATGTGGGGCGGGCCCGGTTGCACAGCAAGGAAACACCAGGCGCCATCTTGAAGCACCACCAGCAGGGGTCCCTCCAGAAGGCCCCAACAAGCAGCAGATGATTTCTATGCATGTGTGCGTCCTGTCCTTCAATGGGTGGGGGTTGGCTTGTGTTGGACACAGTCCCAGGGCAGCCCTTCACGTCCCTGATCGGCCACGATCGGCCAGAGACCTCTCTGTGAGAGCCGCAGGTGAGCCTTCTCGGGACCTCAGCAACTGAGGGGCACATTTCCAAATGAGGGAGACATTTCCAGAAAGCGCACCAGGGAACGGCTCGGCCTCTGCTTCGTGGCCTAACCCAGCCTGGTCCTTCTCCAACCATCTGGGAGCTGTCCAAAAGCCGGTGGGCCTGGCGGAATGGGCTCCCAGCAGGCCCTGGCTGACTGGTGATTTGCATACACACAGACACACGCACGCACGCACACTCTCTCTCGTGCTATCTGCTGCCTTTCAGACCCTGCCACCCCTCGCTTGCTTTAAAGGAGCAGTTGGCGAATGACACTGAGCAAAGAATGCACAAGTGGGTAAAGAGATCACACACCTAGAGGCAGCCAGCTCTCATGAAGAGTAGGGCCTAGAAGCAGTGAAGCTTGAGGGGCTGTGCGCTCTTTGCCATGAGCCCCTAGAGGCGGATCATATAGAAAGCGCTATATAGAAATGAGCAGCCAGCAGAGGACAAGGCAGCCGCTCTCGGTGCAGCACAGAGAGGATCAAGAGAAACGGGAAGGGCTTCCGCGGCAGCGAGCAAGCACAAGACCAGCACGGGAGCGGGGCCCCTTTTATTCTGTCAATAAAAGGTATTTCTCTCCTGGCACGCACGTGTCTAAAAATATGGAACGCTTCACGAATTTGCGTGTCATCCTTGCGCAGGGGCCATGCTAATCTTCTCTGTATCGTTCCAATTTTAGTATATGTGCTGCCGAAGCGAGCACACACTTGGGGCTGAACTGGCCAGTGTATAAAAGCCAGCGCATCGGCTGCCTATTGACCTAGGTTGACTTGTTATGCTCTAACTTTGGCAAGAAACTGTTTGGTTCTGGGGCCGGTATGGAACCAAGAGGCAAAGACCAACGACCCAAGCTTCCTCGCTGCTGGTTTGGCCCAAAAGGAAAGGTTCCGTGTGCTTGGCTATTGCAATGCAGGAAGAAAGGATCATGGTCCAGGCTGCATGCAAAGTGGCACCTCCCGTCATAATGCCTGGGTGATGGGTGCTGTGTGCCTGGACGCATCACAATAGTCCCACAAGCCAGAGAAAAGCCAGAGGGCCTGTGAGGGTTTGCTTGGGGGGGGCCCTGTTGAATTCCAGGATAGGCAAGGTGAGGCAGCGGCCTAGTGCGCGGACCCCCGAGAGCCCCGGATTGCTGCTGCCCCCGCCTTCAAGCAAGAGATGCATTTTCAAACCGATGTAAGTTTACGTTTGGCTGCTGGCTTCAGCGACGGTGGCTTCAAAGTCCCGCCGGGTCTGCTTTCCTTTGGTAGGGCCAGGAAGCCTCTTACAACAGGTATTGGCTGCCTGTCGCCTGCTTTTATCAACTGTGCCAGGACGTGAGCCTTGTGTGTTACAAAATCAGGACAGCAGGCATTGCAGTGGCTCCTGCTTCAGAAAGGCACCTTGAAGAACAGCACTAGGAGCTAACGAAGGGCACCAGGGGTATGGGGGCCAGTGGTGCAATGGATAAGGCGCCTGACTAGGAGTCAGAAGGTTGTGGGTTCCTCTGCCATCCGGCTGGGCTCCCAACTCTGTGCTTTGTTTCTTTGAATTACATTTAAATTCCCTTGGCCTTCACTGCTCGCAATAGACTTTTGATTTTATGTGGGGCGGGCCCGGTTGCACAGCAAGGAAACACCAGGCGCCATCTCGAAGCACCACCAGTAGGGGTCCCTCCAGAAGGCCCCAACAAGCAGCAGATGATTTCTATGCATGTGTGCGTCCTGTCCTTCAATGGGTGGGGGTTGGCTTGTGTTGGACACAGTCCCAGGGCAGCCCTTCACGTCCCTGATCGGCCACGATCGGCCAGAGACCTCTCTGTGAGCGCCGCAGGCGAGCCTTCTCGGGACCTCAGCAACTGAGGGGCACATTTCCAAATGAGGGAGACATTTCCAGAAAGCGCACCAGGGAACGGCTCAGCCTCTGCTTCGTGGCCTAACCCAGCCTGGTCCTTCTCCAACCATCTGGGAGCTGTCCAAAAGCCGGTGGGCCTGGCGGAATGGGCTCCCAGCAGGCCCTGGCTGACTGGTGATTTGCATACACACAGACACACGCACGCACGCACACTCTCTCTCGTGCTATCTGCTGCCTTTCAGACCCTGCCACCCCTCGCTTGCTTTAAAGGAGCAGTTGGCGAATGACACTGAGCAAAGAATGCACAAGTGGGTAAAGAGATCACACACCTAGAGGCAGCCAGCTCTCATGAAGAGTAGGGCCTAGAAGCAGTGAAGCTTGAGGGGCTGTGCGCTCTTTGCCATGAGCCCCTAGAGGCGGATCATATAGAAAGCGCTATATAGAAATGAGCAGCCAGCAGAGGACAAGGCAGCCGCTCTCGGTGCAGCACAGCACAGAGAGGATCAAGAGAAACGGGAAGGGCTTCCGCGGCAGCGAGCAAGCACAAGACGAGCACGGGAGCGGGGCCCCTTTTATTCTGTCAATAAAAGGTATTTCTCTCCTGGCACGCACGTGTCTAAAAATATGGAACGCTTCACGAATTTGCGTGTCATCCTTGCGCAGGGGCCATGCTAATCTTCTCTGTATCGTTCCAATTTTAGTATATGTGCTGCCGAAGCGAGCACACACTTGGGGCTGAACTGGCCAGTGTATAAAAGCCAGCGCATCGGCTGCCTATTGACCTAGGTTGACTTGTTATGCTCTAACTTTGGCAAGAAACTGTTTGGTTCTGGGGCCGGTATGGAACCAAGAGGCAAAGACCAACGACCCAAGCTTCCTCGCTGCTGGTTTGGCCCAAAAGGAAAGGTTCCGTGTGCTTGGCTATTGCAATGCAGGAAGAAAGGATCATGGTCCAGGCTGCATGCAAAGTGGCACCTCCCGTCATAATGCCTGGGTGATGGGTGCTGTGTGCCTGGACGCATCACAATAGTCCCACAAGCCAGAGAAAAGCCAGAGGGCCTGTGAGGGTTTGCTTGGGGGGGGCCCTGTTGAATTCCAGGATAGGCAAGGTGAGGCAGCGGCCTAGTGCGCGGACCCCCGAGAGCCCCGGATTGCTGCTGCCCCCGCCTTCAAGCCAGAGATGCATTTTCAAACCGATGTAAGTTTACGTTTGGCTGCTGGCTTCAGCGACGGTGGCTTCAAAGTCCCGCCGGGTCTGCTTTCCTTTGGTAGGGCCAGGAAGCCTCTTACAACAGGTATTGGCTGCCTGTCGCCTGCTTTTATCAACTGTGCCAGGACGTGAGCCTTGTGTGTTACAAAATCAGGACAGCAGGCATTGCAGTGGCTCCTGCTTCAGAAAGGCACCTTGAAGAACAGCACTAGGAGCTAACGGAGGGCACCAGGGGTATGGGGGCCAGTGGTGCAATGGATAAGGCGCCTGACTAGGAGTCAGAAGGTTGTGGGTTCCACTGCCATCCGGCTGGGCTCCCAACTCTGTGCTTTGTTTCTTTGAATTACATTTAAATTCCCTTGGCCTTCACTGCTCGCAATAGACTTTTGATTTTATGTGGGGCGGGCCCGGTTGCACAGCAAGGAAACACCAGGCGCCATCTCGAAGCACCACCAGTAGGGGTCCCTCCAGAAGGCCCCAACAAGCAGCAGATGATTTCTATGCATGTGTGCGTCCTGTCCTTCAATGGGTGGGGGTTGGCTTGTGTTGGACACAGTCCCAGGGCAGCCCTTCACGTCCCTGATCGGCCAGAGACCTCTCTGTGAGCGCCGCAGGCGAGCCTTCTCGGGACCTCAGCAACTGAGGGGCACATTTCCAAATGAGGGAGACATTTCCAGAAAGCGCACCAGGGAACGGCTCAGCCTCTGCTTCGTGGCCTAACCCAGCCTGGTCCTTCTCCAACCATCTGGGAGCTGTCCAAAAGCCGGTGGGCCTGGCGGAATGGGCTCCCAGCAGGCCCTGGCTGACTGGTGATTTGCATACACACAGACACACGCACGCACGCACACTCTCTCTCGTGCTATCTGCTGCCTTTCAGACCCTGCCACCCCTCGCTTGCTTTAAAGGAGCAGTTGGCGAATGACACTGAGCAAAGAATGCACAAGTGGGTAAAGAGATCACACACCTAGAGGCAGACAGCTCTCATGAAGAGTAGGGCCTAGAAGCAGTGAAGCTTGAGGGGCTGTGCGCTCTTTGCCATGAGCCCCTAGAGGCGGGTCATATAGAAAGCGCTATATAGAAATGAGCAGCCAGCAGAGGACAAGGCAGCCGCTCTCGGTGCAGCACAGAGAGGATCAAGAGAAACGGGAAGGGCTTCCGCGGCAGCGAGCAAGCACAAGACCAGCACGGGAGCGGGGCCCCTTTTATTCTGTCAATAAAAGGTATTTCTCTCCTGGCACGCACGTGTCTAAAAATATGGAACGCTTCACGAATTTGCGTGTCATCCTTGCGCAGGGGCCATGCTAATCTTCTCTGTATCGTTCCAATTTTAGTATATGTGCTGCCGAAGCGAGCACACACTTGGGGCTGAACTGGCCAGTGTATAAAAGCCAGCGCATCGGCTGCCTATTGACCTAGGTTGACTTGTTATGCTCTAACTTTGGCAAGAAACTGTTTGGTTCTGGGGCCGGTATGGAACCAAGAGGCAAAGACCAACGACCCAAGCTTCCTCGCTGCTGGTTTGGCCCAAAAGGAAAGGTTCCGTGTGCTTGGCTATTGCAATGCAGGAAAGAAAGGATCATGGTCCAGGCTGCATGCAAAGTGGCACCTCCCGTCATAATGCCTGGGTGCTGTGTGCCTGGACGCATCACAATAGTCCCACAAGCCAGAGAAAAGCCAGAGGGCCTGTGAGGGTTTGCTTGGGGGGGGCCCTGTTGAATTCCAGGATAGGCAAGGTGAGGCAGCGGCCTAGTGCGCGGACCCCCGAGAGCCCCGGATTGCTGCTGCCCCCGCCTTCAAGCAAGAGATGCATTTTCAAACCGATGTAAGTTTACGTTTGGCTGCTGGCTTCAGCGACGGTGGCTTCAAAGTCCCGCCGGGTCTGCTTTCCTTTGGTAGGGCCAGGAAGCCTCTTACAACAGGTATTGGCTGCCTGTCGCCTGCTTTTATCAACTGTGCCAGGACGTGAGCCTTGTGTGTTACAAAATCAGGACAGCAGGCATTGCAGTGGCTCCCGCTTCAGAAAGGCACCTTGAAGAACAGCACTAGGAGCTAACGGAGGGCACCAGGGGTATGGGGGCCAGTGGTGCAATGGATAAGGCGCCTGACTAGGAGTCAGAAGGTTGTGGGTTCCACTGCCATCCGGCTGGGCTCCCAACTCTGTGCTTTGTTTCTTTGAATTACATTTAAATTCCCTTGGCCTTCACTGCTCGCAATAGACTTTTGATTTTATGTGGGGCGGGCCCGGTTGCACAGCAAGGAAACACCAGGCGCCATCTCGAAGCACCACCAGTAGGGGTCCCTCCAGAAGGCCCCAACAAGCAGCAGATGATTTCTATGCATGTGTGCGTCCTGTCCTTCAATGGGTGGGGGTTGGCTTGTGTTGGACACAGTCCCAGGGAAGCCCTTCACGTCCCTGATCGGCCACGATCGGCCAGAGACCTCTCTGGTGAGCGCCGCAGGCGAGCCTTCTCGGGACCTCAGCAACTGAGGGGCACATTTCCAAATGAGGGAGACATTTCCAGAAAGCGCACCAGGGAACGGCTCGGCCTCTGCTTCGTGGCATAACCCAGCCTGGTCCTTCTCCAAGCATCTGGGAGCTGTCCAAAAGCCGGTGGGCCTGGCGGAATGGGCTCCCAGCAGGCCCTGGCTGACTGGTGATTTGCATACACACAGACACACGCACGCACGCACACTCTCTCTCGTGCTATCTGCTGCCTTTCAGACCCTGCCACCCCTCGCTTGCTTTAAAGGAGCAGTTGGCGAATGACACTGAGCAAAGAATGCACAAGTGGGTAAAGAGATCACACACCTAGAGGCAGCCAGCTCTCATGAAGAGTAGGGCCTAGAAGCAGTGAAGCTTGAGGGGCTGTGCGCTCTTTGCCATGAGCCCCTAGAGGCGGATCATATAGAAAGCGCTATATAGAAATGAGCAGCCAGCAGAGGACAAGGCAGCCGCTCTCGGTGCAGCACAGCACAGAGAGGATCAAGAGAAACGGGAAGGGCTTCCTGAAGGTACGCATACATATGTAATGTTGTGCTCACACTTGGAGTTTGTACTAATCACCATATGTGTTAAAAGAATGTACCCTTTGTTAAAAGAAGAGGCCTTCTCTTTATACAGCGACATTTAAGACCTGCTGACCTGGCAAGAACTTGTTTTAACAGAAGAATTGTGTTTGGTCACTGTATGTCGAAGCATGTTGAGCCTGCTAAAACTATCTGCAGATTACGGGTGGGGAAGGAATGAGTAAGCACAGCCTCGTGCACAGAGATAAGGACACAGAAGGGCACGAGAGAGAGCGAATAACAGATAACAGGAAACCACAATAGCAGATGTTGAACTGTTGACCGTTGATGCAAAGTCATGACTGGGAGGAACCGCCTTGTGGTGGACATAATCTATGTGCAGCAATGTATGACAATGTAAAACAGATGGGTATAAAAGGACCACGATGTGCAGGGCAAAGGGCGGCACTTTGACGACTTGCTTTGCGAGACGGTTGAACTTGTGGCCCATTCGCGAATGCTTGTGTGTTAATAAAGCAATGTTTACTCAACTCTTTTCTGTTTGAGTTTTTATAGGGTCCCTTTTGTACTGGTTTTGGCGACGGCGAGAAATCGCACCCACAATTTTGGTGTCAGAAGTGGGACGCGAAGGAGCGACAGTCCGTCACTGGGTGAGGAACGCCGCGGCGGAACCGGAGAAGGAATTGATCACGGGGCCCCAACAACTGAATCCGCACCTTTGATTGCAACCAACGCGTCATCCTTGTTTTTCCGGCTCCGTTGGCGGTGGAACAGCAGGCTGTCGCCCTTCGGGTCCGGAACACTCTGGCGGGACCCTTAAGATAAGTGGTATGGACGGATGCATGATGGAATAAGGGAATAATGATTCAGGGTTTGTGAAGAGGACGGTGGTAAGTCCGTCTATGAAGAAGTAATGTTGAAATGATGATATGATATGTTAGATACGCCAGGAGGATGTATTATTATTGTTAGCCAATAGGTGCATATTTGGGAAAGGTGAGTGTTTTAGGCAATTGCGGTATACCAACAAAATGGGTCAAGCGGCTTCCAGCAAGAGTGGTATAGGCAAGAGACACTATGCCCCTCTTGAAGGAACCCCTGCATTTGATATGTTGATTAAACATGGATTGAATTCAACATTGTTCTTAAAAGAATGGTCCGAATACACAAAAGATTTGATTGAGCATAAATGGCCAGACACCGGGTCCTTTGATGTGGACCGCATATCCAAAGTAGAAATAGAATTAGTAAAAAGACGGGTCAGACCCGCACAGTTTGAGGCTATACGACTATGGAGGGTAGAAGCAATGCGCAGGCGCAATGCTCAGAATAAACAAAAAGCAAAGGAGCAGAAGAGAACGGTAAATCAAAAATTACATGATCTAGAGATAAAAGAGAAGGGTGAGAGGCTAGATCAGTTGGATAGACATATGATGATTAAGAACAGTGGGGGTATGTATCCTGCCGTGCCGGTGCCTCGATATGAAGATGTGATAGGGCTAGAAGCAGAACAAACAACGACTGAATTATTGTTTCCAGGAGCTACAGCTCCACCGGCAGACAGTGAGGGTGAAAGGGTGGAATTCCCAATGAAGTATGGAAACCCAGATAGGTTGATAGACCATAGGAGAACGACTACTGTAGAAAAGGATAGAGATGGAGACTTGCAAATCCTTATGACCGGGCTGTATGGCACACCCCTCAATGACAGCCTACGGGACCAATTGGGGCGTTTGACACCTTTGGAATTTAGGACAGTGGCCACTAAACTATATACCTTTTATGAGGGTAACTGTAAATTGAGAGGACAGAGTACTTCGGATCTGCCCTCAGCATATCAGGACGCTGTCGCGTTACTACCAGTGACTGCGTCCAGTGTTCAGTTATGGGGATGTATGTCCGACATAATAGCGGAAGTCATAAGGGGCGGTGTTGAATGGGAGAAGGAAAAGAGGGCATGGGAAAGAGAGGTGAAGGAAAGAGAAGCTAAACTCAAAGATGCAGACCAGGCGGGCCAAAACGTAGCTAATCGTATGATAGCATCCATACACTCGCAGTCCATGTCCACCCTGGTGAGTTTGATGGAGGGCCTTGGCTGGCCTATACAAGTAAACGTAATTAAATATCTTCTTATTAGGGTGGATGATATAGAAGAGGAAAAGGAGCCTAGGTATGTGTCCCAGTGGAATAGGATTAGGACGGACTTGGATAAGAAACTGCTATCTAATATAAGAGTGGATGATTCAGGGGCGGAAGAATGGAGGATGGCTAAGGTGGAGAAACTATTAAAAGATTATAAAAAAATAAAAGAGAAAGCTCTTAGTCATCAATCCTCTGTTTCGCCACCAGCGCAGGCCCTTGTAAGTGAACAAACAGACATGGAAAAGTTACTATTAATGCCAACGAGAGAGTGCCAACCCACCATAGAGGCAGCCACTGGTAACATGATGCGCACCTATGTGTATGTCCCTTTATCCCGAATTGAATTAATGCATATCACCAAGTCCATCCCCGACCCCCGTATAGACCCGGCAGGATTCTACAAAGAAGTAGGAAAGTTATTCAGACCAGGGTTATTTACCGTAGAGGATGTAGATAACATATTGTTAGCCATTGTCCCAGAAGAAATATGGACCCCCTTTCGTGCCAAAGACAATGAAACAATAAAATGGAAAGATGTAATGGATGCGAGCAAAAATAGAAAACTGCATGAGGAATATCCTGAACCCCTAAGGGGGCATGGCATGGCAGTCCTGAGGGCTCTAGAAAAGGTGTTACCCCCATTTGATGTGAATGTGGAGAAACTGTCCGCTGTGATACAGGGTGCAAGTGAGGAAGTAGCACAGTACTTTCTGCGTTATGAAGCAGCATTCAAAGCGCACAGTGGGCTAGAGATAGGGTCTGAAACGGGCCAACGGTACTTTGCCACAAACTTTGTAGAGGGGCTCCACGGGCCAATTCAGGAGAACATTAGGAGGGCAGAAAGTACATGGATGACTAGGAACCCCCGGGATCTCCTCGAAATGGCTAGGTATTACGAAAGAGGGGAAAGAGTGAAGGGACAACAAAAGGCACGACAAGAGAAGGATTTAAAAACCAAAGTGTTGATGCAACAGTTGCATCAAGGGCCCCAAGGCAGGTATAACTACAATTATAACGGCCCGTCACAGGGCTATAGTAGCAACATGATAGGGGGCCAAGGGACAGGAAGAGGTACAGTGCAAGGAGGTGCGCTATATGGGAGGAGGGATGGGCTACCCCAAGATGTATGTGCCTTCTGCAAGAGACCCGGACACTGGAAATCCCAGTGTCCCCAGAGTGGTGGGAGAGGAAGGGGCGTACGGCCCCCTTCACAGACAACATTTGCCCCAGGAAATAGGACTGGTGGGTACGGCAACCAAGACAATAGAATGTTTAAACCCCCTCAACCCAATGCCTTTGACGGACAAGCAAGAGGGGATGTTCCCTGGCCGGCCCCGCCTCCCCCCAATCTACTGTATCAGCCACAACAAACGACACAAGTACAAGGTGTATGCCAGGGTGAAGAATGTGGAGAAGGGGTATACTATAACAATGATTTTCAGGATAACACAAGCGATATGTCCTGAGGATGCCGGAATGAGATAGCGGGAGTGGTGCAGGTTCCTATAGACCAAAGGGGGCCTTATGCCTCTATTAGGATCGGCCCCCACCGAAACTTGAGATGTCTGGTAGACACGGGAGCTGGAAACAGGCACACCTGATTATACTAAGAGATTTTGCCTTTTTGTTGATGAACAGGAAGGTTGCGCTGTGTCAGTCTTGACACAGGAACAAGGGGGTAAACAGAGACCATGTGCATATTTTTCTAGCACTCTGGACTCAGTAGCTCGAGGCCTACCCCCATGCATGAGAGCAGTAGTTGCAGCAGCGACAGCCCTAAAACAAAGTGCAGGTTTCATCCTAGGGAGTGAAGTAACAGTAAAGGTTCCACATACGGTAGATGTTCTTCTGAATAGAGTGCATACACAGCATTTGACTACAGCTAGACTCACACAGTATGAGATGATCCTGTTTGCCAGTAATGTAAAAATTGAACGGTGTAACACTTTGAATCCAGCGACACTGCTTCCTTTGCCCACCTCACCTGATGACATTAGGCATGATTGTGTGATCCAAATGGAAGAACACACTAAGGGTAGAGCAGACCTGCAAGACACCCCGCTGGTTGATAATGAGGGTATATTATTCTGTGATGGTTCCTGTTTCAAACTGCCAAATGGGGAGACAACAGCAGGGTATGCAGTAACTACAGGGGAACGGTTGATTGAGAGTGGGAAAGTGTGTGAAAAATCGGCCCAGGCAGCAGAATTAATTGCGCTAACGAGAGCATTAGTGTTAAGCAGCGGTATGAAAGTGACAATTTATACTGATTCAGCCTACGCTCATGGGGTGGTTTCCAGTTTTGGTAAACTCTGGGGAGAGCGTGGGTTTTTAACCTCCCAAGGTGATACTATTAAACATGCCCGATTGATTGCTGAATTATTGCAAGCCCTTACGCTGCCCAAAATGGTGGCCGTAGTGAAGTGCTCAGCGCATAAAAAAACACTGGATTATGTCACGCAGGGAAATTCTTTGGCTGACCAGATGGCTAAACTAGCTGCCACAAGGGACACTCGGTGGGAAGCCCGACAGCTCATAGTGGGGAGGGATGTGACTATGGAAGGGACGAAGGAGCGCGTAAAGGAAATCCAAGCAGATGCAACCATTGAAGAAAGACTATCTTGGCACAAGGATGATCAATATGAGGAGACGGTAGATGGGCTATGGGCACATACCAAAACGAACACCTGGGTACTACCTGACGCATACTTACCTGTGATAGTGAGCGTGGCTCATGGTCCAACCCACGTTAACGCAAGAACTATGGAAGAAGTTTTAAGTACTGTGTGGTACAACAAAAGATTGGGAATGTATTGTCGCCAATGGGCAAAACAATGTGAAATATGTGTTTTATATAATGTGGGGAAAGGTGTACCGGCCCCGGCGGGCCACAGTAAGTTACCCACCTGCCCTTTTGAGGTGGTGTATATGGACTTTATACAGCTGGAGCCTGTAAATAAACATTCCTACTGTTTGGTGATGAAATGTGGGTTCTCAGGATGGGTGGAAGCATATCCCCTGCGGGACAATAGTGCCACCTCCACAGCACAATGCATATTGAAACACTGGATGCCCTTGACTGAAATGGCCGGATGCATTGTCCATTGCATTATTGAGTATGCGTACTATGCCTAAGCGTACACATGGTTTATCTCCTTTCGAAATTGTTATGGGGCGCCCACCAAGTATTGGGACCCCCAAATCACCTAAGAGATTGTCTGAGCAAGCATGGCCTGCATTACAACAGTACTGTATTGGGTTAACTAATAGACTGATTTCTATTAATGCACAGGTGAACGCAGTAGCTCCATCTCCTCTGATAGGAGAAGGTCACGACGTGCAGCCCGGTGACTGGGTTGTTATAAAAGCCTTCGATCACACCAGCGGACTGCAACCCAGATGGAGGGGCCCGTTTCAGGTTCTCCTCGCAACACAAACTGCGGTAAAAGTTGATGGCAAATCGCACTGGTACCACGTGGATCCAGAAAAGGGAACCAACCAACCCCAGGTTGCAACAGTACTGCCAGATGCCACTAGTAGGTGTGCCCATCGCCTCCGATCCCGTGACGTGTATGTGCCAAGCAACGTGTAAGGACACTGTTTTGAACTTTGATCATTAGGGAGATGAACATTTGGACTCTCTTGTTGGTTTTAGCAGAATTGTGCCTTACTGAAGACGACGGGCTTGTAGCCTGAAGGGCCTTCGGCGTTCCCCTCCTGGGACAGGCACTGCGAGACGTGGGACAGATCGGATGAAGGTTTTCAGTGAGACCTACCACTATTAGAGTAATAAGGACACTGGTGCTTTAAATAGGGGATATTGCTATATCGCTAGGTTGCAACTGATATACGCTGTATACTGAGCCATATACTGAACTATGTCTACACCCGTGTATGCTGGTTTAGTCCCTGAACGGATAAGTGTATGCTCCTCAAACACAGAAGGTAAGAGGAAAATACCAGTTTGTACCACAAGAGGCAAAATTTTGTTTTCTGTATGCACGATAGTAGTACTAATAGCATTTGCCATAATATTCTGGTATCTGGAACATCCATCTAGATATGAATTAAAGAACCTGTTGCCCGAGTCAAATGAAACAGGGAGAACAGATTGGGTCAAGAGCAGGAATCGAGATGCCTATGACCAACACGACCCGGAAGACTATGCTAAAAATGAATACGTGAAGATAATAAACACAACATATGGGGTAGTGAATAAAACTGATTGCTGGATCTGCACCCACATGCCCCGACATAGCAGTGAAGGCATCCCAGTGTACGCATCGCCAGTTACTGAGGATGCCGGGTGTACATTAATTTACATGAGAATAGTGTCAGCACAGCAATACATGATACCGAATACCGCTTGTTATGTTAGAGGAGAGAACAAAACCCTTCTAAAGGAAAAGATACGCTATAAAATCAAAACTGAGGGAATCGGGCTTGCACCTGCTATGGTACAGATAGTAAGAGAACCTCCTCCCCCTATCACCATCACACAAGAGTTTAGGCCAAAGAATATATGTTTTAAGAGGAGCGCAAGAGGTAATCAAAGAATGATCTCGGGGTGCAGTCAAATGGTGAATCTAAATAACTACACGAAGGGATTGTTACAGATTGAAGGACATGCCTACGTCTGTAACAAGAGGGCTTATTTGTGGTTAGCCAAAGATTTTGTTGGGGTATGTTACATAGCCAGAATAATGCCGGCTGTGATGGTATATGCCCCGTCTACTCTGCATAAAGAAATACACAGCAGAAATAAACGAGCAGTAAACCCAAAAATTCCTACGTATCAACCTACAGGATGGGAAACGTTTATAGATCTGATGGGGGTCCTGGTTCCTCCAGCGGGCATCTTTATGAACAGTCAAGAAATCCAAAAGCTAAACAGGGCCCTTGAGTTCGTAATCGAAGAATCTGCAGACCTAATGGAAAACATTACTTATGAAATGAAAGCAATTCGGCTAGTGGCTCTCCAAAATAGGTATGTCTTAGACATACTCACTGCAGAAAGGGGCGGAGTCTGTTTTTTGGTGGGATCCCAATGCTGTGTTTACATACCAGAAGGGAGTACAGGAATCCTGGATGGAGTAAACAAACTGCATAAAGTGGCGGATAGCATCCACCAGGAGGAAGGGTCAGGAGATAGCTGGTGGATGAAGCTCCTGAAAGAAATTGGATGGCAACTTCTTACGCCTATACTGGTTCTAGCGGCAATAGTTGTAGGAATTTGTCTCTGCATCCAATGTTTCCCGGTATGTGTGTCGTGCTGTGTTTCCATGTGTTCTTCCAGCATAACGCGCCTAAATCCAATGGATAAAAGCCATGTACAACAGGAATTTTTTGACATGGGAGGCCTGGAGAAGATTATGGTACATACAGTATGTGATGATGTTGCTTTCCTGCCATCTGCTTATGCTAGGACTGTTTAGATTGATGCTCAAGTGTGAGCAAAGGGTGGATTGAAGGTACGCATACATATGTAATGTTGTGCTCACACTTGGAGTTTGTACTAATCACCATATGTGTTAAAAGAATGTACCCTTTGTTAAAAGAAGAGGCCTTCTCTTTATACAGCGACATTTAAGACCTGCTGACCTGGCAAGAACTTGTTTTAACAGAAGAATTGTGTTTGGTCACTGTATGTCGAAGCATGTTGAGCCTGCTAAAACTATCTGCAGATTACGGGTGGGGAAGGAATGAGTAAGCACAGCCTCGTGCACAGAGATAAGGACACAGAAGGGCACGAGAGAGAGCGAATAACAGATAACAGGAAACCACAATAGCAGATGTTGAACTGTTGACCGTTGATGCAAAGTCATGACTGGGAGGAACCGCCTTGTGGTGGACATAATCTATGTGCAGCAATGTATGACAATGTAAAACAGATGGGTATAAAAGGACCACGATGTGCAGGGCAAAGGGCGGCACTTTGACGACTTGCTTTGCGAGACGGTTGAACTTGTGGCCCATTCGCGAATGCTTGTGTGTTAATAAAGCAATGTTTACTCAACTCTTTTCTGTTTGAGTTTTTATAGGGTCCCTTTTGTACTGGTTTTGGCGACGGCGAGAAATCGCACCCACATTCCGCGGCAGCGAGCAAGCACAAGACCAGCACGGGAGCGGGGCCCCTTTTATTCTGTCAATAAAAGGTATTTCTCTCCTGGCACGCACGTGTCTAAAAATATGGAACGCTTCACGAATTTGCGTGTCATCCTTGCGCAGGGGCCATGCTAATCTTCTCTGTATCGTTCCAATTTTAGTATATGTGCTGCCGAAGCGAGCACACACTTGGGGCTGAACTGGCCAGTGTATAAAAGCCAGCGCATCGGCTGCCTATTGACCTAGGTTGACTTGTTATGCTCTAACTTTGGCAAGAAACTGTTTGGTTCTGGGGCCGGGATGAAAGCAAGAGGCAAAGACCAACGACCCAAGCTTCCTCGCTGCTGGTTTGGCCCAAAAGGAAAGGTTCCGTGTGCTTGGCTATTGCAATGCAGGAAGAAAGGATCATGGTCCAGGCTGCATGCAAAGTGGCACCTCCCGTCATAATGCCTGGGTGATGGGTGCTGTGTGCCTGGACGCATCACAATAGTCCCACAAGCCAGAGAAAAGCCAGAGGGCCTGTGAGGGTTTGCTTGGGGGGGCACTGTTGAGTTCCAGGATAAGGCAAGGTGAGGCAGCGGCCTAGTGCGCGGACCCCCGAGAGCCCCGGATTGCTGCTGCCCCCGCCTTCAAGCCAGAGATGCATTTTCAAACCGATGTAAGTTTACGTTTGGCTGCTGGCTTCAGCGACGGTGGCTTCAAAGTCCCGCCGGGTCTGCTTTCCTTTGGTAGGGCCAGGAAGCCTCTTACAACAGGTATTGGCTGCCTGTCGCCTGCTTTTATCAACTGTGCCAGGACGTGAGCCTTGTGTGTTACAAAATCAGGACAGCAGGCATTGCAGTGGCTCCTGCTTCAGAAAGGCACCTTGAAGAACAGCACTAGGAGCTAACGGAGGGCACCAGGGGTATGGGGGCCAGTGGTGCAATGGATAAGGCGCCTGACTAGGAGTCAGAAGGTTGTGGGTTCCACTGCCATCCGGCTGGGCTCCCAACTCTGTGCTTTGTTTCTTTGAATTACATTTAAATTCCCTTGGCCTTCACTGCTCGCAATAGACTTTTGATTTTATGTGGGGCGGGCCCGGTTGCACAGCAAGGAAACACCAGGCGCCATCTCGAAGCACCACCAGTAGGGGTCCCTCCAGAAGGCCCCAACAAGCAGCAGATGATTTCTATGCATGTGTGCGTCCTGTCCTTCAATGGGTGGGGGTTGGCTTGTGTTGGACACAGTCCCAGGGCAGCCCTTCACGTCCCTGATCGGCCACGATCGGCCAGAGACCTCTCTGTGAGCGCCGCAGGCGAGCCTTCTCGGGACCTCAGCAACTGAGGGGCACATTTCCAAATGAGGGAGACATTTCCAGAAAGCGCACCAGGGAACGGCTCAGCCTCTGCTTCGTGGCCTAACCCAGCCTGGTCCTTCTCCAACCATCTGGGAGCTGTCCAAAAGCCGGTGGGCCTGGCGGAATGGGCTCCCAGCAGGCCCTGGCTGACTGGTGATTTGCATACACACAGACACACGCACGCACGCACACTCTCTCTCGTGCTATCTGCTGCCTTTCAGACCCTGCCACCCCTCGCTTGCTTTAAAGGAGCAGTTGGCGAATGACACTGAGCAAAGAATGCACAAGTGGGTAAAGAGATCACACACCTAGAGGCAGCCAGCTCTCATGAAGAGTAGGGCCTAGAAGCAGTGAAGCTTGAGGGGCTGTGCGCTCTTTGCCATGAGCCCCTAGAGGCGGATCATATAGAAAGCGCTATATAGAAATGAGCAGCCAGCAGAGGACAAGGCAGCCGCTCTTGGTGCAGCACAGAGAGGATCAAGAGAAACGGGAAGGGCTTCCGCGGCAGCGAGCAAGCACAAGACCAGCACGGGAGCGGGGCCCCTTTTATTCTGTCAATAAAAGGTATTTCTCTCCTGGCACGCACGTGTCTAAAAATATGGAACGCTTCACGAATTTGCGTGTCATCCTTGCGCAGGGGCCATGCTAATCTTCTCTGTATCGTTCCAATTTTAGTATATGTGCTGCCGAAGCGAGCACACACTTGGGGCTGAACTGGCCAGTGTATAAAAGCCAGCGCATCGGCTGCCTATTGACCTAGGTTGACTTGTTATGCTCTAACTTTGGCAAGAAACTGTTTGGTTCTGGGGCCGGTATGGAACCAAGAGGCAAAGACCAACGACCCAAGCTTCCTCGCTGCTGGTTTGGCCCAAAAGGAAAGGTTCCGTGTGCTTGGCTATTGCAATGCAGGAAGAAAGGATCATGGTCCAGGCTGCATGCAAAGTGGCACCTCCCGTCATAATGCCTGGGTGATGGGTGCTGTGTGCCTGGACGCATCACAATAGTCCCACAAGCCAGAGAAAAGCCAGAGGGCCTGTGAGGGTTTGCTTGGGGGGGGCCCTGTTGAATTCCAGGATAGGCAAGGTGAGGCAGCGGCCTAGTGCGCGGACCCCCGAGAGCCCCGGATTGCTGCTGCCCCCGCCTTCAAGCAAGAGATGCATTTTCAAACCGATGTAAGTTTACGTTTGGCTGCTGGCTTCAGCGACGGTGGCTTCAAAGTCCCGCCGGGTCTGCTTTCCTTTGGTAGGGCCAGGAAGCCTCTTACAACAGGTATTGGCTGCCTGTCGCCTGCTTTTATCAACTGTGCCAGGACGTGAGCCTTGTGTGTTACAAAATCAGGACAGCAGGCATTGCAGTGGCTCCTGCTTCAGAAAGGCACCTTGAAGAACAGCACTAGGAGCTAACGGAGGGCACCAGGGGTATGGGGGCCAGTGGTGCAATGGATAAGGCGCCTGACTAGGAGTCAGAAGGTTGTGGGTTCCTCTGCCATCCGGCTGGGCTCCCAACTCTGTGCTTTGTTTCTTTGAATTACATTTAAATTCCCTTGGCCTTCACTGCTCGCAATAGACTTTTGATTTTATGTGGGGCGGGCCCGGTTGCACAGCAAGGAAACACCAGGCGCCATCTCGAAGCACCACCAGTAGGGGTCCCTCCAGAAGGCCCCAACAAGCAGCAGATGATTTCTATGCATGTGTGCGTCCTGTCCTTCAATGGGTGGGGGTTGGCTTGTGTTGGACACAGTCCCAGGGCAGCCCTTCACGTCCCTGATCGGCCACGATCGGCCAGAGACCTCTCTGGTGAGCGCCGCAGGCGAGCCTTCTCGGGACCTCAGCAACTGAGGGGCACATTTCCAAATGAGGGAGACATTTCCAGAAAGCGCACCAGGGAACGGCTCGGCCTCTGCTTCGTGGCCTAACCCAGCCTGGTCCTTCTCCAACCATCTGGGAGCTGTCCAAAAGCCGGTGGGCCTGGCGGAATGGGCTCCCAGCAGGCCCTGGCTGACTGGTGATTTGCATACACACAGACACACGCACGCACGCACACTCTCTCTCGTGCTATCTGCTGCCTTTCAGACCCTGCCACCCCTCGCTTGCTTTAAAGGAGCAGTTGGCGAATGACACTGAGCAAAGAATGCACAAGTGGGTAAAGAGATCACACACCTAGAGGCAGCCAGCTCTCATGAAGAGTAGGGCCTAGAAGCAGTGAAGCTTGAGGGGCTGTGCGCTCTTTGCCATGAGCCCCTAGAGGCGGATCATATAGAAAGCGCTATATAGAAATGAGCAGCCAGCAGAGGACAAGGCAGCCGCTCTTGGTGCAGCACAGAGAGGATCAAGAGAAACGGGAAGGGCTTCCGCGGCAGCGAGCAAGCACAAGACCAGCACGGGAGCGGGGCCCCTTTTATTCTGTCAATAAAAGGTATTTCTCTCCTGGCACGCACGTGTCTAAAAATATGGAACGCTTCACGAATTTGCGTGTCATCCTTGCGCAGGGGCCATGCTAATCTTCTCTGTATCGTTCCAATTTTAGTATATGTGCTGCCGAAGCGAGCACACACTTGGGGCTGAACTGGCCAGTGTATAAAAGCCAGCGCATCGGCTGCCTATTGACCTAGGTTGACTTGTTATGCTCTAACTTTGGCAAGAAACTGTTTGGTTCTGGGGCCGGGATGAAAGCAAGAGGCAAAGACCAACGACCCAAGCTTCCTCGCTGCTGGTTTGGCCCAAAAGGAAAGGTTCCGTGTGCTTGGCTATTGCAATGCAGGAAGAAAGGATCATGGTCCAGGCTGCATGCAAAGTGGCACCTCCCGTCATAATGCCTGGGTGATGGGTGCTGTGTGCCTGGACGCATCACAATAGTCCCACAAGCCAGAGAAAAGCCAGAGGGCCTGTGAGGGTTTGCTTGGGGGGGCACTGTTGAGTTCCAGGATAAGGCAAGGTGAGGCAGCGGCCTAGTGCGCGGACCCCCGAGAGCCCCGGATTGCTGCTGCCCCCGCCTTCAAGCCAGAGATGCATTTTCAAACCGATGTAAGTTTACGTTTGGCTGCTGGCTTCAGCGACGGTGGCTTCAAAGTCCCGCCGGGTCTGCTTTCCTTTGGTAGGGCCAGGAAGCCTCTTACAACAGGTATTGGCTGCCTGTCGCCTGCTTTTATCAACTGTGCCAGGACGTGAGCCTTGTGTGTTACAAAATCAGGACAGCAGGCATTGCAGTGGCTCCTGCTTCAGAAAGGCACCTTGAAGAACAGCACTAGGAGCTAACGGAGGGCACCAGGGGTATGGGGGCCAGTGGTGCAATGGATAAGGCGCCTGACTAGGAGTCAGAAGGTTGTGGGTTCCACTGCCATCCGGCTGGGCTCCCAACTCTGTGCTTTGTTTCTTTGAATTACATTTAAATTCCCTTGGCCTTCACTGCTCGCAATAGACTTTTGATTTTATGTGGGGCGGGCCCGGTTGCACAGCAAGGAAACACCAGGCGCCATCTTGAAGCACCACCAGCAGGGGTCCCTCCAGAAGGCCCCAACAAGCAGCAGATGATTTCTATGCATGTGTGCGTCCTGTCCTTCAATGGGTGGGGGTTGGCTTGTGTTGGACACAGTCCCAGGGCAGCCCTTCACGTCCCTGATCGGCCACGATCGGCCAGAGACCTCTCTGTGAGAGCCGCAGGTGAGCCTTCTCGGGACCTCAGCAACTGAGGGGCACATTTCCAAATGAGGGAGACATTTCCAGAAAGCGCACCAGGGAACGGCTCGGCCTCTGCTTCGTGGCCTAACCCAGCCTGGTCCTTCTCCAACCATCTGGGAGCTGTCCAAAAGCCGGTGGGCCTGGCGGAATGGGCTCCCAGCAGGCCCTGGCTGACTGGTGATTTGCATACACACAGACACACGCACGCACGCACACTCTCTCTCGTGCTATCTGCTGCCTTTCAGACCCTGCCACCCCTCGCTTGCTTTAAAGGAGCAGTTGGCGAATGACACTGAGCAAAGAATGCACAAGTGGGTAAAGAGATCACACACCTAGAGGCAGCCAGCTCTCATGAAGAGTAGGGCCTAGAAGCAGTGAAGCTTGAGGGGCTGTGCGCTCTTTGCCATGAGCCCCTAGAGGCGGATCATATAGAAAGCGCTATATAGAAATGAGCAGCCAGCAGAGGACAAGGCAGCCGCTCTTGGTGCAGCACAGAGAGGATCAAGAGAAACGGGAAGGGCTTCCGCGGCAGCGAGCAAGCACAAGACCAGCACGGGAGCGGGGCCCCTTTTATTCTGTCAATAAAAGGTATTTCTCTCCTGGCACGCACGTGTCTAAAAATATGGAACGCTTCACGAATTTGCGTGTCATCCTTGCGCAGGGGCCATGCTAATCTTCTCTGTATCGTTCCAATTTTAGTATATGTGCTGCCGAAGCGAGCACACACTTGGGGCTGAACTGGCCAGTGTATAAAAGCCAGCGCATCGGCTGCCTATTGACCTAGGTTGACTTGTTATGCTCTAACTTTGGCAAGAAACTGTTTGGTTCTGGGGCCGGTATGGAACCAAGAGGCAAAGACCAACGACCCAAGCTTCCTCGCTGCTGGTTTGGCCCAAAAGGAAAGGTTCCGTGTGCTTGGCTATTGCAATGCAGGAAGAAAGGATCATGGTCCAGGCTGCATGCAAAGTGGCACCTCCCGTCATAATGCCTGGGTGATGGGTGCTGTGTGCCTGGACGCATCACAATAGTCCCACAAGCCAGAGAAAAGCCAGAGGGCCTGTGAGGGTTTGCTTGGGGGGGGCCCTGTTGAATTCCAGGATAGGCAAGGTGAGGCAGCGGCCTAGTGCGCGGACCCCCGAGAGCCCCGGATTGCTGCTGCCCCCGCCTTCAAGCCAGAGATGCATTTTCAAACCGATGTAAGTTTACGTTTGGCTGCTGGCTTCAGCGACGGTGGCTTCAAAGTCCCGCCGGGTCTGCTTTCCTTTGGTAGGGCCAGGAAGCCTCTTACAACAGGTATTGGCTGCCTGTCGCCTGCTTTTATCAACTGTGCCAGGACGTGAGCCTTGTGTGTTACAAAATCAGGACAGCAGGCATTGCAGTGGCTCCTGCTTCAGAAAGGCACCTTGAAGAACAGCACTAGGAGCTAACGGAGGGCACCAGGGGTATGGGGGCCAGTGGTGCAATGGATAAGGCGCCTGACTAGGAGTCAGAAGGTTGTGGGTTCCACTGCCATCCGGCTGGGCTCCCAACTCTGTGCTTTGTTTCTTTGAATTACATTTAAATTCCCTTGGCCTTCACTGCTCGCAATAGACTTTTGATTTTATGTGGGGCGGGCCCGGTTGCACAGCAAGGAAACACCAGGCGCCATCTCGAAGCACCACCAGTAGGGGTCCCTCCAGAAGGCCCCAACAAGCAGCAGATGATTTCTATGCATGTGTGCGTCCTGTCCTTCAATGGGTGGGGGTTGGCTTGTGTTGGACACAGTCCCAGGGCAGCCAGCCCTTCACGTCCCTGATCGGCCACGATCGGCCAGAGACCTCTCTGGTGAGCGCCGCAGGCGAGCCTTCTCGGGACCTCAGCAACTGAGGGGCACATTTCCAAATGAGGGAGACATTTCCAGAAAGCGCACCAGGGAACGGCTCGGCCTCTGCTTCGTGGCCTAACCCAGCCTGGTCCTTCTCCAACCATCTGGGAGCTGTCCAAAAGCCGGTGGGCCTGGCGGAATGGGCTCCCAGCAGGCCCTGGCTGACTGGTGATTTGCATACACACAGACACACGCACGCACGCACACTCTCTCTCGTGCTATCTGCTGCCTTTCAGACCCTGCCACCCCTCGCTTGCTTTAAAGGAGCAGTTGGCGAATGACACTGAGCAAAGAATGCACAAGTGGGTAAAGAGATCACACACCTAGAGGCAGCCAGCTCTCATGAAGAGTAGGGCCTAGAAGCAGTGAAGCTTGAGGGGCTGTGCGCTCTTTGCCATGAGCCCCTAGAGGCGGATCATATAGAAAGCGCTATATAGAAATGAGCAGCCAGCAGAGGACAAGGCAGCCGCTCTCGGTGCAGCACAGAGAGGATCAAGAGAAACGGGAAGGGCTTCCGCGGCAGCGAGCAAGCACAAGACCAGCACGGGAGCGGGGCCCCTTTTATTCTGTCAATAAAAGGTATTTCTCTCCTGGCACGCACGTGTCTAAAAATATGGAACGCTTCACGAATTTGCGTGTCATCCTTGCGCAGGGGCCATGCTAATCTTCTCTGTATCGTTCCAATTTTAGTATATGTGCTGCCGAAGCGAGCACACACTTGGGGCTGAACTGGCCAGTGTATAAAAGCCAGCGCATCGGCTGCCTATTGACCTAGGTTGACTTGTTATGCTCTAACTTTGGCAAGAAACTGTTTGGTTCTGGGGCCGGTATGGAACCAAGAGGCAAAGACCAACGACCCAAGCTTCCTCGCTGCTGGTTTGGCCCAAAAGGAAAGGTTCCGTGTGCTTGGCTATTGCAATGCAGGAAGAAAGGATCATGGTCCAGGCTGCATGCAAAGTGGCACCTCCCGTCATAATGCCTGGGTGATGGGTGCTGTGTGCCTGGACGCATCACAATAGTCCCACAAGCCAGAGAAAAGCCAGAGGGCCTGTGAGGGTTTGCTTGGGGGGGGCCCTGTTGAATTCCAGGATAGGCAAGGTGAGGCAGCGGCCTAGTGCGCGGACCCCCGAGAGCCCCGGATTGCTGCTGCCCCCGCCTTCAAGCAAGAGATGCATTTTCAAACCGATGTAAGTTTACGTTTGGCTGCTGGCTTCAGCGACGGTGGCTTCAAAGTCCCGCCGGGTCTGCTTTCCTTTGGTAGGGCCAGGAAGCCTCTTACAACAGGTATTGGCTGCCTGTCGCCTGCTTTTATCAACTGTGCCAGGACGTGAGCCTTGTGTGTTACAAAATCAGGACAGCAGGCATTGCAGTGGCTCCTGCTTCAGAAAGGCACCTTGAAGAACAGCACTAGGAGCTAACGAAGGGCACCAGGGGTATGGGGGCCAGTGGTGCAATGGATAAGGCGCCTGACTAGGAGTCAGAAGGTTGTGGGTTCCTCTGCCATCCGGCTGGGCTCCCAACTCTGTGCTTTGTTTCTTTGAATTACATTTAAATTCCCTTGGCCTTCACTGCTCGCAATAGACTTTTGATTTTATGTGGGGCGGGCCCGGTTGCACAGCAAGGAAACACCAGGCGCCATCTCGAAGCACCACCAGTAGGGGTCCCTCCAGAAGGCCCCAACAAGCAGCAGATGATTTCTATGCATGTGTGCGTCCTGTCCTTCAATGGGTGGGGGTTGGCTTGTGTTGGACACAGTCCCAGGGCAGCCCTTCACGTCCCTGATCGGCCACGATCGGCCAGAGACCTCTCTGTGAGCGCCGCAGGCGAGCCTTCTCGGGACCTCAGCAACTGAGGGGCACATTTCCAAATGAGGGAGACATTTCCAGAAAGCGCACCAGGGAACGGCTCAGCCTCTGCTTCGTGGCCTAACCCAGCCTGGTCCTTCTCCAACCATCTGGGAGCTGTCCAAAAGCCGGTGGGCCTGGCGGAATGGGCTCCCAGCAGGCCCTGGCTGACTGGTGATTTGCATACACACAGACACACGCACGCACGCACACTCTCTCGTGCTATCTGCTGCCTTTCAGACCCTGCCACCCCTCGCTTGCTTTAAAGGAGCAGTTGGCGAATGACACTGAGCAAAGAATGCACAAGTGGGTAAAGAGATCACACACCTAGAGGCAGCCAGCTCTCATGAAGAGTAGGGCCTAGAAGCAGTGAAGCTTGAGGGGCTGTGCGCTCTTTGCCATGAGCCCCTAGAGGCGGATCATATAGAAAGCGCTATATAGAAATGAGCAGCCAGCAGAGGACAAGGCAGCCGCTCTCGGTGCAGCACAGCACAGAGAGGATCAAGAGAAACGGGAAGGGCTTCCGCGGCAGCGAGCAAGCACAAGACGAGCACGGGAGCGGGGCCCCTTTTATTCTGTCAATAAAAGGTATTTCTCTCCTGGCACGCACGTGTCTAAAAATATGGAACGCTTCACGAATTTGCGTGTCATCCTTGCGCAGGGGCCATGCTAATCTTCTCTGTATCGTTCCAATTTTAGTAAATGTGCTGCCGAAGCGAGCACACACTTGGGGCTGAACTGGCCAGTGTATAAAAGCCAGCGCATCGGCTGCCTATTGACCTAGGTTGACTTGTTATGCTCTAACTTTGGCAAGAAACTGTTTGGTTCTGGGGCCGGTATGGAACCAAGAGGCAAAGACCAACGACCCAAGCTTCCTCGCTGCTGGTTTGGCCCAAAAGGAAAGGTTCCGTGTGCTTGGCTATTGCAATGCAGGAAGAAAGGATCATGGTCCAGGCTGCATGCAAAGTGGCACCTCCCGTCATAATGCCTGGGTGATGGGTGCTGTGTGCCTGGACGCATCACAATAGTCCCACAAGCCAGAGAAAAGCCAGAGGGCCTGTGAGGGTTTGCTTGGGGGGGGCCCTGTTGAATTCCAGGATAGGCAAGGTGAGGCAGCGGCCTAGTGCGCGGACCCCCGAGAGCCCCGGATTGCTGCTGCCCCCGCCTTCAAGCCAGAGATGCATTTTCAAACCGATGTAAGTTTACGTTTGGCTGCTGGCTTCAGCGACGGTGGCTTCAAAGTCCCGCCGGGTCTGCTTTCCTTTGGTAGGGCCAGGAAGCCTCTTACAACAGGTATTGGCTGCCTGTCGCCTGCTTTTATCAACTGTGCCAGGACGTGAGCCTTGTGTGTTACAAAATCAGGACAGCAGGCATTGCAGTGGCTCCTGCTTCAGAAAGGCACCTTGAAGAACAGCACTAGGAGCTAACGGAGGGCACCAGGGGTATGGGGGCCAGTGGTGCAATGGATAAGGCGCCTGACTAGGAGTCAGAAGGTTGTGGGTTCCACTGCCATCCGGCTGGGCTCCCAACTCTGTGCTTTGTTTCTTTGAATTACATTTAAATTCCCTTGGCCTTCACTGCTCGCAATAGACTTTTGATTTTATGTGGGGCGGGCCCGGTTGCACAGCAAGGAAACACCAGGCGCCATCTCGAAGCACCACCAGTAGGGGTCCCTCCAGAAGGCCCCAACAAGCAGCAGATGATTTCTATGCATGTGTGCGTCCTGTCCTTCAATGGGTGGGGGTTGGCTTGTGTTGGACACAGTCCCAGGGCAGCCCTTCACGTCCCTGATCGGCCAGAGACCTCTCTGTGAGCGCCGCAGGCGAGCCTTCTCGGGACCTCAGCAACTGAGGGGCACATTTCCAAATGAGGGAGACATTTCCAGAAAGCGCACCAGGGAACGGCTCAGCCTCTGCTTCGTGGCCTAACCCAGCCTGGTCCTTCTCCAACCATCTGGGAGCTGTCCAAAAGCCGGTGGGCCTGGCGGAATGGGCTCCCAGCAGGCCCTGGCTGACTGGTGATTTGCATACACACAGACACACGCACGCACGCACACTCTCTCTCGTGCTATCTGCTGCCTTTCAGACCCTGCCACCCCTCGCTTGCTTTAAAGGAGCAGTTGGCGAATGACACTGAGCAAAGAATGCACAAGTGGGTAAAGAGATCACACACCTAGAGGCAGACAGCTCTCATGAAGAGTAGGGCCTAGAAGCAGTGAAGCTTGAGGGGCTGTGCGCTCTTTGCCATGAGCCCCTAGAGGCGGGTCATATAGAAAGCGCTATATAGAAATGAGCAGCCAGCAGAGGACAAGGCAGCCGCTCTCGGTGCAGCACAGAGAGGATCAAGAGAAACGGGAAGGGCTTCCGCGGCAGCGAGCAAGCACAAGACCAGCACGGGAGCGGGGCCCCTTTTATTCTGTCAATAAAAGGTATTTCTCTCCTGGCACGCACGTGTCTAAAAATATGGAACGCTTCACGAATTTGCGTGTCATCCTTGCGCAGGGGCCATGCTAATCTTCTCTGTATCGTTCCAATTTTAGTATATGTGCTGCCGAAGCGAGCACACACTTGGGGCTGAACTGGCCAGTGTATAAAAGCCAGCGCATCGGCTGCCTATTGACCTAGGTTGACTTGTTATGCTCTAACTTTGGCAAGAAACTGTTTGGTTCTGGGGCCGGTATGGAACCAAGAGGCAAAGACCAACGACCCAAGCTTCCTCGCTGCTGGTTTGGCCCAAAAGGAAAGGTTCCGTGTGCTTGGCTATTGCAATGCAGGAAAGAAAGGATCATGGTCCAGGCTGCATGCAAAGTGGCACCTCCCGTCATAATGCCTGGGTGCTGTGTGCCTGGACGCATCACAATAGTCCCACAAGCCAGAGAAAAGCCAGAGGGCCTGTGAGGGTTTGCTTGGGGGGGGCCCTGTTGAATTCCAGGATAGGCAAGGTGAGGCAGCGGCCTAGTGCGCGGACCCCCGAGAGCCCCGGATTGCTGCTGCCCCCGCCTTCAAGCAAGAGATGCATTTTCAAACCGATGTAAGTTTACGTTTGGCTGCTGGCTTCAGCGACGGTGGCTTCAAAGTCCCGCCGGGTCTGCTTTCCTTTGGTAGGGCCAGGAAGCCTCTTACAACAGGTATTGGCTGCCTGTCGCCTGCTTTTATCAACTGTGCCAGGACGTGAGCCTTGTGTGTTACAAAATCAGGACAGCAGGCATTGCAGTGGCTCCTGCTTCAGAAAGGCACCTTGAAGAACAGCACTAGGAGCTAACGGAGGGCACCAGGGGTATGGGGGCCAGTGGTGCAATGGATAAGGCGCCTGACTAGGAGTCAGAAGGTTGTGGGTTCCTCTGCCATCCGGCTGGGCTCCCAACTCTGTGCTTTGTTTCTTTGAATTACATTTAAATTCCCTTGGCCTTCACTGCTCGCAATAGACTTTTGATTTTATGTGGGGCGGCCCGGTTGCACAGCAAGGAAACACCAGGCGCCATCTCGAAGCACCACCAGTAGGGGTCCCTCCAGACCGCCCCAACAAGCAGCAGATGATTTCTATGCATGTGTGCGTCCTGTCCTTCAATGGGTGGGGGTTGGCTTGTGTTGGACACAGTCCCAGGGCAGCCCTTCACGTCCCTGATCGGCCACGATCGGCCAGAGACCTCTCTGTGAGCGCCGCAGGCGAGCCTTCTCGGGACCTCAGCAACTGAGGGGCACATTTCCAAATGAGGGAGACATTTCCAGAAAGCGCACCAGGTAACGGCTCAGCCTCTGCTTCGTGGCCTAACCCAGCCTGGTCCTTCTCCAACCATCTGGGAGCTGTCCAAAAGCCGGTGGGCCTGGCGGAATGGGCTCCCAGCAGGCCCTGGCTGACTGGTGATTTGCATACACACAGACACACGCACGCACGCACACTCTCTCGTGCTATCTGCTGCCTTTCAGACCCTGCCACCCCTCGCTTGCTTTAAAGGAGCAGTTGGCGAATGACACTGAGCAAAGAATGCACAAGTGGGTAAAGAGATCACACACCTAGAGGCAGCCAGCTCTCATGAAGAGTAGGGCCTAGAAGCAGTGAAGCTTGAGGGGCTGTGCGCTCTTTGCCATGAGCCCCTAGAGGCGGATCATATAGAAAGCGCTATATAGAAATGAGCAGCCAGCAGAGGACAAGGCAGCCGCTCTCGGTGCAGCACAGCACAGAGAGGATCAAGAGAAACGGGAAGGGCTTCCGCGGCAGCGAGCAAGCACAAGACGAGCACGGGAGCGGGGCCCCTTTTATTCTGTCAATAAAAGGTATTTCTCTCCTGGCACGCACGTGTCTAAAAATATGGAACGCTTCACGAATTTGCGTGTCATCCTTGCGCAGGGGCCATGCTAATCTTCTCTGTATCGTTCCAATTTTAGTAAATGTGCTGCCGAAGCGAGCACACACTTGGGGCTGAACTGGCCAGTGTATAAAAGCCAGCGCATCGGCTGCCTATTGACCTAGGTTGACTTGTTATGCTCTAACTTTGGCAAGAAACTGTTTGGTTCTGGGGCCGGTATGGAACCAAGAGGCAAAGACCAACGACCCAAGCTTCCTCGCTGCTGGTTTGGCCCAAAAGGAAAGGTTCCGTGTGCTTGGCTATTGCAATGCAGGAAGAAAGGATCATGGTCCAGGCTGCATGCAAAGTGGCACCTCCCGTCATAATGCCTGGGTGATGGGTGCTGTGTGCCTGGACGCATCACAATAGTCCCACAAGCCAGAGAAAAGCCAGAGGGCCTGTGAGGGTTTGCTTGGGGGGGGCCCTGTTGAATTCCAGGATAGGCAAGGTGAGGCAGCGGCCTAGTGCGCGGACCCCCGAGAGCCCCGGATTGCTGCTGCCCCCGCCTTCAAGCCAGAGATGCATTTTCAAACCGATGTAAGTTTACGTTTGGCTGCTGGCTTCAGCGACGGTGGCTTCAAAGTCCCGCCGGGTCTGCTTTCCTTTGGTAGGGCCAGGAAGCCTCTTACAACAGGTATTGGCTGCCTGTCGCCTGCTTTTATCAACTGTGCCAGGACGTGAGCCTTGTGTGTTACAAAATCAGGACAGCAGGCATTGCAGTGGCTCCTGCTTCAGAAAGGCACCTTGAAGAACAGCACTAGGAGCTAACGGAGGGCACCAGGGGTATGGGGGCCAGTGGTGCAATGGATAAGGCGCCTGACTAGGAGTCAGAAGGTTGTGGGTTCCTCTGCCATCCGGCTGGGCTCCCAACTCTGTGCTTTGTTTCTTTGAATTACATTTAAATTCCCTTGGCCTTCACTGCTCGCAATAGACTTTTGATTTTATGTGGGGCGGGCCCGGTTGCACAGCAAGGAAACACCAGGCGCCATCTCGAAGCACCACCAGTAGGGGTCCCTCCAGAAGGCCCCAACAAGCAGCAGATGATTTCTATGCATGTGTGCGTCCTGTCCTTCAATGGGTGGGGGTTGGCTTGTGTTGGACACAGTCCCAGGGCAGCCCTTCACGTCCCTGATCGGCCACGATCGGCCAGAGACCTCTCTGTGAGCGCCGCAGGCGAGCCTTCTCGGGACCTCAGCAACTGAGGGGCACATTTCCAAATGAGGGAGACATTTCCAGAAAGCGCACCAGGGAACGGCTCAGCCTCTGCTTCGTGGCCTAACCCAGCCTGGTCCTTCTCCAACCATCTGGGAGCTGTCCAAAAGCCGGTGGGCCTGGCGGAATGGGCTCCCAGCAGGCCCTGGCTGACTGGTGATTTGCATACACACAGACACACGCACGCACGCACACTCTCTCGTGCTATCTGCTGCCTTTCAGACCCTGCCACCCCTCGCTTGCTTTAAAGGAGCAGTTGGCGAATGACACTGAGCAAAGAATGCACAAGTGGGTAAAGAGATCACACACCTAGAGGCAGCCAGCTCTCATGAAGAGTAGGGCCTAGAAGCAGTGAAGCTTGAGGGGCTGTGCGCTCTTTGCCATGAGCCCCTAGAGGCGGATCATATAGAAAGCGCTATATAGAAATGAGCAGCCAGCAGAGGACAAGGCAGCCGCTCTCGGTGCAGCACAGCACAGAGAGGATCAAGAGAAACGGGAAGGGCTTCCGCGGCAGCGAGCAAGCACAAGACGAGCACGGGAGCGGGGCCCCTTTTATTCTGTCAATAAAAGGTATTTCTCTCCTGGCACGCACGTGTCTAAAAATATGGAACGCTTCACGAATTTGCGTGTCATCCTTGCGCAGGGGCCATGCTAATCTTCTCTGTATCGTTCCAATTTTAGTAAATGTGCTGCCGAAGCGAGCACACACTTGGGGCTGAACTGGCCAGTGTATAAAAGCCAGCGCATCGGCTGCCTATTGACCTAGGTTGACTTGTTATGCTCTAACTTTGGCAAGAAACTGTTTGGTTCTGGGGCCGGTATGGAACCAAGAGGCAAAGACCAACGACCCAAGCTTCCTCGCTGCTGGTTTGGCCCAAAAGGAAAGGTTCCGTGTGCTTGGCTATTGCAATGCAGGAAGAAAGGATCATGGTCCAGGCTGCATGCAAAGTGGCACCTCCCGTCATAATGCCTGGGTGATGGGTGCTGTGTGCCTGGACGCATCACAATAGTCCCACAAGCCAGAGAAAAGCCAGAGGGCCTGTGAGGGTTTGCTTGGGGGGGGCCCTGTTGAATTCCAGGATAGGCAAGGTGAGGCAGCGGCCTAGTGCGCGGACCCCCGAGAGCCCCGGATTGCTGCTGCCCCCGCCTTCAAGCCAGAGATGCATTTTCAAACCGATGTAAGTTTACGTTTGGCTGCTGGCTTCAGCGACGGTGGCTTCAAAGTCCCGCCGGGTCTGCTTTCCTTTGGTAGGGCCAGGAAGCCTCTTACAACAGGTATTGGCTGCCTGTCGCCTGCTTTTATCAACTGTGCCAGGACGTGAGCCTTGTGTGTTACAAAATCAGGACAGCAGGCATTGCAGTGGCTCCTGCTTCAGAAAGGCACCTTGAAGAACAGCACTAGGAGCTAACGGAGGGCACCAGGGGTATGGGGGCCAGTGGTGCAATGGATAAGGCGCCTGACTAGGAGTCAGAAGGTTGTGGGTTCCACTGCCATCCGGCTGGGCTCCCAACTCTGTGCTTTGTTTCTTTGAATTACATTTAAATTCCCTTGGCCTTCACTGCTCGCAATAGACTTTTGATTTTATGTGGGGCGGGCCGGGTTGCACAGCAAGGAAACACCAGGCGCCATCTCGAAGCACCACCAGTAGGGGTCCCTCCAGAAGGCCCCAACAAGCAGCAGATGATTTCTATGCATGTGTGCGTCCTGTCCTTCAATGGGTGGGGGTTGGCTTGTGTTGGACACAGTCCCAGGGCAGCCCTTCACGTCCCTGATCGGCCACGATCGGCCAGAGACCTCTCTGTGAGCGCCGCAGGCGAGCCTTCTCGGGACCTCAGCAACTGAGGGGCACATTTCCAAATGAGGGAGACATTTCCAGAAAGCGCACCAGGGAACGGCTCAGCCTCTGCTTCGTGGCCTAACCCAGCCTGGTCCTTCTCCAACCATCTGGGAGCTGTCCAAAAGCCGGTGGGCCTGGCGGAATGGGCTCCCAGCAGGCCCTGGCTGACTGGTGATTTGCATACACACAGACACACGCACGCACGCACACTCTCTCTCGTGCTATCTGCTGCCTTTCAGACCCTGCCACCCCTCGCTTGCTTTAAAGGAGCAGTTGGCGAATGACACTGAGCAAAGAATGCACAAGTGGGTAAAGAGATCACACACCTAGAGGCAGCCAGCTCTCATGAAGAGTAGGGCCTAGAAGCAGTGAAGCTTGAGGGGCTGTGCGCTCTTTGCCATGAGCCCCTAGAGGCGGATCATATAGAAAGCGCTATATAGAAATGAGCAGCCAGCAGAGGACAAGGCAGCCGCTCTCGGTGCAGCACAGCACAGAGAGGATCAAGAGAAACGGGAAGGGCTTCCGCGGCAGCGAGCAAGCACAAGACCAGCAAGGGAGCGGGGCCCCTTTTATTCTGTCAATAAAAGGTATTTCTCTCCTGGCACGCACGTGTCTAAAAATATGGAACGCTTCACGAATTTGCGTGTCATCCTTGCGCAGGGGCCATGCTAATCTTCTCTGTATCGCTCCAATTTTAGTATATGTGCTGCCGAAGCGAGCACACACTTGGGGCTGAACTGGCCAGTGTATAAAAGCCAGCGCATCGGCTGCCTATTGACCTAGGTTGACTTGTTATGCTCTAACTTTGGCAAGAAACTGTTTGGTTCTGGGGCCGGTATGGAACCAAGAGGCAAAGACCAACGACCCAAGCTTCCTCGCTGCTGGTTTGGCCCAAAAGGAAAGGTTCCGTGTGCTTGGCTATTGCAATGCAGGAAGAAAGGATCATGGTCCAGGCTGCATGCAAAGTGGCACCTCCCGTCATAATGCCTGGGTGATGGGTGCTGTGTGCCTGGACGCATCACAATAGTCCCACAAGCCAGAGAAAAGCCAGAGGGCCTGTGAGGGTTTGCTTGGGGGGGGCCCTGTTGAATTCCAGGATAGGCAAGGTGAGGCAGCGGCCTAGTGCGCGGACCCCCGAGAGCCCCGGATTGCTGCTGCCCCCGCCTTCAAGCCAGAGATGCATTTTCAAACCGATGTAAGTTTACGTTTGGCTGCTGGCTTCAGCGACGGTGGCTTCAAAGTCCCGCCGGGTCTGCTTTCCTTTGGTAGGGCCAGGAAGCCTCTTACAACAGGTATTGGCTGCCTGTCGCCTGCTTTTATCAACTGTGCCAGGACGTGAGCCTTGTGTGTTACAAAATCAGGACAGCAGGCATTGCAGTGGCTCCTGCTTCAGAAAGGCACCTTGAAGAACAGCACTAGGAGCTAACGGAGGGCACCAGGGGTATGGGGGCCAGTGGTGCAATGGATAAGGCGCCTGACTAGGAGTCAGAAGGTTGTGGGTTCCACTGCCATCCGGCTGGGCTCCCAACTCTGTGCTTTGTTTCTTTGAATTACATTTAAATTCCCTTGGCCTTCACTGCTCGCAATAGACTTTTGATTTTATGTGGGGCGGGCCCGGTTGCACAGCAAGGAAACACCAGGCGCCATCTCGAAGCACCACCAGTAGGGGTCCCTCCAGAAGGCCCCAACAAGCAGCAGATGATTTCTATGCATGTGTGCGTCCTGTCCTTCAATGGGTGGGGGTTGGCTTGTGTTGGACACAGTCCCAGGGCAGCCCTTCACGTCCCTGATCGGCCAGAGACCTCTCTGTGAGCGCCGCAGGCGAGCCTTCTCGGGACCTCAGCAACTGAGGGGCACATTTCCAAATGAGGGAGACATTTCCAGAAAGCGCACCAGGGAACGGCTCAGCCTCTGCTTCGTGGCCTAACCCAGCCTGGTCCTTCTCCAACCATCTGGGAGCTGTCCAAAAGCCGGTGGGCCTGGCGGAATGGGCTCCCAGCAGGCCCTGGCTGACTGGTGATTTGCATACACACAGACACACGCACGCACGCACACTCTCTCTCGTGCTATCTGCTGCCTTTCAGACCCTGCCACCCCTCGCTTGCTTTAAAGGAGCAGTTGGCGAATGACACTGAGCAAAGAATGCACAAGTGGGTAAAGAGATCACACACCTAGAGGCAGCCAGCTCTCATGAAGAGTAGGGCCTAGAAGCAGTGAAGCTTGAGGGGCTGTGCGCTCTTTGCCATGAGCCCCTAGAGGCGGATCATATAGAAAGCGCTATATAGAAATGAGCAGCCAGCAGAGGACAAGGCAGCCGCTCTTGGTGCAGCACAGAGAGGATCAAGAGAAACGGGAAGGGCTTCCGCGGCAGCGAGCAAGCACAAGACCAGCACGGGAGCGGGGCCCCTTTTATTCTGTCAATAAAAGGTATTTCTCTCCTGGCACGCACGTGTCTAAAAATATGGAACGCTTCACGAATTTGCGTGTCATCCTTGCGCAGGGGCCATGCTAATCTTCTCTGTATCGTTCCAATTTTAGTATATGTGCTGCCGAAGCGAGCACACACTTGGGGCTGAACTGGCCAGTGTATAAAAGCCAGCGCATCGGCTGCCTATTGACCTAGGTTGACTTGTTATGCTCTAACTTTGGCAAGAAACTGTTTGGTTCTGGGGCCGGTATGGAACCAAGAGGCAAAGACCAACGACCCAAGCTTCCTCGCTGCTGGTTTGGCCCAAAAGGAAAGGTTCCGTGTGCTTGGCTATTGCAATGCAGGAAAGAAAGGATCATGGTCCAGGCTGCATGCAAAGTGGCACCTCCCGTCATAATGCCTGGGTGCTGTGTGCCTGGACGCATCACAATAGTCCCACAAGCCAGAGAAAAGCCAGAGGGCCTGTGAGGGTTTGCTTGGGGGGGGCCCTGTTGAATTCCAGGATAGGCAAGGTGAGGCAGCGGCCTAGTGCGCGGACCCCCGAGAGCCCCGGATTGCTGCTGCCCCCGCCTTCAAGCAAGAGATGCATTTTCAAACCGATGTAAGTTTACGTTTGGCTGCTGGCTTCAGCGACGGTGGCTTCAAAGTCCCGCCGGGTCTGCTTTCCTTTGGTAGGGCCAGGAAGCCTCTTACAACAGGTATTGGCTGCCTGTCGCCTGCTTTTATCAACTGTGCCAGGACGTGAGCCTTGTGTGTTACAAAATCAGGACAGCAGGCATTGCAGTGGCTCCTGCTTCAGAAAGGCACCTTGAAGAACAGCACTAGGAGCTAACGGAGGGCACCAGGGGTATGGGGGCCAGTGGTGCAATGGATAAGGCGCCTGACTAGGAGTCAGAAGGTTGTGGGTTCCTCTGCCATCCGGCTGGGCTCCCAACTCTGTGCTTTGTTTCTTTGAATTACATTTAAATTCCCTTGGCCTTCACTGCTCGCAATAGACTTTTGATTTTATGTGGGGCGGCCCGGTTGCACAGCAAGGAAACACCAGGCGCCATCTCGAAGCACCACCAGTAGGGGTCCCTCCAGACCGCCCCAACAAGCAGCAGATGATTTCTATGCATGTGTGCGTCCTGTCCTTCAATGGGTGGGGGTTGGCTTGTGTTGGACACAGTCCCAGGGCAGCCCTTCACGTCCCTGATCGGCCACGATCGGCCAGAGACCTCTCTGGTGAGCGCCGCAGGCGAGCCTTCTCGGGACCTCAGCAACTGAGGGGCACATTTCCAAATGAGGGAGACATTTCCAGAAAGCGCACCAGGGAACGGCTCAGCCTCTGCTTCGTGGCCTAACCCAGCCTGGTCCTTCTCCAACCATCTGGGAGCTGTCCAAAAGCCGGTGGGCCTGGCGGAATGGGCTCCCAGCAGGCCCTGGCTGACTGGTGATTTGCATACACACAGACACACGCACGCACGCACACTCTCTCTCGTGCTATCTGCTGCCTTTCAGACCCTGCCACCCCTCGCTTGCTTTAAAGGAGCAGTTGGCGAATGACACTGAGCAAAGAATGCACAAGTGGGTAAAGAGATCACACACCTAGAGGCAGCCAGCTCTCATGAAGAGTAGGGCCTAGAAGCAGTGAAGCTTGAGGGGCTGTGCGCTCTTTGCCATGAGCCCCTAGAGGCGGGTCATATAGAAAGCGCTATATAGAAATGAGCAGCCAGCAGAGGACAAGGCAGCCGCTCTCGGTGCAGCACAGCACAGAGAGGATCAAGAGAAACGGGAAGGGCTTCCGCGGCAGCGAGCAAGCACAAGACCAGCACGGGAGCGGGGCCCCTTTTATTCTGTCAATAAAAGGTATTTCTCTCCTGGCACGCACGTGTCTAAAAATATGGAACGCTTCACGAATTTGCGTGTCATCCTTGCGCAGGGGCCATGCTAATCTTCTCTGTATCGTTCCAATTTTAGTATATGTGCTGCCGAAGCGAGCACACACTTGGGGCTGAACTGGCCAGTGTATAAAAGCCAGCGCATCGGCTGCCTATTGACCTAGGTTGACTTGTTATGCTCTAACTTTGGCAAGAAACTGTTTGGTTCTGGGGCCGGTATGGAACCAAGAGGCAAAGACCAACGACCCAAGCTTCCTCGCTGCTGGTTTGGCCCAAAAGGAAAGGTTCCGTGTGCTTGGCTATTGCAATGCAGGAAGAAAGGATCATGGTCCAGGCTGCATGCAAAGTGGCACCTCCCGTCATAATGCCTGGGTGATGGGTGCTGTGTGCCTGGACGCATCACAATAGTCCCACAAGCCAGAGAAAAGCCAGAGGGCCTGTGAGGGTTTGCTTGGGGGGGGCCCTGTTGAATTCCAGGATAGGCAAGGTGAGGCAGCGGCCTAGTGCGCGGACCCCCGAGAGCCCCGGATTGCTGCTGCCCCCGCCTTCAAGCCAGAGATGCATTTTCAAACCGATGTAAGTTTACGTTTGGCTGCTGGCTTCAGCGACGGTGGCTTCAAAGTCCCGCCGGGTCTGCTTTCCTTTGGTAGGGCCAGGAAGCCTCTTACAACAGGTATTGGCTGCCTGTCGCCTGCTTTTATCAACTGTGCCAGGACGTGAGCCTTGTGTGTTACAAAATCAGGACAGCAGGCATTGCAGTGGCTCCTGCTTCAGAAAGGCACCTTGAAGAACAGCACTAGGAGCTAACGGAGGGCACCAGGGGTATGGGGGCCAGTGGTGCAATGGATAAGGCGCCTGACTAGGAGTCAGAAGGTTGTGGGTTCCACTGCCATCCGGCTGGGCTCCCAACTCTGTGCTTTGTTTCTTTGAATTACATTTAAATTCCCTTGGCCTTCACTGCTCGCAATAGACTTTTGATTTTATGTGGGGCGGGCCCGGTTGCACAGCAAGGAAACACCAGGCGCCATCTCGAAGCACCACCAGTAGGGGTCCCTCCAGAAGGCCCTAACAAGCAGCAGATGATTTCTATGCATGTGTGCGTCCTGTCCTTCAATGGGTGGGGGTTGGCTTGTGTTGGACACAGTCCCAGGGCAGCCCTTCACGTCCCTGATCGGCCAGAGACCTCTCTGTGAGCGCCGCAGGCGAGCCTTCTCGGGACCTCAGCAACTGAGGGGCACATTTCCAAATGAGGGAGACATTTCCAGAAAGCGCACCAGGGAACGGCTCAGCCTCTGCTTCGTGGCCTAACCCAGCCTGGTCCTTCTCCAACCATCTGGGAGCTGTCCAAAAGCCGGTGGGCCTGGCGGAATGGGCTCCCAGCAGGCCCTGGCTGACTGGTGATTTGCATACACACAGACACACGCACGCACGCACACTCTCTCTCGTGCTATCTGCTGCCTTTCAGACCCTGCCACCCCTCGCTTGCTTTAAAGGAGCAGTTGGCGAATGACACTGAGCAAAGAATGCACAAGTGGGTAAAGAGATCACACACCTAGAGGCAGCCAGCTCTCATGAAGAGTAGGGCCTAGAAGCAGTGAAGCTTGAGGGGCTGTGCGCTCTTTGCCATGAGCCCCTAGAGGCGGATCATATAGAAAGCGCTATATAGAAATGAGCAGCCAGCAGAGGACAAGGCAGCCGCTCTCGGTGCAGCACAGCACAGAGAGGATCAAGAGAAACGGGAAGGGCTTCCGCGGCAGCGAGCAAGCACAAGACCAGCACGGGAGCGGGGCCCCTTTTATTCTGTCAATAAAAGGTATTTCTCTCCTGGCACGCACGTGTCTAAAAATATGGAACGCTTCACGAATTTGCGTGTCATCCTTGCGCAGGGGCCATGCTAATCTTCTCTGTATCGTTCCAATTTTAGTATATGTGCTGCCGAAGCGAGCACACACTTGGGGCTGAACTGGCCAGTGTATAAAAGCCAGCGCATCGGCTGCCTATTGACCTAGGTTGACTTGTTATGCTCTAACTTTGGCAAGAAACTGTTTGGTTCTGGGGCCGGTATGGAACCAAGAGGCAAAGACCAACGACCCAAGCTTCCTCGCTGCTGGTTTGGCCCAAAAGGAAAGGTTCCGTGTGCTTGGCTATTGCAATGCAGGAAGAAAGGATCATGGTCCAGGCTGCATGCAAAGTGGCACCTCCCGTCATAATGCCTGGGTGATGGGTGCTGTGTGCCTGGACGCATCACAATAGTCCCACAAGCCAGAGAAAAGCCAGAGGGCCTGTGAGTGTTTGCTTGGGGGGGGCCCTGTTGAATTCCAGGATAGGCAGGGTGAGGCAGCGGCCTAGTGCGCGGACCCCCGAGAGCCCCGGATTGCTGCTGCCCCCGCCTTCAAGCCAGAGATGCATTTTCAAACCGATGTAAGTTTACGTTTGGCTGCTGGCTTCAGCGACGGTGGCTTCAAAGTCCCGCCGGGTCTGCTTTCCTTTGGTAGGGCCAGGAAGCCTCTTACAACAGGTATTGGCTGCCTGTCGCCTGCTTTTATCAACTGTGCCAGGACGTGAGCCTTGTGTGTTACAAAATCAGGACAGCAGGCATTGCAGTGGCTCCTGCTTCAGAAAGGCACCTTGAAGAACAGCACTAGGAGCTAACGGAGGGCACCAGGGGTATGGGGGCCAGTGGTGCAATGGATAAGGCGCCTGACTAGGAGTCAGAAGGTTGTGGGTTCCACTGCCATCCGGCTGGGCTCCCAACTCTGTGCTTTGTTTCTTTGAATTACATTTAAATTCCCTTGGCCTTCACTGCTCGCAATAGACTTTTGATTTTATGTGGGGCGGGCCCGGTTGCACAGCAAGGAAACACCAGGCGCCATCTCGAAGCACCACCAGTAGGGGTCCCTCCAGAAGGCCCCAACAAGCAGCAGATGATTTCTATGCATGTGTGCGTCCTGTCCTTCAATGGGTGGGGGTTGGCTTGTGTTGGACACAGTCCCAGGGCAGCCCTTCACGTCCCTGATCGGCCACGATCGGCCAGAGACCTCTCTGTGAGCGCCGCAGGCGAGCCTTCTCGGGACCTCAGCAACTGAGGGGCACATTTCCAAATGAGGGAGACATTTCCAGAAAGCGCACCAGGGAACGGCTCAGCCTCTGCTTCGTGGCCTAACCCAGCCTGGTCCTTCTCCAACCATCTGGGAGCTGTCCAAAAGCCGGTGGGCCTGGCGGAATGGGCTCCCAGCAGGCCCTGGCTGACTGGTGATTTGCATACACACAGACACACGCACGCACGCACACTCTCTCTCGTGCTATCTGCTGCCTTTCAGACCCTGCCACCCCTCGCTTGCTTTAAAGGAGCAGTTGGCGAATGACACTGAGCAAAGAATGCACAAGTGGGTAAAGAGATCACACACCTAGAGGCAGCCAGCTCTCATGAAGAGTAGGGCCTAGAAGCAGTGAAGCTTGAGGGGCTGTGCGCTCTTTGCCATGAGCCCCTAGAGGCGGATCATATAGAAAGCGCTATATAGAAATGAGCAGCCAGCAGAGGACAAGGCAGCCGCTCTTGGTGCAGCACAGAGAGGATCAAGAGAAACGGGAAGGGCTTCCGCGGCAGCGAGCAAGCACAAGACCAGCACGGGAGCGGGGCCCCTTTTATTCTGTCAATAAAAGGTATTTCTCTCCTGGCACGCACGTGTCTAAAAATATGGAACGCTTCACGAATTTGCGTGTCATCCTTGCGCAGGGGCCATGCTAATCTTCTCTGTATCGTTCCAATTTTAGTATATGTGCTGCCGAAGCGAGCACACACTTGGGGCTGAACTGGCCAGTGTATAAAAGCCAGCGCATCGGCTGCCTATTGACCTAGGTTGACTTGTTATGCTCTAACTTTGGCAAGAAACTGTTTGGTTCTGGGGCCGGTATGGAACCAAGAGGCAAAGACCAACGACCCAAGCTTCCTCGCTGCTGGTTTGGCCCAAAAGGAAAGGTTCCGTGTGCTTGGCTATTGCAATGCAGGAAGAAAGGATCATGGTCCAGGCTGCATGCAAAGTGGCACCTCCCGTCATAATGCCTGGGTGATGGGTGCTGTGTGCCTGGACGCATCACAATAGTCCCACAAGCCAGAGAAAAGCCAGAGGGCCTGTGAGGGTTTGCTTGGGGGGGGCCCTGTTGAATTCCAGGATAGGCAAGGTGAGGCAGCGGCCTAGTGCGCGGACCCCCGAGAGCCCCGGATTGCTGCTGCCCCCGCCTTCAAGCAAGAGATGCATTTTCAAACCGATGTAAGTTTACGTTTGGCTGCTGGCTTCAGCGACGGTGGCTTCAAAGTCCCGCCGGGTCTGCTTTCCTTTGGTAGGGCCAGGAAGCCTCTTACAACAGGTATTGGCTGCCTGTCGCCTGCTTTTATCAACTGTGCCAGGACGTGAGCCTTGTGTGTTACAAAATCAGGACAGCAGGCATTGCAGTGGCTCCTGCTTCAGAAAGGCACCTTGAAGAACAGCACTAGGAGCTAACGGAGGGCACCAGGGGTATGGGGGCCAGTGGTGCAATGGATAAGGCGCCTGACTAGGAGTCAGAAGGTTGTGGGTTCCACTGCCATCCGGCTGGGCTCCCAACTCTGTGCTTTGTTTCTTTGAATTACATTTAAATTCCCTTGGCCTTCACTGCTCGCAATAGACTTTTGATTTTATGTGGGGCGGGCCCGGTTGCACAGCAAGGAAACACCAGGCGCCATCTCGAAGCACCACCAGTAGGGGTCCCTCCAGAAGGCCCTAACAAGCAGCAGATGATTTCTATGCATGTGTGCGTCCTGTCCTTCAATGGGTGGGGGTTGGCTTGTGTTGGACACAGTCCCAGGGCAGCCCTTCACGTCCCTGATCGGCCAGAGACCTCTCTGTGAGCGCCGCAGGCGAGCCTTCTCGGGACCTCAGCAACTGAGGGGCACATTTCCAAATGAGGGAGACATTTCCAGAAAGCGCACCAGGGAACGGCTCAGCCTCTGCTTCGTGGCCTAACCCAGCCTGGTCCTTCTCCAACCATCTGGGAGCTGTCCAAAAGCCGGTGGGCCTGGCGGAATGGGCTCCCAGCAGGCCCTGGCTGACTGGTGATTTGCATACACACAGACACACGCACGCACGCACACTCTCTCTCGTGCTATCTGCTGCCTTTCAGACCCTGCCACCCCTCGCTTGCTTTAAAGGAGCAGTTGGCGAATGACACTGAGCAAAGAATGCACAAGTGGGTAAAGAGATCACACACCTAGAGGCAGCCAGCTCTCATGAAGAGTAGGGCCTAGAAGCAGTGAAGCTTGAGGGGCTGTGCGCTCTTTGCCATGAGCCCCTAGAGGCGGATCATATAGAAAGCGCTATATAGAAATGAGCAGCCAGCAGAGGACAAGGCAGCCGCTCTCGGTGCAGCACAGCACAGAGAGGATCAAGAGAAACGGGAAGGGCTTCCGCGGCAGCGAGCAAGCACAAGACCAGCACGGGAGCGGGGCCCCTTTTATTCTGTCAATAAAAGGTATTTCTCTCCTGGCACGCACGTGTCTAAAAATATGGAACGCTTCACGAATTTGCGTGTCATCCTTGCGCAGGGGCCATGCTAATCTTCTCTGTATCGTTCCAATTTTAGTATATGTGCTGCCGAAGCGAGCACACACTTGGGGCTGAACTGGCCAGTGTATAAAAGCCAGCGCATCGGCTGCCTATTGACCTAGGTTGACTTGTTATGCTCTAACTTTGGCAAGAAACTGTTTGGTTCTGGGGCCGGTATGGAACCAAGAGGCAAAGACCAACGACCCAAGCTTCCTCGCTGCTGGTTTGGCCCAAAAGGAAAGGTTCCGTGTGCTTGGCTATTGCAATGCAGGAAGAAAGGATCATGGTCCAGGCTGCATGCAAAGTGGCACCTCCCGTCATAATGCCTGGGTGATGGGTGCTGTGTGCCTGGACGCATCACAATAGTCCCACAAGCCAGAGAAAAGCCAGAGGGCCTGTGAGTGTTTGCTTGGGGGGGGCCCTGTTGAATTCCAGGATAGGCAGGGTGAGGCAGCGGCCTAGTGCGCGGACCCCCGAGAGCCCCGGATTGCTGCTGCCCCCGCCTTCAAGCCAGAGATGCATTTTCAAACCGATGTAAGTTTACGTTTGGCTGCTGGCTTCAGCGACGGTGGCTTCAAAGTCCCGCCGGGTCTGCTTTCCTTTGGTAGGGCCAGGAAGCCTCTTACAACAGGTATTGGCTGCCTGTCGCCTGCTTTTATCAACTGTGCCAGGACGTGAGCCTTGTGTGTTACAAAATCAGGACAGCAGGCATTGCAGTGGCTCCTGCTTCAGAAAGGCACCTTGAAGAACAGCACTAGGAGCTAACGGAGGGCACCAGGGGTATGGGGGCCAGTGGTGCAATGGATAAGGCGCCTGACTAGGAGTCAGAAGGTTGTGGGTTCCACTGCCATCCGGCTGGGCTCCCAACTCTGTGCTTTGTTTCTTTGAATTACATTTAAATTCCCTTGGCCTTCACTGCTCGCAATAGACTTTTGATTTTATGTGGGGCGGGCCCGGTTGCACAGCAAGGAAACACCAGGCGCCATCTCGAAGCACCACCAGTAGGGGTCCCTCCAGAAGGCCCCAACAAGCAGCAGATGATTTCTATGCATGTGTGCGTCCTGTCCTTCAATGGGTGGGGGTTGGCTTGTGTTGGACACAGTCCCAGGGCAGCCCTTCACGTCCCTGATCGGCCACGATCGGCCAGAGACCTCTCTGTGAGCGCCGCAGGCGAGCCTTCTCGGGACCTCAGCAACTGAGGGGCACATTTCCAAATGAGGGAGACATTTCCAGAAAGCGCACCAGGGAACGGCTCAGCCTCTGCTTCGTGGCCTAACCCAGCCTGGTCCTTCTCCAACCATCTGGGAGCTGTCCAAAAGCCGGTGGGCCTGGCGGAATGGGCTCCCAGCAGGCCCTGGCTGACTGGTGATTTGCATACACACAGACACACGCACGCACGCACACTCTCTCTCGTGCTATCTGCTGCCTTTCAGACCCTGCCACCCCTCGCTTGCTTTAAAGGAGCAGTTGGCGAATGACACTGAGCAAAGAATGCACAAGTGGGTAAAGAGATCACACACCTAGAGGCAGCCAGCTCTCATGAAGAGTAGGGCCTAGAAGCAGTGAAGCTTGAGGGGCTGTGCGCTCTTTGCCATGAGCCCCTAGAGGCGGATCATATAGAAAGCGCTATATAGAAATGAGCAGCCAGCAGAGGACAAGGCAGCCGCTCTTGGTGCAGCACAGAGAGGATCAAGAGAAACGGGAAGGGCTTCCGCGGCAGCGAGCAAGCACAAGACCAGCACGGGAGCGGGGCCCCTTTTATTCTGTCAATAAAAGGTATTTCTCTCCTGGCACGCACGTGTCTAAAAATATGGAACGCTTCACGAATTTGCGTGTCATCCTTGCGCAGGGGCCATGCTAATCTTCTCTGTATCGTTCCAATTTTAGTATATGTGCTGCCGAAGCGAGCACACACTTGGGGCTGAACTGGCCAGTGTATAAAAGCCAGCGCATCGGCTGCCTATTGACCTAGGTTGACTTGTTATGCTCTAACTTTGGCAAGAAACTGTTTGGTTCTGGGGCCGGTATGGAACCAAGAGGCAAAGACCAACGACCCAAGCTTCCTCGCTGCTGGTTTGGCCCAAAAGGAAAGGTTCCGTGTGCTTGGCTATTGCAATGCAGGAAGAAAGGATCATGGTCCAGGCTGCATGCAAAGTGGCACCTCCCGTCATAATGCCTGGGTGATGGGTGCTGTGTGCCTGGACGCATCACAATAGTCCCACAAGCCAGAGAAAAGCCAGAGGGCCTGTGAGGGTTTGCTTGGGGGGGGCCCTGTTGAATTCCAGGATAGGCAAGGTGAGGCAGCGGCCTAGTGCGCGGACCCCCGAGAGCCCCGGATTGCTGCTGCCCCCGCCTTCAAGCAAGAGATGCATTTTCAAACCGATGTAAGTTTACGTTTGGCTGCTGGCTTCAGCGACGGTGGCTTCAAAGTCCCGCCGGGTCTGCTTTCCTTTGGTAGGGCCAGGAAGCCTCTTACAACAGGTATTGGCTGCCTGTCGCCTGCTTTTATCAACTGTGCCAGGACGTGAGCCTTGTGTGTTACAAAATCAGGACAGCAGGCATTGCAGTGGCTCCTGCTTCAGAAAGGCACCTTGAAGAACAGCACTAGGAGCTAACGGAGGGCACCAGGGGTATGGGGGCCAGTGGTGCAATGGATAAGGCGCCTGACTAGGAGTCAGAAGGTTGTGGGTTCCTCTGCCATCCGGCTGGGCTCCCAACTCTGTGCTTTGTTTCTTTGAATTACATTTAAATTCCCTTGGCCTTCTCTGCTCGCAATAGACTTTTGATTTTATGTGGGGCGGGCCCGGTTGCACAGCAAGGAAACACCAGGCGCCATCTCGAAGCACCACCAGTAGGGGTCCCTCCAGAAGGCCCCAACAAGCAGCAGATGATTTCTATGCATGTGTGCGTCCTGTCCTTCAATGGGTGGGGGTTGGCTTGTGTTGGACACAGTCCCAGGGCAGCCCTTCACGTCCCTGATCGGCCAGAGACCTCTCTGGTGAGCGCCGCAGGCGAGCCTTCTCGGGACCTCAGCAACTGAGGGGCACATTTCCAAATGAGGGAGACATTTCCAGAAAGCGCACCAGGGAACGGCTCAGCCTCTGCTTCGTGGCCTAACCCAGCCTGGTCCTTCTCCAACCATCTGGGAGCTGTCCAAAAGCCGGTGGGCCTGGCGGAATGGGCTCCCAGCAGGCCCTGGCTGACTGGTGATTTGCATACACACAGACACACGCACGCACGCACACTCTCTCTCGTGCTATCTGCTGCCTTTCAGACCCTGCCACCCCTCGCTTGCTTTAAAGGAGCAGTTGGCGAATGACACTGAGCAAAGAATGCACAAGTGGGTAAAGAGATCACACACCTAGAGGCAGCCAGCTCTCATGAAGAGTAGGGCCTAGAAGCAGTGAAGCTTGAGGGGCTGTGCGCTCTTTGCCATGAGCCCCTAGAGGCGGGTCATATAGAAAGCGCTATATAGAAATGAGCAGCCAGCAGAGGACAAGGCAGCCGCTCTCGGTGCAGCACAGCACAGAGAGGATCAAGAGAAACGGGAAGGGCTTCCGCGGCAGCGAGCAAGCACAAGACGAGCACGGGAGCGGGGCCCCTTTTATTCTGTCAATAAAAGGTATTTCTCTCCTGGCACGCACGTGTCTAAAAATATGGAACGCTTCACGAATTTGCGTGTCATCCTTGCGCAGGGGCCATGCTAATCTTCTCTGTATCGTTCCAATTTTAGTATATGTGCTGCCGAAGCGAGCACACACTTGGGGCTGAACTGGCCAGTGTATAAAAGCCAGCGCATCGGCTGCCTATTGACCTAGGTTGACTTGTTATGCTCTAACTTTGGCAAGAAACTGTTTGGTTCTGGGGCCGGTATGGAACCAAGAGGCAAAGACCAACGACCCAAGCTTCCTCGCTGCTGGTTTGGCCCAAAAGGAAAGGTTCCGTGTGCTTGGCTATTGCAATGCAGGAAAGAAAGGATCATGGTCCAGGCTGCATGCAAAGTGGCACCTCCCGTCATAATGCCTGGGAGATGGGTGCTGTGTGCCTGGACGCATCACAATAGTCCCACAAGCCAGAGAAAAGCCAGAGGGCCTGTGAGGGTTTGCTTGGGGGGGGCCCTGTTGAATTCCAGGATAGGCAAGGTGAGGCAGCGGCCTAGTGCGCGGACCCCCGAGAGCCCCGGATTGCTGCTGCCCCCGCCTTCAAGCCAGAGATGCATTTTCAAACCGATGTAAGTTTACGTTTGGCTGCTGGCTTCAGCGACGGTGGCTTCAAAGTCCCGCCGGGTCTGCTTTCCTTTGGTAGGGCCATGAAGCCTCTTACAACAGGTATTGGCTGCCTGTCGCCTGCTTTTATCAACTGTGCCAGGACGTGAGCCTTGTGTGTTACAAAATCAGGACAGCAGGCATTGCAGTGGCTCCTGCTTCAGAAAGGCACCTTGAAGAACAGCACTAGGAGCTAACGGAGGGCACCAGGGGTATGGGGGCCAGTGGTGCAATGGATAAGGCGCCTGACTAGGAGTCAGAAGGTTGTGGGTTCCACTGCCATCCGGCTGGGCTCCCAACTCTGTGCTTTGTTTCTTTGAATTACATTTAAATTCCCTTGGCCTTCACTGCTCGCAATAGACTTTTGATTTTATGTGGGGCGGGCCCGGTTGCACAGCAAGGAAACACCAGGCGCCATCTCGAAGCACCACCAGTAGGGGTCCCTCCAGAAGGCCCCAACAAGCAGCAGATGATTTCTATGCATGTGTGCGTCCTGTCCTTCAATGGGTGGGGGTTGGCTTGTGTTGGACACAGTCCCAGGGCAGCCCTTCACGTCCCTGATCGGCCACGATCGGCCAGAGACCTCTCTGTGAGCGCCGCAGGCGAGCCTTCTCGGGACCTCAGCAACTGAGGGGCACATTTCCAAATGAGGGAGACATTTCCAGAAAGCGCACCAGGGAACGGCTCAGCCTCTGCTTCGTGGCCTAACCCAGCCTGGTCCTTCTCCAACCATCTGGGAGCTGTCCAAAAGCCGGTGGGCCTGGCGGAATGGGCTCCCAGCAGGCCCTGGCTGACTGGTGATTTGCATACACACAGACACACGCACGCACGCACACTCTCTCTCGTGCTATCTGCTGCCTTTCAGACCCTGCCACCCCTCGCTTGCTTTAAAGGAGCAGTTGGCGAATGACACTGAGCAAAGAATGCACAAGTGGGTAAAGAGATCACACACCTAGAGGCAGCCAGCTCTCATGAAGAGTAGGGCCTAGAAGCAGTGAAGCTTGAGGGGCTGTGCGCTCTTTGCCATGAGCCCCTAGAGGCGGATCATATAGAAAGCGCTATATAGAAATGAGCAGCCAGCAGAGGACAAGGCAGCCGCTCTCGGTGCAGCACAGCACAGAGAGGATCAAGAGAAACGGGAAGGGCTTCCGCGGCAGCGAGCAAGCACAAGACCAGCACGGGAGCGGGGCCCCTTTTATTCTGTCAATAAAAGGTATTTCTCTCCTGGCACGCACGTGTCTAAAAATATGGAACGCTTCACGAATTTGCGTGTCATCCTTGCGCAGGGGCCATGCTAATCTTCTCTGTATCGTTCCAATTTTAGTATATGTGCTGCCGAAGCGAGCACACACTTGGGGCTGAACTGGCCAGTGTATAAAAGCCAGCGCATCGGCTGCCTATTGACCTAGGTTGACTTGTTATGCTCTAACTTTGGCAAGAAACTGTTTGGTTCTGGGGCCGGTATGGAACCAAGAGGCAAAGACCAACGACCCAAGCTTCCTCGCTGCTGGTTTGGCCCAAAAGGAAAGGTTCCGTGTGCTTGGCTATTGCAATGCAGGAAGAAAGGATCATGGTCCAGGCTGCATGCAAAGTGGCACCTCCCGTCATAATGCCTGGGTGATGGGTGCTGTGTGCCTGGACGCATCACAATAGTCCCACAAGCCAGAGAAAAGCCAGAGGGCCTGTGAGGGTTTGCTTGGGGGGGGCCCTGTTGAATTCCAGGATAGGCAAGGTGAGGCAGCGGCCTAGTGCGCGGACCCCCGAGAGCCCCGGATTGCTGCTGCCCCCGCCTTCAAGCCAGAGATGCATTTTCAAACCGATGTAAGTTTACGTTTGGCTGCTGGCTTCAGCGACGGTGGCTTCAAAGTCCCGCCGGGTCTGCTTTCCTTTGGTAGGGCCAGGAAGCCTCTTACAACAGGTATTGGCTGCCTGTCGCCTGCTTTTATCAACTGTGCCAGGACGTGAGCCTTGTGTGTTACAAAATCAGGACAGCAGGCATTGCAGTGGCTCCTGCTTCAGAAAGGCACCTTGAAGAACAGCACTAGGAGCTAACGGAGGGCACCAGGGGTATGGGGGCCAGTGGTGCAATGGATAAGGCGCCTGACTAGGAGTCAGAAGGTTGTGGGTTCCACTGCCATCCGGCTGGGCTCCCAACTCTGTGCTTTGTTTCTTTGAATTACATTTAAATTCCCTTGGCCTTCACTGCTCGCAATAGACTTTTGATTTTATGTGGGGCGGGCCCGGTTGCACAGCAAGGAAACACCAGGCGCCATCTCGAAGCACCACCAGTAGGGGTCCCTCCAGAAGGCCCTAACAAGCAGCAGATGATTTCTATGCATGTGTGCGTCCTGTCCTTCAATGGGTGGGGGTTGGCTTGTGTTGGACACAGTCCCAGGGCAGCCCTTCACGTCCCTGATCGGCCAGAGACCTCTCTGTGAGCGCCGCAGGCGAGCCTTCTCGGGACCTCAGCAACTGAGGGGCACATTTCCAAATGAGGGAGACATTTCCAGAAAGCGCACCAGGGAACGGCTCAGCCTCTGCTTCGTGGCCTAACCCAGCCTGGTCCTTCTCCAACCATCTGGGAGCTGTCCAAAAGCCGGTGGGCCTGGCGGAATGGGCTCCCAGCAGGCCCTGGCTGACTGGTGATTTGCATACACACAGACACACGCACGCACGCACACTCTCTCTCGTGCTATCTGCTGCCTTTCAGACCCTGCCACCCCTCGCTTGCTTTAAAGGAGCAGTTGGCGAATGACACTGAGCAAAGAATGCACAAGTGGGTAAAGAGATCACACACCTAGAGGCAGCCAGCTCTCATGAAGAGTAGGGCCTAGAAGCAGTGAAGCTTGAGGGGCTGTGCGCTCTTTGCCATGAGCCCCTAGAGGCGGATCATATAGAAAGCGCTATATAGAAATGAGCAGCCAGCAGAGGACAAGGCAGCCGCTCTCGGTGCAGCACAGCACAGAGAGGATCAAGAGAAACGGGAAGGGCTTCCGCGGCAGCGAGCAAGCACAAGACCAGCACGGGAGCGGGGCCCCTTTTATTCTGTCAATAAAAGGTATTTCTCTCCTGGCACGCACGTGTCTAAAAATATGGAACGCTTCACGAATTTGCGTGTCATCCTTGCGCAGGGGCCATGCTAATCTTCTCTGTATCGTTCCAATTTTAGTATATGTGCTGCCGAAGCGAGCACACACTTGGGGCTGAACTGGCCAGTGTATAAAAGCCAGCACATCGGCTGCCTATTGACCTAGGTTGACTTGTTATGCTCTAACTTTGGCAAGAAACTGTTTGGTTCTGGGGCCGGTATGGAACCAAGAGGCAAAGACCAACGACCCAAGCTTCCTCGCTGCTGGTTTGGCCCAAAAGGAAAGGTTCCGTGTGCTTGGCTATTGCAATGCAGGAAGAAAGGATCATGGTCCAGGCTGCATGCAAAGTGGCACCTCCCGTCATAATGCCTGGGTGATGGGTGCTGTGTGCCTGGACGCATCACAATAGTCCCACAAGCCAGAGAAAAGCCAGAGGGCCTGTGAGTGTTTGCTTGGGGGGGGCCCTGTTGAATTCCAGGATAGGCAGGGTGAGGCAGCGGCCTAGTGCGCGGACCCCCGAGAGCCCCGGATTGCTGCTGCCCCCGCCTTCAAGCCAGAGATGCATTTTCAAACCGATGTAAGTTTACGTTTGGCTGCTGGCTTCAGCGACGGTGGCTTCAAAGTCCCGCCGGGTCTGCTTTCCTTTGGTAGGGCCAGGAAGCCTCTTACAACAGGTATTGGCTGCCTGTCGCCTGCTTTTATCAACTGTGCCAGGACGTGAGCCTTGTGTGTTACAAAATCAGGACAGCAGGCATTGCAGTGGCTCCTGCTTCAGAAAGGCACCTTGAAGAACAGCACTAGGAGCTAACGGAGGGCACCAGGGGTATGGGGGCCAGTGGTGCAATGGATAAGGCGCCTGACTAGGAGTCAGAAGGTTGTGGGTTCCACTGCCATCCGGCTGGGCTCCCAACTCTGTGCTTTGTTTCTTTGAATTACATTTAAATTCCCTTGGCCTTCACTGCTCGCAATAGACTTTTGATTTTATGTGGGGCGGGCCCGGTTGCACAGCAAGGAAACACCAGGCGCCATCTCGAAGCACCACCAGTAGGGGTCCCTCCAGAAGGCCCCAACAAGCAGCAGATGATTTCTATGCATGTGTGCGTCCTGTCCTTCAATGGGTGGGGGTTGGCTTGTGTTGGACACAGTCCCAGGGCAGCCCTTCACGTCCCTGATCGGCCACGATCGGCCAGAGACCTCTCTGTGAGCGCCGCAGGCGAGCCTTCTCGGGACCTCAGCAACTGAGGGGCACATTTCCAAATGAGGGAGACATTTCCAGAAAACGCACCAGGGAACGGCTCAGCCTCTGCTTCGTGGCCTAACCCAGCCTGGTCCTTCTCCAACCATCTGGGAGCTGTCCAAAAGCCGGTGGGCCTGGCGGAATGGGCTCCCAGCAGGCCCTGGCTGACTGGTGATTTGCATACACACAGACACACGCACGCACGCACACTCTCTCTCGTGCTATCTGCTGCCTTTCAGACCCTGCCACCCCTCGCTTGCTTTAAAGGAGCAGTTGGCGAATGACACTGAGCAAAGAATGCACAAGTGGGTAAAGAGATCACACACCTAGAGGCAGCCAGCTCTCATGAAGAGTAGGGCCTAGAAGCAGTGAAGCTTGAGGGGCTGTGCGCTCTTTGCCATGAGCCCCTAGAGGCGGATCATATAGAAAGCGCTATATAGAAATGAGCAGCCAGCAGAGGACAAGGCAGCCGCTCTTGGTGCAGCACAGAGAGGATCAAGAGAAACGGGAAGGGCTTCCGCGGCAGCGAGCAAGCACAAGACCAGCACGGGAGCGGGGCCCCTTTTATTCTGTCAATAAAAGGTATTTCTCTCCTGGCACGCACGTGTCTAAAAATATGGAACGCTTCACGAATTTGCGTGTCATCCTTGCGCAGGGGCCATGCTAATCTTCTCTGTATCGTTCCAATTTTAGTATATGTGCTGCCGAAGCGAGCACACACTTGGGGCTGAACTGGCCAGTGTATAAAAGCCAGCGCATCGGCTGCCTATTGACCTAGGTTGACTTGTTATGCTCTAACTTTGGCAAGAAACTGTTTGGTTCTGGGGCCGGTATGGAACCAAGAGGCAAAGACCAACGACCCAAGCTTCCTCGCTGCTGGTTTGGCCCAAAAGGAAAGGTTCCGTGTGCTTGGCTATTGCAATGCAGGAAGAAAGGATCATGGTCCAGGCTGCATGCAAAGTGGCACCTCCCGTCATAATGCCTGGGTGATGGGTGCTGTGTGCCTGGACGCATCACAATAGTCCCACAAGCCAGAGAAAAGCCAGAGGGCCTGTGAGGGTTTGCTTGGGGGGGGCCCTGTTGAATTCCAGGATAGGCAAGGTGAGGCAGCGGCCTAGTGCGCGGACCCCCGAGAGCCCCGGATTGCTGCTGCCCCCGCCTTCAAGCAAGAGATGCATTTTCAAACCGATGTAAGTTTACGTTTGGCTGCTGGCTTCAGCGACGGTGGCTTCAAAGTCCCGCCGGGTCTGCTTTCCTTTGGTAGGGCCAGGAAGCCTCTTACAACAGGTATTGGCTGCCTGTCGCCTGCTTTTATCAACTGTGCCAGGACGTGAGCCTTGTGTGTTACAAAATCAGGACAGCAGGCATTGCAGTGGCTCCTGCTTCAGAAAGGCACCTTGAAGAACAGCACTAGGAGCTAACGGAGGGCACCAGGGGTATGGGGGCCAGTGGTGCAATGGATAAGGCGCCTGACTAGGAGTCAGAAGGTTGTGGGTTCCTCTGCCATCCGGCTGGGCTCCCAACTCTGTGCTTTGTTTCTTTGAATTACATTTAAATTCCCTTGGCCTTCTCTGCTCGCAATAGACTTTTGATTTTATGTGGGGCGGGCCCGGTTGCACAGCAAGGAAACACCAGGCGCCATCTCGAAGCACCACCAGTAGGGGTCCCTCCAGAAGGCCCCAACAAGCAGCAGATGATTTCTATGCATGTGTGCGTCCTGTCCTTCAATGGGTGGGGGTTGGCTTGTGTTGGACACAGTCCCAGGGCAGCCCTTCACGTCCCTGATCGGCCACGATCGGCCAGAGACCTCTCTGGTGAGCGCCGCAGGCGAGCCTTCTCGGGACCTCAGCAACTGAGGGGCACATTTCCAAATGAGGGAGACATTTCCAGAAAGCGCACCAGGGAACGGCTCGGCTTCTGCTTCGTGGCCTAACCCAGCCTGGTCCTTCTCCAACCATCTGGGAGCTGTCCAAAAGCCGGTGGGCCTGGCGGAATGGGCTCCCAGCAGGCCCTGGCTGACTGGTGATTTGCATACACACAGACACACGCACGCACGCACACTCTCTCTCGTGCTATCTGCTGCCTTTCAGACCCTGCCACCCCTCGCTTGCTTTAAAGGAGCAGTTGGCGAATGACACTGAGCAAAGAATGCACAAGTGGGTAAAGAGATCACACACCTAGAGGCAGCCAGCTCTCATGAAGAGTAGGGCCTAGAAGCAGTGAAGCTTGAGGGGCTGTGCGCTCTTTGCCATGAGCCCCTAGAGGCGGATCATATAGAAAGCGCTATATAGAAATGAGCAGCCAGCAGAGGACAAGGCAGCCGCTCTCGGTGCAGCACAGCACAGAGAGGATCAAGAGAAACGGGAAGGGCTTCCGCGGCAGCGAGCAAGCACAAGACCAGCACGGGAGCGGGGCCCCTTTTATTCTGTCAATAAAAGGTATTTCTCTCCTGGCACGCACGTGTCTAAAAATATGGAACGCTTCACGAATTTGCGTGTCATCCTTGCGCAGGGGCCATGCTAATCTTCTCTGTATCGTTCCAATTTTAGTATATGTGCTGCCGAAGCGAGCACACACTTGGGGCTGAACTGGCCAGTGTATAAAAGCCAGCGCATCGGCTGCCTATTGACCTAGGTTGACTTGTTATGCTCTAACTTTGGCAAGAAACTGTTTGGTTCTGGGGCCGGTATGGAACCAAGAGGCAAAGACCAACGACCCAAGCTTCCTCGCTGCTGGTTTGGCCCAAAAGGAAAGGTTCCGTGTGCTTGGCTATTGCAATGCAGGAAGAAAGGATCATGGTCCAGGCTGCATGCAAAGTGGCACCTCCCGTCATAATGCCTGGGTGATGGGTGCTGTGTGCCTGGACGCATCACAATAGTCCCACAAGCCAGAGAAAAGCCAGAGGGCCTGTGAGGGTTTGCTTGGGGGGGGCCCTGTTGAATTCCAGGATAGGCAAGGTGAGGCAGCGGCCTAGTGCGCGGACCCCCGAGAGCCCCGGATTGCTGCTGCCCCCGCCTTCAAGCCAGAGATGCATTTTCAAACCGATGTAAGTTTACGTTTGGCTGCTGGCTTCAGCGACGGTGGCTTCAAAGTCCCGCCGGGTCTGCTTTCCTTTGGTAGGGCCAGGAAGCCTCTTACAACAGGTATTGGCTGCCTGTCGCCTGCTTTTATCAACTGTGCCAGGACGTGAGCCTTGTGTGTTACAAAATCAGGACAGCAGGCATTGCAGTGGCTCCTGCTTCAGAAAGGCACCTTGAAGAACAGCACTAGGAGCTAACGGAGGGCACCAGGGGTATGGGGGCCAGTGGTGCAATGGATAAGGCGCCTGACTAGGAGTCAGAAGGTTGTGGGTTCCACTGCCATCCGGCTGGGCTCCCAACTCTGTGCTTTGTTTCTTTGAATTACATTTAAATTCCCTTGGCCTTCACTGCTCGCAATAGACTTTTGATTTTATGTGGGGCGGGCCCGGTTGCACAGCAAGGAAACACCAGGCGCCATCTCGAAGCACCACCAGTAGGGGTCCCTCCAGAAGGCCCTAACAAGCAGCAGATGATTTCTATGCATGTGTGCGTCCTGTCCTTCAATGGGTGGGGGTTGGCTTGTGTTGGACACAGTCCCAGGGCAGCCCTTCACGTCCCTGATCGGCCAGAGACCTCTCTGTGAGCGCCGCAGGCGAGCCTTCTCGGGACCTCAGCAACTGAGGGGCACATTTCCAAATGAGGGAGACATTTCCAGAAAGCGCACCAGGGAACGGCTCAGCCTCTGCTTCGTGGCCTAACCCAGCCTGGTCCTTCTCCAACCATCTGGGAGCTGTCCAAAAGCCGGTGGGCCTGGCGGAATGGGCTCCCAGCAGGCCCTGGCTGACTGGTGATTTGCATACACACAGACACACGCACGCACGCACACTCTCTCTCGTGCTATCTGCTGCCTTTCAGACCCTGCCACCCCTCGCTTGCTTTAAAGGAGCAGTTGGCGAATGACACTGAGCAAAGAATGCACAAGTGGGTAAAGAGATCACACACCTAGAGGCAGCCAGCTCTCATGAAGAGTAGGGCCTAGAAGCAGTGAAGCTTGAGGGGCTGTGCGCTCTTTGCCATGAGCCCCTAGAGGCGGATCATATAGAAAGCGCTATATAGAAATGAGCAGCCAGCAGAGGACAAGGCAGCCGCTCTTGGTGCAGCACAGAGAGGATCAAGAGAAACGGGAAGGGCTTCCGCGGCAGCGAGCAAGCACAAGACCAGCACGGGAGCGGGGCCCCTTTTATTCTGTCAATAAAAGGTATTTCTCTCCTGGCACGCACGTGTCTAAAAATATGGAACGCTTCACGAATTTGCGTGTCATCCTTGCGCAGGGGCCATGCTAATCTTCTCTGTATCGTTCCAATTTTAGTATATGTGCTGCCGAAGCGAGCACACACTTGGGGCTGAACTGGCCAGTGTATAAAAGCCAGCGCATCGGCTGCCTATTGACCTAGGTTGACTTGTTATGCTCTAACTTTGGCAAGAAACTGTTTGGTTCTGGGGCCGGTATGGAACCAAGAGGCAAAGACCAACGACCCAAGCTTCCTCGCTGCTGGTTTGGCCCAAAAGGAAAGGTTCCGTGTGCTTGGCTATTGCAATGCAGGAAGAAAGGATCATGGTCCAGGCTGCATGCAAAGTGGCACCTCCCGTCATAATGCCTGGGTGATGGGTGCTGTGTGCCTGGACGCATCACAATAGTCCCACAAGCCAGAGAAAAGCCAGAGGGCCTGTGAGGGTTTGCTTGGGGGGGGCCCTGTTGAATTCCAGGATAGGCAAGGTGAGGCAGCGGCCTAGTGCGCGGACCCCCGAGAGCCCCGGATTGCTGCTGCCCCCGCCTTCAAGCAAGAGATGCATTTTCAAACCGATGTAAGTTTACGTTTGGCTGCTGGCTTCAGCGACGGTGGCTTCAAAGTCCCGCCGGGTCTGCTTTCCTTTGGTAGGGCCAGGAAGCCTCTTACAACAGGTATTGGCTGCCTGTCGCCTGCTTTTATCAACTGTGCCAGGACGTGAGCCTTGTGTGTTACAAAATCAGGACAGCAGGCATTGCAGTGGCTCCTGCTTCAGAAAGGCACCTTGAAGAACAGCACTAGGAGCTAACGGAGGGCACCAGGGGTATGGGGGCCAGTGGTGCAATGGATAAGGCGCCTGACTAGGAGTCAGAAGGTTGTGGGTTCCTCTGCCATCCGGCTGGGCTCCCAACTCTGTGCTTTGTTTCTTTGAATTACATTTAAATTCCCTTGGCCTTCTCTGCTCGCAATAGACTTTTGATTTTATGTGGGGCGGGCCCGGTTGCACAGCAAGGAAACACCAGGCGCCATCTCGAAGCACCACCAGTAGGGGTCCCTCCAGAAGGCCCCAACAAGCAGCAGATGATTTCTATGCATGTGTGCGTCCTGTCCTTCAATGGGTGGGGGTTGGCTTGTGTTGGACACAGTCCCAGGGCAGCCCTTCACGTCCCTGATCGGCCACGATCGGCCAGAGACCTCTCTGGTGAGCGCCGCAGGCGAGCCTTCTCGGGACCTCAGCAACTGAGGGGCACATTTCCAAATGAGGGAGACATTTCCAGAAAGCGCACCAGGGAACGGCTCGGCTTCTGCTTCGTGGCCTAACCCAGCCTGGTCCTTCTCCAACCATCTGGGAGCTGTCCAAAAGCCGGTGGGCCTGGCGGAATGGGCTCCCAGCAGGCCCTGGCTGACTGGTGATTTGCATACACACAGACACACGCACGCACGCACACTCTCTCTCGTGCTATCTGCTGCCTTTCAGACCCTGCCACCCCTCGCTTGCTTTAAAGGAGCAGTTGGCGAATGACACTGAGCAAAGAATGCACAAGTGGGTAAAGAGATCACACACCTAGAGGCAGCCAGCTCTCATGAAGAGTAGGGCCTAGAAGCAGTGAAGCTTGAGGGGCTGTGCGCTCTTTGCCATGAGCCCCTAGAGGCGGGTCATATAGAAAGCGCTATATAGAAATGAGCAGCCAGCAGAGGACAAGGCAGCCGCTCTCGGTGCAGCACAGCACAGAGAGGATCAAGAGAAACGGGAAGGGCTTCCGCGGCAGCGAGCAAGCACAAGACGAGCACGGGAGCGGGGCCCCTTTTATTCTGTCAATAAAAGGTATTTCTCTCCTGGCACGCACGTGTCTAAAAATATGGAACGCTTCACGAATTTGCGTGTCATCCTTGCGCAGGGGCCATGCTAATCTTCTCTGTATCGTTCCAATTTTAGTATATGTGCTGCCGAAGCGAGCACACACTTGGGGCTGAACTGGCCAGTGTATAAAAGCCAGCGCATCGGCTGCCTATTGACCTAGGTTGACTTGTTATGCTCTAACTTTGGCAAGAAACTGTTTGGTTCTGGGGCCGGTATGGAACCAAGAGGCAAAGACCAACGACCCAAGCTTCCTCGCTGCTGGTTTGGCCCAAAAGGAAAGGTTCCGTGTGCTTGGCTATTGCAATGCAGGAAAGAAAGGATCATGGTCCAGGCTGCATGCAAAGTGGCACCTCCCGTCATAATGCCTGGGAGATGGGTGCTGTGTGCCTGGACGCATCACAATAGTCCCACAAGCCAGAGAAAAGCCAGAGGGCCTGTGAGGGTTTGCTTGGGGGGGGCCCTGTTGAATTCCAGGATAGGCAAGGTGAGGCAGCGGCCTAGTGCGCGGACCCCCGAGAGCCCCGGATTGCTGCTGCCCCCGCCTTCAAGCCAGAGATGCATTTTCAAACCGATGTAAGTTTACGTTTGGCTGCTGGCTTCAGCGACGGTGGCTTCAAAGTCCCGCCGGGTCTGCTTTCCTTTGGTAGGGCCATGAAGCCTCTTACAACAGGTATTGGCTGCCTGTCGCCTGCTTTTATCAACTGTGCCAGGACGTGAGCCTTGTGTGTTACAAAATCAGGACAGCAGGCATTGCAGTGGCTCCTGCTTCAGAAAGGCACCTTGAAGAACAGCACTAGGAGCTAACGGAGGGCACCAGGGGTATGGGGGCCAGTGGTGCAATGGATAAGGCGCCTGACTAGGAGTCAGAAGGTTGTGGGTTCCACTGCCATCCGGCTGGGCTCCCAACTCTGTGCTTTGTTTCTTTGAATTACATTTAAATTCCCTTGGCCTTCACTGCTCGCAATAGACTTTTGATTTTATGTGGGGCGGGCCCGGTTGCACAGCAAGGAAACACCAGGCGCCATCTCGAAGCACCACCAGTAGGGGTCCCTCCAGAAGGCCCCAACAAGCAGCAGATGATTTCTATGCATGTGTGCGTCCTGTCCTTCAATGGGTGGGGGTTGGCTTGTGTTGGACACAGTCCCAGGGCAGCCCTTCACGTCCCTGATCGGCCACGATCGGCCAGAGACCTCTCTGTGAGCGCCGCAGGCGAGCCTTCTCGGGACCTCAGCAACTGAGGGGCACATTTCCAAATGAGGGAGACATTTCCAGAAAGCGCACCAGGGAACGGCTCAGCCTCTGCTTCGTGGCCTAACCCAGCCTGGTCCTTCTCCAACCATCTGGGAGCTGTCCAAAAGCCGGTGGGCCTGGCGGAATGGGCTCCCAGCAGGCCCTGGCTGACTGGTGATTTGCATACACACAGACACACGCACGCACGCACACTCTCTCTCGTGCTATCTGCTGCCTTTCAGACCCTGCCACCCCTCGCTTGCTTTAAAGGAGCAGTTGGCGAATGACACTGAGCAAAGAATGCACAAGTGGGTAAAGAGATCACACACCTAGAGGCAGCCAGCTCTCATGAAGAGTAGGGCCTAGAAGCAGTGAAGCTTGAGGGGCTGTGCGCTCTTTGCCATGAGCCCCTAGAGGCGGATCATATAGAAAGCGCTATATAGAAATGAGCAGCCAGCAGAGGACAAGGCAGCCGCTCTCGGTGCAGCACAGCACAGAGAGGATCAAGAGAAACGGGAAGGGCTTCCGCGGCAGCGAGCAAGCACAAGACCAGCACGGGAGCGGGGCCCCTTTTATTCTGTCAATAAAAGGTATTTCTCTCCTGGCACGCACGTGTCTAAAAATATGGAACGCTTCACGAATTTGCGTGTCATCCTTGCGCAGGGGCCATGCTAATCTTCTCTGTATCGTTCCAATTTTAGTATATGTGCTGCCGAAGCGAGCACACACTTGGGGCTGAACTGGCCAGTGTATAAAAGCCAGCGCATCGGCTGCCTATTGACCTAGGTTGACTTGTTATGCTCTAACTTTGGCAAGAAACTGTTTGGTTCTGGGGCCGGTATGGAACCAAGAGGCAAAGACCAACGACCCAAGCTTCCTCGCTGCTGGTTTGGCCCAAAAGGAAAGGTTCCGTGTGCTTGGCTATTGCAATGCAGGAAGAAAGGATCATGGTCCAGGCTGCATGCAAAGTGGCACCTCCCGTCATAATGCCTGGGTGATGGGTGCTGTGTGCCTGGACGCATCACAATAGTCCCACAAGCCAGAGAAAAGCCAGAGGGCCTGTGAGGGTTTGCTTGGGGGGGGCCCTGTTGAATTCCAGGATAGGCAAGGTGAGGCAGCGGCCTAGTGCGCGGACCCCCGAGAGCCCCGGATTGCTGCTGCCCCCGCCTTCAAGCCAGAGATGCATTTTCAAACCGATGTAAGTTTACGTTTGGCTGCTGGCTTCAGCGACGGTGGCTTCAAAGTCCCGCCGGGTCTGCTTTCCTTTGGTAGGGCCAGGAAGCCTCTTACAACAGGTATTGGCTGCCTGTCGCCTGCTTTTATCAACTGTGCCAGGACGTGAGCCTTGTGTGTTACAAAATCAGGACAGCAGGCATTGCAGTGGCTCCTGCTTCAGAAAGGCACCTTGAAGAACAGCACTAGGAGCTAACGGAGGGCACCAGGGGTATGGGGGCCAGTGGTGCAATGGATAAGGCGCCTGACTAGGAGTCAGAAGGTTGTGGGTTCCACTGCCATCCGGCTGGGCTCCCAACTCTGTGCTTTGTTTCTTTGAATTACATTTAAATTCCCTTGGCCTTCACTGCTCGCAATAGACTTTTGATTTTATGTGGGGCGGGCCCGGTTGCACAGCAAGGAAACACCAGGCGCCATCTCGAAGCACCACCAGTAGGGGTCCCTCCAGAAGGCCCCAACAAGCAGCAGATGATTTCTATGCATGTGTGCGTCCTGTCCTTCAATGGGTGGGGGTTGGCTTGTGTTGGACACAGTCCCAGGGCAGCCCTTCACGTCCCTGATCGGCCACGATCGGCCAGAGACCTCTCTCTGTGAGCGCCGCAGGCGAGCCTTCTCGGGACCTCAGCAACTGAGGGGCACATTTCCAAATGAGGGAGACATTTCCAGAAAGCGCACCAGGGAACGGCTCGGCCTCTGCTTCGTGGCCTAACCCAGCCTGGTCCTTCTCCAACCATCTGGGAGCTGTCCAAAAGCCGGTGGGCCTGGCGGAATGGGCTCCCAGCAGGCCCTGGCTGACTGGTGATTTGCATACACACAGACACACGCACGCACGCACACTCTCTCTCGTGCTATCTGCTGCCTTTCAGACCCTGCCACCCCTCGCTTGCTTTAAAGGAGCAGTTGGCGAATGACACTGAGCAAAGAATGCACAAGTGGGTAAAGAGATCACACACCTAGAGGCAGCCAGCTCTCATGAAGAGTAGGGCCTAGAAGCAGTGAAGCTTGAGGGGCTGTGCGCTCTTTGCCATGAGCCCCTAGAGGCGGATCATATAGAAAGCGCTATATAGAAATGAGCAGCCAGCAGAGGACAAGGCAGCCGCTCTCGGTGCAGCACAGCACAGAGAGGATCAAGAGAAACGGGAAGGGCTTCCGCGGCAGCGAGCAAGCACAAGACCAGCACGGGAGCGGGGCCCCTTTTATTCTGTCAATAAAAGGTATTTCTCTCCTGGCACGCACGTGTCTAAAAATATGGAACGCTTCACGAATTTGCGTGTCATCCTTGCGCAGGGGCCATGCTAATCTTCTCTGTATCGTTCCAATTTTAGTATATGTGCTGCCGAAGCGAGCACACACTTGGGGCTGAACTGGCCAGTGTATAAAAGCCAGCGCATCGGCTGCCTTTTGACCTAGGTTGACTTGTTATGCTCTAACTTTGGCAAGAAACTGTTTGGTTCTGGGGCCGGTATGGAACCAAGAGGCAAAGACCAACGACCCAAGCTTCCTCGCTGCTGGTTTGGCCCAAAAGGAAAGGTTCCGTGTGCTTGGCTATTGCAATGCAGGAAAGAAAGGATCATGGTCCAGGCTGCATGCAAAGTGGCACCTCCCGTCATAATGCCTGGGAGATGGGTGCTGTGTGCCTGGACGCATCACAATAGTCCCACAAGCCAGAGAAAAGCCAGAGGGCCTGTGAGGGTTTGCTTGGGGGGGGCCCTGTTGAATTCCAGGATAGGCAAGGTGAGGCAGCGGCCTAGTGCGCGGACCCCCGAGAGCCCCGGATTGCTGCTGCCCCCGCCTTCAAGCCAGAGATGCATTTTCAAACCGATGTAAGTTTACGTTTGGCTGCTGGCTTCAGCGACGGTGGCTTCAAAGTCCCGCCGGGTCTGCTTTCCTTTGGTAGGGCCAGGAAGCCTCTTACAACAGGTATTGGCTGCCTGTCGCCTGCTTTTATCAACTGTGCCAGGACGTGAGCCTTGTGTGTTACAAAATCAGGACAGCAGGCATTGCAGTGGCTCCTGCTTCAGAAAGGCACCTTGAAGAACAGCACTAGGAGCTAACGGAGGGCACCAGGGGTATGGGGGCCAGTGGTGCAATGGATAAGGCGCCTGACTAGGAGTCAGAAGGTTGTGGGTTCCACTGCCATCCGGCTGGGCTCCCAACTCTGTGCTTTGTTTCTTTGAATTACATTTAAATTCCCTTGGCCTTCACTGCTCGCAATAGACTTTTGATTTTATGTGGGGCGGGCCCGGTTGCACAGCAAGGAAACACCAGGCGCCATCTCGAAGCACCACCAGTAGGGGTCCCTCCAGAAGGCCCCAACAAGCAGCAGATGATTTCTATGCATGTGTGCGTCCTGTCCTTCAATGGGTGGGGGTTGGCTTGTGTTGGACACAGTCCCAGGGCAGCCCTTCACGTCCCTGATCGGCCACGATCGGCCAGAGACCTCTCTGTGAGCGCCGCAGGCGAGCCTTCTCGGGACCTCAGCAACTGAGGGGCACATTTCCAAATGAGGGAGACATTTCCAGAAAGCGCACCAGGGAACGGCTCAGCCTCTGCTTCGTGGCCTAACCCAGCCTGGTCCTTCTCCAACCATCTGGGAGCTGTCCAAAAGCCGGTGGGCCTGGCGGAATGGGCTCCCAGCAGGCCCTGGCTGACTGGTGATTTGCATACACACAGACACACGCACGCACGCACACTCTCTCTCGTGCTATCTGCTGCCTTTCAGACCCTGCCACCCCTCGCTTGCTTTAAAGGAGCAGTTGGCGAATGACACTGAGCAAAGAATGCACAAGTGGGTAAAGAGATCACACACCTAGAGGCAGCCAGCTCTCATGAAGAGTAGGGCCTAGAAGCAGTGAAGCTTGAGGGGCTGTGCGCTCTTTGCCATGAGCCCCTAGAGGCGGATCATATAGAAAGCGCTATATAGAAATGAGCAGCCAGCAGAGGACAAGGCAGCCGCTCTCGGTGCAGCACAGCACAGAGAGGATCAAGAGAAACGGGAAGGGCTTCCGCGGCAGCGAGCAAGCACAAGACCAGCACGGGAGCGGGGCCCCTTTTATTCTGTCAATAAAAGGTATTTCTCTCCTGGCACGCACGTGTCTAAAAATATGGAACGCTTCACGAATGTGCGTGTCATCCTTGCGCAGGGGCCATGCTAATCTTCTCTGTATCGTTCCAATTTTAGTATATGTGCTGCCGAAGCGAGCACACACTTGGGGCTGAACTGGCCAGTGTATAAAAGCCAGCGCATCGGCTGCCTATTGACCTAGGTTGACTTGTTATGCTCTAACTTTGGCAAGAAACTGTTTGGTTCTGGGGCCGGTATGGAACCAAGAGGCAAAGACCAACGACCCAAGCTTCCTCGCTGCTGGTTTGGCCCAAAAGGAAAGGTTCCGTGTGCTTGGCTATTGCAATGCAGGAAGAAAGGATCATGGTCCAGGCTGCATGCAAAGTGGCACCTCCCGTCATAATGCCTGGGTGATGGGTGCTGTGTGCCTGGACGCATCACAATAGTCCCACAAGCCAGAGAAAAGCCAGAGGGCCTGTGAGGGTTTGCTTGGGGGGGGCCCTGTTGAATTCCAGGATAGGCAAGGTGAGGCAGCGGCCTAGTGCGCGGACCCCCGAGAGCCCCGGATTGCTGCTGCCCCCGCCTTCAAGCCAGAGATGCATTTTCAAACCGATGTAAGTTTACGTTTGGCTGCTGGCTTCAGCGACGGTGGCTTCAAAGTCCCGCCGGGTCTGCTTCCCTTTGGTAGGGCCAGGAAGCCTCTTACAACAGGTATTGGCTGCCTGTCGCCTGCTTTTATCAACTGTGCCAGGACGTGAGCCTTGTGTGTTACAAAATCAGGACAGCAGGCATTGCAGTGGCTCCTGCTTCAGAAAGGCACCTTGAAGAACAGCACTAGGAGCTAACGGAGGGCACCAGGGGTATGGGGGCCAGTGGTGCAATGGATAAGGCGCCTGACTAGGAGTCAGAAGGTTGTGGGTTCCACTGCCATCCGGCTGGGCTCCCAACTCTGTGCTTTGTTTCTTTGAATTACATTTAAATTCCCTTGGCCTTCACTGCTCGCAATAGACTTTTGATTTTATGTGGGGCGGGCCCGGTTGCACAGCAAGGAAACACCAGGCGCCATCTCGAAGCACCACCAGTAGGGGTCCCTCCAGAAGGCCCCAACAAGCAGCAGATGATTTCTATGCATGTGTGCGTCCTGTCCTTCAATGGGTGGGGGTTGGCTTGTGTTGGACACAGTCCCAGGGCAGCCCTTCACGTCCCTGATCGGCCACGATCGGCCAGAGACCTCTCTCTGTGAGCGCCGCAGGCGAGCCTTCTCGGGACCTCAGCAACTGAGGGGCACATTTCCAAATGAGGGAGACATTTCCAGAAAGCGCACCAGGGAACGGCTCGGCCTCTGCTTCGTGGCCTAACCCAGCCTGGTCCTTCTCCAACCATCTGGGAGCTGTCCAAAAGCCGGTGGGCCTGGCGGAATGGGCTCCCAGCAGGCCCTGGCTGACTGGTGATTTGCATACACACAGACACACGCACGCACGCACACTCTCTCTCGTGCTATCTGCTGCCTTTCAGACCCTGCCACCCCTCGCTTGCTTTAAAGGAGCAGTTGGCGAATGACACTGAGCAAAGAATGCACAAGTGGGTAAAGAGATCACACACCTAGAGGCAGCCAGCTCTCATGAAGAGTAGGGCCTAGAAGCAGTGAAGCTTGAGGGGCTGTGCGCTCTTTGCCATGAGCCCCTAGAGGCGGATCATATAGAAAGCGCTATATAGAAATGAGCAGCCAGCAGAGGACAAGGCAGCCGCTCTCGGTGCAGCACAGCACAGAGAGGATCAAGAGAAACGGGAAGGGCTTCCGCGGCAGCGAGCAAGCACAAGACCAGCACGGGAGCGGGGCCCCTTTTATTCTGTCAATAAAAGGTATTTCTCTCCTGGCACGCACGTGTCTAAAAATATGGAACGCTTCACGAATTTGCGTGTCATCCTTGCGCAGGGGCCATGCTAATCTTCTCTGTATCGTTCCAATTTTAGTATATGTGCTGCCGAAGCGAGCACACACTTGGGGCTGAACTGGCCAGTGTATAAAAGCCAGCGCATCGGCTGCCTATTGACCTAGGTTGACTTGTTATGCTCTAACTTTGGCAAGAAACTGTTTGGTTCTGGGGCCGGTATGGAACCAAGAGGCAAAGACCAACGACCCAAGCTTCCTCGCTGCTGGTTTGGCCCAAAAGGAAAGGTTCCGTGTGCTTGGCTATTGCAATGCAGGAAGAAAGGATCATGGTCCAGGCTGCATGCAAAGTGGCACCTCCCGTCATAATGCCTGGGTGATGGGTGCTGTGTGCCTGGACGCATCACAATAGTCCCACAAGCCAGAGAAAAGCCAGAGGGCCTGTGAGGGTTTGCTTGGGGGGGGCCCTGTTGAATTCCAGGATAGGCAAGGTGAGGCAGCGGCCTAGTGCGCGGACCCCCGAGAGCCCCGGATTGCTGCTGCCCCCGCCTTCAAGCCAGAGATGCATTTTCAAACCGATGTAAGTTTACGTTTGGCTGCTGGCTTCAGCGACGGTGGCTTCAAAGTCCCGCCGGGTCTGCTTTCCTTTGGTAGGGCCAGGAAGCCTCTTACAACAGGTATTGGCTGCCTGTCGCCTGCTTTTATCAACTGTGCCAGGACGTGAGCCTAGTGTGTTACAAAATCAGGACAGCAGGCATTGCAGTGGCTCCTGCTTCAGAAAGGCACCTTGAAGAACAGCACTAGGAGCTAACGGAGGGCACCAGGGGTATGGGGGCCAGTGGTGCAATGGATAAGGCGCCTGACTAGGAGTCAGAAGGTTGTGGGTTCCACTGCCATCCGGCTGGGCTCCCAACTCTGTGCTTTGTTTCTTTGAATTACATTTAAATTCCCTTGGCCTTCACTGCTCGCAATAGACTTTTGATTTTATGTGGGGCGGGCCCGGTTGCACAGCAAGGAAACACCAGGCGCCATCTCGAAGCACCACCAGTAGGGGTCCCTCCAGAAGGCCCCAACAAGCAGCAGATGATTTCTATGCATGTGTGCGTCCTGTCCTTCAATGGGTGGGGGTTGGCTTGTGTTGGACACAGTCCCAGGGCAGCCCTTCACGTCCCTGATCGGCCAGAGACCTCTCTGGTGAGCGCCGCAGGCGAGCCTTCTCGGGACCTCAGCAACTGAGGGGCACATTTCCAAATGAGGGAGACATTTCCAGAAAGCGCACCAGGGAACGGCTCAGCCTCTGCTTCGTGGCCTAACCCAGCCTGGTCCTTCTCCAACCATCTGGGAGCTGTCCAAAAGCCGGTGGGCCTGGCGGAATGGGCTCCCAGCAGGCCCTGGCTGACTGGTGATTTGCATACACACAGACACACGCACGCACGCACACTCTCTCTCGTGCTATCTGCTGCCTTTCAGACCCTGCCACCCCTCGCTTGCTTTAAAGGAGCAGTTGGCGAATGACACTGAGCAAAGAATGCACAAGTGGGTAAAGAGATCACACACCTAGAGGCAGCCAGCTCTCATGAAGAGTAGGGCCTAGAAGCAGTGAAGCTTGAGGGGCTGTGCGCTCTTTGCCATGAGCCCCTAGAGGCGGATCATATAGAAAGCGCTATATAGAAATGAGCAGCCAGCAGAGGACAAGGCAGCCGCTCTCGGTGCAGCACAGCACAGAGAGGATCAAGAGAAACGGGAAGGGCTTCCGCGGCAGCGAGCAAGCACAAGACCAGCACGGGAGCGGGGCCCCTTTTATTCTGTCAATAAAAGGTATTTCTCTCCTGGCACGCACGTGTCTAAAAATATGGAACGCTTCACGAATTTGCGTGTCATCCTTGCGCAGGGGCCATGCTAATCTTCTCTGTATCGTTCCAATTTTAGTATATGTGCTGCCGAAGCGAGCACACACTTGGGGCTGAACTGGCCAGTGTATAAAAGCCAGCGCATCGGCTGCCTATTGACCTAGGTTGACTTGTTATGCTCTAACTTTGGCAAGAAACTGTTTGGTTCTGGGGCCGGTATGGAACCAAGAGGCAAAGACCAACGACCCAAGCTTCCTCGCTGCTGGTTTGGCCCAAAAGGAAAGGTTCCGTGTGCTTGGCTATTGCAATGCAGGAAGAAAGGATCATGGTCCAGGCTGCATGCAAAGTGGCACCTCCCGTCATAATGCCTGGGTGATGGGTGCTGTGTGCCTGGACGCATCACAATAGTCCCACAAGCCAGAGAAAAGCCAGAGGGCCTGTGAGGGTTTGCTTGGGGGGGGCCCTGTTGAATTCCAGGATAGGCAAGGTGAGGCAGCGGCCTAGTGCGCGGACCCCCGAGAGCCCCGGATTGCTGCTGCCCCCGCCTTCAAGCCAGAGATGCATTTTCAAACCGATGTAAGTTTACGTTTGGCTGCTTGCTTCAGCGACGGTGGCTTCAAAGTCCCGCCGGGTCTGCTTTCCTTTGGTAGGGCCAGGAAGCCTCTTACAACAGGTATTGGCTGCCTGTCGCCTGCTTTTATCAACTGTGCCAGGACGTGAGCCTTGTGTGTTACAAAATCAGGACAGCAGGCATTGCAGTGGCTCCTGCTTCAGAAAGGCACCTTGAAGAACAGCACTAGGAGCTAACGGAGGGCACCAGGGGTATGGGGGCCAGTGGTGCAATGGATAAGGCGCCTGACTAGGAGTCAGAAGGTTGTGGGTTCCACTGCCATCCGGCTGGGCTCCCAACTCTGTGCTTTGTTTCTTTGAATTACATTTAAATTCCCTTGGCCTTCACTGCTCGCAATAGACTTTTGATTTTATGTGGGGCGGGCCCGGTTGCACAGCAAGGAAACACCAGGCGCCATCTCGAAGCACCACCAGTAGGGGTCCCTCCAGAAGGCCCCAACAAGCAGCAGATGATTTCTATGCATGTGTGCGTCCTGTCCTTCAATGGGTGGGGGTTGGCTTGTGTTGGACACAGTCCCAGGGCAGCCCTTCACGTCCCTGATCGGCCACGATCGGCCAGAGACCTCTCTGTGAGCGCCGCAGGCGAGCCTTCTCGGGACCTCAGCAACTGAGGGGCACATTTCCAAATGAGGGAGACATTTCCAGAAAGCGCACCAGGGAACGGCTCAGCCTCTGCTTCGTGGCCTAACCCAGCCTGGTCCTTCTCCAACCATCTGGGAGCTGTCCAAAAGCCGGTGGGCCTGGCGGAATGGGCTCCCAGCAGGCCCTGGCTGACTGGTGATTTGCATACACACAGACACACGCACGCACGCACACTCTCTCTCGTGCTATCTGCTGCCTTTCAGACCCTGCCACCCCTCGCTTGCTTTAAAGGAGCAGTTGGCGAATGACACTGAGCAAAGAATGCACAAGTGGGTAAAGAGATCACACACCTAGAGGCAGCCAGCTCTCATGAAGAGTAGGGCCTAGAAGCAGTGAAGCTTGAGGGGCTGTGCGCTCTTTGCCATGAGCCCCTAGAGGCGGATCATATAGAAAGCGCTATATAGAAATGAGCAGCCAGCAGAGGACAAGGCAGCCGCTCTTGGTGCAGCACAGAGAGGATCAAGAGAAACGGGAAGGGCTTCCGCGGCAGCGAGCAAGCACAAGACCAGCACGGGAGCGGGGCCCCTTTTATTCTGTCAATAAAAGGTATTTCTCTCCTGGCACGCACGTGTCTAAAAATATGGAACGCTTCACGAATTTGCGTGTCATCCTTGCGCAGGGGCCATGCTAATCTTCTCTGTATCGTTCCAATTTTAGTATATGTGCTGCCGAAGCGAGCACACACTTGGGGCTGAACTGGCCAGTGTATAAAAGCCAGCGCATCGGCTGCCTATTGACCTAGGTTGACTTGTTATGCTCTAACTTTGGCAAGAAACTGTTTGGTTCTGGGGCCGGTATGGAACCAAGAGGCAAAGACCAACGACCCAAGCTTCCTCGCTGCTGGTTTGGCCCAAAAGGAAAGGTTCCGTGTGCTTGGCTATTGCAATGCAGGAAGAAAGGATCATGGTCCAGGCTGCATGCAAAGTGTCACATCCCGTCATAATGCCTGGGTGATGGGTGCTGTGTGCCTGGACGCATCACAATAGTCCCACAAGCCAGAGAAAAGCCAGAGGGCCTGTGAGGGTTTGCTTGGGGGGGGCCCTGTTGAATTCCAGGATAGGCAAGGTGAGGCAGCGGCCTAGTGCGCGGACCCCCGAGAGCCCCGGATTGCTGCTGCCCCCGCCTTCAAGCCAGAGATGCATTTTCAAACCGATGTAAGTTTACGTTTGGCTGCTTGCTTCAGCGACGGTGGCTTCAAAGTCCCGCCGGGTCTGCTTTCCTTTGGTAGGGCCAGGAAGCCTCTTACAACAGGTATTGGCTGCCTGTCGCCTGCTTTTATCAACTGTGCCAGGACGTGAGCCTTGTGTGTTACAAAATCAGGACAGCAGGCATTGCAGTGGCTCCTGCTTCAGAAAGGCACCTTGAAGAACAGCACTAGGAGCTAACGGAGGGCACCAGGGGTATGGGGGCCAGTGGTGCAATGGATAAGGCGCCTGACTAGGAGTCAGAAGGTTGTGGGTTCCACTGCCATCCGGCTGGGCTCCCAACTCTGTGCTTTGTTTCTTTGAATTACATTTAAATTCCCTTGGCCTTCACTGCTCGCAATAGACTTTTGATTTTATGTGGGGCGGGCCCGGTTGCACAGCAAGGAAACACCAGGCGCCATCTCGAAGCACCACCAGTAGGGGTCCCTCCAGAAGGCCCCAACAAGCAGCAGATGATTTCTATGCATGTGTGCGTCCTGTCCTTCAATGGGTGGGGGTTGGCTTGTGTTGGACACAGTCCCAGGGCAGCCCTTCACGTCCCTGATCGGCCACGATCGGCCAGAGACCTCTCTGTGAGCGCCGCAGGCGAGCCTTCTCGGGACCTCAGCAACTGAGGGGCACATTTCCAAATGAGGGAGACATTTCCAGAAAGCGCACCAGGGAACGGCTCAGCCTCTGCTTCGTGGCCTAACCCAGCTTGGTCCTTCTCCAACCATCTGGGAGCTGTCCAAAAGCCGGTGGGCCTGGCGGAATGGGCTCCCAGCAGGCCCTGGCTGACTGGTGATTTGCATACACACAGACACACGCACGCACGCACACTCTCTCTCGTGCTATCTGCTGCCTTTCAGACCCTGCCACCCCTCGCTTGCTTTAAAGGAGCAGTTGGCGAATGACACTGAGCAAAGAATGCACAAGTGGGTAAAGAGATCACACACCTAGAGGCAGCCAGCTCTCATGAAGAGTAGGGCCTAGAAGCAGTGAAGCTTGAGGGGCTGTGCGCTCTTTGCCATGAGCCCCTAGAGGCGGATCATATAGAAAGCGCTATATAGAAATGAGCAGCCAGCAGAGGACAAGGCAGCCGCTCTTGGTGCAGCACAGAGAGGATCAAGAGAAACGGGAAGGGCTTCCGCGGCAGCGAGCAAGCACAAGACCAGCACGGGAGCGGGGCCCCTTTTATTCTGTCAATAAAAGGTATTTCTCTCCTGGCACGCACGTGTCTAAAAATATGGAACGCTTCACGAATTTGCGTGTCATCCTTGCGCAGGGGCCATGCTAATCTTCTCTGTATCGTTCCAATTTTAGTATATGTGCTGCCGAAGCGAGCACACACTTGGGGCTGAACTGGCCAGTGTATAAAAGCCAGCGCATCGGCTGCCTATTGACCTAGGTTGACTTGTTATGCTCTAACTTTGGCAAGAAACTGTTTGGTTCTGGGGCCGGTATGGAACCAAGAGGCAAAGACCAACGACCCAAGCTTCCTCGCTGCTGGTTTGGCCCAAAAGGAAAGGTTCCGTGTGCTTGGCTATTGCAATGCAGGAAGAAAGGATCATGGTCCAGGCTGCATGCAAAGTGGCACCTCCCGTCATAATGCCTGGGTGATGGGTGCTGTGTGCCTGGACGCATCACAATAGTCCCACAAGCCAGAGAAAAGCCAGAGGGCCTGTGAGGGTTTGCTTGGGGGGGGCCCTGTTGAATTCCAGGATAGGCAAGGTGAGGCAGCGGCCTAGTGCGCGGACCCCCGAGAGCCCCGGATTGCTGCTGCCCCCGCCTTCAAGCAAGAGATGCATTTTCAAACCGATGTAAGTTTACGTTTGGCTGCTGGCTACAGCGACGGTGGCTTCAAAGTCCCGCCGGGTCTGCTTTCCTTTGGTAGGGCCAGGAAGCCTCTTACAACAGGTATTGGCTGCCTGTCGCCTGCTTTTATCAACTGTGCCAGGACGTGAGCCTTGTGTGTTACAAAATCAGGACAGCAGGCATTGCAGTGGCTCCTGCTTCAGAAAGGCACCTTGAAGAACAGCACTAGGAGCTAACGGAGGGCACCAGGGGTATGGGGGCCAGTGGTGCAATGGATAAGGCGCCTGACTAGGAGTCAGAAGGTTGTGTGTTCCACTGCCATCCGGCTGGGCTCCCAACTCTGTGCTTTGTTTCTTTGAATTACATTTAAATTCCCTTGGCCTTCACTGCTCGCAATAGACTTTTGATTTTATGTGGGGCGGGCCGGGTTGCACAGCAAGGAAACACCAGGCGCCATCTCGAAGCACCACCAGTAGGGGTCCCTCCAGAAGGCCCCAACAAGCAGCAGATGATTTCTATGCATGTGTGCGTCCTGTCCTTCAATGGGTGGGGGTTGGCTTGTGTTGGACACAGTCCCAGGGCAGCCCTTCACGTCCCTGATCGGCCACGATCGGCCAGAGACCTCTCTGTGAGCGCCGCAGGCGAGCCTTCTCGGGACCTCAGCAACTGAGGGGCACATTTCCAAATGAGGGAGACATTTCCAGAAAGCGCACCAGGGAACGGCTCAGCCTCTGCTTCGTGGCCTAACCCAGCCTGGTCCTTCTCCAACCATCTGGGAGCTGTCCAAAAGCCGGTGGGCCTGGCGGAATGGGCTCCCAGCAGGCCCTGGCTGACTGGTGATTTGCATACACACAGACACACGCACGCACGCACACTCTCTCTCGTGCTATCTGCTGCCTTTCAGACCCTGCCACCCCTCGCTTGCTTTAAAGGAGCAGTTGGCGAATGACACTGAGCAAAGAATGCACAAGTGGGTAAAGAGATCACACACCTAGAGGCAGCCAGCTCTCATGAAGAGTAGGGCCTAGAAGCAGTGAAGCTTGAGGGGCTGTGCGCTCTTTGCCATGAGCCCCTAGAGGCGGATCATATAGAAAGCGCTATATAGAAATGAGCAGCCAGCAGAGGACAAGGCAGCCGCTCTTGGTGCAGCACAGAGAGGATCAAGAGAAACGGGAAGGGCTTCCGCGGCAGCGAGCAAGCACAAGACCAGCACGGGAGCGGGGCCCCTTTTATTCTGTCAATAAAAGGTATTTCTCTCCTGGCACGCACGTGTCTAAAAATATGGAACGCTTCACGAATTTGCGTGTCATCCTTGCGCAGGGGCCATGCTAATCTTCTCTGTATCGTTCCAATTTTAGTATATGTGCTGCCGAAGCGAGCACACACTTGGGGCTGAACTGGCCAGTGTATAAAAGCCAGCGCATCGGCTGCCTATTGACCTAGGTTGACTTGTTATGCTCTAACTTTGGCAAGAAACTGTTTGGTTCTGGGGCCGGTATGGAACCAAGAGGCAAAGACCAACGACCCAAGCTTCCTCGCTGCTGGTTTGGCCCAAAAGGAAAGGTTCCGTGTGCTTGGCTATTGCAATGCAGGAAGAAAGGATCATGGTCCAGGCTGCATGCAAAGTGGCACCTCCCGTCATAATGCCTGGGTGATGGGTGCTGTGTGCCTGGACGCATCACAATAGTCCCACAAGCCAGAGAAAAGCCAGAGGGCCTGTGAGGGTTTGCTTGGGGGGGGCCCTGTTGAATTCCAGGATAGGCAAGGTGAGGCAGCGGCCTAGTGCGCGGACCCCCGAGAGCCCCGGATTGCTGCTGCCCCCGCCTTCAAGCCAGAGATGCATTTTCAAACCGATGTAAGTTTACGTTTGGCTGCTTGCTTCAGCGACGGTGGCTTCAAAGTCCCGCCGGGTCTGCTTTCCTTTGGTAGGGCCAGGAAGCCTCTTACAACAGGTATTGGCTGCCTGTCGCCTGCTTTTATCAACTGTGCCAGGACGTGAGCCTTGTGTGTTACAAAATCAGGACAGCAGGCATTGCAGTGGCTCCTGCTTCAGAAAGGCACCTTGAAGAACAGCACTAGGAGCTAACGGAGGGCACCAGGGGTATGGGGGCCAGTGGTGCAATGGATAAGGCGCCTGACTAGGAGTCAGAAGGTTGTGGGTTCCACTGCCATCCGGCTGGGCTCCCAACTCTGTGCTTTGTTTCTTTGAATTACATTTAAATTCCCTTGGCCTTCACTGCTCGCAATAGACTTTTGATTTTATGTGGGGCGGGCCCGGTTGCACAGCAAGGAAACACCAGGCGCCATCTCGAAGCACCACCAGTAGGGGTCCCTCCAGAAGGCCCCAACAAGCAGCAGATGATTTCTATGCATGTGTGCGTCCTGTCCTTCAATGGGTGGGGGTTGGCTTGTGTTGGACACAGTCCCAGGGCAGCCCTTCACGTCCCTGATCGGCCACGATCGGCCAGAGACCTCTCTGTGAGCGCCGCAGGCGAGCCTTCTCGGGACCTCAGCAACTGAGGGGCACATTTCCAAATGAGGGAGACATTTCCAGAAAGCGCACCAGGGAACGGCTCGGCCTCTGCTTCGTGGCCTAACCCAGCCTGGTCCTTCTCCAACCATCTGGGAGCTGTCCAAAAGCCGGTGGGCCTGGCGGAATGGGCTCCCAGCAGGCCCTGGCTGACTGGTGATTTGCATACACACAGACACACGCACGCACGCACACTCTCTCTCGTGCTATCTGCTGCCTTTCAGACCCTGCCACCCCTCGCTTGCTTTAAAGGAGCAGTTGGCGAATGACACTGAGCAAAGAATGCACAAGTGGGTAAAGAGATCACACACCTAGAGGCAGCCAGCTCTCATGAAGAGTAGGGCCTAGAAGCAGTGAAGCTTGAGGGGCTGTGCGCTCTTTGCCATGAGCCCCTAGAGGCGGATCATATAGAAAGCGCTATATAGAAATGAGCAGCCAGCAGAGGACAAGGCAGCCGCTCTTGGTGCAGCACAGAGAGGATCAAGAGAAACGGGAAGGGCTTCCGCGGCAGCGAGCAAGCACAAGACCAGCACGGGAGCGGGGCCCCTTTTATTCTGTCAATAAAAGGTATTTCTCTCCTGGCACGCACGTGTCTAAAAATATGGAACGCTTCACGAATTTGCGTGTCATCCTTGCGCAGGGGCCATGCTAATCTTCTCTGTATCGTTCCAATTTTAGTATATGTGCTGCCGAAGCGAGCACACACTTGGGGCTGAACTGGCCAGTGTATAAAAGCCAGCGCATCGGCTGCCTATTGACCTAGGTTGACTTGTTATGCTCTAACTTTGGCAAGAAACTGTTTGGTTCTGGGGCCGGTATGGAACCAAGAGGCAAAGACCAACGACCCAAGCTTCCTCGCTGCTGGTTTGGCCCAAAAGGAAAGGTTCCGTGTGCTTGGCTATTGCAATGCAGGAAGAAAGGATCATGGTCCAGGCTGCATGCAAAGTGGCACCTCCCGTCATAATGCCTGGGTGATGGGTGCTGTGTGCCTGGACGCATCACAATAGTCCCACAAGCCAGAGAAAAGCCAGAGGGCCTGTGAGGGTTTGCTTGGGGGGGGCCCTGTTGAATTCCAGGATAGGCAAGGTGAGGCAGCGGCCTAGTGCGCGGACCCCCGAGAGCCCCGGATTGCTGCTGCCCCCGCCTTCAAGCAAGAGATGCATTTTCAAACCGATGTAAGTTTACGTTTGGCTGCTGGCTTCAGCGACGGTGGCTTCAAAGTCCCGCCGGGTCTGCTTTCCTTTGGTAGGGCCAGGAAGCCTCTTACAACAGGTATTGGCTGCCTGTCGCCTGCTTTTATCAACTGTGCCAGGACGTGAGCCTTGTGTGTTACAAAATCAGGACAGCAGGCATTGCAGTGGCTCCTGCTTCAGAAAGGCACCTTGAAGAACAGCACTAGGAGCTAACGGAGGGCACCAGGGGTATGGGGGCCAGTGGTGCAATGGATAAGGCGCCTGACTAGGAGTCAGAAGGTTGTGGGTTCCACTGCCATCCGGCTGGGCTCCCAACTCTGTGCTTTGTTTCTTTGAATTACATTTAAATTCCCTTGGCCTTCACTGCTCGCAATAGACTTTTGATTTTATGTGGGGCGGGCCCGGTTGCACAGCAAGGAAACACCAGGCGCCATCTCGAAGCACCACCAGTAGGGGTCCCTCCAGAAGGCCCCAACAAGCAGCAGATGATTTCTATGCATGTGTGCGTCCTGTCCTTCAATGGGTGGGGGTTGGCTTGTGTTGGACACAGTCCCAGGGCAGCCCTTCACGTCCCTGATCGGCCAGAGACCTCTCTGGTGAGCGCCGCAGGCGAGCCTTCTCGGGACCTCAGCAACTGAGGGGCACATTTCCAAATGAGGGAGACATTTCCAGAAAGCGCACCAGGGAACGGCTCGGCCTCTGCTCCGTGGCCTAACCCAGCCTGGTCCTTCTCCAACCATCTGGGAGCTGTCCAAAAGCCGGTGGGCCTGGCGGAATGGGCTCCCAGCAGGCCCTGGCTGACTGGTGATTTGCATACACACAGACACACGCACGCACGCACACTCTCTCTCGTGCTATCTGCTGCCTTTCAGACCCTGCCACCCCTCGCTTGCTTTAAAGGAGCAGTTGGCGAATGACACTGAGCAAAGAATGCACAAGTGGGTAAAGAGATCACACACCTAGAGGCAGCCAGCTCTCATGAAGAGTAGGGCCTAGAAGCAGTGAAGCTTGAGGGGCTGTGCGCTCTTTGCCATGAGCCCCTAGAGGCGGGTCATATAGAAAGCGCTATATAGAAATGAGCAGCCAGCAGAGGACAAGGCAGCCGCTCTCGGTGCAGCACAGCACAGAGAGGATCAAGAGAAACGGGAAGGGCTTCCGCGGCAGCGAGCAAGCACAAGACCAGCACGGGAGCGGGGCCCCTTTTATTCTGTCAATAAAAGGTATTTCTCTCCTGGCACGCACGTGTCTAAAAATATGGAACGCTTCACGAATTTGCGTGTCATCCTTGCGCAGGGGCCATGCTAATCTTCTCTGTATCGTTCCAATTTTAGTATATGTGCTGCCGAAGCGAGCACACACTTGGGGCTGAACTGGCCAGTGTATAAAAGCCAGCGCATCGGCTGCCTATTGACCTAGGTTGACTTGTTATGCTCTAACTTTGGCAAGAAACTGTTTGGTTCTGGGGCCGGTATGGAACCAAGAGGCAAAGACCAACGACCCAAGCTTCCTCGCTGCTGGTTTGGCCCAAAAGGAAAGGTTCCGTGTGCTTGGCTATTGCAATGCAGGAAGAAAGGATCATGGTCCAGGCTGCATGCAAAGTGGCACCTCCCGTCATAATGCCTGGGTGATGGGTGCTGTGTGCCTGGACGCATCACAATAGTCCCACAAGCCAGAGAAAAGCCAGAGGGCCTGTGAGGGTTTGCTTGGGGGGGGCCCTGTTGAATTCCAGGATAGGCAAGGTGAGGCAGCGGCCTAGTGCGCGGACCCCCGAGAGCCCCGGATTGCTGCTGCCCCCGCCTTCAAGCAAGAGATGCATTTTCAAACCGATGTAAGTTTACGTTTGGCTGCTGGCTTCAGCGACGGTGGCTTCAAAGTCCCGCCGGGTCTGCTTTCCTTTGGTAGGGCCAGGAAGCCTCTTACAACAGGTATTGGCTGCCTGTCGCCTGCTTTTATCAACTGTGCCAGGACGTGAGCCTTGTGTGTTACAAAATCAGGACAGCAGGCATTGCAGTGGCTCCTGCTTCAGAAAGGCACCTTGAAGAACAGCACTAGGAGCTAACGGAGGGCACCAGGGGTATGGGGGCCAGTGGTGCAATGGATAAGGCGCCTGACTAGGAGTCAGAAGGTTGTGGGTTCCACTGCCATCCGGCTGGGCTCCCAACTCTGTGCTTTGTTTCTTTGAATTACATTTAAATTCCCTTGGCCTTCACTGCTCGCAATAGACTTTTGATTTTATGTGGGGCGGGCCGGGTTGCACAGCAAGGAAACACCAGGCGCCATCTCGAAGCACCACCAGTAGGGGTCCCTCCAGAAGGCCCCAACAAGCAGCAGATGATTTCTATGCATGTGTGCGTCCTGTCCTTCAATGGGTGGGGGTTGGCTTGTGTTGGACACAGTCCCAGGGCAGCCCTTCACGTCCCTGATCGGCCACGATCGGCCAGAGACCTCTCTGTGAGCGCCGCAGGCGAGCCTTCTCGGGACCTCAGCAACTGAGGGGCACATTTCCAAATGAGGGAGACATTTCCAGAAAGCGCACCAGGGAACGGCTCAGCCTCTGCTTCGTGGCCTAACCCAGCCTGGTCCTTCTCCAACCATCTGGGAGCTGTCCAAAAGCCGGTGGGCCTGGCGGAATGGGCTCCCAGCAGGCCCTGGCTGACTGGTGATTTGCATACACACAGACACACGCACGCACGCACACTCTCTCTCGTGCTATCTGCTGCCTTTCAGACCCTGCCACCCCTCGCTTGCTTTAAAGGAGCAGTTGGCGAATGACACTGAGCAAAGAATGCACAAGTGGGTAAAGAGATCACACACCTAGAGGCAGCCAGCTCTCATGAAGAGTAGGGCCTAGAAGCAGTGAAGCTTGAGGGGCTGTGCGCTCTTTGCCATGAGCCCCTAGAGGCGGATCATATAGAAAGCGCTATATAGAAATGAGCAGCCAGCAGAGGACAAGGCAGCCGCTCTCGGTGCAGCACAGCACAGAGAGGATCAAGAGAAACGGGAAGGGCTTCCGCGGCAGCGAGCAAGCACAAGACCAGCACGGGAGCGGGGCCCCTTTTATTCTGTCAATAAAAGGTATTTCTCTCCTGGCACGCACGTGTCTAAAAATATGGAACGCTTCACGAATTTGCGTGTCATCCTTGCGCAGGGGCCATGCTAATCTTCTCTGTATCGTTCCAATTTTAGTATATGTGCTGCCGAAGCGAGCACACACTTGGGGCTGAACTGGCCAGTGTATAAAAGCCAGCGCATCGGCTGCCTATTGACCTAGGTTGACTTGTTATGCTCTAACTTTGGCAAGAAACTGTTTGGTTCTGGGGCCGGTATGGAACCAAGAGGCAAAGACCAACGACCCAAGCTTCCTCGCTGCTGGTTTGGCCCAAAAGGAAAGGTTCCGTGTGCTTGGCTATTGCAATGCAGGAAGAAAGGATCATGGTCCAGGCTGCATGCAAAGTGGCACCTCCCGTCATAATGCCTGGGTGATGGGTGCTGTGTGCCTGGACGCATCACAATAGTCCCACAAGCCAGAGAAAAGCCAGAGGGCCTGTGAGGGTTTGCTTGGGGGGGGCCCTGTTGAATTCCAGGATAGGCAAGGTGAGGCAGCGGCCTAGTGCGCGGACCCCCGAGAGCCCCGGATTGCTGCTGCCCCTGCCTTCAAGCAAGAGATGCATTTTCAAACCGATGTAAGTTTACGTTTGGCTGCTGGCTTCAGCGACGGTGGCTTCAAAGTCCCGCCGGGTCTGCTTTCCTTTGGTAGGGCCAGGAAGCCTCTTACAACAGGTATTGGCTGCCTGTCGCCTGCTTTTATCAACTGTGCCAGGACGTGAGCCTTGTGTGTTACAAAATCAGGACAGCAGGCATTGCAGTGGCTCCTGCTTCAGAAAGGCACCTTGAAGAACAGCACTAGGAGCTAACGGAGGGCACCAGGGGTATGGGGGCCAGTGGTGCAATGGATAAGGCGCCTGACTAGGAGTCAGAAGGTTGTGGGTTCCACTGCCATCCGGCTGGGCTCCCAATTCTGTGCTTTGTTTCTTTGAATTACATTTAAATTCCCTTGGCCTTCACTGCTCGCAATAGACTTTTGATTTTATGTGGGGCGGGCCGGGTTGCACAGCAAGGAAACACCAGGCGCCATCTCGAAGCACCACCAGTAGGGGTCCCTCCAGAAGGCCCCAACAAGCAGCAGATGATTTCTATGCATGTGTGCGTCCTGTCCTTCAATGGGTGGGGGTTGGCTTGTGTTGGACACAGTCCCAGGGCAGCCCTTCACGTCCCTGATCGGCCACGATCGGCCAGAGACCTCTCTGTGAGCGCCGCAGGCGAGCCTTCTCGGGACCTCAGCAACTGAGGGGCACATTTCCAAATGAGGGAGACATTTCCAGAAAGCGCACCAGGGAACGGCTCAGCCTCTGCTTCGTGGCCTAACCCAGCCTGGTCCTTCTCCAACCATCTGGGAGCTGTCCAAAAGCCGGTGGGCCTGGCGGAATGGGCTCCCAGCAGGCCCTGGCTGACTGGTGATTTGCATACACACAGACACACGCACGCACGCACACTCTCTCTCGTGCTATCTGCTGCCTTTCAGACCCTGCCACCCCTCGCTTGCTTTAAAGGAGCAGTTGGCGAATGACACTGAGCAAAGAATGCACAAGTGGGTAAAGAGATCACACACCTAGAGGCAGCCAGCTCTCATGAAGAGTAGGGCCTAGAAGCAGTGAAGCTTGAGGGGCTGTGCGCTCTTTGCCATGAGCCCCTAGAGGCGGATCATATAGAAAGCGCTATATAGAAATGAGCAGCCAGCAGAGGACAAGGCAGCCGCTCTTGGTGCAGCACAGAGAGGATCAAGAGAAACGGGAAGGGCTTCCGCGGCAGCGAGCAAGCACAAGACCAGCACGGGAGCGGGGCCCCTTTTATTCTGTCAATAAAAGGTATTTCTCTCCTGGCACGCACGTGTCTAAAAATATGGAACGCTTCACGAATTTGCGTGTCATCCTTGCGCAGAGGCCATGCTAATCTTCTCTGTATCGTTCCAATTTTAGTATATGTGCTGCCGAAGCGAGCACACACTTGGGGCTGAACTGGCCAGTGTATAAAAGCCAGCGCATCGGCTGCCTATTGACCTAGGTTGACTTGTTATGCTCTAACTTTGGCAAGAAACTGTTTGGTTCTGGGGCCGGTATGGAACCAAGAGGCAAAGACCAACGACCCAAGCTTCCTCGCTGCTGGTTTGGCCCAAAAGGAAAGGTTCCGTGTGCTTGGCTATTGCAATGCAGGAAGAAAGGATCATGGTCCAGGCTGCATGCAAAGTGGCACCTCCCGTCATAATGCCTGGGTGATGGGTGCTGTGTGCCTGGACGCATCACAATAGTCCCACAAGCCAGAGAAAAGCCAGAGGGCCTGTGAGGGTTTGCTTGGGGGGGGCCCTGTTGAATTCCAGGATAGGCAAGGTGAGGCAGCGGCCTAGTGCGCGGACCCCCGAGAGCCCCGGATTGCTGCTGCCCCCGCCTTCAAGCAAGAGATGCATTTTCAAACCGATGTAAGTTTACGTTTGGCTGCTGGCTTCAGCGACGGTGGCTTCAAAGTCCCGCCGGGTCTGCTTTCCTTTGGTAGGGCCAGGAAGCCTCTTACAACAGGTATTGGCTGCCTGTCGCCTGCTTTTATCAACTGTGCCAGGACGTGAGCCTTGTGTGTTACAAAATCAGGACAGCAGGCATTGCAGTGGCTCCTGCTTCAGAAAGGCACCTTGAAGAACAGCACTAGGAGCTAACGGAGGGCACCAGGGGTATGGGGGCCAGTGGTGCAATGGATAAGGCGCCTGACTAGGAGTCAGAAGGTTGTGGGTTCCTCTGCCATCCGGCTGGGCTCCCAACTCTGTGCTTTGTTTCTTTGAATTACATTTAAATTCCCTTGGCCTTCACTGCTCGCAATAGACTTTTGATTTTATGTGGGGCGGGCCCGTTTGCACAGCAAGGAAACACCAGGCGCCATCTCGAAGCACCACCAGTAGGGGTCCCTCCAGAAGGCCCCAACAAGCAGCAGATGATTTCTATGCATGTGTGCGTCCTGTCCTTCAATGGGTGGGGGTTGGCTTGTGTTGGACACAGTCCCAGGGCAGCCCTTCACGTCCCTGATCGGCCACGATCGGCCAGAGACCTCTCTGTGAGCGCCGCAGGCGAGCCTTCTCGGGACCTCAGCAACTGAGGGGCACATTTCCAAATGAGGGAGACATTTCCAGAAAGCGCACCAGGGAACGGCTCGGCCTCTGCTTCGTGGCCTAACCCAGCCTGGTCCTTCTCCAACCATCTGGGAGCTGTCCAAAAGCCGGTGGGCCTGGCGGAATGGGCTCCCAGCAGGCCCTGGCTGACTGGTGATTTGCATACACACAGACACACGCACGCACGCACACTCTCTCTCGTGCTATCTGCTGCCTTTCAGACCCTGCCACCCCTCGCTTGCTTTAAAGGAGCAGTTGGCGAATGACACTGAGCAAAGAATGCACAAGTGGGTAAAGAGATCACACACCTAGAGGCAGCCAGCTCTCATGAAGAGTAGGGCCTAGAAGCAGTGAAGCTTGAGGGGCTGTGCGCTCTTTGCCATGAGCCCCTAGAGGCGGATCATATAGAAAGCGCTATATAGAAATGAGCAGCCAGCAGAGGACAAGGCAGCCGCTCTTGGTGCAGCACAGAGAGGATCAAGAGAAACGGGAAGGGCTTCCGCGGCAGCGAGCAAGCACAAGACCAGCACGGGAGCGGGGCCCCTTTTATTCTGTCAATAAAAGGTATTTCTCTCCTGGCACGCACGTGTCTAAAAATATGGAACGCTTCACGAATTTGCGTGTCATCCTTGCGCAGAGGCCATGCTAATCTTCTCTGTATCGTTCCAATTTTAGTATATGTGCTGCCGAAGCGAGCACACACTTGGGGCTGAACTGGCCAGTGTATAAAAGCCAGCGCATCGGCTGCCTATTGACCTAGGTTGACTTGTTATGCTCTAACTTTGGCAAGAAACTGTTTGGTTCTGGGGCCGGTATGGAACCAAGAGGCAAAGACCAACGACCCAAGCTTCCTCGCTGCTGGTTTGGCCCAAAAGGAAAGGTTCCGTGTGCTTGGCTATTGCAATGCAGGAAGAAAGGATCATGGTCCAGGCTGCATGCAAAGTGGCACCTCCCGTCATAATGCCTGGGTGATGGGTGCTGTGTGCCTGGACGCATCACAATAGTCCCACAAGCCAGAGAAAAGCCAGAGGGCCTGTGAGGGTTTGCTTGGGGGGGGCCCTGTTGAATTCCAGGATAGGCAAGGTGAGGCAGCGGCCTAGTGCGCGGACCCCCGAGAGCCCCGGATTGCTGCTGCCCCCGCCTTCAAGCAAGAGATGCATTTTCAAACCGATGTAAGTTTACGTTTGGCTGCTGGCTTCAGCGACGGTGGCTTCAAAGTCCCGCCGGGTCTGCTTTCCTTTGGTAGGGCCAGGAAGCCTCTTACAACAGGTATTGGCTGCCTGTCGCCTGCTTTTATCAACTGTGCCAGGACGTGAGCCTTGTGTGTTACAAAATCAGGACAGCAGGCATTGCAGTGGCTCCTGCTTCAGAAAGGCACCTTGAAGAACAGCACTAGGAGCTAACGGAGGGCACCAGGGGTATGGGGGCCAGTGGTGCAATGGATAAGGCGCCTGACTAGGAGTCAGAAGGTTGTGGGTTCCTCTGCCATCCGGCTGGGCTCCCAACTCTGTGCTTTGTTTCTTTGAATTACATTTAAATTCCCTTGGCCTTCACTGCTCGCAATAGACTTTTGATTTTATGTGGGGCGGGCCCGTTTGCACAGCAAGGAAACACCAGGCGCCATCTCGAAGCACCACCAGTAGGGGTCCCTCCAGAAGGCCCCAACAAGCAGCAGATGATTTCTATGCATGTGTGCGTCCTGTCCTTCAATGGGTGGGGGTTGGCTTGTGTTGGACACAGTCCCAGGGCAGCCCTTCACGTCCCTGATCGGCCACGATCGGCCAGAGACCTCTCTGGTGAGCGCCGCAGGCGAGCCTTCTCGGGACCTCAGCAACTGAGGGGCACATTTCCAAATGAGGGAGACATTTCCAGAAAGCGCACCAGGGAACGGCTCAGCCTCTGCTTCGTGGCCTAACCCAGCCTGGTCCTTCTCCAACCATCTGGGAGCTGTCCAAAAGCCGGTGGGCCTGGCGGAATGGGCTCCCAGCAGGCCCTGGCTGACTGGTGATTTGCATACACACAGACACACGCACGCACGCACACTCTCTCTCGTGCTATCTGCTGCCTTCCAGACCCTGCCACCCCTCGCTTGCTTTAAAGGAGCAGTTGGCGAATGACACTGAGCAAAGAATGCACAAGTGGGTAAAGAGATCACACACCTAGAGGCAGCCAGCTCTCATGAAGAGTAGGGCCTAGAAGCAGTGAAGCTTGAGGGGCTGTGCGCTCTTTGCCATGAGCCCCTAGAGGCGGATCATATAGAAAGCGCTATATAGAAATGAGCAGCCAGCAGAGGACAAGGCAGCCGCTCTTGGTGCAGCACAGAGAGGATCAAGAGAAACGGGAAGGGCTTCCGCGGCAGCGAGCAAGCACAAGACCAGCACGGGAGCGGGGCCCCTTTTATTCTGTCAATAAAAGGTATTTCTCTCCTGGCACGCACGTGTCTAAAAATATGGAACGCTTCACGAATTTGCGTGTCATCCTTGCGCAGGGGCCATGCTAATCTTCTCTGTATCGTTCCAATTTTAGTATATGTGCTGCCGAAGCGAGCACACACTTGGGGCTGAACTGGCCAGTGTATAAAAGCCAGCGCATCGGCTGCCTATTGACCTAGGTTGACTTGTTATGCTCTAACTTTGGCAAGAAACTGTTTGGTTCTGGGGCCGGTATGGAACCAAGAGGCAAAGACCAACGACCCAAGCTTCCTCGCTGCTGGTTTGGCCCAAAAGGAAAGGTTCCGTGTGCTTGGCTATTGCAATGCAGGAAGAAAGGATCATGGTCCAGGCTGCATGCAAAGTGGCACCTCCCGTCATAATGCCTGGGTGATGGGTGCTGTGTGCCTGGACGCATCACAATAGTCCCACAAGCCAGAGAAAAGCCAGAGGGCCTGTGAGGGTTTGCTTGGGGGGGGCCCTGTTGAATTCCAGGATAGGCAAGGTGAGGCAGCGGCCTAGTGCGCGGACCCCCGAGAGCCCCGGATTGCTGCTGCCCCCGCCTTCAAGCAAGAGATGCATTTTCAAACCGATGTAAGTTTACGTTTGGCTGCTGGCTTCAGCGACGGTGGCTTCAAAGTCCCGCCGGGTCTGCTTTCCTTTGGTAGGGCCAGGAAGCCTCTTACAACAGGTATTGGCTGCCTGTCGCCTGCTTTTATCAACTGTGCCAGGACGTGAGCCTTGTGTGTTACAAAATCAGGACAGCAGGCATTGCAGTGGCTCCTGCTTCAGAAAGGCACCTTGAAGAACAGCACTAGGAGCTAACGGAGGGCACCAGGGGTATGGGGGCCAGTGGTGCAATGGATAAGGCGCCTGACTAGGAGTCAGAAGGTTGTGGGTTCCTCTGCCATCCGGCTGGGCTCCCAACTCTGTGCTTTGTTTCTTTGAATTACATTTAAATTCCCTTGGCCTTCACTGCTCGCAATAGACTTTTGATTTTATGTGGGGCGGGCCCGGTTGCACAGCAAGGAAACACCAGGCGCCATCTCGAAGCACCACCAGTAGGGGTCCCTCCAGACCGCCCCAACAAGCAGCAGATGATTTCTATGCATGTGTGCGTCCTGTCCTTCAATGGGTGGGGGTTGGCTTGTGTTGGACACAGTCCCAGGGCAGCCCTTCACGTCCCTGATCGGCCACGATCGGACAGAGACCTCTCTGTGAGCGCCGCAGGCGAGCCTTCTCGGGACCTCAGCAACTGAGGGGCACATTTCCAAATGAGGGAGACATTTCCAGAAAGCGCACCAGGGAACGGCTCAGCCTCTGCTTCGTGGCCTAACCCAGCCTGGTCCTTCTCCAACCATCTGGGAGCTGTCCAAAAGCCGGTGGGCCTGGCGGAATGGGCTCCCAGCAGGCCCTGGCTGACTGGTGATTTGCATACACACAGACACACGCACGCACGCACACTCTCTCTCGTGCTATCTGCTGCCTTTCAGACCCTGCCACCCCTCGCTTGCTTTAAAGGAGCAGTTGGCGAATGACACTGAGCAAAGAATGCACAAGTGGGTAAAGAGATCACACACCTAGAGGCAGCCAGCTCTCATGAAGAGTAGGGCCTAGAAGCAGTGAAGCTTGAGGGGCTGTGCGCTCTTTGCCATGAGCCCCTAGAGGCGGATCATATAGAAAGCGCTATATAGAAATGAGCAGCCAGCAGAGGACAAGGCAGCCGCTCTCGGTGCAGCACAGCACAGAGAGGATCAAGAGAAACGGGAAGGGCTTCCGCGGCAGCGAGCAAGCACAAGACCAGCACGGGAGCGGGGCCCCTTTTATTCTGTCAATAAAAGGTATTTCTCTCCTGGCACGCACGTGTCTAAAAATATGGAACGCTTCACGAATTTGCGTGTCATCCTTGCGCAGGGGCCATGCTAATCTTCTCTGTATCGTTCCAATTTTAGTATATGTGCTGCCGAAGCGAGCACACACTTGGGGCTGAACTGGCCAGTGTATAAAAGCCAGCGCATCGGCTGCCTATTGACCTAGGTTGACTTGTTATGCTCTAACTTTGGCAAGAAACTGTTTGGTTCTGGGGCCGGTATGGAACCTAGAGGCAAAGACCAACGACCCAAGCTTCCTCGCTGCTGGTTTGGCCCAAAAGGAAAGGTTCCGTGTGCTTGGCTATTGCAATGCAGGAAGAAAGGATCATGGTCCAGGCTGCATGCAAAGTGGCACCTCCCGTCATAATGCCTGGGTGATGGGTGCTGTGTGCCTGGACCCATCACAATAGTCCCACAAGCCAGAGAAAAGCCAGAGGGCCTGTGAGGGTTTGCTTGGGGGGGGCCCTGTTGAATTCCAGGATAGGCAAGGTGAGGCAGCGGCCTAGTGCGCGGACCCCCGAGAGCCCCGGATTGCTGCTGCCCCCGCCTTCAAGCCAGAGATGCATTTTCAAACCGATGTAAGTTTACGTTTGGCTGCTGGCTTCAGCGACGGTGGCTTCAAAGTCCCGCCGGGTCTGCTTTCCTTTGGTAGGGCCAGGAAGCCTCTTACAACAGGTATTGGCTGCCTGTCGCCTGCTTTTATCAACTGTGCCAGGACGTGAGCCTTGTGTGTTACAAAATCAGGACAGCAGGCATTGCAGTGGCTCCTGCTTCAGAAAGGCACCTTGAAGAACAGCACTAGGAGCTAACGGAGGGCACCAGGGGTATGGGGGCCAGTGGTGCAATGGATAAGGCGCCTGACTAGGAGTCAGAAGGTTGTGGGTTCCACTGCCATCCGGCTGGGCTCCCAACTCTGTGCTTTGTTTCTTTGAATTACATTTAAATTCCCTTGGCCTTCACTGCTCGCAATAGACTTTTGATTTTATGTGGGGCGGGCCCGGTTGCACAGCAAGGAAACACCAGGCGCCATCTCGAAGCACCACCAGTAGGGGTCCCTCCAGAAGGCCCCAACAAGCAGCAGATGATTTCTATGCATGTGTGCGTCCTGTCCTTCAATGGGTGGGGGTTGGCTTGTGTTGGACACAGTCCCAGGGCAGCCCTTCACGTCCCTGATCGGCCAGAGACCTCTCTGGTGAGCGCCGCAGGCGAGCCTTCTCGGGACCTCAGCAACTGAGGGGCACATTTCCAAATGAGGGAGACATTTCCAGAAAGCGCACCAGGGAACGGCTCAGCCTCTGCTTCGTGGCCTAACCCAGCCTGGTCCTTCTCCAACCATCTGGGAGCTGTCCAAAAGCCGGTGGGCCTGGCGGAATGGGCTCCCAGCAGGCCCTGGCTGACTGGTGATTTGCATACACACAGACACACGCACGCACGCACACTCTCTCTCGTGCTATCTGCTGCCTTTCAGACCCTGCCACCCCTCGCTTGCTTTAAAGGAGCAGTTGGGGAATGACACTGAGCAAAGAATGCACAAGTGGGTAAAGAGATCACACACCTAGAGGCAGCCAGCTCTCATGAAGAGTAGGGCCTAGAAGCAGTGAAGCTTGAGGGGCTGTGCGCTCTTTGCCATGAGCCCCTAGAGGCGGATCATATAGAAAGCGCTATATAGAAATGAGCAGCCAGCAGAGGACAAGGCAGCCGCTCTCGGTGCAGCACAGCACAGAGAGGATCAAGAGAAACGGGAAGGGCTTCCGCGGCAGCGAGCAAGCACAAGACCAGCACGGGAGCGGGGCCCCTTTTATTCTGTCAATAAAAGGTATTTCTCTCCTGGCACGCACGTGTCTAAAAATATGGAACGCTTCACGAATTTGCGTGTCATCCTTGCGCAGGGGCCATGCTAATCTTCTCTGTATCGTTCCAATTTTAGTATATGTGCTGCCGAAGCGAGCACACACTTGGGGCTGAACTGGCCAGTGTATAAAAGCCAGCGCATCGGCTGCCTATTGACCTAGGTTGACTTGTTATGCTCTAACTTTGGCAAGAAACTGTTTGGTTCTGGGGCCGGTATGGAACCAAGAGGCAAAGACCAACGACCCAAGCTTCCTCGCTGCTGGTTTGGCCCAAAAGGAAAGGTTCCGTGTGCTTGGCTATTGCAATGCAGGAAGAAAGGATCATGGTCCAGGCTGCATGCAAAGTGGCACCTCCCGTCATAATGCCTGGGTGATGGGTGCTGTGTGCCTGGACGCATCACAATAGTCCCACAAGCCAGAGAAAAGCCAGAGGGCCTGTGAGGGTTTGCTTGGGGGGGGCCCTGTTGAATTCCAGGATAGGCAAGGTGAGGCAGCGGCCTAGTGCGCGGACCCCCGAGAGCCCCGGATTGCTGCTGCCCCCGCCTTCAAGCCAGAGATGCATTTTCAAACCGATGTAAGTTTACGTTTGGCTGCTGGCTTCAGCGACGGTGGCTTCAAAGTCCCGCCGGGTCTGCTTTCCTTTGGTAGGGCCAGGAAGCCTCTTACAACAGGTATTGGCTGCCTGTCGCCTGCTTTTATCAACTGTGCCAGGACGTGAGCCTTGTGTGTTACAAAATCAGGACAGCAGGCATTGCAGTGGCTCCTGCTTCAGAAAGGCACCTTGAAGAACAGCACTAGGAGCTAACGGAGGGCACCAGGGGTATGGGGGCCAGTGGTGCAATGGATAAGGCGCCTGACTAGGAGTCAGAAGGTTGTGGGTTCCACTGCCATCCGGCTGGGCTCCCAACTCTGTGCTTTGTTTCTTTGAATTACATTTAAATTCCCTTGGCCTTCACTGCTCGCAATAGACTTTTGATTTCATGTGGGGCGGGCCCGGTTGCACAGCAAGGAAACACCAGGCGCCATCTCGAAGCACCACCAGTAGGGGTCCCTCCAGAAGGCCCCAACAAGCAGCAGATGATTTCTATGCATGTGTGCGTCCTGTCCTTCAATGGGTGGGGGTTGGCTTGTGTTGGACACAGTCCCAGGGCAGCCCTTCACGTCCCTGATCGGCCACGATCGGCCAGAGACCTCTCTGGTGAGCGCCGCAGGCGAGCCTTCTCGGGACCTCAGCAACTGAGGGGCACATTTCCAAATGAGGGAGACATTTCCAGAAAGCGCACCAGGGAACGGCTCGGCCTCTGCTTCGTGGCCTAACCCAGCCTGGTCCTTCTCCAACCATCTGGGAGCTGTCCAAAAGCCGGTGGGCCTGGCGGAATGGGCTCCCAGCAGGCCCTGGCTGACTGGTGATTTGCATACACACAGACACACGCACGCACGCACACTCTCTCTCGTGCTATCTGCTGCCTTTCAGACCCTGCCACCCCTCGCTTGCTTTAAAGGAGCAGTTGGCGAATGACACTGAGCAAAGAATGCACAAGTGGGTAAAGAGATCACACACCTAGAGGCAGCCAGCTCTCATGAAGAGTAGGGCCTAGAAGCAGTGAAGCTTGAGGGGCTGTGCGCTCTTTGCCATGAGCCCCTAGAGGCGGGTCATATAGAAAGCGCTATATAGAAATGAGCAGCCAGCAGAGGACAAGGCAGCCGCTCTTGGTGCAGCACAGAGAGGATCAAGAGAAACGGGAAGGGCTTCCGCGGCAGCGAGCAAGCACAAGACCAGCACGGGAGCGGGGCCCCTTTTATTCTGTCAATAAAAGGTATTTCTCTCCTGGCACGCACGTGTCTAAAAATATGGAACGCTTCACGAATTTGCGTGTCATCCTTGCGCAGGGGCCATGCTAATCTTCTCTGTATCGTTCCAATTTTAGTATATGTGCTGCCGAAGCGAGCACACACTTGGGGCTGAACTGGCCAGTGTATAAAAGCCAGCGCATCGGCTGCCTATTGACCTAGGTTGACTTGTTATGCTCTAACTTTGGCAAGAAACTGTTTGGTTCTGGGGCCGGTATGGAACCAAGAGGCAAAGACCAACGACCCAAGCTTCCTCGCTGCTGGTTTGGCCCAAAAGGAAAGGTTCCGTGTGCTTGGCTATTGCAATGCAGGAAGAAAGGATCATGGTCCAGGCTGCATGCAAAGTGGCACCTCCCGTCATAATGCCTGGGTGATGGGTGCTGTGTGCCTGGACGCATCACAATAGTCCCACAAGCCAGAGAAAAGCCAGAGGGCCTGTGAGGGTTTGCTTGGGGGGGGCCCTGTTGAATTCCAGGATAGGCAAGGTGAGGCAGCGGCCTAGTGCGCGGACCCCCGAGAGCCCCGGATTGCTGCTGCCCCCGCCTTCAAGCAAGAGATGCATTTTCAAACCGATGTAAGTTTACGTTTGGCTGCTGGCTTCAGCGACGGTGGCTTCAAAGTCCCGCCGGGTCTGCTTTCCTTTGGTAGGACCAGGAAGCCTCTTACAACAGGTATTGGCTGCCTGTCGCCTGCTTTTATCAACTGTGCCAGGACGTGAGCCTTGTGTGTTACAAAATCAGGACAGCAGGCATTGCAGTGGCTCCTGCTTCAGAAAGGCACCTTGAAGAACAGCACTAGGAGCTAACGGAGGGCACCAGGGGTATGGGGGCCAGTGGTGCAATGGATAAGGCGCCTGACTAGGAGTCAGAAGGTTGTGGGTTCCACTGCCATCCGGCTGGGCTCCCAACTCTGTGCTTTGTTTCTTTGAATTACATTTAAATTCCCTTGGCCTTCACTGCTCGCAATAGACTTTTGATTTTATGTGGGGCGGGCCCGGTTGCACAGCAAGGAAACACCAGGCGCCATCTCGAAGCACCACCAGTAGGGGTCCCTCCAGAAGGCCCCAACAAGCAGCAGATGATTTCTATGCATGTGTGCGTCCTGTCCTTCAATGGGTGGGGGTTGGCTTGTGTTGGACAAAGTCCCAGGGCAGCCCTTCACGTCCCTGATCGGCCACGATCGGCCAGAGACCTCTCTGGTGAGCGCCGCAGGCGAGCCTTCTCGGGACCTCAGCAACTGAGGGGCACATTTCCAAATGAGGGAGACATTTCCAGAAAGCGCACCAGGGAACGGCTCGGCCTCTGCTCCGTGGCCTAACCCAGCCTGGTCCTTCTCCAACCATCTGGGAGCTGTCCAAAAGCCGGTGGGCCTGGCGGAATGGGCTCCCAGCAGGCCCTGGCTGACTGGTGATTTGCATACACACAGACACACGCACGCACGCACACTCTCTCTCGTGCTATCTGCTGCCTTTCAGACCCTGCCACCCCTCGCTTGCTTTAAAGGAGCAGTTGGCGAATGACACTGAGCAAAGAATGCACAAGTGGGTAAAGAGATCACACACCTAGAGGCAGCCAGCTCTCATGAAGAGTAGGGCCTAGAAGCAGTGAAGCTTGAGGGGCTGTGCGCTCTTTGCCATGAGCCCCTAGAGGCGGATCATATAGAAAGCGCTATATAGAAATGAGCAGCCAGCAGAGGACAAGGCAGCCGCTCTCGGTGCAGCACAGCACAGAGAGGATCAAGAGAAACGGGAAGGGCTTCCGCGGCAGCGAGCAAGCACAAGACCAGCACGGGAGCGGGGCCCCTTTTATTCTGTCAATAAAAGGTATTTCTCTCCTGGCACGCACGTGTCTAAAAATATGGAACGCTTCACGAATTTGCGTGTCATCCTTGCGCAGGGGCCATGCTAATCTTCTCTGTATCGTTCCAATTTTAGTATATGTGCTGCCGAAGCGAGCACACACTTGGGGCTGAACTGGCCAGTGTATAAAAGCCAGCGCATCGGCTGCCTATTGACCTAGGTTGACTTGTTATGCTCTAACTTTGGCAAGAAACTGTTTGGTTCTGGGGCCGGTATGGAACCAAGAGGCAAAGACCAACGACCCAAGCTTCCTCGCTGCTGGTTTGGCCCAAAAGGAAAGGTTCCGTGTGCTTGGCTATTGCAATGCAGGAAGAAAGGATCATGGTCCAGGCTGCATGCAAAGTGGCACCTCCCGTCATAATGCCTGGGTGATGGGTGCTGTGTGCCTGGACGCATCACAATAGTCCCACAAGCCAGAGAAAAGCCAGAGGGCCTGTGAGGGTTTGCTTGGGGGGGGCCCTGTTGAATTCCAGGATAGGCAAGGTGAGGCAGCGGCCTAGTGCGCGGACCCCCGAGAGCCCCGGATTGCTGCTGCCCCCGCCTTCAAGCAAGAGATGCATTTTCAAACCGATGTAAGTTTACGTTTGGCTGCTGGCTTCAGCGACGGTGGCTTCAAAGTCCCGCCGGGTCTGCTTTCCTTTGGTAGGGCCAGGAAGCCTCTTACAACAGGTATTGGCTGCCTGTCGCCTGCTTTTATCAACTGTGCCAGGACGTGAGCCTTGTGTGTTACAAAATCAGGACAGCAGGCATTGCAGTGGCTCCTGCTTCAGAAAGGCACCTTGAAGAACAGCACTAGGAGCTAACGGAGGGCACCAGGGGTATGGGGGCCAGTGGTGCAATGGATAAGGCGCCTGACTAGGAGTCAGAAGGTTGTGGGTTCCACTGCCATCCGGCTGGGCTCCCAACTCTGTGCTTTGTTTCTTTGAATTACATTTAAATTCCCTTGGCCTTCACTGCTCGCAATAGACTTTTGATTTTATGTGGGGCGGGCCGGGTTGCACAGCAAGGAAACACCAGGCGCCATCTCGAAGCACCACCAGTAGGGGTCCCTCCAGAAGGCCCCAACAAGCAGCAGATGATTTCTATGCATGTGTGCGTCCTGTCCTTCAATGGGTGGGGGTTGGCTTGTGTTGGACACAGTCCCAGGGCAGCCCTTCACGTCCCTGATCGGCCACGATCGGCCAGAGACCTCTCTGGTGAGCGCCGCAGGCGAGCCTTCTCGGGACCTCAGCAACTGAGGGGCACATTTCCAAATGAGGGAGACATTTCCAGAAAGCGCACCAGGGAACGGCTCGGCCTCTGCTTCGTGGCCTAACCCAGCCTGGTCCTTCTCCAACCATCTGGGAGCTGTCCAAAAGCCGGTGGGCCTGGCGGAATGGGCTCCCAGCAGGCCCTGGCTGACTGGTGATTTGCATACACACAGACACACGCACGCACGCACACTCTCTCTCGTGCTATCTGCTGCCTTTCAGACCCTGCCACCCCTCGCTTGCTTTAAAGGAGCAGTTGGCGAATGACACTGAGCAAAGAATGCACAAGTGGGTAAAGAGATCACACACCTAGAGGCAGCCAGCTCTCATGAAGAGTAGGGCCTAGAAGCAGTGAAGCTTGAGGGGCTGTGCGCTCTTTGCCATGAGCCCCTAGAGGCGGGTCATATAGAAAGCGCTATATAGAAATGAGCAGCCAGCAGAGGACAAGGCAGCCGCTCTTGGTGCAGCACAGAGAGGATCAAGAGAAACGGGAAGGGCTTCCGCGGCAGCGAGCAAGCACAAGACCAGCACGGGAGCGGGGCCCCTTTTATTCTGTCAATAAAAGGTATTTCTCTCCTGGCACGCACGTGTCTAAAAATATGGAACGCTTCACGAATTTGCGTGTCATCCTTGCGCAGGGGCCATGCTAATCTTCTCTGTATCGTTCCAATTTTAGTATATGTGCTGCCGAAGCGAGCACACACTTGGGGCTGAACTGGCCAGTGTATAAAAGCCAGCGCATCGGCTGCCTATTGACCTAGGTTGACTTGTTATGCTCTAACTTTGGCAAGAAACTGTTTGGTTCTGGGGCCGGTATGGAACCAAGAGGCAAAGACCAACGACCCAAGCTTCCTCGCTGCTGGTTTGGCCCAAAAGGAAAGGTTCCGTGTGCTTGGCTATTGCAATGCAGGAAGAAAGGATCATGGTCCAGGCTGCATGCAAAGTGGCACCTCCCGTCATAATGCCTGGGTGATGGGTGCTGTGTGCCTGGACGCATCACAATAGTCCCACAAGCCAGAGAAAAGCCAGAGGGCCTGTGAGGGTTTGCTTGGGGGGGGCCCTGTTGAATTCCAGGATAGGCAAGGTGAGGCAGCGGCCTAGTGCGCGGACCCCCGAGAGCCCCGGATTGCTGCTGCCCCCGCCTTCAAGCAAGAGATGCATTTTCAAACCGATGTAAGTTTACGTTTGGCTGCTGGCTTCAGCGACGGTGGCTTCAAAGTCCCGCCGGGTCTGCTTTCCTTTGGTAGGACCAGGAAGCCTCTTACAACAGGTATTGGCTGCCTGTCGCCTGCTTTTATCAACTGTGCCAGGACGTGAGCCTTGTGTGTTACAAAATCAGGACAGCAGGCATTGCAGTGGCTCCTGCTTCAGAAAGGCACCTTGAAGAACAGCACTAGGAGCTAACGGAGGGCACCAGGGGTATGGGGGCCAGTGGTGCAATGGATAAGGCGCCTGACTAGGAGTCAGAAGGTTGTGGGTTCCACTGCCATCCGGCTGGGCTCCCAACTCTGTGCTTTGTTTCTTTGAATTACATTTAAATTCCCTTGGCCTTCACTGCTCGCAATAGACTTTTGATTTTATGTGGGGCGGGCCCGGTTGCACAGCAAGGAAACACCAGGCGCCATCTCGAAGCACCACCAGTAGGGGTCCCTCCAGAAGGCCCCAACAAGCAGCAGATGATTTCTATGCATGTGTGCGTCCTGTCCTTCAATGGGTGGGGGTTGGCTTGTGTTGGACAAAGTCCCAGGGCAGCCCTTCACGTCCCTGATCGGCCACGATCGGCCAGAGACCTCTCTGGTGAGCGCCGCAGGCGAGCCTTCTCGGGACCTCAGCAACTGAGGGGCACATTTCCAAATGAGGGAGACATTTCCAGAAAGCGCACCAGGGAACGGCTCGGCCTCTGCTCCGTGGCCTAACCCAGCCTGGTCCTTCTCCAACCATCTGGGAGCTGTCCAAAAGCCGGTGGGCCTGGCGGAATGGGCTCCCAGCAGGCCCTGGCTGACTGGTGATTTGCATACACACAGACACACGCACGCACGCACACTCTCTCTCGTGCTATCTGCTGCCTTTCAGACCCTGCCACCCCTCGCTTGCTTTAAAGGAGCAGTTGGCGAATGACACTGAGCAAAGAATGCACAAGTGGGTAAAGAGATCACACACCTAGAGGCAGCCAGCTCTCATGAAGAGTAGGGCCTAGAAGCAGTGAAGCTTGAGGGGCTGTGCGCTCTTTGCCATGAGCCCCTAGAGGCGGATCATATAGAAAGCGCTATATAGAAATGAGCAGCCAGCAGAGGACAAGGCAGCCGCTCTCGGTGCAGCACAGCACAGAGAGGATCAAGAGAAACGGGAAGGGCTTCCGCGGCAGCGAGCAAGCACAAGACCAGCACGGGAGCGGGGCCCCTTTTATTCTGTCAATAAAAGGTATTTCTCTCCTGGCACGCACGTGTCTAAAAATATGGAACGCTTCACGAATTTGCGTGTCATCCTTGCGCAGGGGCCATGCTAATCTTCTCTGTATCGTTCCAATTTTAGTATATGTGCTGCCGAAGCGAGCACACACTTGGGGCTGAACTGGCCAGTGTATAAAAGCCAGCGCATCGGCTGCCTATTGACCTAGGTTGACTTGTTATGCTCTAACTTTGGCAAGAAACTGTTTGGTTCTGGGGCCGGTATGGAACCAAGAGGCAAAGACCAACGACCCAAGCTTCCTCGCTGCTGGTTTGGCCCAAAAGGAAAGGTTCCGTGTGCTTGGCTATTGCAATGCAGGAAGAAAGGATCATGGTCCAGGCTGCATGCAAAGTGGCACCTCCCGTCATAATGCCTGGGTGATGGGTGCTGTGTGCCTGGACGCATCACAATAGTCCCACAAGCCAGAGAAAAGCCAGAGGGCCTGTGAGGGTTTGCTTGGGGGGGGCCCTGTTGAATTCCAGGATAGGCAAGGTGAGGCAGCGGCCTAGTGCGCGGACCCCCGAGAGCCCCGGATTGCTGCTGCCCCCGCCTTCAAGCAAGAGATGCATTTTCAAACCGATGTAAGTTTACGTTTGGCTGCTGGCTTCAGCGACGGTGGCTTCAAAGTCCCGCCGGGTCTGCTTTCCTTTGGTAGGGCCAGGAAGCCTCTTACAACAGGTATTGGCTGCCTGTCGCCTGCTTTTATCAACTGTGCCAGGACGTGAGCCTTGTGTGTTACAAAATCAGGACAGCAGGCATTGCAGTGGCTCCTGCTTCAGAAAGGCACCTTGAAGAACAGCACTAGGAGCTAACGGAGGGCACCAGGGGTATGGGGGCCAGTGGTGCAATGGATAAGGCGCCTGACTAGGAGTCAGAAGGTTGTGGGTTCCACTGCCATCCGGCTGGGCTCCCAACTCTGTGCTTTGTTTCTTTGAATTACATTTAAATTCCCTTGGCCTTCACTGCTCGCAATAGACTTTTGATTTTATGTGGGGCGGGCCGGGTTGCACAGCAAGGAAACACCAGGCGCCATCTCGAAGCACCACCAGTAGGGGTCCCTCCAGAAGGCCCCAACAAGCAGCAGATGATTTCTATGCATGTGTGCGTCCTGTCCTTCAATGGGTGGGGGTTGGCTTGTGTTGGACACAGTCCCAGGGCAGCCCTTCACGTCCCTGATCGGCCACGATCGGCCAGAGACCGCAGGCGAGCCTTCTCGGGACCTCAGCAACTGAGGGGCACATTTCCAAATGAGGGAGACATTTCCAGAAAGCGCACCAGGGAACGGCTCAGCCTCTGCTTCGTGGCCTAACCCAGCCTGGTCCTTCTCCAACCATCTGGGAGCTGTCCAAAAGCCGGTGGGCCTGGCGGAATGGGCTCCCAGCAGGCCCTGGCTGACTGGTGATTTGCATACACACAGACACACGCACGCACGCACACTCTCTCTCGTGCTATCTGCTGCCTTTCAGACCCTGCCACCCCTCGCTTGCTTTAAAGGAGCAGTTGGCGAATGACACTGAGCAAAGAATGCACAAGTGGGTAAAGAGATCACACACCTAGAGGCAGCCAGCTCTCATGAAGAGTAGGGCCTAGAAGCAGTGAAGCTTGAGGGGCTGTGCGCTCTTTGCCATGAGCCCCTAGAGGCGGATCATATAGAAAGCGCTATATAGAAATGAGCAGCCAGCAGAGGACAAGGCAGCCGCTCTCGGTGCAGCACAGCACAGAGAGGATCAAGAGAAACGGGAAGGGCTTCCGCGGCAGCGAGCAAGCACAAGACCAGCACGGGAGCGGGGCCCCTTTTATTCTGTCAATAAAAGGTATTTCTCTCCTGGCACGCACGTGTCTAAAAATATGGAACGCTTCACGAATTTGCGTGTCATCCTTGCGCAGGGGCCATGCTAATCTTCTCTGTATCGTTCCAATTTTAGTATATGTGCTGCCGAAGCGAGCACACACTTGGGGCTGAACTGGCCAGTGTATAAAAGCCAGCGCATCGGCTGCCTATTGACCTAGGTTGACTTGTTATGCTCTAACTTTGGCAAGAAACTGTTTGGTTCTGGGGCCGGTATGGAACCAAGAGGCAAAGACCAACGACCCAAGCTTCCTCGCTGCTGGTTTGGCCCAAAAGGAAAGGTTCCGTGTGCTTGGCTATTGCAATGCAGGAAGAAAGGATCATGGTCCAGGCTGCATGCAAAGTGGCACCTCCCGTCATAATGCCTGGGTGATGGGTGCTGTGTGCCTGGACGCATCACAATAGTCCCACAAGCCAGAGAAAAGCCAGAGGGCCTGTGAGGGTTTGCTTGGGGGGGGCCCTGTTGAATTCCAGGATAGGCAAGGTGAGGCAGCGGCCTAGTGCGCGGACCCCCGAGAGCCCCGGATTGCTGCTGCCCCCGCCTTCAAGCCAGAGATGCATTTTCAAACCGATGTAAGTTTACGTTTGGCTGCTGGCTTCAGCGACGGTGGCTTCAAAGTCCCGCCGGGTCTGCTTTCCTTTGGTAGGGCCAGGAAGCCTCTTACAACAGGTATTGGCTGCCTGTCGCCTGCTTTTATCAACTGTGCCAGGACGTGAGCCTTGTGTTTTACAAAATCAGGACAGCAGGCATTGCAGTGGCTCCTGCTTCAGAAAGGCACCTTGAAGAACAGCACTAGGAGCTAACGGAGGGCACCAGGGGTATGGGGGCCAGTGGTGCAATGGATAAGGCGCCTGACTAGGAGTCAGAAGGTTGTGGGTTCCACTGCCATCCGGCTGGGCTCCCAACTCTGTGCTTTGTTTCTTTGAATTACATTTAAATTCCCTTGGCCTTCACTGCTCGCAATAGACTTTTGATTTTATGTGGGGCGGGCCCGGTTGCACAGCAAGGAAACACCAGGCGCCATCTCGAAGCACCACCAGTAGGGGTCCCTCCAGAAGGCCCCAACAAGCAGCAGATGATTTCTATGCATGTGTGCGTCCTGTCCTTCAATGGGTGGGGGTTGGCTTGTGTTGGACACAGTCCCAGGGAAGCCCTTCACGTCCCTGATCGGCCACGATCGGCCAGAGACCTCTCTGTGAGCGCCGCAGGTGAGCCTTCTCGGGACCTCAGCAACTGAGGGGCACATTTCCAAATGAGGGAGACATTTCCAGAAAGCGCACCAGGGAACGGCTCGGCCTCTGCTTCGTGGCCTAACCCAGCCTGGTCCTTCTCCAACCATCTGGGAGCTGTCCAAAAGCCGGTGGGCCTGGCGGAATGGGCTCCCAGCAGGCCCTGGCTGACTGGTGATTTGCATACACACAGACACACGCACGCACGCACACTCTCTCTCGTGCTATCTGCTGCCTTTCAGACCCTGCCACCCCTCGCTTGCTTTAAAGGAGCAGTTGGCGAATGACACTGAGCAAAGAATGCACAAGTGGGTAAAGAGATCACACACCTAGAGGCAGCCAGCTCTCATGAAGAGTAGGGCCTAGAAGCAGTGAAGCTTGAGGGGCTGTGCGCTCTTTGCCATGAGCCCCTAGAGGCGGATCATATAGAAAGCGCTATATAGAAATGAGCAGCCAGCAGAGGACAAGGCAGCCGCTCTCGGTGCAGCACAGCACAGAGAGGATCAAGAGAAACGGGAAGGGCTTCCGCGGCAGCGAGCAAGCACAAGACCAGCACGGGAGCGGGGCCCCTTTTATTCTGTCAATAAAAGGTATTTCTCTCCTGGCACGCACGTGTCTAAAAATATGGAACGCTTCACGAATTTGCGTGTCATCCTTGCGCAGGGGCCATGCTAATCTTCTCTGTATCGTTCCAATTTTAGTATATGTGCTGCCGAAGCGAGCACACACTTGGGGCTGAACTGGCCAGTGTATAAAAGCCAGCGCATCGGCTGCCTATTGACCTAGGTTGACTTGTTATGCTCTAACTTTGGCAAGAAACTGTTTGGTTCTGGGGCCGGTATGGAACCAAGAGGCAAAGACCAACGACCCAAGCTTCCTCGCTGCTGGTTTGGCCCAAAAGGAAAGGTTCCGTGTGCTTGGCTATTGCAATGCAGGAAGAAAGGATCATGGTCCAGGCTGCATGCAAAGTGGCACCTCCCGTCATAATGCCTGGGTGATGGGTGCTGTGTGCCTGGACGCATCACAATAGTCCCACAAGCCAGAGAAAAGCCAGAGGGCCTGTGAGGGTTTGCTTGGGGGGGGCCCTGTTGAATTCCAGGATAGGCAAGGTGAGGCAGCGGCCTAGTGCGCGGACCCCCGAGAGCCCCGGATTGCTGCTGCCCCCGCCTTCAAGCCAGAGATGCATTTTCAAACCGATGTAAGTTTACGTTTGGCTGCTGGCTTCAGCGACGGTGGCTTCAAAGTCCCGCCGGGTCTGCTTTCCTTTGGTAGGGCCAGGAAGCCTCTTACAACAGGTATTGGCTGCCTGTCGCCTGCTTTTATCAACTGTGCCAGGACGTGAGCCTTGTGTGTTACAAAATCAGGACAGCAGGCATTGCAGTGGCTCCTGCTTCAGAAAGGCACCTTGAAGAACAGCACTAGGAGCTAACGGAGGGCACCAGGGGTATGGGGGCCAGTGGTGCAATGGATAAGGCGCCTGACTAGGAGTCAGAAGGTTGTGGGTTCCACTGCCATCCGGCTGGGCTCCCAACTCTGTGCTTTGTTTCTTTGAATTACATTTAAATTCCCTTGGCCTTCACTGCTCGCAATAGACTTTTGATTTTATGTGGGGCGGGCCCGGTTGCACAGCAAGGAAACACCAGGCGCCATCTCGAAGCACCACCAGTAGGGGTCCCTCCAGAAGGCCCCAACAAGCAGCAGATGATTTCTATGCATGTGTGCGTCCTGTCCTTCAATGGGTGGGGGTTGGCTTGTGTTGGACACAGTCCCAGGGCAGCCCTTCACGTCCCTGATCGGCCACGATCGGCCAGAGACCTCTCTGTGAGCGCCGCAGGCGAGCCTTCTCGGGACCTCAGCAACTGAGGGGCACATTTCCAAATGAGGGAGACATTTCCAGAAAGCGCACCAGGGAACGGCTCAGCCTCTGCTTCGTGGCCTAACCCAGCCTGGTCCTTCTCCAACCATCTGGGAGCTGTCCAAAAGCCGGTGGGCCTGGCGGAATGGGCTCCCAGCAGGCCCTGGCTGACTGGTGATTTGCATACACACAGACACACGCACGCACGCACACTCTCTCTCGTGCTATCTGCTGCCTTTCAGACCCTGCCACCCCTCGCTTGCTTTAAAGGAGCAGTTGGCGAATGACACTGAGCAAAGAATGCACAAGTGGGTAAAGAGATCACACACCTAGAGGCAGCCAGCTCTCATGAAGAGTAGGGCCTAGAAGCAGTGAAGCTTGAGGGGCTGTGCGCTCTTTGCCATGAGCCCCTAGAGGCGGATCATATAGAAAGCGCTATATAGAAATGAGCAGCCAGCAGAGGACAAGGCAGCCGCTCTCGGTGCAGCACAGCACAGAGAGGATCAAGAGAAACGGGAAGGGCTTCCGCGGCAGCGAGCAAGCACAAGACCAGCACGGGAGCGGGGCCCCTTTTATTCTGTCAATAAAAGGTATTTCTCTCCTGGCACGCACGTGTCTAAAAATATGGAACGCTTCACGAATTTGCGTGTCATCCTTGCGCAGGGGCCATGCTAATCTTCTCTGTATCGTTCCAATTTTAGTATATGTGCTGCCGAAGCGAGCACACACTTGGGGCTGAACTGGCCAGTGTATAAAAGCCAGCGCATCGGCTGCCTATTGACCTAGGTTGACTTGTTATGCTCTAACTTTGGCAAGAAACTGTTTGGTTCTGGGGCCGGTATGGAACCAAGAGGCAAAGACCAACGACCCAAGCTTCCTCGCTGCTGGTTTGGCCCAAAAGGAAAGGTTCCGTGTGCTTGGCTATTGCAATGCAGGAAGAAAGGATCATGGTCCAGGCTGCATGCAAAGTGGCACCTCCCGTCATAATGCCTGGGTGATGGGTGCTGTGTGCCTGGACGCATCACAATAGTCCCACAAGCCAGAGAAAAGCCAGAGGGCCTGTGAGGGTTTGCTTGGGGGGGGCCCTGTTGAATTCCAGGATAGGCAAGGTGAGGCAGCGGCCTAGTGCGCGGACCCCCGAGAGCCCCGGATTGCTGCTGCCCCCGCCTTCAAGCCAGAGATGCATTTTCAAACCGATGTAAGTTTACGTTTGGCTGCTGGCTTCAGCGACGGTGGCTTCAAAGTCCCGCCGGGTCTGCTTTCCTTTGGTAGGGCCAGGAAGCCTCTTACAACAGGTATTGGCTGCCTGTCGCCTGCTTTTATCAACTGTGCCAGGACGTGAGCCTTGTGTGTTACAAAATCAGGACAGCAGGCATTGCAGTGGCTCCTGCTTCAGAAAGGCACCTTGAAGAACAGCACTAGGAGCTAACGGAGGGCACCAGGGGTATGGGGGCCAGTGGTGCAATGGATAAGGCGCCTGACTAGGAGTCAGAAGGTTGTGGGTTCCACTGCCATCCGGCTGGGCTCCCAACTCTGTGCTTTGTTTCTTTGAATTACATTTAAATTCCCTTGGCCTTCACTGCTCGCAATAGACTTTTGATTTTATGTGGGGCGGGCCCGGTTGCACAGCAAGGAAACACCAGGCGCCATCTCGAAGCACCACCAGTAGGGGTCCCTCCAGAAGGCCCCAACAAGCAGCAGATGATTTCTATGCATGTGTGCGTCCTGTCCTTCAATGGGTGGGGGTTGGCTTGTGTTGGACACAGTCCCAGGGCAGCCCTTCACGTCCCTGATCGGCCAGAGACCTCTCTGTGAGCGCCGCAGGCGAGCCTTCTCGGGACCTCAGCAACTGAGGGGCACATTTCCAAATGAGGGAGACATTTCCAGAAAGCGCACCAGGGAACGGCTCGGCCTCTGCTCCGTGGCCCAACCCAGCCTGGTCCTTCTCCAACCAGCTGGGAGCTGTCCAAAAGCCGGTGGGCCTGGCGGAATGGGCTCCCAGCAGGCCCTGGCTGACTGGTGATTTGCATACACACAGACACACGCACGCACGCACACTCTCTCTCGTGCTATCTGCTGCCTTTCAGACCCTGCCACCCCTCGCTTGCTTTAAAGGAGCAGTTGGCGAATGACACTGAGCAAAGAATGCACAAGTGGGTAAAGAGATCACACACCTAGAGGCAGCCAGCTCTCATGAAGAGTAGGGCCTAGAAGCAGTGAAGCTTGAGGGGCTGTGCGCTCTTTGCCATGAGCCCCTAGAGGCGGATCATATAGAAAGCGCTATATAGAAATGAGCAGCCAGCAGAGGACAAGGCAGCCGCTCTTGGTGCAGCACAGAGAGGATCAAGAGAAACGGGAAGGGCTTCCGCGGCAGCGAGCAAGCACAAGACCAGCACGGGAGCGGGGCCCCTTTTATTCTGTCAATAAAAGGTATTTCTCTCCTGGCACGCACGTGTCTAAAAATATGGAACGCTTCACGAATTTGCGTGTCATCCTTGCGCAGGGGCCATGCTAATCTTCTCTGTATCGTTCCAATTTTAGTATATGTGCTGCCGAAGCGAGCACACACTTGGGGCTGAACTGGCCAGTGTATAAAAGCCAGCGCATCGGCTGCCTATTGACCTAGGTTGACTTGTTATGCTCTAACTTTGGCAAGAAACTGTTTGGTTCTGGGGCCGGTATGGAACCAAGAGGCAAAGACCAACGACCCAAGCTTCCTCGCTGCTGGTTTGGCCCAAAAGGAAAGGTTCCGTGTGCTTGGCTATTGCAATGCAGGAAGAAAGGATCATGGTCCAGGCTGCATGCAAAGTGGCACCTCCCGTCATAATGCCTGGGTGATGGGTGCTGTGTGCCTGGACGCATCACAATAGTCCCACAAGCCAGAGAAAAGCCAGAGGGCCTGTGAGGGTTTGCTTGGGGGGGGCCCTGTTGAATTCCAGGATAGGCAAGGTGAGGCAGCGGCCTAGTGCGCGGACCCCCGAGAGCCCCGGATTGCTGCTGCCCCCGCCTTCAAGCCAGAGATGCATTTTCAAACCGATGTAAGTTTACGTTTGGCTGCTGGCTTCAGCGACGGTGGCTTCAAAGTCCCGCCGGGTCTGCTTTCCTTTGGTAGGGCCAGGAAGCCTCTTACAACAGGTATTGGCTGCCTGTCGCCTGCTTTTATCAACTGTGCCAGGACGTGAGCCTTGTGTGTTACAAAATCAGGACAGCAGGCATTGCAGTGGCTCCTGCTTCAGAAAGGCACCTTGAAGAACAGCACTAGGAGCTAACGGAGGGCACCAGGGGTATGGGGGCCAGTGGTGCAATGGATAAGGCGCCTGACTAGGAGTCAGAAGGTTGTGGGTTCCACTGCCATCCGGCTGGGCTCCCAACTCTGTGCTTTGTTTCTTTGAATTACATTTAAATTCCCTTGGCCTTCACTGCTCGCAATAGACTTTTGATTTTATGTGGGGCGGGCCCGGTTGCACAGCAAGGAAACACCAGGCGCCATCTCGAAGCACCACCAGTAGGGGTCCCTCCAGAAGGCCCCAACAAGCAGCAGATGATTTCTATGCATGTGTGCGTCCTGTCCTTCAATGGGTGGGGGTTGGCTTGTGTTGGACACAGTCCCAGGGCAGCCCTTCACGTCCCTGATCGGCCAGAGACCTCTCTGTGAGCGCCGCAGGCGAGCCTTCTCGGGACCTCAGCAACTGAGGGGCACATTTCCAAATGAGGGAGACATTTCCAGAAAGCGCACCAGGGAACGGCTCGGCCTCTGCTCCGTGGCCCAACCCAGCCTGGTCCTTCTCCAACCAGCTGGGAGCTGTCCAAAAGCCGGTGGGCCTGGCGGAATGGGCTCCCAGCAGGCCCTGGCTGACTGGTGATTTGCATACACACAGACACACGCACGCACGCACACTCTCTCTCGTGCTATCTGCTGCCTTTCAGACCCTGCCACCCCTCGCTTGCTTTAAAGGAGCAGTTGGCGAATGACACTGAGCAAAGAATGCACAAGTGGGTAAAGAGATCACACACCTAGAGGCAGCCAGCTCTCATGAAGAGTAGGGCCTAGAAGCAGTGAAGCTTGAGGGGCTGTGCGCTCTTTGCCATGAGCCCCTAGAGGCGGATCATATAGAAAGCGCTATATAGAAATGAGCAGCCAGCAGAGGACAAGGCAGCCGCTCTTGGTGCAGCACAGAGAGGATCAAGAGAAACGGGAAGGGCTTCCGCGGCAGCGAGCAAGCACAAGACCAGCACGGGAGCGGGGCCCCTTTTATTCTGTCAATAAAAGGTATTTCTCTCCTGGCACGCACGTGTCTAAAAATATGGAACGCTTCACGAATTTGCGTGTCATCCTTGCGCAGGGGCCATGCTAATCTTCTCTGTATCGTTCCAATTTTAGTATATGTGCTGCCGAAGCGAGCACACACTTGGGGCTGAACTGGCCAGTGTATAAAAGCCAGCGCATCGGCTGCCTATTGACCTAGGTTGACTTGTTATGCTCTAACTTTGGCAAGAAACTGTTTGGTTCTGGGGCCGGTATGGAACCAAGAGGCAAAGACCAACGACCCAAGCTTCCTCGCTGCTGGTTTGGCCCAAAAGGAAAGGTTCCGTGTGCTTGGCTATTGCAATGCAGGAAGAAAGGATCATGGTCCAGGCTGCATGCAAAGTGGCACCTCCCGTCATAATGCCTGGGTGATGGGTGCTGTGTGCCTGGACGCATCACAATAGTCCCACAAGCCAGAGAAAAGCCAGAGGGCCTGTGAGGGTTTGCTTGGGGGGGGCCCTGTTGAATTCCAGGATAGGCAAGGTGAGGCAGCGGCCTAGTGCGCGGACCCCCGAGAGCCCCGGATTGCTGCTGCCCCCGCCTTCAAGCCAGAGATGCATTTTCAAACCGATGTAAGTTTACGTTTGGCTGCTGGCTTCAGCGACGGTGGCTTCAAAGTCCCGCCGGGTCTGCTTTCCTTTGGTAGGGCCAGGAAGCCTCTTACAACAGGTATTGGCTGCCTGTCGCCTGCTTTTATCAACTGTGCCAGGACGTGAGCCTTGTGTGTTACAAAATCAGGACAGCAGGCATTGCAGTGGCTCCTGCTTCAGAAAGGCACCTTGAAGAACAGCACTAGGAGCTAACGGAGGGCACCAGGGGTATGGGGGCCAGTGGTGCAATGGATAAGGCGCCTGACTAGGAGTCAGAAGGTTGTGGGTTCCACTGCCATCCGGCTGGGCTCCCAACTCTGTGCTTTGTTTCTTTGAATTACATTTAAATTCCCTTGGCCTTCACTGCTCGCAATAGACTTTTGATTTTATGTGGGGCGGGCCCGGTTTCACAGCAAGGAAACACCAGGCGCCATCTCGAAGCACCACCAGTAGGGGTCCCTCCAGAAGGCCCCAACAAGCAGCAGATGATTTCTATGCATGTGTGCGTCCTGTCCTTCAATGGGTGGGGGTTGGCTTGTGTTGGACACAGTCCCAGGGCAGCCCTTCACGTCCCTGATCGGCCACGATCGGCCAGAGACCTCTCTGTGAGCGCCGCAGGCGAGCCTTCTCGGGACCTCAGCAACTGAGGGGCACATTTCCAAATGAGGGAGACATTTCCAGAAAGCGCACCAGGGAACGGCTCAGCCTCTGCTTCGTGGCCTAACCCAGCCTGGTCCTTCTCCAACCATCTGGGAGCTGTCCAAAAGCCGGTGGGCCTGGCGGAATGGGCTCCCAGCAGGCCCTGGCTGACTGGTGATTTGCATACACACAGACACACGCACGCACGCACACTCTCTCTCGTGCTATCTGCTGCCTTTCAGACCCTGCCACCCCTCGCTTGCTTTAAAGGAGCAGTTGGCGAATGACACTGAGCAAAGAATGCACAAGTGGGTAAAGAGATCACACACCTAGAGGCAGCCAGCTCTCATGAAGAGTAGGGCCTAGAAGCAGTGAAGCTTGAGGGGCTGTGCGCTCTTTGCCATGAGCCCCTAGAGGCGGATCATATAGAAAGCGCTATATAGAAATGAGCAGCCAGCAGAGGACAAGGCAGCCGCTCTCGGTGCAGCACAGCACAGAGAGGATCAAGAGAAACGGGAAGGGCTTCCGCGGCAGCGAGCAAGCACAAGACCAGCACGGGAGCGGGGCCCCTTTTATTCTGTCAATAAAAGGTATTTCTCTCCTGGCACGCACGTGTCTAAAAATATGGAACGCTTCACGAATTTGCGTGTCATCCTTGCGCAGGGGCCATGCTAATCTTCTCTGTATCGTTCCAATTTTAGTATATGTGCTGCCGAAGCGAGCACACACTTGGGGCTGAACTGGCCAGTGTATAAAAGCCAGCGCATCGGCTGCCTATTGACCTAGGTTGACTTGTTATGCTCTAACTTTGGCAAGAAACTGTTTGGTTCTGGGGCCGGTATGGAACCAAGAGGCAAAGACCAACGACCCAAGCTTCCTCGCTGCTGGTTTGGCCCAAAAGGAAAGGTTCCGTGTGCTTGGCTATTGCAATGCAGGAAGAAAGGATCATGGTCCAGGCTGCATGCAAAGTGGCACCTCCCGTCATAATGCCTGGGTGATGGGTGCTGTGTGCCTGGACGCATCACAATAGTCCCACAAGCCAGAGAAAAGCCAGAGGGCCTGTGAGGGTTTGCTTGGGGGGGGCCCTGTTGAATTCCAGGATAGGCAAGGTGAGGCAGCGGCCTAGTGCGCGGACCCCCGAGAGCCCCGGATTGCTGCTGCCCCCGCCTTCAAGCCAGAGATGCATTTTCAAACCGATGTAAGTTTACGTTTGGCTGCTGGCTTCAGCGACGGTGGCTTCAAAGTCCCGCCGGGTCTGCTTTCCTTTGGTAGGGCCAGGAAGCCTCTTACAACAGGTATTGGCTGCCTGTCGCCTGCTTTTATCAACTGTGCCAGGACGTGAGCCTTGTGTGTTACAAAATCAGGACAGCAGGCATTGCAGTGGCTCCTGCTTCAGAAAGGCACCTTGAAGAACAGCACTAGGAGCTAACGGAGGGCACCAGGGGTATGGGGGCCAGTGGTGCAATGGATAAGGCGCCTGACTAGGAGTCAGAAGGTTGTGGGTTCCACTGCCATCCGGCTGGGCTCCCAACTCTGTGCTTTGTTTCTTTGAATTACATTTAAATTCCCTTGGCCTTCACTGCTCGCAATAGACTTTTGATTTTATGTGGGGCGGGCCCGGTTGCACAGCAAGGAAACACCAGGCGCCATCTCGAAGCACCACCAGTAGGGGTCCCTCCAGAAGGCCCCAACAAGCAGCAGATGATTCCTATGCATGTGTGCGTCCTGTCCTTCAATGGGTGGGGGTTGGCTTGTGTTGGACACAGTCCCAGGGCAGCCCTTCACGTCCCTGATCGGCCAGAGACCTCTCTGTGAGCGCCGCAGGCGAGCCTTCTCGGGACCTCAGCAACTGAGGGGCACATTTCCAAATGAGGGAGACATTTCCAGAAAGCGCACCAGGGAACGGCTCGGCCTCTGCTCCGTGGCCCAACCCAGCCTGGTCCTTCTCCAACCAGCTGGGAGCTGTCCAAAAGCCGGTGGGCCTGGCGGAATGGGCTCCCAGCAGGCCCTGGCTGACTGGTGATTTGCATACACACAGACACACGCACGCACGCACACTCTCTCTCGTGCTATCTGCTGCCTTTCAGACCCTGCCACCCCTCGCTTGCTTTAAAGGAGCAGTTGGCGAATGACACTGAGCAAAGAATGCACAAGTGGGTAAAGAGATCACACACCTAGAGGCAGCCAGCTCTCATGAAGAGTAGGGCCTAGAAGCAGTGAAGCTTGAGGGGCTGTGCGCTCTTTGCCATGAGCCCCTAGAGGCGGATCATATAGAAAGCGCTATATAGAAATGAGCAGCCAGCAGAGGACAAGGCAGCCGCTCTCGGTGCAGCACAGAGAGGATCAAGAGAAACGGGAAGGGCTTCCGCGGCAGCGAGCAAGCACAAGACCAGCACGGGAGCGGGGCCCCTTTTATTCTGTCAATAAAAGGTATTTCTCTCCTGGCACGCACGTGTCTAAAAATATGGAACGCTTCACGAATTTGCGTGTCATCCTTGCGCAGGGGCCATGCTAATCTTCTCTGTATCGTTCCAATTTTAGTATATGTGCTGCCGAAGCGAGCACACACTTGGGGCTGAACTGGCCAGTGTATAAAAGCCAGCGCATCGGCTGCCTATTGACCTAGGTTGACTTGTTATGCTCTAACTTTGGCAAGAAACTGTTTGGTTCTGGGGCCGGTATGGAACCAAGAGGCAAAGACCAACGACCCAAGCTTCCTCGCTGCTGGTTTGGCCCAAAAGGAAAGGTTCCGTGTGCTTGGCTATTGCAATGCAGGAAGAAAGGATCATGGTCCAGGCTGCATGCAAAGTGGCACCTCCCGTCATAATGCCTGGGTGATGGGTGCTGTGTGCCTGGACGCATCACAATAGTCCCACAAGCCAGAGAAAAGCCAGAGGGCCTGTGAGGGTTTGCTTGGGGGGGGCCCTGTTGAATTCCAGGATAGGCAAGGTGAGGCAGCGGCCTAGTGCGCGGACCCCCGAGAGCCCCGGATTGCTGCTGCCCCCGCCTTCAAGCCAGAGATGCATTTTCAAACCGATGTAAGTTTACGTTTGGCTGCTGGCTTCAGCGACGGTGGCTTCAAAGTCCCGCCGGGTCTGCTTTCCTTTGGTAGGGCCAGGAAGCCTCTTACAACAGGTATTGGCTGCCTGTCGCCTGCTTTTATCAACTGTGCCAGGACGTGAGCCTTGTGTGTTACAAAATCAGGACAGCAGGCATTGCAGTGGCTCCTGCTTCAGAAAGGCACCTTGAAGAACAGCACTAGGAGCTAACGGAGGGCACCAGGGGTATGGGGGCCAGTGGTGCAATGGATAAGGCGCCTGACTAGGAGTCAGAAGGTTGTGGGTTCCACTGCCATCCGGCTGGGCTCCCAACTCTGTGCTTTGTTTCTTTGAATTACATTTAAATTCCCTTGGCCTTCACTGCTCGCAATAGACTTTTGATTTTATGTGGGGCGGGCCCGGTTTCACAGCAAGGAAACACCAGGCGCCATCTCGAAGCACCACCAGTAGGGGTCCCTCCAGAAGGCCCCAACAAGCAGCAGATGATTTCTATGCATGTGTGCGTCCTGTCCTTCAATGGGTGGGGGTTGGCTTGTGTTGGACACAGTCCCAGGGCAGCCCTTCACGTCCCTGATCGGCCACGATCGGCCAGAGACCTCTCTGTGAGCGCCGCAGGCGAGCCTTCTCGGGACCTCAGCAACTGAGGGGCACATTTCCAAATGAGGGAGACATTTCCAGAAAGCGCACCAGGGAACGGCTCAGCCTCTGCTTCGTGGCCTAACCCAGCCTGGTCCTTCTCCAACCATCTGGGAGCTGTCCAAAAGCCGGTGGGCCTGGCGGAATGGGCTCCCAGCAGGCCCTGGCTGACTGGTGATTTGCATACACACAGACACACGCACGCACGCACACTCTCTCTCGTGCTATCTGCTGCCTTTCAGACCCTGCCACCCCTCGCTTGCTTTAAAGGAGCAGTTGGCGAATGACACTGAGCAAAGAATGCACAAGTGGGTAAAGAGATCACACACCTAGAGGCAGCCAGCTCTCATGAAGAGTAGGGCCTAGAAGCAGTGAAGCTTGAGGGGCTGTGCGCTCTTTGCCATGAGCCCCTAGAGGCGGATCATATAGAAAGCGCTATATAGAAATGAGCAGCCAGCAGAGGACAAGGCAGCCGCTCTCGGTGCAGCACAGCACAGAGAGGATCAAGAGAAACGGGAAGGGCTTCCGCGGCAGCGAGCAAGCACAAGACCAGCACGGGAGCGGGGCCCCTTTTATTCTGTCAATAAAAGGTATTTCTCTCCTGGCACGCACGTGTCTAAAAATATGGAACGCTTCACGAATTTGCGTGTCATCCTTGCGCAGGGGCCATGCTAATCTTCTCTGTATCGTTCCAATTTTAGTATATGTGCTGCCGAAGCGAGCACACACTTGGGGCTGAACTGGCCAGTGTATAAAAGCCAGCGCATCGGCTGCCTATTGACCTAGGTTGACTTGTTATGCTCTAACTTTGGCAAGAAACTGTTTGGTTCTGGGGCCGGTATGGAACCAAGAGGCAAAGACCAACGACCCAAGCTTCCTCGCTGCTGGTTTGGCCCAAAAGGAAAGGTTCCGTGTGCTTGGCTATTGCAATGCAGGAAGAAAGGATCATGGTCCAGGCTGCATGCAAAGTGGCACCTCCCGTCATAATGCCTGGGTGATGGGTGCTGTGTGCCTGGACGCATCACAATAGTCCCACAAGCCAGAGAAAAGCCAGAGGGCCTGTGAGGGTTTGCTTGGGGGGGGCCCTGTTGAATTCCAGGATAGGCAAGGTGAGGCAGCGGCCTAGTGCGCGGACCCCCGAGAGCCCCGGATTGCTGCTGCCCCCGCCTTCAAGCCAGAGATGCATTTTCAAACCGATGTAAGTTTACGTTTGGCTGCTGGCTTCAGCGACGGTGGCTTCAAAGTCCCGCCGGGTCTGCTTTCCTTTGGTAGGGCCAGGAAGCCTCTTACAACAGGTATTGGCTGCCTGTCGCCTGCTTTTATCAGCTGTGCCAGGACGTGAGCCTTGTGTGTTACAAAATCAGGACAGCAGGCATTGCAGTGGCTCCTGCTTCAGAAAGGCACCTTGAAGAACAGCACTAGGAGCTAACGGAGGGCACCAGGGGTATGGGGGCCAGTGGTGCAATGGATAAGGCGCCTGACTAGGAGTCAGAAGGTTGTGGGTTCCACTGCCATCCGGCTGGGCTCCCAACTCTGTGCTTTGTTTCTTTGAATTACATTTAAATTCCCTTGGCCTTCACTGCTCGCAATAGACTTTTGATTTTATGTGGGGCGGGCCCGGTTGCACAGCAAGGAAACACCAGGCGCCATCTCGAAGCACCACCAGTAGGGGTCCCTCCAGAAGGCCCCAACAAGCAGCAGATGATTTCTATGCATGTGTGCGTCCTGTCCTTCAATGGGTGGGGGTTGGCTTGTGTTGGACACAGTCCCAGGGCAGCCCTTCACGTCCCTGATCGGCCACGATCGGCCAGAGACCACTCTGGTGAGCGCCGCAGGCGAGCCTTCTCGGGACCTCAGCAACTGAGGGGCACATTTCCAAATGAGGGAGACATTTCCAGAAAGCGCACCAGGGAACGGCTCGGCCTCTGCTTCGTGGCCTAACCCAGCCTGGTCCTTCTCCAACCATCTGGGAGCTGTCCAAAAGCCGGTGGGCCTGGCGGAATGGGCTCCCAGCAGGCCCTGGCTGACTGGTGATTTGCATACACACAGACACACGCACGCACGCACACTCTCTCTCGTGCTATCTGCTGCCTTTCAGACCCTGCCACCCCTCGCTTGCTTTAAAGGAGCAGTTGGCGAATGACACTGAGCAAAGAATGCACAAGTGGGTAAAGAGATCACACACCTAGAGGCAGCCAGCTCTCATGAAGAGTAGGGCCTAGAAGCAGTGAAGCTTGAGGGGCTGTGCGCTCTTTGCCATGAGCCCCTAGAGGCGGATCATATAGAAAGCGCTATATAGAAATGAGCAGCCAGCAGAGGACAAGGAAGCCGCTCTCGGTGCAGCACAGCACAGAGAGGATCAAGAGAAACGGGAAGGGCTTCCGCGGCAGCGAGCAAGCACAAGACCAGCACGGGAGCGGGGCCCCTTTTATTCTGTCAATAAAAGGTATTTCTCTCCTGGCACGCACGTGTCTAAAAATATGGAACGCTTCACGAATTTGCGTGTCATCCTTGCGCAGGGGCCATGCTAATCTTCTCTGTATCGTTCCAATTTTAGTATATGTGCTGCCGAAGCGAGCACACACTTGGGGCTGAACTGGCCAGTGTATAAAAGCCAGCGCATCGGCTGCCTTTTGACCTAGGTTGACTTGTTATGCTCTAACTTTGGCAAGAAACTGTTTGGTTCTGGGGCCGGTATGGAACCAAGAGGCAAAGACCAACGACCCAAGCTTCCTCGCTGCTGGTTTGGCCCAAAAGGAAAGGTTCCGTGTGCTTGGCTATTGCAATGCAGGAAGAAAGGATCATGGTCCAGGCTGCATGCAAAGTGGCACCTCCCGTCATAATGCCTGGGTGATGGGTGCTGTGTGCCTGGACGCATCACAATAGTCCCACAAGCCAGAGAAAAGCCAGAGGGCCTGTGAGGGTTTGCTTGGGGGGGGCCCTGTTGAATTCCAGGATAGGCAAGGTGAGGCAGCGGCCTAGTGCGCGGACCCCCGAGAGCCCCGGATTGCTGCTGCCCCCGCCTTCAAGCCAGAGATGCATTTTCAAACCGATGTAAGTTTACGTTTGGCTGCTGGCTTCAGCGACGGTGGCTTCAAAGTCCCGCCGGGTCTGCTTTCCTTTGGTAGGGCCAGGAAGCCTCTTACAACAGGTATTGGCTGCCTGTCGCCTGCTTTTATCAACTGTGCCAGGACGTGAGCCTTGTGTGTTACAAAATCAGGACAGCAGGCATTGCAGTGGCTCCTGCTTCAGAAAGGCACCTTGAAGAACAGCACTAGGAGCTAACGGAGGGCACCAGGGGTATGGGGGCCAGTGGTGCAATGGATAAGGCGCCTGACTAGGAGTCAGAAGGTTGTGGGTTCCACTGCCATCCGGCTGGGCTCCCAACTCTGTGCTTTGTTTCTTTGAATTACATTTAAATTCCCTTGGCCTTCACTGCTCGCAATAGACTTTTGATTTTATGTGGGGCGGGCCCGGTTTCACAGCAAGGAAACACCAGGCGCCATCTCGAAGCACCACCAGTAGGGGTCCCTCCAGAAGGCCCCAACAAGCAGCAGATGATTTCTATGCATGTGTGCGTCCTGTCCTTCAATGGGTGGGGGTTGGCTTGTGTTGGACACAGTCCCAGGGCAGCCCTTCACGTCCCTGATCGGCCACGATCGGCCAGAGACCTTTCTGTGAGCGCCGCAGGCGAGCCTTCTCGGGACCTCAGCAACTGAGGGGCACATTTCCAAATGAGGGAGACATTTCCAGAAAGCGCACCAGGGAACGGCTCAGCCTCTGCTTCGTGGCCTAACCCAGCCTGGTCCTTCTCCAACCATCTGGGAGCTGTCCAAAAGCCGGTGGGCCTGGCGGAATGGGCTCCCAGCAGGCCCTGGCTGACTGGTGATTTGCATACACACAGACACACGCACGCACGCACACTCTCTCTCGTGCTATCTGCTGCCTTTCAGACCCTGCCACCCCTCGCTTGCTTTAAAGGAGCAGTTGGCGAATGACACTGAGCAAAGAATGCACAAGTGGGTAAAGAGATCACACACCTAGAGGCAGCCAGCTCTCATGAAGAGTAGGGCCTAGAAGCAGTGAAGCTTGAGGGGCTGTGCGCTCTTTGCCATGAGCCCCTAGAGGCGGATCATATAGAAAGCGCTATATAGAAATGAGCAGCCAGCAGAGGACAAGGCAGCCGCTCTCGGTGCAGCACAGCACAGAGAGGATCAAGAGAAACGGGAAGGGCTTCCGCGGCAGCGAGCAAGCACAAGACCAGCACGGGAGCGGGGCCCCTTTTATTCTGTCAATAAAAGGTATTTCTCTCCTGGCACGCACGTGTCTAGAAATATGGAACGCTTCACGAATTTGCGTGTCATCCTTGCGCAGGGGCCATGCTAATCTTCTCTGTATCGTTCCAATTTTAGTATATGTGCTGCCGAAGCGAGCACACACTTGGGGCTGAACTGGCCAGTGTATAAAAGCCAGCGCATCGGCTGCCTATTGACCTAGGTTGACTTGTTATGCTCTAACTTTGGCAAGAAACTGTTTGGTTCTGGGGCCGGTATGGAACCAAGAGGCAAAGACCAACGACCCAAGCTTCCTCGCTGCTGGTTTGGCCCAAAAGGAAAGGTTCCGTGTGCTTGGCTATTGCAATGCAGGAAGAAAGGATCATGGTCCAGGCTGCATGCAAAGTGGCACCTCCCGTCATAATGCCTGGGTGATGGGTGCTGTGTGCCTGGACGCATCACAATAGTCCCACAAGCCAGAGAAAAGCCAGAGGGCCTGTGAGGGTTTGCTTGGGGGGGGCCCTGTTGAATTCCAGGATAGGCAAGGTGAGGCAGCGGCCTAGTGCGCGGACCCCCGAGAGCCCCGGATTGCTGCTGCCCCCGCCTTCAAGCCAGAGATGCATTTTCAAACCGATGTAAGTTTACGTTTGGCTGCTGGCTTCAGCGACGGTGGCTTCAAAGTCCCGCCGGGTCTGCTTTCCTTTGGTAGGGCCAGGAAGCCTCTTACAACAGGTATTGGCTGCCTGTCGCCTGCTTTTATCAACTGTGCCAGGACGTGAGCCTTGTGTGTTACAAAATCAGGACAGCAGGCATTGCAGTGGCTCCTGCTTCAGAAAGGCACCTTGAAGAACAGCACTAGGAGCTAACGGAGGGCACCAGGGGTATGGGGGCCAGTGGTGCAATGGATAAGGCGCCTGACTAGGAGTCAGAAGGTTGTGGGTTCCACTGCCATCCGGCTGGGCTCCCAACTCTGTGCTTTGTTTCTTTGAATTACATTTAAATTCCCTTGGCCTTCACTGCTCGCAATAGACTTTTGATTTTATGTGGGGCGGGCCCGGTTGCACAGCAAGGAAACACCAGGCGCCATCTCGAAGCACCACCAGTAGGGGTCCCTCCAGAAGGCCCCAACAAGCAGCAGATGATTTCTATGCATGTGTGCGTCCTGTCCTTCAATGGGTGGGGGTTGGCTTGTGTTGGACACAGTCCCAGGGCAGCCCTTCACGTCCCTGATCGGCCACGATCGGCCAGAGACCTCTCTGTGAGCGCCGCAGGCGAGCCTTCTCGGGACCTCAGCAACTGAGGGGCACATTTCCAAATGAGGGAGACATTTCCAGAAAGCGCACCAGGGAACGGCTCAGCCTCTGCTTCGTGGCCTAACCCAGCCTGGTCCTTCTCCAACCATCTGGGAGCTGTCCAAAAGCCGGTGGGCCTGGCGGAATGGGCTCCCAGCAGGCCCTGGCTGACTGGTGATTTGCATACACACAGACACACGCACGCACGCACACTCTCTCTCGTGCTATCTGCTGCCTTTCAGACCCTGCCACCCCTCGCTTGCTTTAAAGGAGCAGTTGGCGAATGACACTGAGCAAAGAATGCACAAGTGGGTAAAGAGATCACACACCTAGAGGCAGCCAGCTCTCATGAAGAGTAGGGCCTAGAAGCAGTGAAGCTTGAGGGGCTGTGCGCTCTTTGCCATGAGCCCCTAGAGGCGGATCATATAGAAAGCGCTATATAGAAATGAGCAGCCAGCAGAGGACAAGGCAGCCGCTCTCGGTGCAGCACAGCACAGAGAGGATCAAGAGAAACGGGAAGGGCTTCCGCGGCAGCGAGCAAGCACAAGACCAGCACGGGAGCGGGGCCCCTTTTATTCTGTCAATAAAAGGTATTTCTCTCCTGGCACGCACGTGTCTAAAAATATGGAATGCTTCACGAATTTGCGTGTCATCCTTGCGCAGGGGCCATGCTAATCTTCTCTGTATCGTTCCAATTTTAGTATATGTGCTGCCGAAGCGAGCACACACTTGGGGCTGAACTGGCCAGTGTATAAAAGCCAGCGCATCGGCTGCCTATTGACCTAGGTTGACTTGTTATGCTCTAACTTTGGCAAGAAACTGTTTGGTTCTGGGGCCGGTATGGAACCAAGAGGCAAAGACCAACGACCCAAGCTTCCTCGCTGCTGGTTTGGCCCAAAAGGAAAGGTTCCGTGTGCTTGGCTATTGCAATGCAGGAAGAAAGGATCATGGTCCAGGCTGCATGCAAAGTGGCACCTCCCGTCATAATGCCTGGGTGATGGGTGCTGTGTGCCTGGACGCATCACAATAGTCCCACAAGCCAGAGAAAAGCCAGAGGGCCTGTGAGGGTTTGCTTGGGGGGGGGCCCTGTTGAATTCCAGGATAGGCAAGGTGAGGCAGCGGCCTAGTGCGCGGACCCCCGAGAGCCCCGGATTGCTGCTGCCCCCGCCTTCAAGCCAGAGATGCATTTTCAAACCGATGTAAGTTTACGTTTGGCTGCTGGCTTCAGCGACGGTGGCTTCAAAGTCCCGCCGGGTCTGCTTTCCTTTGGTAGGGCCAGGAAGCCTCTTACAACAGGTATTGGCTGCCTGTCGCCTGCTTTTATCAACTGTGCCAGGACGTGAGCCTTGTGTGTTACAAAATCAGGACAGCAGGCATTGCAGTGGCTCCTGCTTCAGAAAGGCACCTTGAAGAACAGCACTAGGAGCTAACGGAGGGCACCAGGGGTATGGGGGCCAGTGGTGCAATGGATAAGGCGCCTGACTAGGAGTCAGAAGGTTGTGGGTTCCACTGCCATCCGGCTGGGCTCCCAACTCTGTGCTTTGTTTCTTTGAATTACATTTAAATTCCCTTGGCCTTCACTGCTCGCAATAGACTTTTGATTTTATGTGGGGCGGGCCCGGTTGCACAGCAAGGAAACACCAGGCGCCATCTCGAAGCACCACCAGTAGGGGTCCCTCCAGAAGGCCCCAACAAGCAGCAGATGATTTCTATGCATGTGTGCGTCCTGTCCTTCAATGGGTGGGGGTTGGCTTGTGTTGGACACAGTCCCAGGGCAGCCCTTCACGTCCCTGATCGGCCAGAGACCTCTCTGTGAGCGCCGCAGGCGAGCCTTCTCGGGACCTCAGCAACTGAGGGGCACATTTCCAAATGAGGGAGACATTTCCAGAAAGCGCACCAGGGAACGGCTCGGCCTCTGCTCCGTGGCCCAACCCAGCCTGGTCCTTCTCCAACCAGCTGGGAGCTGTCCAAAAGCCGGTGGGCCTGGCGGAATGGGCTCCCAGCAGGCCCTGGCTGACTGGTGATTTGCATACACACAGACACACGCACGCACGCACACTCTCTCTCGTGCTATCTGCTGCCTTTCAGACCCTGCCACCCCTCGCTTGCTTTAAAGGAGCAGTTGGCGAATGACACTGAGCAAAGAATGCACAAGTGGGTAAAGAGATCACACACCTAGAGGCAGCCAGCTCTCATGAAGAGTAGGGCCTAGAAGCAGTGAAGCTTGAGGGGCTGTGCGCTCTTTGCCATGAGCCCCTAGAGGCGGATCATATAGAAAGCGCTATATAGAAATGAGCAGCCAGCAGAGGACAAGGCAGCCGCTCTTGGTGCAGCACAGAGAGGATCAAGAGAAACGGGAAGGGCTTCCGCGGCAGCGAGCAAGCACAAGACCAGCACGGGAGCGGGGCCCCTTTTATTCTGTCAATAAAAGGTATTTCTCTCCTGGCACGCACGTGTCTAAAAATATGGAACGCTTCACGAATTTGCGTGTCATCCTTGCGCAGGGGCCATGCTAATCTTCTCTGTATCGTTCCAATTTTAGTATATGTGCTGCCGAAGCGAGCACACACTTGGGGCTGAACTGGCCAGTGTATAAAAGCCAGCGCATCGGCTGCCTATTGACCTAGGTTGACTTGTTATGCTCTAACTTTGGCAAGAAACTGTTTGGTTCTGGGGCCGGTATGGAACCAAGAGGCAAAGACCAACGACCCAAGCTTCCTCGCTGCTGGTTTGGCCCAAAAGGAAAGGTTCCGTGTGCTTGGCTATTGCAATGCAGGAAGAAAGGATCATGGTCCAGGCTGCATGCAAAGTGGCACCTCCCGTCATAATGCCTGGGTGATGGGTGCTGTGTGCCTGGACGCATCACAATAGTCCCACAAGCCAGAGAAAAGCCAGAGGGCCTGTGAGGGTTTGCTTGGGGGGGGCCCTGTTGAATTCCAGGATAGGCAAGGTGAGGCAGCGGCCTAGTGCGCGGACCCCCGAGAGCCCCGGATTGCTGCTGCCCCCGCCTTCAAGCCAGAGATGCATTTTCAAACCGATGTAAGTTTACGTTTGGCTGCTGGCTTCAGCGACGGTGGCTTCAAAGTCCCGCCGGGTCTGCTTTCCTTTGGTAGGGCCAGGAAGCCTCTTACAACAGGTATTGGCTGCCTGTCGCCTGCTTTTATCAACTGTGCCAGGACGTGAGCCTTGTGTGTTACAAAATCAGGACAGCAGGCATTGCAGTGGCTCCTGCTTCAGAAAGGCACCTTGAAGAACAGCACTAGGAGCTAACGGAGGGCACCAGGGGTATGGGGGCCAGTGGTGCAATGGATAAGGCGCCTGACTAGGAGTCAGAAGGTTGTGGGTTCCACTGCCATCCGGCTGGGCTCCCAACTCTGTGCTTTGTTTCTTTGAATTACATTTAAATTCCCTTGGCCTTCACTGCTCGCAATAGACTTTTGATTTTATGTGGGGCGGGCCCGGTTTCACAGCAAGGAAACACCAGGCGCCATCTCGAAGCACCACCAGTAGGGGTCCCTCCAGAAGGCCCCAACAAGCAGCAGATGATTTCTATGCATGTGTGCGTCCTGTCCTTCAATGGGTGGGGGTTGGCTTGTGTTGGACACAGTCCCAGGGCAGCCCTTCACGTCCCTGATCGGCCAGAGACCTCTCTGTGAGCGCCGCAGGCGAGCCTTCTCGGGACCTCAGCAACTGAGGGGCACATTTCCAAATGAGGGAGACATTTCCAGAAAGCGCACCAGGGAACGGCTCAGCCTCTGCTTCGTGGCCTAACCCAGCCTGGTCCTTCTCCAACCATCTGGGAGCTGTCCAAAAGCCGGTGGGCCTGGCGGAATGGGCTCCCAGCAGGCCCTGGCTGACTGGTGATTTGCATACACACAGACACACGCACGCACGCACACTCTCTCTCGTGCTATCTGCTGCCTTTCAGACCCTGCCACCCCTCGCTTGCTTTAAAGGAGCAGTTGGCGAATGACACTGAGCAAAGAATGCACAAGTGGGTAAAGAGATCACACACCTAGAGGCAGCCAGCTCTCATGAAGAGTAGGGCCTAGAAGCAGTGAAGCTTGAGGGGCTGTGCGCTCTTTGCCATGAGCCCCTAGAGGCGGATCATATAGAAAGCGCTATATAGAAATGAGCAGCCAGCAGAGGACAAGGCAGCCGCTCTCGGTGCAGCACAGCACAGAGAGGATCAAGAGAAACGGGAAGGGCTTCCGCGGCAGCGAGCAAGCACAAGACCAGCACGGGAGCGGGGCCCCTTTTATTCTGTCAATAAAAGGTATTTCTCTCCTGGCACGCACGTGTCTAAAAATATGGAACGCTTCACGAATTTGCGTGTCATCCTTGCGCAGGGGCCATGCTAATCTTCTCTGTATCGTTCCAATTTTAGTATATGTGCTGCCGAAGCGAGCACACACTTGGGGCTGAACTGGCCAGTGTATAAAAGCCAGCGCATCGGCTGCCTATTGACCTAGGTTGACTTGTTATGCTCTAACTTTGGCAAGAAACTGTTTGGTTCTGGGGCCGGTATGGAACCAAGAGGCAAAGACCAACGACCCAAGCTTCCTCGCTGCTGGTTTGGCCCAAAAGGAAAGGTTCCGTGTGCTTGGCTATTGCAATGCAGGAAGAAAGGATCATGGTCCAGGCTGCATGCAAAGTGGCACCTCCCGTCATAATGCCTGGGTGATGGGTGCTGTGTGCCTGGACGCATCACAATAGTCCCACAAGCCAGAGAAAAGCCAGAGGGCCTGTGAGGGTTTGCTTGGGGGGGGCCCTGTTGAATTCCAGGATAGGCAAGGTGAGGCAGCGGCCTAGTGCGCGGACCCCCGAGAGCCCCGGATTGCTGCTGCCCCCGCCTTCAAGCCAGAGATGCATTTTCAAACCGATGTAAGTTTACGTTTGGCTGCTGGCTTCAGCGACGGTGGCTTCAAAGTCCCGCCGGGTCTGCTTTCCTTTGGTAGGGCCAGGAAGCCTCTTACAACAGGTATTGGCTGCCTGTCGCCTGCTTTTATCAGCTGTGCCAGGACGTGAGCCTTGTGTGTTACAAAATCAGGACAGCAGGCATTGCAGTGGCTCCTGCTTCAGAAAGGCACCTTGAAGAACAGCACTAGGAGCTAACGGAGGGCACCAGGGGTATGGGGGCCAGTGGTGCAATGGATAAGGCGCCTGACTAGGAGTCAGAAGGTTGTGGGTTCCACTGCCATCCGGCTGGGCTCCCAACTCTGTGCTTTGTTTCTTTGAATTACATTTAAATTCCCTTGGCCTTCACTGCTCGCAATAGACTTTTGATTTTATGTGGGGCGGGCCCGGTTGCACAGCAAGGAAACACCAGGCGCCATCTCGAAGCACCACCAGTAGGGGTCCCTCCAGAAGGCCCCAACAAGCAGCAGATGATTTCTATGCATGTGTGCGTCCTGTCCTTCAATGGGTGGGGTTGGCTTGTGTTGGACACAGTCCCAGGGCAGCCCTTCACGTCCCTGATCGGCCACGATCGGCCAGAGACCACTCTGGTGAGCGCCGCAGGCGAGCCTTCTCGGGACCTCAGCAACTGAGGGGCACATTTCCAAATGAGGGAGACATTTCCAGAAAGCGCACCAGGGAACGGCTCGGCCTCTGCTTCGTGGCCTAACCCAGCCTGGTCCTTCTCCAACCATCTGGGAGCTGTCCAAAAGCCGGTGGGCCTGGCGGAATGGGCTCCCAGCAGGCCCTGGCTGACTGGTGATTTGCATACACACAGACACACGCACGCACGCACACTCTCTCTCGTGCTATCTGCTGCCTTTCAGACCCTGCCACCCCTCGCTTGCTTTAAAGGAGCAGTTGGCGAATGACACTGAGCAAAGAATGCACAAGTGGGTAAAGAGATCACACACCTAGAGGCAGCCAGCTCTCATGAAGAGTAGGGCCTAGAAGCAGTGAAGCTTGAGGGGCTGTGCGCTCTTTGCCATGAGCCCCTAGAGGCGGATCATATAGAAAGCGCTATATAGAAATGAGCAGCCAGCAGAGGACAAGGAAGCCGCTCTCGGTGCAGCACAGCACAGAGAGGATCAAGAGAAACGGGAAGGGCTTCCGCGGCAGCGAGCAAGCACAAGACCAGCACGGGAGCGGGGCCCCTTTTATTCTGTCAATAAAAGGTATTTCTCTCCTGGCACGCACGTGTCTAAAAATATGGAACGCTTCACGAATTTGCGTGTCATCCTTGCGCAGGGGCCATGCTAATCTTCTCTGTATCGTTCCAATTTTAGTATATGTGCTGCCGAAGCGAGCACACACTTGGGGCTGAACTGGCCAGTGTATAAAAGCCAGCGCATCGGCTGCCTTTTGACCTAGGTTGACTTGTTATGCTCTAACTTTGGCAAGAAACTGTTTGGTTCTGGGGCCGGTATGGAACCAAGAGGCAAAGACCAACGACCCAAGCTTCCTCGCTGCTGGTTTGGCCCAAAAGGAAAGGTTCCGTGTGCTTGGCTATTGCAATGCAGGAAGAAAGGATCATGGTCCAGGCTGCATGCAAAGTGGCACCTCCCGTCATAATGCCTGGGTGATGGGTGCTGTGTGCCTGGACGCATCACAATAGTCCCACAAGCCAGAGAAAAGCCAGAGGGCCTGTGAGGGTTTGCTTGGGGGGGGCCCTGTTGAATTCCAGGATAGGCAAGGTGAGGCAGCGGCCTAGTGCGCGGACCCCCGAGAGCCCCGGATTGCTGCTGCCCCCGCCTTCAAGCCAGAGATGCATTTTCAAACCGATGTAAGTTTACGTTTGGCTGCTGGCTTCAGCGACGGTGGCTTCAAAGTCCCGCCGGGTCTGCTTTCCTTTGGTAGGGCCAGGAAGCCTCTTACAACAGGTATTGGCTGCCTGTCGCCTGCTTTTATCAACTGTGCCAGGACGTGAGCCTTGTGTGTTACAAAATCAGGACAGCAGGCATTGCAGTGGCTCCTGCTTCAGAAAGGCACCTTGAAGAACAGCACTAGGAGCTAACGGAGGGCACCAGGGGTATGGGGGCCAGTGGTGCAATGGATAAGGCGCCTGACTAGGAGTCAGAAGGTTGTGGGTTCCACTGCCATCCGGCTGGGCTCCCAACTCTGTGCTTTGTTTCTTTGAATTACATTTAAATTCCCTTGGCCTTCACTGCTCGCAATAGACTTTTGATTTTATGTGGGGCGGGCCCGGTTTCACAGCAAGGAAACACCAGGCGCCATCTCGAAGCACCACCAGTAGGGGTCCCTCCAGAAGGCCCCAAAAAGCAGCAGATGATTTCTATGCATGTGTGCGTCCTGTCCTTCAATGGGTGGGGGTTGGCTTGTGTTGGACACAGTCCCAGGGCAGCCCTTCACGTCCCTGATCGGCCACGATCGGCCAGAGACCTTTCTGTGAGCGCCGCAGGCGAGCCTTCTCGGGACCTCAGCAACTGAGGGGCACATTTCCAAATGAGGGAGACATTTCCAGAAAGCGCACCAGGGAACGGCTCAGCCTCTGCTTCGTGGCCTAACCCAGCCTGGTCCTTCTCCAACCATCTGGGAGCTGTCCAAAAGCCGGTGGGCCTGGCGGAATGGGCTCCCAGCAGGCCCTGGCTGACTGGTGATTTGCATACACACAGACACACGCACGCACGCACACTCTCTCTCGTGCTATCTGCTGCCTTTCAGACCCTGCCACCCCTCGCTTGCTTTAAAGGAGCAGTTGGCGAATGACACTGAGCAAAGAATGCACAAGTGGGTAAAGAGATCACACACCTAGAGGCAGCCAGCTCTCATGAAGAGTAGGGCCTAGAAGCAGTGAAGCTTGAGGGGCTGTGCGCTCTTTGCCATGAGCCCCTAGAGGCGGATCATATAGAAAGCGCTATATAGAAATGAGCAGCCAGCAGAGGACAAGGCAGCCGCTCTCGGTGCAGCACAGCACAGAGAGGATCAAGAGAAACGGGAAGGGCTTCCGCGGCAGCGAGCAAGCACAAGACCAGCACGGGAGCGGGGCCCCTTTTATTCTGTCAATAAAAGGTATTTCTCTCCTGGCACGCACGTGTCTAGAAATATGGAACGCTTCACGAATTTGCGTGTCATCCTTGCGCAGGGGCCATGCTAATCTTCTCTGTATCGTTCCAATTTTAGTATATGTGCTGCCGAAGCGAGCACACACTTGGGGCTGAACTGGCCAGTGTATAAAAGCCAGCGCATCGGCTGCCTATTGACCTAGGTTGACTTGTTATGCTCTAACTTTGGCAAGAAACTGTTTGGTTCTGGGGCCGGTATGGAACCAAGAGGCAAAGACCAACGACCCAAGCTTCCTCGCTGCTGGTTTGGCCCAAAAGGAAAGGTTCCGTGTGCTTGGCTATTGCAATGCAGGAAGAAAGGATCATGGTCCAGGCTGCATGCAAAGTGGCACCTCCCGTCATAATGCCTGGGTGATGGGTGCTGTGTGCCTGGACGCATCACAATAGTCCCACAAGCCAGAGAAAAGCCAGAGGGCCTGTGAGGGTTTGCTTGGGGGGGGCCCTGTTGAATTCCAGGATAGGCAAGGTGAGGCAGCGGCCTAGTGCGCGGACCCCCGAGAGCCCCGGATTGCTGCTGCCCCCGCCTTCAAGCCAGAGATGCATTTTCAAACCGATGTAAGTTTACGTTTGGCTGCTGGCTTCAGCGACGGTGGCTTCAAAGTCCCGCCGGGTCTGCTTTCCTTTGGTAGGGCCAGGAAGCCTCTTACAACAGGTATTGGCTGCCTGTCGCCTGCTTTTATCAACTGTGCCAGGACGTGAGCCTTGTGTGTTACAAAATCAGGACAGCAGGCATTGCAGTGGCTCCTGCTTCAGAAAGGCACCTTGAAGAACAGCACTAGGAGCTAACGGAGGGCACCAGGGGTATGGGGGCCAGTGGTGCAATGGATAAGGCGCCTGACTAGGAGTCAGAAGGTTGTGGGTTCCACTGCCATCCGGCTGGGCTCCCAACTCTGTGCTTTGTTTCTTTGAATTACATTTAAATTCCCTTGGCCTTCACTGCTCGCAATAGACTTTTGATTTTATGTGGGGCGGGCCCGGTTGCACAGCAAGGAAACACCAGGCGCCATCTCGAAGCACCACCAGTAGGGGTCCCTCCAGAAGGCCCCAACAAGCAGCAGATGATTTCTATGCATGTGTGCGTCCTGTCCTTCAATGGGTGGGGGTTGGCTTGTGTTGGACACAGTCCCAGGGCAGCCCTTCACGTCCCTGATCGGCCACGATCGGCCAGAGACCTCTCTGTGAGCGCCGCAGGCGAGCCTTCTCGGGACCTCAGCAACTGAGGGGCACATTTCCAAATGAGGGAGACATTTCCAGAAAGCGCACCAGGGAACGGCTCAGCCTCTGCTTCGTGGCCTAACCCAGCCTGGTCCTTCTCCAACCATCTGGGAGCTGTCCAAAAGCCGGTGGGCCTGGCGGAATGGGCTCCCAGCAGGCCCTGGCTGACTGGTGATTTGCATACACACAGACACACGCACGCACGCACACTCTCTCTCGTGCTATCTGCTGCCTTTCAGACCCTGCCACCCCTCGCTTGCTTTAAAGGAGCAGTTGGCGAATGACACTGAGCAAAGAATGCACAAGTGGGTAAAGAGATCACACACCTAGAGGCAGCCAGCTCTCATGAAGAGTAGGGCCTAGAAGCAGTGAAGCTTGAGGGGCTGTGCGCTCTTTGCCATGAGCCCCTAGAGGCGGATCATATAGAAAGCGCTATATAGAAATGAGCAGCCAGCAGAGGACAAGGCAGCCGCTCTCGGTGCAGCACAGCACAGAGAGGATCAAGAGAAACGGGAAGGGCTTCCGCGGCAGCGAGCAAGCACAAGACCAGCACGGGAGCGGGGCCCCTTTTATTCTGTCAATAAAAGGTATTTCTCTCCTGGCACGCACGTGTCTAAAAATATGGAATGCTTCACGAATTTGCGTGTCATCCTTGCGCAGGGGCCATGCTAATCTTCTCTGTATCGTTCCAATTTTAGTATATGTGCTGCCGAAGCGAGCACACACTTGGGGCTGAACTGGCCAGTGTATAAAAGCCAGCGCATCGGCTGCCTATTGACCTAGGTTGACTTGTTATGCTCTAACTTTGGCAAGAAACTGTTTGGTTCTGGGGCCGGTATGGAACCAAGAGGCAAAGACCAACGACCCAAGCTTCCTCGCTGCTGGTTTGGCCCAAAAGGAAAGGTTCCGTGTGCTTGGCTATTGCAATGCAGGAAGAAAGGATCATGGTCCAGGCTGCATGCAAAGTGGCACCTCCCGTCATAATGCCTGGGTGATGGGTGCTGTGTGCCTGGACGCATCACAATAGTCCCACAAGCCAGAGAAAAGCCAGAGGGCCTGTGAGGGTTTGCTTGGGGGGGGGCCCTGTTGAATTCCAGGATAGGCAAGGTGAGGCAGCGGCCTAGTGCGCGGACCCCCGAGAGCCCCGGATTGCTGCTGCCCCCGCCTTCAAGCCAGAGATGCATTTTCAAACCGATGTAAGTTTACGTTTGGCTGCTGGCTTCAGCGACGGTGGCTTCAAAGTCCCGCCGGGTCTGCTTTCCTTTGGTAGGGCCAGGAAGCCTCTTACAACAGGTATTGGCTGCCTGTCGCCTGCTTTTATCAACTGTGCCAGGACGTGAGCCTTGTGTGTTACAAAATCAGGACAGCAGGCATTGCAGTGGCTCCTGCTTCAGAAAGGCACCTTGAAGAACAGCACTAGGAGCTAACGGAGGGCACCAGGGGTATGGGGGCCAGTGGTGCAATGGATAAGGCGCCTGACTAGGAGTCAGAAGGTTGTGGGTTCCACTGCCATCCGGCTGGGCTCCCAACTCTGTGCTTTGTTTCTTTGAATTACATTTAAATTCCCTTGGCCTTCACTGCTCGCAATAGACTTTTGATTTTATGTGGGGCGGGCCCGGTTGCACAGCAAGGAAACACCAGGCGCCATCTCGAAGCACCACCAGTAGGGGTCCCTCCAGAAGGCCCCAACAAGCAGCAGATGATTTCTATGCATGTGTGCGTCCTGTCCTTCAATGGGTGGGGGTTGGCTTGTGTTGGACACAGTCCCAGGGCAGCCCTTCACGTCCCTGATCGGCCAGAGACCTCTCTGTGAGCGCCGCAGGCGAGCCTTCTCGGGACCTCAGCAACTGAGGGGCACATTTCCAAATGAGGGAGACATTTCCAGAAAGCGCACCAGGGAACGGCTCGGCCTCTGCTCCGTGGCCCAACCCAGCCTGGTCCTTCTCCAACCAGCTGGGAGCTGTCCAAAAGCCGGTGGGCCTGGCGGAATGGGCTCCCAGCAGGCCCTGGCTGACTGGTGATTTGCATACACACAGACACACGCACGCACGCACACTCTCTCTCGTGCTATCTGCTGCCTTTCAGACCCTGCCACCCCTCGCTTGCTTTAAAGGAGCAGTTGGCGAATGACACTGAGCAAAGAATGCACAAGTGGGTAAAGAGATCACACACCTAGAGGCAGCCAGCTCTCATGAAGAGTAGGGCCTAGAAGCAGTGAAGCTTGAGGGGCTGTGCGCTCTTTGCCATGAGCCCCTAGAGGCGGATCATATAGAAAGCGCTATATAGAAATGAGCAGCCAGCAGAGGACAAGGCAGCCGCTCTTGGTGCAGCACAGAGAGGATCAAGAGAAACGGGAAGGGCTTCCGCGGCAGCGAGCAAGCACAAGACCAGCACGGGAGCGGGGCCCCTTTTATTCTGTCAATAAAAGGTATTTCTCTCCTGGCACGCACGTGTCTAAAAATATGGAACGCTTCACGAATTTGCGTGTCATCCTTGCGCAGGGGCCATGCTAATCTTCTCTGTATCGTTCCAATTTTAGTATATGTGCTGCCGAAGCGAGCACACACTTGGGGCTGAACTGGCCAGTGTATAAAAGCCAGCGCATCGGCTGCCTATTGACCTAGGTTGACTTGTTATGCTCTAACTTTGGCAAGAAACTGTTTGGTTCTGGGGCCGGTATGGAACCAAGAGGCAAAGACCAACGACCCAAGCTTCCTCGCTGCTGGTTTGGCCCAAAAGGAAAGGTTCCGTGTGCTTGGCTATTGCAATGCAGGAAGAAAGGATCATGGTCCAGGCTGCATGCAAAGTGGCACCTCCCGTCATAATGCCTGGGTGATGGGTGCTGTGTGCCTGGACGCATCACAATAGTCCCACAAGCCAGAGAAAAGCCAGAGGGCCTGTGAGGGTTTGCTTGGGGGGGGCCCTGTTGAATTCCAGGATAGGCAAGGTGAGGCAGCGGCCTAGTGCGCGGACCCCCGAGAGCCCCGGATTGCTGCTGCCCCCGCCTTCAAGCCAGAGATGCATTTTCAAACCGATGTAAGTTTACGTTTGGCTGCTGGCTTCAGCGACGGTGGCTTCAAAGTCCCGCCGGGTCTGCTTTCCTTTGGTAGGGCCAGGAAGCCTCTTACAACAGGTATTGGCTGCCTGTCGCCTGCTTTTATCAACTGTGCCAGGACGTGAGCCTTGTGTGTTACAAAATCAGGACAGCAGGCATTGCAGTGGCTCCTGCTTCAGAAAGGCACCTTGAAGAACAGCACTAGGAGCTAACGGAGGGCACCAGGGGTATGGGGGCCAGTGGTGCAATGGATAAGGCGCCTGACTAGGAGTCAGAAGGTTGTGGGTTCCACTGCCATCCGGCTGGGCTCCCAACTCTGTGCTTTGTTTCTTTGAATTACATTTAAATTCCCTTGGCCTTCACTGCTCGCAATAGACTTTTGATTTTATGTGGGGCGGGCCCGGTTTCACAGCAAGGAAACACCAGGCGCCATCTCGAAGCACCACCAGTAGGGGTCCCTCCAGAAGGCCCCAACAAGCAGCAGATGATTTCTATGCATGTGTGCGTCCTGTCCTTCAATGGGTGGGGGTTGGCTTGTGTTGGACACAGTCCCAGGGCAGCCCTTCACGTCCCTGATCGGCCACGATCGGCCAGAGACCTCTCTGTGAGCGCCGCAGGCGAGCCTTCTCGGGACCTCAGCAACTGAGGGGCACATTTCCAAATGAGGGAGACATTTCCAGAAAGCGCACCAGGGAACGGCTCAGCCTCTGCTTCGTGGCCTAACCCAGCCTGGTCCTTCTCCAACCATCTGGGAGCTGTCCAAAAGCCGGTGGGCCTGGCGGAATGGGCTCCCAGCAGGCCCTGGCTGACTGGTGATTTGCATACACACAGACACACGCACGCACGCACACTCTCTCTCGTGCTATCTGCTGCCTTTCAGACCCTGCCACCCCTCGCTTGCTTTAAAGGAGCAGTTGGCGAATGACACTGAGCAAAGAATGCACAAGTGGGTAAAGAGATCACACACCTAGAGGCAGCCAGCTCTCATGAAGAGTAGGGCCTAGAAGCAGTGAAGCTTGAGGGGCTGTGCGCTCTTTGCCATGAGCCCCTAGAGGCGGATCATATAGAAAGCGCTATATAGAAATGAGCAGCCAGCAGAGGACAAGGCAGCCGCTCTCGGTGCAGCACAGCACAGAGAGGATCAAGAGAAACGGGAAGGGCTTCCGCGGCAGCGAGCAAGCACAAGACCAGCACGGGAGCGGGGCCCCTTTTATTCTGTCAATAAAAGGTATTTCTCTCCTGGCACGCACGTGTCTAAAAATATGGAACGCTTCACGAATTTGCGTGTCATCCTTGCGCAGGGGCCATGCTAATCTTCTCTGTATCGTTCCAATTTTAGTATATGTGCTGCCGAAGCGAGCACACACTTGGGGCTGAACTGGCCAGTGTATAAAAGCCAGCGCATCGGCTGCCTATTGACCTAGGTTGACTTGTTATGCTCTAACTTTGGCAAGAAACTGTTTGGTTCTGGGGCCGGTATGGAACCAAGAGGCAAAGACCAACGACCCAAGCTTCCTCGCTGCTGGTTTGGCCCAAAAGGAAAGGTTCCGTGTGCTTGGCTATTGCAATGCAGGAAGAAAGGATCATGGTCCAGGCTGCATGCAAAGTGGCACCTCCCGTCATAATGCCTGGGTGATGGGTGCTGTGTGCCTGGACGCATCACAATAGTCCCACAAGCCAGAGAAAAGCCAGAGGGCCTGTGAGGGTTTGCTTGGGGGGGGCCCTGTTGAATTCCAGGATAGGCAAGGTGAGGCAGCGGCCTAGTGCGCGGACCCCCGAGAGCCCCGGATTGCTGCTGCCCCCGCCTTCAAGCCAGAGATGCATTTTCAAACCGATGTAAGTTTACGTTTGGCTGCTGGCTTCAGCGACGGTGGCTTCAAAGTCCCGCCGGGTCTGCTTTCCTTTGGTAGGGCCAGGAAGCCTCTTACAACAGGTATTGGCTGCCTGTCGCCTGCTTTTATCAACTGTGCCAGGACGTGAGCCTTGTGTGTTACAAAATCAGGACAGCAGGCATTGCAGTGGCTCCTGCTTCAGAAAGGCACCTTGAAGAACAGCACTAGGAGCTAACGGAGGGCACCAGGGGTATGGGGGCCAGTGGTGCAATGGATAAGGCGCCTGACTAGGAGTCAGAAGGTTGTGGGTTCCACTGCCATCCGGCTGGGCTCCCAACTCTGTGCTTTGTTTCTTTGAATTACATTTAAATTCCCTTGGCCTTCACTGCTCGCAATAGACTTTTGATTTTATGTGGGGCGGGCCCGGTTGCACAGCAAGGAAACACCAGGCGCCATCTCGAAGCACCACCAGTAGGGGTCCCTCCAGAAGGCCCCAACAAGCAGCAGATGATTTCTATGCATGTGTGCGTCCTGTCCTTCAATGGGTGGGGGTTGGCTTGTGTTGGACACAGTCCCAGGGCAGCCCTTCACGTCCCTGATCGGCCACGATCGGCCAGAGACCTCTCTGTGAGCGCCGCAGGCGAGCCTTCTCGGGACCTCAGCAACTGAGGGGCACATTTCCAAATGAGGGAGACATTTCCAGAAAGCGCACCAGGGAACGGCTCGGCCTCTGCTCCGTGGCCCAACCCAGCCTGGTCCTTCTCCAACCAGCTGGGAGCTGTCCAAAAGCCGGTGGGCCTGGCGGAATGGGCTCCCAGCAGGCCCTGGCTGACTGGTGATTTGCATACACACAGACACACGCACGCACGCACACTCTCTCTCGTGCTATCTGCTGCCTTTCAGACCCTGCCACCCCTCGCTTGCTTTAAAGGAGCAGTTGGCGAATGACACTGAGCAAAGAATGCACAAGTGGGTAAAGAGATCACACACCTAGAGGCAGCCAGCTCTCATGAAGAGTAGGGCCTAGAAGCAGTGAAGCTTGAGGGGCTGTGCGCTCTTTGCCATGAGCCCCTAGAGGCGGATCATATAGAAAGCGCTATATAGAAATGAGCAGCCAGCAGAGGACAAGGCAGCCGCTCTTGGTGCAGCACAGAGAGGATCAAGAGAAACGGGAAGGGCTTCCGCGGCAGCGAGCAAGCACAAGACCAGCACGGGAGCGGGGCCCCTTTTATTCTGTCAATAAAAGGTATTTCTCTCCTGGCACGCACGTGTCTAAAAATATGGAACGCTTCACGAATTTGCGTGTCATCCTTGCGCAGGGGCCATGCTAATCTTCTCTGTATCGTTCCAATTTTAGTATATGTGCTGCCGAAGCGAGCACACACTTGGGGCTGAACTGGCCAGTGTATAAAAGCCAGCGCATCGGCTGCCTATTGACCTAGGTTGACTTGTTATGCTCTAACTTTGGCAAGAAACTGTTTGGTTCTGGGGCCGGTATGGAACCAAGAGGCAAAGACCAACGACCCAAGCTTCCTCGCTGCTGGTTTGGCCCAAAAGGAAAGGTTCCGTGTGCTTGGCTATTGCAATGCAGGAAGAAAGGATCATGGTCCAGGCTGCATGCAAAGTGGCACCTCCCGTCATAATGCCTGGGTGATGGGTGCTGTGTGCCTGGACGCATCACAATAGTCCCACAAGCCAGAGAAAAGCCAGAGGGCCTGTGAGGGTTTGCTTGGGGGGGGCCCTGTTGAATTCCAGGATAGGCAAGGTGAGGCAGCGGCCTAGTGCGCGGACCCCCGAGAGCCCCGGATTGCTGCTGCCCCCGCCTTCAAGCCAGAGATGCATTTTCAAACCGATGTAAGTTTACGTTTGGCTGCTGGCTTCAGCGACGGTGGCTTCAAAGTCCCGCCGGGTCTGCTTTCCTTTGGTAGGGCCAGGAAGCCTCTTACAACAGGTATTGGCTGCCTGTCGCCTGCTTTTATCAACTGTGCCAGGACGTGAGCCTTGTGTGTTACAAAATCAGGACAGCAGGCATTGCAGTGGCTCCTGCTTCAGAAAGGCACCTTGAAGAACAGCACTAGGAGCTAACGGAGGGCACCAGGGGTATGGGGGCCAGTGGTGCAATGGATAAGGCGCCTGACTAGGAGTCAGAAGGTTGTGGGTTCCTCTGCCATCCGGCTGGGCTCCCAACTCTGTGCTTTGTTTCTTTGAATTACATTTAAATTCCCTTGGCCTTCACTGCTCGCAATAGACTTTTGATTTTATGTGGGGCGGGCCCGTTTGCACAGCAAGGAAACACCAGGCGCCATCTCGAAGCACCACCAGTAGGGGTCCCTCCAGAAGGCCCCAACAAGCAGCAGATGATTTCTATGCATGTGTGCGTCCTGTCCTTCAATGGGTGGGGGTTGGCTTGTGTTGGACACAGTCCCAGGGCAGCCCTTCACGTCCCTGATCGGCCACGATCGGCCAGAGACCTCTCTGGTGAGCGCCGCAGGCGAGCCTTCTCGGGACCTCAGCAACTGAGGGGCACATTTCCAAATGAGGGAGACATTTCCAGAAAGCGCACCAGGGAACGGCTCGGCCTCTGCTTCGTGGCCTAACCCAGCCTGGTCCTTCTCCAACCATCTGGGAGCTGTCCAAAAGCCGGTGGGCCTGGCGGAATGGGCTCCCAGCAGGCCCTGGCTGACTGGTGATTTGCATACACACAGACACACGCACGCACGCACACTCTCTCTCGTGCTATCTGCTGCCTTTCAGACCCTGCCACCCCTCGCTTGCTTTAAAGGAGCAGTTGGCGAATGACACTGAGCAAAGAATGCACAAGTGGGTAAAGAGATCACACACCTAGAGGCAGCCAGCTCTCATGAAGAGTAGGGCCTAGAAGCAGTGAAGCTTGAGGGGCTGTGCGCTCTTTGCCATGAGCCCCTAGAGGCGGATCATATAGAAAGCGCTATATAGAAATGAGCAGCCAGCAGAGGACAAGGCAGCCGCTCTCGGTGCAGCACAGCACAGAGAGGATCAAGAGAAACGGGAAGGGCTTCCGCGGCAGCGAGCAAGCACAAGACCAGCACGGGAGCGGGGCCCCTTTTATTCTGTCAATAAAAGGTATTTCTCTCCTGGCACGCACGTGTCTAAAAATATGGAACGCTTCACGAATTTGCGTGTCATCCTTGCGCAGGGGCCATGCTAATCTTCTCTGTATCGTTCCAATTTTAGTATATGTGCTGCCGAAGCGAGCACACACTTGGGGCTGAACTGGCCAGTGTATAAAAGCCAGCGCATCGGCTGCCTATTGACCTAGGTTGACTTGTTATGCTCTAACTTTGGCAAGAAACTGTTTGGTTCTGGGGCCGGTATGGAACCAAGAGGCAAAGACCAACGACCCAAGCTTCCTCGCTGCTGGTTTGGCCCAAAAGGAAAGGTTCCGTGTGCTTGGCTATTGCAATGCAGGAAGAAAGGATCATGGTCCAGGCTGCATGCAAAGTGGCACCTCCCGTCATAATGCCTGGGTGATGGGTGCTGTGTGCCTGGACGCATCACAATAGTCCCACAAGCCAGAGAAAAGCCAGAGGGCCTGTGAGGGTTTGCTTGGGGGGGGCCCTGTTGAATTCCAGGATAGGCAAGGTGAGGCAGCGGCCTAGTGCGCGGACCCCCGAGAGCCCCGGATTGCTGCTGCCCCCGCCTTCAAGCCAGAGATGCATTTTCAAACCGATGTAAGTTTACGTTTGGCTGCTGGCTTCAGCGACGGTGGCTTCAAAGTCCCGCCGGGTCTGCTTTCCTTTGGTAGGGCCAGGAAGCCTCTTACAACAGGTATTGGCTGCCTGTCGCCTGCTTTTATCAACTGTGCCAGGACGTGAGCCTTGTGTGTTACAAAATCAGGACAGCAGGCATTGCAGTGGCTCCTGCTTCAGAAAGGCACCTTGAAGAACAGCACTAGGAGCTAACGGAGGGCACCAGGGGTATGGGGGCCAGTGGTGCAATGGATAAGGCGCCTGACTAGGAGTCAGAAGGTTGTGGGTTCCACTGCCATCCGGCTGGGCTCCCAACTCTGTGCTTTGTTTCTTTGAATTACATTTAAATTCCCTTGGCCTTCACTGCTCGCAATAGACTTTTGATTTTATGTGGGGCGGGCCCGGTTTCACAGCAAGGAAACACCAAGCGCCATCTCGAAGCACCACCAGTAGGGGTCCCTCCAGAAGGCCCCAACAAGCAGCAGATGATTTCTATGCATGTGTGCGTCCTGTCCTTCAATGGGTGGGGGTTGGCTTGTGTTGGACACAGTCCCAGGGCAGCCCTTCACGTCCCTGATCGGCCACGATCGGCCAGAGACCTCTCTGTGAGCGCCGCAGGCGAGCCTTCTCGGGACCTCAGCAACTGAGGGGCACATTTCCAAATGAGGGAGACATTTCCAGAAAGCGCACCAGGGAACGGCTCAGCCTCTGCTTCGTGGCCTAACCCAGCCTGGTCCTTCTCCAACCATCTGGGAGCTGTCCAAAAGCCGGTGGGCCTGGCGGAATGGGCTCCCAGCAGGCCCTGGCTGACTGGTGATTTGCATACACACAGACACACGCACGCACGCACACTCTCTCTCGTGCTATCTGCTGCCTTTCAGACCCTGCCACCCCTCGCTTGCTTTAAAGGAGCAGTTGGCGAATGACACTGAGCAAAGAATGCACAAGTGGGTAAAGAGATCACACACCTAGAGGCAGCCAGCTCTCATGAAGAGTAGGGCCTAGAAGCAGTGAAGCTTGAGGGGCTGTGCGCTCTTTGCCATGAGCCCCTAGAGGCGGATCATATAGAAAGCGCTATATAGAAATGAGCAGCCAGCAGAGGACAAGGCAGCCGCTCTCGGTGCAGCACAGCACAGAGAGGATCAAGAGAAACGGGAAGGGCTTCCGCGGCAGCGAGCAAGCACAAGACCAGCACGGGAGCGGGGCCCCTTTTATTCTGTCAATAAAAGGTATTTCTCTCCTGGCACGCACGTGTCTAAAAATATGGAACGCTTCACGAATTTGCGTGTCATCCTTGCGCAGGGGCCATGCTAATCTTCTCTGTATCGTTCCAATTTTAGTATATGTGCTGCCGAAGCGAGCACACACTTGGGGCTGAACTGGCCAGTGTATAAAAGCCAGCGCATCGGCTGCCTATTGACCTAGGTTGACTTGTTATGCTCTAACTTTGGCAAGAAACTGTTTGGTTCTGGGGCCGGTATGGAACCAAGAGGCAAAGACCAACGACCCAAGCTTCCTCGCTGCTGGTTTGGCCCAAAAGGAAAGGTTCCGTGTGCTTGGCTATTGCAATGCAGGAAGAAAGGATCATGGTCCAGGCTGCATGCAAAGTGGCACCTCCCGTCATAATGCCTGGGTGATGGGTGCTGTGTGCCTGGACGCATCACAATAGTCCCACAAGCCAGAGAAAAGCCAGAGGGCCTGTGAGGGTTTGCTTGGGGGGGGCCCTGTTGAATTCCAGGATAGGCAAGGTGAGGCAGCGGCCTAGTGCGCGGACCCCCGAGAGCCCCGGATTGCTGCTGCCCCCGCCTTCAAGCCAGAGATGCATTTTCAAACCGATGTAAGTTTACGTTTGGCTGCTGGCTTCAGCGACGGTGGCTTCAAAGTCCCGCCGGGTCTGCTTTCCTTTGGTAGGGCCAGGAAGCCTCTTACAACAGGTATTGGCTGCCTGTCGCCTGCTTTTATCAACTGTGCCAGGACGTGAGCCTTGTGTGTTACAAAATCAGGACAGCAGGCATTGCAGTGGCTCCTGCTTCAGAAAGGCACCTTGAAGAACAGCACTAGGAGCTAACGGAGGGCACCAGGGGTATGGGGGCCAGTGGTGCAATGGATAAGGCGCCTGACTAGGAGTCAGAAGGTTGTGGGTTCCACTGCCATCCGGCTGGGCTCCCAACTCTGTGCTTTGTTTCTTTGAATTACATTTAAATTCCCTTGGCCTTCACTGCTCGCAATAGACTTTTGATTTTATGTGGGGCGGGCCCGGTTGCACAGCAAGGAAACACCAGGCGCCATCTCGAAGCACCACCAGTAGGGGTCCCTCCAGAAGGCCCCAACAAGCAGCAGATGATTTCTATGCATGTGTGCGTCCTGTCCTTCAATGGGTGGGGGTTGGCTTGTGTTGGACACAGTCCCAGGGCAGCCCTTCACGTCCCTGATCGGCCACGATCGGCCAGAGACCTCTCTGGTGAGCGCCGCAGGCGAGCCTTCTCGGGACCTCAGCAACTGAGGGGCACATTTCCAAATGAGGGAGACATTTCCAGAAAGCGCACCAGGGAACGGCTCAGCCTCTGCTTCGTGGCCTAACCCAGCCTGGTCCTTCTCCAACCATCTGGGAGCTGTCCAAAAGCCGGTGGGCCTGGCGGAATGGGCTCCCAGCAGGCCCTGGCTGACTGGTGATTTGCATACACACAGACACACGCACGCACGCACACTCTCTCTCGTGCTATCTGCTGCCTTTCAGACCCTGCCACCCCTCGCTTGCTTTAAAGGAGCAGTTGGCGAATGACACTGAGCAAAGAATGCACAAGTGGGTAAAGAGATCACACACCTAGAGGCAGCCAGCTCTCATGAAGAGTAGGGCCTAGAAGCAGTGAAGCTTGAGGGGCTGTGCGCTCTTTGCCATGAGCCCCTAGAGGCGGATCATATAGAAAGCGCTATATAGAAATGAGCAGCCAGCAGAGGACAAGGCAGCCGCTCTCGGTGCAGCACAGCACAGAGAGGATCAAGAGAAACGAGAAGGGCTTCCGCGGCAGCGAGCAAGCACAAGACCAGCACGGCAGCGGGGCCCCTTTTATTCTGTCAATAAAAGGTATTTCTCTCCTGGCACGCACGTGTCTAAAAATATGGAACGCTTCACGAATTTGCGTGTCATCCTTGCGCAGGGGCCATGCTAATCTTCTCTGTATCGTTCCAATTTTAGTATATGTGCTGCCGAAGCGGGCACACACTTGGGGCTGAACTGGCCAGTGTATAAAAGCCAGCGCATCGGCTGCCTATTGACCTAGGTTGACTTGTTATGCTCTAACTTTGGCAAGAAACTGTTTGGTTCTGGGGCCGGTATGGAACCAAGAGGCAAAGACCAACGACCCAAGCTTCCTCGCTGCTGGTTTGGCCCAAAAGGAAAGGTTCCGTGTGCTTGGCTATTGCAATGCAGGAAGAAAGGATCATGGTCCAGGCTGCATGCAAAGTGGCACCTCCCGTCATAATGCCTGGGTGATGGGTGCTGTGTGCCTGGACGCATCACAATAGTCCCACAAGCCAGAGAAAAGCCAGAGGGCCTGTGAGGGTTTGCTTGGGGGGGGCCCTGTTGAATTCCAGGATAGGCAAGGTGAGGCAGCGGCCTAGTGCGCGGACCCCCGAGAGCCCCGGATTGCTGCTGCCCCTGCCTTCAAGCAAGAGATGCATTTTCAAACCGATGTAAGTTTACGTTTGGCTGCTGGCTTCAGCGACGGTGGCTTCAAAGTCCCGCCGGGTCTGCTTTCCTTTGGTAGGGCCAGGAAGCCTCTTACAACAGGTATTGGCTGCCTGTCGCCTGCTTTTATCAACTGTGCCAGGACGTGAGCCTTGTGTGTTACAAAATCAGGACAGCAGGCATTGCAGTGGCTCCTGCTTCAGAAAGGCACCTTGAAGAACAGCACTAGGAGCTAACGGAGGGCACCAGGGGTATGGGGGCCAGTGGTGCAATGGATAAGGCGCCTGACTAGGAGTCAGAAGGTTGTGGGTTCCTCTGCCATCCGGCTGGGCTCCCAACTCTGTGCTTTGTTTCTTTGAATTACATTTAAATTCCCTTGGCCTTCACTGCTCGCAATAGACTTTTGATTTTATGTGGGGCGGGCCCGGTTGCACAGCAAGGAAACACCAGGCGCCATCTCGAAGCACCACCAGTAGGGGTCCCTCCAGAAGGCCCCAACAAGCAGCAGATGATTTCTATGCATGTGTGCGTCCTGTCCTTCAATGGGTGGGGGTTGGCTTGTGTTGGACACAGTCCCAGGGCAGCCCTTCACGTCCCTGATCGGCCACGATCGGCCAGAAACCTCTCTGGTGAGCGCCGCAGGCGAGCCTTCTCGGGACCTCAGCAACTGAGGGGCACATTTCCAAATGAGGGAGACATTTCCAGAAAGCGCAACAGGGAACGGCTCGGCCTCTGCTTCGTGGCCTAACCCAGCCTGGTCCTTCTCCAACCATCTGGGAGCTGTCCAAAAGCCGGTGGGCCTGGCGGAATGGGCTCCCAGCAGGCCCTGGCTGACTGGTGATTTGCATACACACAGACACACGCACGCACGCACACTCTCTCTCGTGCTATCTGCTGCCTTTCAGACCCTGCCACCCCTCGCTTGCTTTAAAGGAGCAGTTGGCGAATGACACTGAGCAAAGAATGCACAAGTGGGTAAAGAGATCACACACCTAGAGGCAGCCAGCTCTCATGAAGAGTAGGGCCTAGAAGCAGTGAAGCTTGAGGGGCTGTGCGCTCTTTGCCATGAGCCCCTAGAGGCGGATCATATAGAAAGCGCTATATAGAAATGAGCAGCCAGCAGAGGACAAGGCAGCCGCTCTTGGTGCAGCACAGAGAGGATCAAGAGAAACGGGAAGGGCTTCCGCGGCAGCGAGCAAGCACAAGACCAGCACGGGAGCGGGGCCCCTTTTATTCTGTCAATAAAAGGTATTTCTCTCCTGGCACGCACGTGTCTAAAAATATGGAACGCTTCACGAATTTGCGTGTCATCCTTGCGCAGGGGCCATGCTAATCTTCTCTGTATCGTTCCAATTTTAGTATATGTGCTGCCGAAGCGAGCACACACTTGGGGCTGAACTGGCCAGTGTATAAAAGCCAGCGCATCGGCTGCCTATTGACCTAGGTTGACTTGTTATGCTCTAACTTTGGCAAGAAACTGTTTGGTTCTGGGGCCGGTATGGAACCAAGAGGCAAAGACCAACGACCCAAGCTTCCTCGCTGCTGGTTTGGCCCAAAAGGAAAGGTTCCGTGTGCTTGGCTATTGCAATGCAGGAAGAAAGGATCATGGTCCAGGCTGCATGCAAAGTGGCACCTCCCGTCATAATGCCTGGGTGATGGGTGCTGTGTGCCTGGACGCATCACAATAGTCCCACAAGCCAGAGAAAAGCCAGAGGGCCTGTGAGGGTTTGCTTGGGGGGGGCCCTGTTGAATTCCAGGATAGGCAAGGTGAGGCAGCGGCCTAGTGCGCGGACCCCCGAGAGCCCCGGATTGCTGCTGCCCCCGCCTTCAAGCAAGAGATGCATTTTCAAACCGATGTAAGTTTACGTTTGGCTGCTGGCTTCAGCGACGGTGGCTTCAAAGTCCCGCCGGGTCTGCTTTCCTTTGGTAGGGCCAGGAAGCCTCTTACAACAGGTATTGGCTGCCTGTCGCCTGCTTTTATCAACTGTGCCAGGACGTGAGCCTTGTGTGTTACAAAATCAGGACAGCAGGCATTGCAGCGGCTCCTGTTTCAGAAAGGCACCTTGAAGAACAGCACTAGGAGCTAAGGGAGGGCACCAGGGGTATGGGGGCCAGTGGTGCAATGGATAAGGCGCCTGACTAGGAGTCAGAAGGTTGTGGGTTCCACTGCCATCCGGCTGGGCTCCCAACTCTGTGCTTTGTTTCTTTGAATTACATTTAAATTCTCTTGGCCTTCACTGCTCGCAATAGACTTTTGATTTTATGTGGGGCGGGCCCGGTTGCACAGCAAGGAAACACCAGGCGCCATCTCGAAGCACCACCAGTAGGGGTCCCTCCAGACCGCCCCAACAAGCAGCAGATGATTTCTATGCATGTGTGCGTCCTGTCCTTCAATGGGTGGGGGTTGGCTTGTGTTGGACACAGTCCCAGGGCAGCCCTTCACGTCCCTGATCGGCCACGATCGGCCAGAGACCTCTCTGTGAGCGCCGCAGGCGAGCCTTCTCGGGACCTCAGCAACTGAGGGGCACATTTCCAAATGAGGGAGACATTTCCAGAAAGCGCACCAGGGAACGGCTCGGCCTCTGCTCCGTGGCCTAACCCAGCCTGGTCCTTCTCCAAGCATCTGGGAGCTGTCCAAAAGCCGGTGGGCCTGGCGGAATGGGCTCCCAGCAGGCCCTGGCTGACTGGTGATTTGCATACACACAGACACACGCACGCACGCACACTCTCTCGTGCTATCTGCTGCCTTTCAGACCCTGCCACCCCTCGCTTGCTTTCAAAGAATGACACTGAGCAAAGAATGCACAAGTGGGTAAAGAGATCACACACCTAGAGGCAGCCAGCTCTCATGAAGAGTAGGGCCTAGAAGCAGTGAAGCTTGAGGGGCTGTGCGCTCTTTGCCATGAGCCCCTAGAGGCGGGTCATATAGAAAGCGCTATATAGAAATGAGCAGCCAGCAGAGGACAAGGCAGCCGCTCTCGGTGCAGCACAGCACAGAGAGGATCAAGAGAAACGGGAAGGGCTTCCGCGGCAGCGAGCAAGCACAAGACGAGCACGGGAGCGGGGCGGGGCCCCTTTTATTCTGTCAATAAAAGGTATTTCTCTCCTGGCACGCACGTGTCTAAAAATATGGAACGCTTCACGAATTTGCGTGTCATCCTTGCGCAGGGGCCATGCTAATCTTCTCTGTATCGTTCCAATTTTAGTATATGTGCTGCCGAAGCGAGCACACACTTGGGGCTGAACTGGCCAGTGTATAAAAGCCACCGCATCGGCTGCCTTTTGACCTAGGTTGACTTGTTATGCTCTAACTTTGGCAAAAAACTGTTTGGTTCTGGGGCCGGTATGGAACCAAGAGGCAAAGACCAACGACCCAAGCTTCCTCGCTGCTGGTTTGGCCCAAAAGGAACGGTTCCGTGTGCTTGGCTATTGCAATGCAGGAAGAAAGGATCATGGTCCAGGCTGCATGCAAAGTGGCACCTCCCGTCATAATGCCTGGGTGATGGGTGCTGTGTGTCTGGACGCATCACAATAGTCCCACAAGCCAGAGAAAAGCCAGAGGGCCTGTGAGGGTTTGCTTGGGGGGGGTCCCTGTTGAGTTCCAGGATAGGCAAGGTGAGGCAGCGGCCTAGTGCGCGGACCCCCGAGAGCCCCGGATTGCTGCTGCCCCCGCCTTCAAGCCAGAGATGCATTTTCAAACCAATGTAAGTTTACGTTTGGCTGCTGGCTTCAGCGACGGTGGCTTCAAAGTCCCGCCGGGTCTGCTTTCCTTTGGTAGGGCCAGGAAGCCTATTACAACAGGTATTGGCTGCCTGTCGCCTGCTTTTATCAACTGTGCCAGGACGTGAGCCTTGTGTGTTACAAAATCAGGACAGCAGGCATTGCAGCGGCTCCTGTTTCAGAAAGGCACCTTGAAGAACAGCACTAGGAGCTAAGGGAGGGCACCAGGGGTATGGGGGCCAGTGGTGCAATGGATAAGGCGCCTGACTAGGAGTCAGAAGGTTGTGGGTTCCACTGCCATCCGGCTGGGCTCCCAACTCTGTGCTTTGTTTCTTTGAATTACATTTAAATTCTCTTGGCCTTCACTGCTCGCAATAGACTTTTGATTTTATGTGGGGCGGGCCCGGTTGCACAGCAAGGAAACACCAGGCGCCATCTCGAAGCACCGCCAGTAGGGGTCCCTCCAGACCGCCCCAACAAGCAGCAGATGATTTCTATGCATGTGTGCGTCCTGTCCTTCAATGGGTGGGGGTTGGCTTGTGTTGGACACAGTCCCAGGGCAGCCCTTCACGTCCCTGATCGGCCAGAGACCTCTCTGTGAGCGCCGCAGGCGAGCCTTCTCGGGACCTCAGCAACTGAGGGGCACATTTCCAAATGAGGGAGACATTTCCAGAAAGCGCACCAGGGAACGGCTCGGCCTCTGCTCCGTGGCCTAACCCAGCCTGGTCCTTCTCCAAGCATCTGGGAGCTGTCCAAAAGCCGGTGGGCCTGGCGGAATGGGCTCCCAGCAGGCCCTGGCTGACTGGTGATTTGCATACACACAGACACACGCACGCACGCACACTCTCTCTCGTGCTATCTGCTGCCTTTCAGACCCTGCCACCCCTCGCTTGCTTTAAAGGAGCAGTTGGCGAATGACACTGAGCAAAGAATGCACAAGTGGGTAAAGAGATCACACACCTAGAGGCAGCCAGCTCTCATGAAGAGTAGGGCCTAGAAGCAGTGAAGCTTGAGGGGCTGTGCGCTCTTTGCCATGAGCCCCTAGAGGCGGGTCATATAGAAAGCGCTATATAGAAATGAGCAGCCAGCAGAGGACAAGGCAGCCGCTCTCGGTGCAGCACAGCACAGAGAGGATCAAGAGAAACGGGAAGGGCTTCCGCGGCAGCGAGCAAGCACAAGACGAGCACGGGAGCGGGGCGGGGCCCCTTTTATTCTGTCAATAAAAGGTATTTCTCTCCTGGCACGCACGTGTCTAAAAATATGGAACGCTTCACGAATTTGCGTGTCATCCTTGCGCAGGGGCCATGCTAATCTTCTCTGTATCGTTCCAATTTTAGTATATGTGCTGCCGAAGCGAGCACACACTTGGGGCTGAACTGGCCAGTGTATAAAAGCCACCGCATCGGCTGCCTTTTGACCTAGGTTGACTTGTTATGCTCTAACTTTGGCAAAAAACTGTTTGGTTCTGGGGCCGGTATGGAACCAAGAGGCAAAGACCAACGACCCAAGCTTCCTCGCTGCTGGTTTGGCCCAAAAGGAACGGTTCCGTGTGCTTGGCTATTGCAATGCAGGAAGAAAGGATCATGGTCCAGGCTGCATGCAAAGTGGCACCTCCCGTCATAATGCCTGGGTGATGGGTGCTGTGTGTCTGGACGCATCACAATAGTCCCACAAGCCAGAGAAAAGCCAGAGGGCCTGTGAGGGTTTGCTTGGGGGGGGGCCCTGTTGAGTTCCAGGATAGGCAAGGTGAGGCAGCGGCCTAGTGCGCGGACCCCCGAGAGCCCCGGATTGCTGCTGCCCCCGCCTTCAAGCCAGAGATGCATTTTCAAACCAATGTAAGTTTACGTTTGGCTGCTGGCTTCAGCGACGGTGGCTTCAAAGTCCCGCCGGGTCTGCTTTCCTTTGGTAGGGCCAGGAAGCCTCTTACAACAGGTATTGGCTGCCTGTCGCCTGCTTTTATCAACTGTGCCAGGACGTGAGCCTTGTGTGTTACAAAATCAGGACAGCAGGCATTGCAGCGGCTCCTGTTTCAGAAAGGCACCTTGAAGAACAGCACTAGGAGCTAAGGGAGGGCACCAGGGGTATGGGGGCCAGTGGTGCAATGGATAAGGCGCCTGACTAGGAGTCAGAAGGTTGTGGGTTCCACTGCCATCCGGCTGGGCTCCCAACTCTGTGCTTTGTTTCTTTGAATTACATTTAAATTCTCTTGGCCTTCACTGCTCGCAATAGACTTTTGATTTTATGTGGGGCGGGCCCGGTTGCACAGCAAGGAAACACCAGGCGCCATCTCGAAGCACCACCAGTAGGGGTCCCTCCAGACCGCCCCAACAAGCAGCAGATGATTTCTATGCATGTGTGCGTCCTGTCCTTCAATGGGTGGGGGTTGGCTTGTGTTGGACACAGTCCCAGGGCAGCCCTTCACGTCCCTGATCGGCCAGAGACCTCTCTGTGAGCGCCGCAGGCGAGCCTTCTCGGGACCTCAGCAACTGAGGGGCACATTTCCAAATGAGGGAGACATTTCCAGAAAGCGCACCAGGGAACGGCTCGGCCTCTGCTCCGTGGCCTAACCCAGCCTGGTCCTTCTCCAACCATCTGGGAGCTGTCCAAAAGCCGGTGGGCCTGGCGGAATGGGCTCCCAGCAGGCCCTGGCTGACTGGTGATTTGCATACACACAGACACACGCACGCACGCACACTCTCTCTCGTGCTATCTGCTGCCTTTCAGACCCTGCCACCCCTCTCTTGCTTTAAAGGAGCAGTTGGCGAATGACATTGAGCAAAGAATGCACAAGTGGGTAAAGAGATCACACACCTAGAGGCAGCCAGCTCTCATGAAGAGTAGGGCCTAGAAGCAGTGAAGCTTGAGGGGCTGTGCGCTCTTTGCCATGAGCCCCTAGAGGCGGGTCATATAGAAAGCGCTATATAGAAATGAGCAGCCAGCAGAGGACAAGGCAGCCGCTCTCGGTGCAGCACAGCACAGAGAGGATCAAGAGAAACGGGAAGGGCTTCCGCGGCAGCGAGCAAGCACAAGACGAGCACGGGAGCGGGGCGGGGCCCCTTTTATTCTGTCAATAAAAGGTATTTCTCTCCTGGCACGCACGTGTCTAAAAATATGGAACGCTTCACGAATTTGCGTGTCATCCTTGCGCAGGGGCCATGCTAATCTTCTCTGTATCGTTCCAATTTTAGTATATGTGCTGCCGAAGCGAGCACACACTTGGGGCTGAACTGGCCAGTGTATAAAAGCCACCGCATCGGCTGCCTTTTGACCTAGGTTGACTTGTTATGCTCTAACTTTGGCAAGAAACTGTTTGGTTCTGGGGCCGGTATGGAACCAAGAGGCAAAGACCAACGACCCAAGCTTCCTCGCTGCTGGTTTGGCCCAAAAGGAACGGTTCCGTGTGCTTGGCTATTGCAATGCAGGAAGAAAGGATCATGGTCCAGGCTGCATGCAAAGTGGCACCTCCCGTCATAATGCCTGGGTGATGGGTGCTGTGTGTCTGGACGCATCACAATAGTCCCACAAGCCAGAGAAAAGCCAGAGGGCCTGTGAGGGTTTGCTTGGGGGGGGCCCTGTTGAGTTCCAGGATAGGCAAGGTGAGGCAGCGGCCTAGTGCGCGGACCCCCGAGAGCCCCGGATTGCTGCTGCCCCCGCCTTCAAGCCAGAGATGCATTTTCAAACCAATGTAAGTTTACGTTTGGCTGCTGGCTTCAGCGACGGTGGCTTCAAAGTCCCGCCGGGTCTGCTTCCCTTTGGTAGGGCCAGGAAGCCTCTTACAACAGGTATTGGCTGCCTGTCGCCTGCTTTTATCAACTGTGCCAGGACGTGAGCCTTGTGTGTTACAAAATCAGGACAGCAGGCATTGCAGCGGCTCCTGTTTCAGAAAGGCACCTTGAAGAACAGCACTAGGAGCTAAGGGAGGGCACCAGGGGTATGGGGGCCAGTGGTGCAATGGATAAGGCGCCTGACTAGGAGTCAGAAGGTTGTGGGTTCCACTGCCATCCGGCTGGGCTCCCAACTCTGTGCTTTGTTTCTTTGAATTACATTTAAATTCTCTTGGCCTTCACTGCTCGCAATAGACTTTTGATTTTATGTGGGGCGGGCCCGGTTGCACAGCAAGGAAACACCAGGCGCCATCTCGAAGCACCACCAGTAGGGGTCCCTCCAGACCGCCCCAACAAGCAGCAGATGATTTCTATGCATGTGTGCGTCCTGTCCTTCAATGGGTGGGGGTTGGCTTGTGTTGGACACAGTCCCAGGGCAGCCCTTCACGTCCCTGATCGGCCAGAGACCTCTCTGTGAGCGCCGCAGGCGAGCCTTCTCGGGACCTCAGCAACTGAGGGGCACATTTCCAAATGAGGGAGACATTTCCAGAAAGCGCACCAGGGAACGGCTCAGCCTCTGCTCCGTGGCCTAACCCAGCCTGGTCCTTCTCCAACCATCTGGGAGCTGTCCAAAAGCCGGTGGGCCTGGCGGAATGGGCTCCCAGCAGGCCCTGGCTGACTGCTGATTTGCATACACACAGACACACGCACGCACGCACGCACACTCTCTCGTGCTATCTGCTGTCTTTCAGACCCTGCCACCCCTCGCTTGCTTTCAAAGAATGACACTGAGCAAAGAATGCACAAGTGGGTAAAGAGATCACACACCTAGAGGCAGCCAGCTCTCATGAAGAGTAGGGCCTAGAAGCAGTGAAGCTTGAGGGGCTGTGCGCTCTTTGCCATGAGCCCCTAGAGGCGGGTCATATAGAAAGCGCTATATAGAAATGAGCAGCCAGCAGAGGACAAGGCAGCCGCTCTCGGTGCAGCACAGCACAGCACAGAGAGGATCAAGAGAAACGGGAAGGGCTTCCGCGGCAGCGAGCAAGCACAAGACGAGCACGGGAGCGGGGCGGGGCCCCTTTTATTCTGTCAATAAAAGGTATTTCTCTCCTGGCACGCACGTGTCTAAAAATATGGAACGCTTCACGAATTTGCGTGTCATCCTTGCGCAGGGGCCATGCTAATCTTCTCTGTATCGTTCCAATTTTAGTATATGTGCTGCCGAAGCGAGCACACACTTGGGGCTGAACTGGCCAGTGTATAAAAGCCAGCGCATCGGCTGCCTTTTGACCTAGGTTGACTTGTTATGCTCTAACTTTGGCAAGAAACTGTTTGGTTCTGGGGCCGGTATGGAACCAAGAGGCAAAGACCAACGACCCAAGCTTCCTCGCTGCTGGTTTGGCCCAAAAGGAACGGTTCCGTGTGCTTGGCTATTGCAATGTAGGAAGAAAGGATCATGGTCCAGGCTGCATGCAAAGTGGCACCTCCCGTCATAATGCCTGGGTGATGGGTGCTGTGTGTCTGGACGCATCACAATAGTCCCACAAGCCAGAGAAAAGCCAGAGGGCCTGTGAGGGTTTGCTTGGGGGGGGCCCTGTTGAGTTCCAGGATAGGCAAGGTGAGGCAGCGGCCTAGTGCGCGGACCCCCGAGAGCCCCGGATTGCTGCTGCCCCCGCCTTCAAGCCAGAGATGCATTTTCAAACCAATGTAAGTTTACGTTTGGCTGCTGGCTTCAGCGACGGTGGCTTCAAAGTCCCGCCGGGTCTGCTTCCCTTTGGTAGGGCCAGGAAGCCTCTTACAACAGGTATTGGCTGCCTGTCGCCTGCTTTTATCAACTGTGCCAGGACGTGAGCCTTGTGTGTTACAAAATCAGGACAGCAGGCATTGCAGCGGCTCCTGTTTCAGAAAGGCACCTTGAAGAACAGCACTAGGAGCTAAGGGAGGGCACCAGGGGTATGGGGGCCAGTGGTGCAATGGATAAGGCGCCTGACTAGGAGTCAGAAGGTTGTGGGTTCCACTGCCATCCGGCTGGGCTCCCAACTCTGTGCTTTGTTTCTTTGAATTACATTTAAATTCTCTTGGCCTTCTCTGCTCGCAATAGACTTTTGATTTTATGTGGGGCGGGCCCGGTTGCACAGCAAGGAAACACCAGGCGCCATCTCGAAGCACCACCAGTAGGGGTCCCTCCAGACCGCCCCAACAAGCAGCAGATGATTTCTATGCATGTGTGCGTCCTGTCCTTCAATGGGTGGGGGTTGGCTTGTGTTGGACACAGTCCCAGGGCAGCCCTTCACGTCCCTGATCGGCCACGATCGGCCAGAGACCTCTCTGGTGAGCGCCGCAGGCGAGCCTTCTCGGGACCTCAGCAACTGAGGGGCACATTTCCAAATGAGGGAGACATTTCCAGAAAGCGCACCAGGGAACGGCTCGGCCTCTGCTCCGTGGCCCAACCCAGCCTGGTCCTTCTCCAACCATCTGGGAGCTGTCCAAAAGCCGGTGGGCCTGGCGGAATGGGCTCCCAGCAGGCCCTGGGTGACTGGTGATTTGCATACACACAGACACACGCACGCACGCACACTCTCTCTCGTGCTATCTGCTGCCTTTCAGACCCTGCCACCCCTCGCTTGCTTTAAAGGAGCAGTTGGCGAATGACACTGAGCAAAGAATGCACAAGTGGGTAAAGAGATCACACACCTAGAGGCAGCCAGCTCTCATGAAGAGTAGGGCCTAGAAGCAGTGAAGCTTGAGGGGCTGTGCGCTCTTTGCCATGAGCCCCTAGAGGCTGATCATATAGAAAGCGCTATATAGAAATGAGCAGCCAGCAGAGGACAAGGCAGCCGCTCTCGGTGCAGCACAGAGAGGATCAAGAGAAACGGGAAGGGCTTCCGCGGCAGCGAGCAAGCACAAGACGAGCACGGGAGCGGGGCCCCTTTTATTCTGTCAATAAAAGGTATTTCTCTCCTGGCACGCACGTGTCTAAAAATATGGAACGCTTCACGAATTTGCGTGTCATCCTTGCGCAGGGGCCATGCTAATCTTCTCTGTATCGTTCCAATTTTAGTATATGTGCTGCCGAAGCGAGCACACACTTGGGGCTGAACTGGCCAGTGTATAAAAGCCACCGCATCGGCTGCCTTTTGACCTAGGTTGACTTGTTATGCTCTAACTTTGGCAAAAAACTGTTTGGTTCTGGGGCCGGTATGGAACCAAGAGGCAAAGACCAACGACCCAAGCTTCCTCGCTGCTGGTTTGGCCCAAAAGGAACGGTTCCGTGTGCTTGGCTATTGCAATGCAGGAAGAAAGGATCATGGTCCAGGCTGCATGCAAAGTGGCACCTCCCGTCATAATGCCTGGGTGATGGGTGCTGTGTGTCTGGACGCATCACAATAGTCCCACAAGCCAGAGAAAAGCCAGAGGGCCTGTGAGGGTTTGCTTGGGGGGGGCCCTGTTGAGTTCCAGGATAGGCAAGGTGAGGCAGCGGCCTAGTGCGCGGACCCCCGAGAGCCCCGGATTGCTGCTGCCCCCGCCTTCAAGCCAGAGATGCATTTTCAAACCAATGTAAGTTTACGTTTGGCTGCTGGCTTCAGCGACGGTGGCTTCAAAGTCCCGCCGGGTCTGCTTTCCTTTGGTAGGGCCAGGAAGCCTCTTACAACAGGTATTGGCTGCCTGTCGCCTGCTTTTATCAACTGTGCCAGGACGTGAGCCTTGTGTGTTACAAAATCAGGACAGCAGGCATTGCAGCGGCTCCTGTTTCAGAAAGGCACCTTGAAGAACAGCACTAGGAGCTAACGGAGGGCACCAGGGGTATGGGGGCCAGTGGTGCAATGGATAAGGCGCCTGACTAGGAGTCAGAAGGTTGTGGGTTCCACTGCCATCCGGCTGGGCTCCCAACTCTGTGCTTTGTTTCTTTGAATTACATTTAAATTCTCTTGGCCTTCACTGCTCGCAATAGACTTTTGATTTTATGTGGGGCGGGCCCGGTTGCACAGCAAGGAAACACCAGGCGCCATCTCGAAGCACCACCAGTAGGGGTCCCTCCAGACCGCCCCAACAAGCAGCAGATGATTTCTATGCATGTGTGCGTCCTGTCCTTCAATGGGTGGGGGTTGGCTTGTGTTGGACACAGTCCCAGGGCAGCCCTTCACGTCCCTGATCGGCCAGAGACCTCTCTGTGAGCGCCGCAGGCGAGCCTTCTCGGGACCTCAGCAACTGAGGGGCACAATTCCAAATGAGGGAGACATTTCCAGAAAGCGCACCAGGGAACGGCTCAACCTCTGCTCCGTGGCCTAACCCAGCCTGGTCCTTCTCCAAGCATCTGGGAGCTGTCCAAAAGCCGGTGGGCCTGGCGGAATGGGCTCCCAGCAGGCCCTGGCTGACTGGTGATTTGCATACACACAGACACACGCACGCACGCACACTCTCTCTCGTGCTATCTGCTGCCTTTCAGACCCTGCCACCCCTCGCTTGCTTTCAAAGAATGACACTGAGCAAAGAATGCACAAGTGGGTAAAGAGATCACACACCTAGAGGCAGCCAGCTCTCATGAAGAGTAGGGCCTAGAAGCAGTGAAGCTTGAGGGGCTGTGCGCTCTTTGCCATGAGCCCCTAGAGGCGGGTCATATAGAAAGCGCTATATAGAAATGAGCAGCCAGCAGAGGACAAGGCAGCCGCTCTCGGTGCAGCACAGCACAGAGAGGATCAAGAGAAACGGGAAGGGCTTCCGCGGCAGCGAGCAAGCACAAGACGAGCACGGGAGCGGGGCGGGGCCCCTTTTATTCTGTCAATAAAAGGTATTTCTCTCCTGGCACGCACGTGTCTAAAAATATGGAACGCTTCACGAATTTGCGTGTCATCCTTGCGCAGGGGCCATGCTAATCTTCTCTGTATCGTTCCAATTTTAGTATATGTGCTGCCGAAGCGAGCACACACTTGGGGCTGAACTGGCCAGTGTATAAAAGCCACCGCATCGGCTGCCTTTTGACCTAGGTTGACTTGTTATGCTCTAACTTTGGCAAGAAACTGTTTGGTTCTGGGGCCGGTATGGAACCAAGAGGCAAAGACCAACGACCCAAGCTTCCTCGCTGCTGGTTTGGCCCAAAAGGAACGGTTCCGTGTGCTTGGCTATTGCAATGCAGGAAGAAAGGATCATGGTCCAGGCTGCATGCAAAGTGGCACCTCCCGTCATAATGCCTGGGTGATGGGTGCTGTGTGTCTGGACGCATCACAATAGTCCCACAAGCCAGAGAAAAGCCAGAGGGCCTGTGAGGGTTTGCTTGGGGGGGGCCCTGTTGAGTTCCAGGATAGGCAAGGTGAGGCAGCGGCCTAGTGCGCGGACCCCCGAGAGCCCCGGATTGCTGCTGCCCCCGCCTTCAAGCCAGAGATGCATTTTCAAACCAATGTAAGTTTACGTTTGGCTGCTGGCTTCAGCGACGGTGGCTTCAAAGTCCCGCCGGGTCTGCTTCCCTTTGGTAGGGCCAGGAAGCCTCTTACAACAGGTATTGGCTGCCTGTCGCCTGCTTTTATCAACTGTGCCAGGACGTGAGCCTTGTGTGTTACAAAATCAGGACAGCAGGCATTGCAGCGGCTCCTGTTTCAGAAAGGCACCTTGAAGAACAGCACTAGGAGCTAAGGGAGGGCACCAGGGGTATGGGGGCCAGTGGTGCAATGGATAAGGCGCCTGACTAGGAGTCAGAAGGTTGTGGGTTCCACTGCCATCCGGCTGGGCTCCCAACTCTGTGCTTTGTTTCTTTGAATTACATTTAAATTCTCTTGGCCTTCTCTGCTCGCAATAGACTTTTGATTTTATGTGGGGCGGGCCCGGTTGCACAGCAAGGAAACACCAGGCGCCATCTGGAAGCACCACCAGTAGGGGTCCCTCCAGACCGCCCCAACAAGCAGCAGATGATTTCTATGCATGTGTGCGTCCTGTCCTTCAATGGGTGGGGGTTGGCTTGTGTTGGACACAGTCCCAGGGCAGCCCTTCACGTCCCTGATCGGCCAGAGACCTCTCTGTGAGCGCCGCAGGCGAGCCTTCTCGGGACCTCAGCAACTGAGGGGCACATTTCCAAATGAGGGAGACATTTCCAGAAAGCGCACCAGGGAACGGCTCGGCCTCTGCTCCGTGGCCCAACCCAGCCTGGTCCTTCTCCAACCATCTGGGAGCTGTCCAAAAGCCGGTGGGCCTGGCGGAATGGGCTCCCAGCAGGCCCTGGGTGACTGGTGATTTGCATACACACAGACACACGCACGCACGCACACTCTCTCTCGTGCTATCTGCTGCCTTTCAGACCCTGCCACCCCTCGCTTGCTTTAAAGGAGCAGTTGGCGAATGACACTGAGCAAAGAATGCACAAGTGGGTAAAGAGATCACACACCTAGAGGCAGCCAGCTCTCATGAAGAGTAGGGCCTAGAAGCAGTGAAGCTTGAGGGGCTGTGCGCTCTTTGCCATGAGCCCCTAGAGGCTGATCATATAGAAAGCGCTATATAGAAATGAGCAGCCAGCAGAGGACAAGGCAGCCGCTCTCGGTGCAGCACAGAGAGGATCAAGAGAAACGGGAAGGGCTTCCGCGGCAGCGAGCAAGCACAAGACGAGCACGGGAGCGGGGCCCCTTTTATTCTGTCAATAAAAGGTATTTCTCTCCTGGCACGCACGTGTCTAAAAATATGGAACGCTTCACGAATTTGCGTGTCATCCTTGCGCAGGGGCCATGCTAATCTTCTCTGTATCGTTCCAATTTTAGTATATGTGCTGCCGAAGCGAGCACACACTTGGGGCTGAACTGGCCAGTGTATAAAAGCCACCGCATCGGCTGCCTTTTGACCTAGGTTGACTTGTTATGCTCTAACTTTGGCAAAAAACTGTTTGGTTCTGGGGCCGGTATGGAACCAAGAGGCAAAGACCAACGACCCAAGCTTCCTCGCTGCTGGTTTGGCCCAAAAGGAACGGTTCCGTGTGCTTGGCTATTGCAATGCAGGAAGAAAGGATCATGGTCCAGGCTGCATGCAAAGTGGCACCTCCCGTCATAATGCCTGGGTGATGGGTGCTGTGTGTCTGGACGCATCACAATAGTCCCACAAGCCAGAGAAAAGCCAGAGGGCCTGTGAGGGTTTGCTTGGGGGGGGCCCTGTTGAGTTCCAGGATAGGCAAGGTGAGGCAGCGGCCTAGTGCGCGGACCCCCGAGAGCCCCGGATTGCTGCTGCCCCCGCCTTCAAGCCAGAGATGCATTTTCAAACCAATGTAAGTTTACGTTTGGCTGCTGGCTTCAGCGACGGTGGCTTCAAAGTCCCGCCGGGTCTGCTTTCCTTTGGTAGGGCCAGGAAGCCTCTTACAACAGGTATTGGCTGCCTGTCGCCTGCTTTTATCAACTGTGCCAGGACGTGAGCCTTGTGTGTTACAAAATCAGGACAGCAGGCATTGCAGCGGCTCCTGTTTCAGAAAGGCACCTTGAAGAACAGCACTAGGAGCTAACGGAGGGCACCAGGGGTATGGGGGCCAGTGGTGCAATGGATAAGGCGCCTGACTAGGAGTCAGAAGGTTGTGGGTTCCACTGCCATCCGGCTGGGCTCCCAACTCTGTGCTTTGTTTCTTTGAATTACATTTAAATTCTCTTGGCCTTCACTGCTCGCAATAGACTTTTGATTTTATGTGGGGCGGGCCCGGTTGCACAGCAAGGAAACACCAGGCGCCATCTCGAAGCACCACCAGTAGGGGTCCCTCCAGACCGCCCCAACAAGCAGCAGATGATTTCTATGCATGTGTGCGTCCTGTCCTTCAATGGGTGGGGGTTGGCTTGTGTTGGACACAGTCCCAGGGCAGCCCTTCACGTCCCTGATCGGCCAGAGACCTCTCTGTGAGCGCCGCAGGCGAGCCTTCTCGGGACCTCAGCAACTGAGGGGCACAATTCCAAATGAGGGAGACATTTCCAGAAAGCGCACCAGGGAACGGCTCAACCTCTGCTCCGTGGCCTAACCCAGCCTGGTCCTTCTCCAAGCATCTGGGAGCTGTCCAAAAGCCGGTGGGCCTGGCGGAATGGGCTCCCAGCAGGCCCTGGCTGACTGGTGATTTGCATACACACAGACACACGCACGCACGCACACTCTCTCTCGTGCTATCTGCTGCCTTTCAGACCCTGCCACCCCTCGCTTGCTTTCAAAGAATGACACTGAGCAAAGAATGCACAAGTGGGTAAAGAGATCACACACCTAGAGGCAGCCAGCTCTCATGAAGAGTAGGGCCTAGAAGCAGTGAAGCTTGAGGGGCTGTGCGCTCTTTGCCATGAGCCCCTAGAGGCGGGTCATATAGAAAGCGCTATATAGAAATGAGCAGCCAGCAGAGGACAAGGCAGCCGCTCTCGGTGCAGCACAGCACAGAGAGGATCAAGAGAAACGGGAAGGGCTTCCGCGGCAGCGAGCAAGCACAAGACGAGCACGGGAGCGGGGCGGGGCCCCTTTTATTCTGTCAATAAAAGGTATTTCTCTCCTGGCACGCACGTGTCTAAAAATATGGAACGCTTCACGAATTTGCGTGTCATCCTTGCGCAGGGGCCATGCTAATCTTCTCTGTATCGTTCCAATTTTAGTATATGTGCTGCCGAAGCGAGCACACACTTGGGGCTGAACTGGCCAGTGTATAAAAGCCACCGCATCGGCTGCCTTTTGACCTAGGTTGACTTGTTATGCTCTAACTTTGGCAAGAAACTGTTTGGTTCTGGGGCCGGTATGGAACCAAGAGGCAAAGACCAACGACCCAAGCTTCCTCGCTGCTGGTTTGGCCCAAAAGGAACGGTTCCGTGTGCTTGGCTATTGCAATGCAGGAAGAAAGGATCATGGTCCAGGCTGCATGCAAAGTGGCACCTCCCGTCATAATGCCTGGGTGATGGGTGCTGTGTGTCTGGACGCATCACAATAGTCCCACAAGCCAGAGAAAAGCCAGAGGGCCTGTGAGGGTTTGCTTGGGGGGGGCCCTGTTGAGTTCCAGGATAGGCAAGGTGAGGCAGCGGCCTAGTGCGCGGACCCCCGAGAGCCCCGGATTGCTGCTGCCCCCGCCTTCAAGCCAGAGATGCATTTTCAAACCAATGTAAGTTTACGTTTGGCTGCTGGCTTCAGCGACGGTGGCTTCAAAGTCCCGCCGGGTCTGCTTCCCTTTGGTAGGGCCAGGAAGCCTCTTACAACAGGTATTGGCTGCCTGTCGCCTGCTTTTATCAACTGTGCCAGGACGTGAGCCTTGTGTGTTACAAAATCAGGACAGCAGGCATTGCAGCGGCTCCTGTTTCAGAAAGGCACCTTGAAGAACAGCACTAGGAGCTAAGGGAGGGCACCAGGGGTATGGGGGCCAGTGGTGCAATGGATAAGGCGCCTGACTAGGAGTCAGAAGGTTGTGTGGGTTCCACTGCCATCCGGCTGGGCTCCCAACTCTGTGCTTTGTTTCTTTGAATTACATTTAAATTCTCTTGGCCTTCACTGCTCGCAATAGACTTTTGATTTTATGTGGGGCGGGCCCGGTTGCACAGCAAGGAAACACCAGGCGCCATCTCGAAGCACCGCCAGTAGGGGTCCCTCCAGAAGGCCCCAACAAGCAGCAGATGATTTCTATGCATGTGTGCGTCCTGTCCTTCAATGGGTGGGGGTTGGCTTGTGTTGGACACAGTCCCAGGGCAGCCCTTCACGTCCCTGATCGGCCAGAGACCTCTCTGTGAGCGCCGCAGGCGAGCCTTCTCGGGACCTCAGCAACTGAGGGGCACATTTCCAAATGAGGGAGACATTTCCAGAAAGCGCACCAGGGAACGGCTCGGCCTCTGCTCCGTGGCCTAACCCAGCCTGGTCCTTCTCCAACCATCTGGGAGCTGTCCAAAAGCCGGTGGGCCTGGCGGAATGGGCTCCCAGCAGGCCCTGGCTGACTGGTGATTTGCATACACACAGACACACGCACGCACGCACACTCTCTCTCGTGCTATCTGCTGCCTTTCAGACCCTGCCACCCCTCGCTTGCTTTAAAGGAGCAGTTGGCGAATGACACTGAGCAAAGAATGCACAAGTGGGTAAAGAGATCACACACCTAGAGGCAGCCAGCTCTCATGAAGAGTAGGGCCTAGAAGCAGTGAAGCTTGAGGGGCTGCGCGCTCTTTGCCATGAGCCCCTAGAGGCGGGTCATATAGAAAGCGCTATATAGAAATGAGCAGCCAGCAGAGGACAAGGCAGCCGCTCTCGGTGCAGCACAGCACAGAGAGGATCAAGAGAAACGGGAAGGGCTTCCGCGGCAGCGAGCAAGCACAAGACGAGCACGGGAGCGGGGCGGGGCCCCTTTTATTCTGTCAATAAAAGGTATTTCTCTCCTGGCACGCACGTGTCTAAAAATATGGAACGCTTCACGAATTTGCGTGTCATCCTTGCGCAGGGGCCATGCTAATCTTCTCTGTATCGTTCCAATTTTAGTATATGTGCTGCCGAAGCGAGCACACACTTGGGGCTGAACTGGCCAGTGTATAAAAGCCAGCGCATCGGCTGCCTTTTGACCTAGGTTGACTTGTTATGCTCTAACTTTGGCAAGAAACTGTTTGGTTCTGGGGCCGGTATGGAACCAAGAGGCAAAGACCAACGACCCAAGCTTCCTCGCTGCTGGTTTGGCCCAAAAGGAAAGGTTCCGTGTGCTTGGCTATTGCAATGCAGGAAGAAAGGATCATGGTCCAGGCTGCATGCAAAGTGGCACCTCCCGTCATAATGCCTGGGTGATGGGTGCTGTGTGCCTGGACGCATCACAATAGTCCCACAAGCCAGAGAAAAGCCAGAGGGTCTGTGAGGGTTTGCTTGGGGGGGGCCCTGTTGAGTTCCAGGATAGGCAAGGTGAGGCAGCGGCCTAGTGCGCGGACCCCCGAGAGCCCCGGATTGCTGCTGCCCCCGCCTTCAAGCCAGAGATGCATTTTCAAACCGATGTAAGTTTACGTTTGGCTGCTGGCTTCAGCGACGGTGGCTTCAAAGTCCCGCCGGGTCTGCTTTCCTTTGGTAGGGCCAGGAAGCCTCTTACAACAGGTATTGGCTGCCTGTCGCCTGCTTTTATCAACTGTGCCAGGACGTGAGCCTTGTGTGTTACAAAATCAGGACAGCAGGCATTGCAGTGGCTCCTGCTTCAGAAAGGCACCTTGAAGAACAGCACTAGGAGCTAAGGGAGGGCACCAGGGGTATGGGGGCCACTGGTGCAATGGATAGGAGTCAGAAGGTTGTGGGTTCCACTGCCATCCGGCTGGGCTCCCAACTCTGTGCTTTGTTTCTTTGAATTACATTTAAATTCTCTTGGCCTTCTCTGCTCGCAATAGACTTTTGATTTTATGTGGGGCGGGCCCGGTTGCACAGCAAGGAAACACCAGGCGCCATCTGGAAGCACCACCAGTAGGGGTCCCTCCAGACCGCCCCAACACGCAGCAGATGATTTCTATGCATGCGTGCGTCCTGTCCTTCAATGGGTGGGGGTTGGCTTGTGTTGGACACAGTCCCAGGGCAGCCCTTCACGTCCCTGATCGGCCAGAGACCTCTCTGTGAGCGCCGCAGGCGAGCCTTCTCGGGACCTCAGCAACTGAGGGGCACATTTCCAAATGAGGGAGACATTTCCAGAAAGCGCACCAGGGAACGGCTCGGCCTCTGCTCCGTGGCCTAACCCAGCCTGGTCCTTCTCCAAGCATCTGGGAGCTGTCCAAAAGCCGGTGGGCCTGGCGGAATGGGCTCCCAGCAGGCCCTGGCTGACTGGTGATTTGCATACACACAGACACACGCACGCACGCACACTCTCTCTCGTGCTATCTGCTGCCTTTCAGACCCTGCCACCCCTCGCTTGCTTTAAAGGAGCAGTTGGCGAATGACACTGAGCAAAGAATGCACAAGTGGGTAAAGAGATCACACACCTAGAGGCAGCCAGCTCTCATGAAGAGTAGGGCCTAGAAGCAGTGAAGCTTGAGGGGCTGTGCGCTCTTTGCCATGAGCCCCTAGAGGCGGGTCATATAGAAAGCGCTATATAGAAATGAGCAGCCAGCAGAGGACAAGGCAGCCGCTCTCGGTGCAGCACAGCACAGAGAGGCTCAAGAGAAACGGGAAGGGCTTCCGCGGCAGCGAGCAAGCACAAGACCAGCACGGGAGCGGGGCCCCTTTTATTCTGTCAATAAAAGGTATTTCTCTCCTGGCACGCACGTGTCTAAAAATATGGAACGCTTCACGAATTTGCGTGTCATCCTTGCGCAGGGGCCATGCTAATCTTCTCTGTATCGTTCCAATTTTAGTATATGTGCTGCCGAAGCGAGCACACACTTGGGGCTGAACTGGCCAGTGTATAAAAGCCAGCGCATCGGCTGCCTTTTGACCTAGGTTGACTTGTTATGCTCTAACTTTGGCAAGAAACTGTTTGGTTCTGGGGCCGGTATGGAACCAAGAGGCAAAGACCAACGACCCAAGCTTCCTCGCTGCTGGTTTGGCCCAAAAGGAAAGGTTCCGTGTGCTTGGCTATTGCAATGCAGGAAGAAAGGATCATGGTCCAGGCTGCATGCAAAGTGGCACCTCCTGTCATAATGCCTGGGTGATGGGTGCTGTGTGCCTGGACGCATCACAATAGTCCCACAAGCCAGAGAAAAGCCAGAGGGCCTGTGAGGGTTTGCTTGGGGGGGGGCCCTGTTGAGTTCCAGGATAAGGCAAGGTGAGGCAGCGGCCTAGTGCGCGGACCCTCGAGAGCCCCGGATTGCTGCTGCCCCCGCCTTCAAGCAAGAGATGCATTTTCAAACCGATGTAAGTTTACGTTTGGCTGCTGGCTTCAGCGACGGTGGCTTCAAAGTCCCGCCGGGTCTGCTTCCCTTTGGTAGGGCCAGGAAGCCTCTTACAACAGGTATTGGCTGCCTGTCGCCTGCTTTTATCAACTGTGCCAGGACGTGAGCCTTGTGTGTTACAAAATCAGGACAGCAGGCATTGCAGCGGCTCCTGCTTCAGAAAGGCACCTTGAAGAACAGCACTAGGAGCTAAGGGAGGGCACCAGGGGTATGGGGGCCAGTGGTGCAATGGATAGGAGTCAGAAGGTTGTGGGTTCCACTGCCATCCGGCTGGGCTCCCAACTCTGTGCTTTGTTTCTTTGAATTACATTTAAATTCTCTTGGCCTTCACTGCTCGCAATAGACTTTTGATTTTATGTGGGGCGGGCCCGGTTGCACAGCAAGGAAACACCAGGCGCCATCTGGAAGCACCACCAGTAGGGGTCCCTCCAGACCGCCCCAACACGCAGCAGATGATTTCTATGCATGCGTGCGTCCTGTCCTTCAATGGGTGGGGGTTGGCTTGTGTTGGACACAGTCCCAGGGCAGCCCTTCACGTCCCTGATCGGCCAGAGACCTCTCTGTGAGCGCCGCAGGCGAGCCTTCTCGGGACCTCAGCAACTGAGGGGCACATTTCCAAATGAGGGAGACATTTCCAGAAAGCGCACCAGGGAACGGCTCAGCCTCTGCTTCGTGGCCTAACCCAGCCTGGTCCTTCTCCAACCATCTGGGAGCTGTCCAAAAGCCGGTGGGCCTGGCGGAATGGGCTCCCAGCAGGCCCTGGCTGACTGGTGATTTGCATACACACAGACACACGCACGCACGCACACTCTCTCTCGTGCTATCTGCTGCCTTTCAGACCCTGCCACCCCTCGCTTGCTTTAAAGGAGCAGTTGGCGAATGACACTGAGCAAAGAATGCACAAGTGGGTAAAGAGATCACACACCTAGAGGCAGCCAGCTCTCATGAAGAGTAGGGCCTAGAAGCAGTGAAGCTTGAGGGGCTGTGCGCTCTTTGCCATGAGCCCCTAGAGGCGGGTCATATAGAAAGCGCTATATAGAAATGAGCAGCCAGCAGAGGACAAGGCAGCCGCTCTCGGTGCAGCACAGCACAGAGAGGATCAAGAGAAACGGGAAGGGCTTCCGCGGCAGCGAGCAAGCACAAGACGAGCACGGGAGCGGGGCGGGGCCCCTTTTATTCTGTCAATAAAAGGTATTTCTCTCCTGGCACGCACGTGTCTAAAAATATGGAACGCTTCACGAATTTGCGTGTCATCCTTGCGCAGGGGCCATGCTAATCTTCTCTGTATCGTTCCAATTTTAGTATATGTGCTGCCGAAGCGAGCACACACTTGGGGCTGAACTGGCCAGTGTATAAAACCAGCGCATCGGCTGCCTTTTGACCTAGGTTGACTTGTTATGCTCTAACTTTGGCAAGAAACTGTTTGGTTCTGGGGCCGGTATGGAACCAAGAGGCAAAGACCAACGACCCAAGCTTCCTCGCTGCTGGTTTGGCCCAAAAGGAAAGGTTCCGTGTGCTTGGCTATTGCAATGCAGGAAGAAAGGATCATGGTCCAGGCTGCATGCAAAGTGGCACCTCCTGTCATAATGCCTGGGTGATGGGTGCTGTGTGCCTGGACGCATCACAATAGTCCCACAAGCCAGAGAAAAGCCAGAGGGCCTGTGAGGGTTTGCTTGGGGGGGGGCCCTGTTGAGTTCCAGGATAAGGCAAGGTGAGGCAGCGGCCTAGTGCGCGGACCCCCGAGAGCCCCGAATTGCTGCTGCCCCCGCCTTCAAGCAAGAGATGCATTTTCAAACCGATGTAAGTTTACGTTTGGCTGCTGGCTTCAGCGACGGTGGCTTCAAAGTCCCGCCGGGTCTGCTTTCCTTTGGTAGGGCCAGGAAGCCTCTTACAACAGGTATTGGCTGCCTGTCGCCTGCTTTTATCAACTGTGCCAGGACGTGAGCCTTGTGTGTTACAAAATCAGGACAGCAGGCATTGCAGCGGCTCCTGCTTCAGAAAGGCACCTTGAAGAACAGCACTAGGAGCTAAGGGAGGGCACCAGGGGTATGGGGGCCAGTGGTGCAATGGATAGGAGTCAGAAGGTTGTGGGTTCCACTGCCATCCGGCTGGGCTCCCAACTCTGTGCTTTGTTTCTTTGAATTACATTTAAATTCCCTTGGCCTTCACTGCTCGCAATAGACTTTTGATTTTATGTGGGGCGGGCCCGGTTGCACAGCAAGGAAACACCAGGCGCCATCTGGAAGCACCACCAGTAGGGGTCCCTCCAGACCGCCCCAACACGCAGCAGATGATTTCTATGCATGTGTGCGTCCAGTCCTTCAATGGGTGGGGGTTGGCTTGTGTTGGACACAGTCCCAGGGCAGCCCTTCACGTCCCTGATCGGCCACGATCGGCCAGAGACCTCTCTGTGAGCGCCGCAGGCGAGCCTTCTCGGGACCTCAGCAACTGAGGGGCACATTTCCAAATGAGGGAGACATTTCCAGAAAGCGCACCAGGGAACGGCTCGGCCTCTGCTCCGTGGCCTAACCCAGCCTGGTCCTTCTCCAACCATCTGGGAGCTGTCCAAAAGCCGGTGGGCCTGGCGGAATGGGCTCCCAGCAGGCCCTGGCTGACTGGTGATTTGCATACACACAGACACACGCACGCACGCACACTCTCTCTCGTGCTATCTGCTGCCTTTCAGACCCTGCCACCCCTCGCTTGCTTTAAAGGAGCAGTTGGCGAATGACACTGAGCAAAGAATGCACAAGTGGGTAAAGAGATCACACACCTAGAGGCAGCCAGCTCTCATGAAGAGTAGGGCCTAGAAGCAGTGAAGCTTGAGGGGCTGTGCGCTCTTTGCCATGAGCCCCTAGAGGCGGGTCATATAGAAAGCGCTATATAGAAATGAGCAGCCAGCAGAGGACAAGGCAGCCGCTCTCGGTGCAGCACAGCACAGAGAGGATCAAGAGAAACGGGAAGGGCTTCCGCGGCAGCGAGCAAGCACAAGACGAGCACGGGAGCGGGGCGGGGCCCCTTTTATTCTGTCAATAAAAGGTATTTCTCTCCTGGCACGCACGTGTCTAAAAACATGGAACGCTTCACGAATTTGCGTGTCATCCTTGCGCAGGGGCCATGCTAATCTTCTCTGTATCGTTCCAATTTTAGTATATGTGCTGCCGAAGCGAGCACACACTTGGGGCTGAACTGGCCAGTGTATAAAAGCCAGCGCATCGGCTGCCTCTTGACCTAGGTTGACTTGTTATGCTCTAACTTTGGCAAGAAACTGTTTGGTTCTGGGGCCGGTATGGAACCAAGAGGCAAAGACCAACGACCCAAGCTTCCTCGCTGCTGGTTTGGCCCAAAAGGAACGGTTCCGTGTGCTTGGCTATTGCAATGCAGGAAGAAAGGATCATGGTCCAGGCTGCATGCAAAGTGGCACCTCCCGTCATAATGCCTGGGTGATGGGTGCTGTGTGTCTGGACGCATCACAATAGTCCCACAAGCCAGAGAAAAGCCAGAGGGCCTGTGAGGGTTTGCTTGGGGGGGGCCCTGTTGAGTTCCAGGATAGGCAAGGTGAGGCAGCGGCCTAGTGCGCGGACCCCCGAGAGCCCCGGATTGCTGCTGCCCCCGCCTTCAAGCCAGAGATGCATTTTCAAACCAATGTAAGTTTACGTTTGGCTGCTGGCTTCAGCGACGGTGGCTTCAAAGTCCCGCCGGGTCTGCTTTCCTTTGGTAGGGCCAGGAAGCCTCTTACAACAGGTATTGGCTGCCTGTCGCCTGCTTTTATCAACTGTGCCAGGACGTGAGCCTTGTGTGTTACAAAATCAGGACAGCAGGCATTGCAGCGGCTCCTGTTTCAGAAAGGCACCTTGAAGAACAGCACTAGGAGCTAAGGGAGGGCACCAGGGGTATGGGGGCCAGTGGTGCAATGGATAAGGCGCCTGACTAGGAGTCAGAAGGTTGTGGGTTCCACTGCCATCCGGCTGGGCTCCCAACTCTATGCTTTGTTTCTTTGAATTACATTTAAATTCTCTTGGCCTTCACTGCTCGCAATAGACTTTTGATTTTATGTGGGGCGGGCCCGGTTGCACAGCAAGGAAACACCAGGCGCCATCTCGAAGCACCACCAGTAGGGGTCCCTCCAGACCGCCCCAACAAGCAGCAGATGATTTCTATGCATGTGTGCGTCCTGTCCTTCAATGGGTGGGGGTTGGCTTGTGTTGGACACAGTCCCAGGGCAGCCCTTCACGTCCCTGATCGGCCAGAGACCTCTCTGTGAGCGCCGCAGGCGAGCCTTCTCGGGACCTCAGCAACTGAGGGGCACATTTCCAAATGAGGGAGACATTTCCAGAAAGCGCACCAGGGAACGGCTCGGCCTCTGCTCCGTGGCCTAACCCAGCCTGGTCCTTCTCCAAGCATCTGGGAGCTGTCCAAAAGCCGGTGGGCCTGGCGGAATGGGCTCCCAGCAGGCCCTGGCTGACTGGTGATTTGCATACACACAGACACACGCACGCACGCACACTCTCTCTCGTGCTATCTGCTGCCTTTCAGACCCTGCCACCCCTCGCTTGCTTTAAAGGAGCAGTTGGCGAATGACACTGAGCAAAGAATGCACAAGTGGGTAAAGAGATCACACACCTAGAGGCAGCCAGCTCTCATGAAGAGTAGGGCCTAGAAGCAGTGAAGCTTGAGGGGCTGTGCGCTCTTTGCCATGAGCCCCTAGAGGCGGGTCATATAGAAAGCGCTATATAGAAATGAGCAGCCAGCAGAGGACAAGGCAGCCGCTCTCGGTGCAGCACAGCACAGAGAGGATCAAGAGAAACGGGAAGGGCTTCCGCGGCAGCGAGCAAGCACAAGACGAGCACGGGAGCGGGGCGGGGCCCCTTTTATTCTGTCAATAAAAGGTATTTCTCTCCTGGCACGCACGTGTCTAAAAATATGGAACGCTTCACGAATTTGCGTGTCATCCTTGCGCAGGGGCCATGCTAATCTTCTCTGTATCGTTCCAATTTTAGTATATGTGCTGCCGAAGCGAGCACACACTTGGGGCTGAACTGGCCAGTGTATAAAACCAGCGCATCGGCTGCCTTTTGACCTAGGTTGACTTGTTATGCTCCAACTTTGGCAAGAAACTGTTTGGTTCTGGGGCCGGTATGGAACCAAGAGGCAAAGACCAACGACCCAAGCTTCCTCGCTGCTGGTTTGGCCCAAAAGGAAAGGTTCCGTGTGCTTGGCTATTGCAATGCAGGAAGAAAGGATCATGGTCCAGGCTGCATGCAAAGTGGCACCTCCTGTCATAATGCCTGGGTGATGGGTGCTGTGTGCCTGGACGCATCACAATAGTCCCACAAGCCAGAGAAAAGCCAGAGGGCCTGTGAGGGTTTGCTTGGGGGGGGCCCTGTTGAGTTCCAGGATAAGGCAAGGTGAGGCAGCGGCCTAGTGCGCGGACCCCCGAGAGCCCCGGATTGCTGCTGCCCCCGCCTTCAAGCAAGAGATGCATTTTCAAACCGATGTAAGTTTACGTTTGGCTGCTGGCTTCAGCGACGGTGGCTTCAAAGTCCCGCCGGGTCTGCTTCCCTTTGGTAGGGCCAGGAAGCCTCTTACAACAGGTATTGGCTGCCTGTCGCCTGCTTTTATCAACTGTGCCAGGACGTGAGCCTTGTGTGTTACAAAATCAGGACAGCAGGCATTGCAGCGGCTCCTGCTTCAGAAAGGCACCTTGAAGAACAGCACTAGGAGCTAAGGGAGGGCACCAGGGGTATGGGGGCCAGTGGTGCAATGGATAGGAGTCAGAAGGTTGTGGGTTCCACTGCCATCCGGCTGGGCTCCCAACTCTGTGCTTTGTTTCTTTGAATTACATTTAAATTCTCTTGGCCTTCTCTGCTCGCAATAGACTTTTGATTTTATGTGGGGCGGGCCCAGTTGCACAGCAAGGAAACACCAGCGCCATCTGGAAGCACCACCAGTAGGGGTCCCTCCAGACCGCCCCAACACGCAGCAGATGATTTCTATGCATGTGTGCGTCCAGTCCTTCAATGGGTGGGGGTTGGCTTGTGTTGGACACAGTCCCAGGGCAGCCCTTCACGTCCCTGATCGGCCAGAGACCTCTCTGTGAGCGCCGCAGGCGAGCCTTCTCGGGACCTCAGCAACTGAGGGGCACATTTCCAAATGAGGGAGACATTTCCAGAAAGCGCACCAGGGAACGGCTCGGCCTCTGCTCCGTGGCCTAACCCAGCCTGGTCCTTCTCCAACCATCTGGGAGCTGTCCAAAAGCCGGTGGGCCTGGCGGAATGGGCTCCCAGCAGGCCCTGGCTGACTGGTGATTTGCATACACACAGACACACGCACGCACGCACGCACGCACACTCTCTCTCGTGCTATCTGCTGCCTTTCAGACCCTGCCACCCCTCTCTTGCTTTAAAGGAGCAGTTGGCGAATGACACTGAGCAAAGAATGCACAAGTGGGTAAAGAGATCACACACCTAGAGGCAGCCAGCTCTCATGAAGAGTAGGGCCTAGAAGCAGTGAAGCTTGAGGGGCTGTGCGCTCTTTGCCATGAGCCCCTAGAGGCGGGTCATATAGAAAGCGCTATATAGAAATGAGCAGCCAGCAGAGGACAAGGCAGCCGCTCTCGGTGCAGCACAGCACAGAGAGGATCAAGAGAAACGGGAAGGGCTTCCGCGGCAGCGAGCAAGCAAGCAAGCACAAGACCAGCACGGGAGCGGGGCCCCTTTTATTCTGTCAATAAAAGGTATTTCTCTCCTGGCACGCACGTGTCTAAAAATATGGAACGCTTCACGAATTTGCGTGTCATCCTTGCGCAGGGGCCATGCTAATCTTCTCTGTATCGTTCCAATTTTAGTATATGTGCTGCCGAAGCGAGCACACACTTGGGGCTGAACTGGCCAGTGTATAAAAGCCAGCGCATCGGCTGCCTTTTGACCTAGGTTGACTTGTTATGCTCTAACTTTGGCAAGAAACTGTTTGGTTCTGGGGCCGGTATGGAACCAAGAGGCAAAGACCAACGACCCAAGCTTCCTCGCTGCTGGTTTGGCCCAAAAGGAAAGGTTCCGTGTGCTTGGCTATTGCAATGCAGGAAGAAAGGATCATGGTCCAGGCTGCATGCAAAGTGGCACCTCCCGTCATAATGCCTGGGTGATGGGTGCTGTGTGCCTGGACGCATCACAATAGTCCCACAAGCCAGAGAAAAGCCAGAGGGCCTGTGAGGGTTTGCTTGGGGGGGGCCCTGTTGAGTTCCAGGATAAGGCAAGGTGAGGCAGCGGCCTAGTGCGCGGACCCCCGAGAGCCCCGGATTGCTGCTGCCCCCGCCTTCAAGCCAGAGATGCATTTTCAAACCGATGTAAGTTTACGTTTGGCTGCTGGCTTCAGCGACGGTGGCTTCAAAGTCCCGCCGGGTCTGCTTTCCTTTGGTAGGGCCAGGAAGCCTCTTACAACAGGTATTGGCTGCCTGTCGCCTGCTTTTATCAACTGTGCCAGGACGTGAGCCTTGTGTGTTACAAAATCAGGACAGCAGGCATTGCAGCGGCTCCTGCTTCAGAAAGGCACCTTGAAGAACAGCACTAGGAGCTAACGGAGGGCACCATGAAGAACAGCACTAGGAGCTAACGGAGGGCACCAGAGGTATGGGGGCCAGTGGTGCAATGGATAAGGCGCCTGACTAGGAGTCAGAAGGTTGTGGGTTCCACTGCCATCCGGCTGGGCTCCCAACTCTGTGGGGCGGGCCGGTTGCACAGCAAGGAAACACCAGGCGCCATCTTGAAGCACCACCAGTAGGGGTCCCTCCAGAAGGCCCCAACAAGCAGCAGATGATTTCTATGCATGTGTGCGTCCTGTCCTTCAATGGGTGGGGGTTGGCTTGTGTTGGACACAGTCCCAGGGCAGCCCTTCACGTCCCTGATCGGCCAGAGACCTCTCTGTGAGCGCCGCAGGCGAGCCTTCTCGGGACCTCAGCAACTGAGGGGCACATTTCCAAATGAGGGAGACATTTCCAGAAAGCGCACCAGGGAACGGCTCGGCCTCTGCTCCGTGGCCCAACCCAGCCTGGTCCTTCTCCAACCATCTGGGAGCTGTCCAAAAGCCGGTGGGCCTGGCGGAATGGGCTCCCAGCAGGCCCTGGCTGACTGATGATTTGCATACACACAGACACACGCACGCACGCACGCACACTCTCTCTCGTGCTATCTGCTGCCTTTCAGACCCTGCCACCCCTCGCTTGCTTTAAAGGAGCAGTTGGCGAATGACACTGAGCAAAGAATGCACAAGTGGGTAAAGAGATCACACACCTAGAGGCAGACAGCTCTCATGAAGAGTAGGGCCTAGAAGCAGTGAAGCTTGAGGGGCTGTGCGCTCTTTGCCATGAGCCCCTAGAGGCGGGTCATATAGAAAGCGCTATATAGAAATGAGCAGCCAGCAGAGGACAAGGCAGCCGCTCTCGGTGCAGCACAGAGAGGATCAAGAGAAACGGGAAGGGCTTCCGCGGCAGCGAGCAAGCACAAGACCAGCACGGGAGCGGGGCCCCTTTTATTCTGTCAATAAAAGGTATTTCTCTCCTGGCACGCACGTGTCTAAAAATATGGAACGCTTCACGAATTTGCGTGTCATCCTTGCGCAGGGGCCATGCTAATCTTCTCTGTATCGTTCCAATTTTAGTATATGTGCTGCCGAAGCGAGCACACACTTGGGGCTGAACTGGCCAGTGTATAAAAGCCAGCGCATCGGCTGCCTATTGACCTAGGTTGACTTGTTATGCTCTAACTTTGGCAAGAAACTGTTTGGTTCTGGGGCCGGTATGGAACCAAGAGGCAAAGACCAACGACCCAAGCTTCCTCGCTGCTGGTTTGGCCCAAAAGGAAAGGTTCCGTGTGCTTGGCTATTGCAATGCAGGAAAGAAAGGATCATGGTCCAGGCTGCATGCAAAGTGGCACCTCCCGTCATAATGCCTGGGTGCTGTGTGCCTGGACGCATCACAATAGTCCCACAAGCCAGAGAAAAGCCAGAGGGCCTGTGAGGGTTTGCTTGGGGGGGGCCCTGTTGAATTCCAGGATAGGCAAGGTGAGGCAGCGGCCTAGTGCGCGGACCCCCGAGAGCCCCGGATTGCTGCTGCCCCCGCCTTCAAGCAAGAGATGCATTTTCAAACCGATGTAAGTTTACGTTTGGCTGCTGGCTTCAGCGACGGTGGCTTCAAAGTCCCGCCGGGTCTGCTTTCCTTTGGTAGGGCCAGGAAGCCTCTTACAACAGGTATTGGCTGCCTGTCGCCTGCTTTTATCAACTGTGCCAGGACGTGAGCCTTGTGTGTTACAAAATCAGGACAGCAGGCATTGCAGTGGCTCCTGCTTCAGAAAGGCACCTTGAAGAACAGCACTAGGAGCTAACGGAGGGCACCAGGGGTATGGGGGCCAGTGGTGCAATGGATAAGGCGCCTGACTAGGAGTCAGAAGGTTGTGGGTTCCTCTGCCATCCGGCTGGGCTCCCAACTCTGTGCTTTGTTTCTTTGAATTACATTTAAATTCCCTTGGCCTTCACTGCTCGCAATAGACTTTTGATTTTATGTGGGGCGGCCCGGTTGCACAGCAAGGAAACACCAGGCGCCATCTCGAAGCACCACCAGTAGGGGTCCCTCCAGACCGCCCCAACAAGCAGCAGATGATTTCTATGCATGTGTGCGTCCTGTCCTTCAATGGGTGGGGGTTGGCTTGTGTTGGACACAGTCCCAGGGCAGCCCTTCACGTCCCTGATCGGCCACGATCGGCCAGAGACCTCTCTGGTGAGCGCCGCAGGCGAGCCTTCTCGGGACCTCAGCAACTGAGGGGCACATTTCCAAATGAGGGAGACATTTCCAGAAAGCGCACCAGGGAACGGCTCAGCCTCTGCTTCGTGGCCTAACCCAGCCTGGTCCTTCTCCAACCATCTGGGAGCTGTCCAAAAGCCGGTGGGCCTGGCGGAATGGGCTCCCAGCAGGCCCTGGCTGACTGGTGATTTGCATACACACAGACACACGCACGCACGCACACTCTCTCTCGTGCTATCTGCTGCCTTTCAGACCCTGCCACCCCTCGCTTGCTTTAAAGGAGCAGTTGGCGAATGACACTGAGCAAAGAATGCACAAGTGGGTAAAGAGATCACACACCTAGAGGCAGCCAGCTCTCATGAAGAGTAGGGCCTAGAAGCAGTGAAGCTTGAGGGGCTGTGCGCTCTTTGCCATGAGCCCCTAGAGGCGGGTCATATAGAAAGCGCTATATAGAAATGAGCAGCCAGCAGAGGACAAGGCAGCCGCTCTCGGTGCAGCACAGCACAGAGAGGATCAAGAGAAACGGGAAGGGCTTCCGCGGCAGCGAGCAAGCACAAGACCAGCACGGGAGCGGGGCCCCTTTTATTCTGTCAATAAAAGGTATTTCTCTCCTGGCACGCACGTGTCTAAAAATATGGAACGCTTCACGAATTTGCGTGTCATCCTTGCGCAGGGGCCATGCTAATCTTCTCTGTATCGTTCCAATTTTAGTATATGTGCTGCCGAAGCGAGCACACACTTGGGGCTGAACTGGCCAGTGTATAAAAGCCAGCGCATCGGCTGCCTATTGACCTAGGTTGACTTGTTATGCTCTAACTTTGGCAAGAAACTGTTTGGTTCTGGGGCCGGTATGGAACCAAGAGGCAAAGACCAACGACCCAAGCTTCCTCGCTGCTGGTTTGGCCCAAAAGGAAAGGTTCCGTGTGCTTGGCTATTGCAATGCAGGAAGAAAGGATCATGGTCCAGGCTGCATGCAAAGTGGCACCTCCCGTCATAATGCCTGGGTGATGGGTGCTGTGTGCCTGGACGCATCACAATAGTCCCACAAGCCAGAGAAAAGCCAGAGGGCCTGTGAGGGTTTGCTTGGGGGGGGCCCTGTTGAATTCCAGGATAGGCAAGGTGAGGCAGCGGCCTAGTGCGCGGACCCCCGAGAGCCCCGGATTGCTGCTGCCCCCGCCTTCAAGCCAGAGATGCATTTTCAAACCGATGTAAGTTTACGTTTGGCTGCTGGCTTCAGCGACGGTGGCTTCAAAGTCCCGCCGGGTCTGCTTTCCTTTGGTAGGGCCAGGAAGCCTCTTACAACAGGTATTGGCTGCCTGTCGCCTGCTTTTATCAACTGTGCCAGGACGTGAGCCTTGTGTGTTACAAAATCAGGACAGCAGGCATTGCAGTGGCTCCTGCTTCAGAAAGGCACCTTGAAGAACAGCACTAGGAGCTAACGGAGGGCACCAGGGGTATGGGGGCCAGTGGTGCAATGGATAAGGCGCCTGACTAGGAGTCAGAAGGTTGTGGGTTCCACTGCCATCCGGCTGGGCTCCCAACTCTGTGCTTTGTTTCTTTGAATTACATTTAAATTCCCTTGGCCTTCACTGCTCGCAATAGACTTTTGATTTTATGTGGGGCGGGCCCGGTTGCACAGCAAGGAAACACCAGGCGCCATCTCGAAGCACCACCAGTAGGGGTCCCTCCAGAAGGCCCTAACAAGCAGCAGATGATTTCTATGCATGTGTGCGTCCTGTCCTTCAATGGGTGGGGGTTGGCTTGTGTTGGACACAGTCCCAGGGCAGCCCTTCACGTCCCTGATCGGCCAGAGACCTCTCTGTGAGCGCCGCAGGCGAGCCTTCTCGGGACCTCAGCAACTGAGGGGCACATTTCCAAATGAGGGAGACATTTCCAGAAAGCGCACCAGGGAACGGCTCAGCCTCTGCTTCGTGGCCTAACCCAGCCTGGTCCTTCTCCAACCATCTGGGAGCTGTCCAAAAGCCGGTGGGCCTGGCGGAATGGGCTCCCAGCAGGCCCTGGCTGACTGGTGATTTGCATACACACAGACACACGCACGCACGCACACTCTCTCTCGTGCTATCTGCTGCCTTTCAGACCCTGCCACCCCTCGCTTGCTTTAAAGGAGCAGTTGGCGAATGACACTGAGCAAAGAATGCACAAGTGGGTAAAGAGATCACACACCTAGAGGCAGCCAGCTCTCATGAAGAGTAGGGCCTAGAAGCAGTGAAGCTTGAGGGGCTGTGCGCTCTTTGCCATGAGCCCCTAGAGGCGGATCATATAGAAAGCGCTATATAGAAATGAGCAGCCAGCAGAGGACAAGGCAGCCGCTCTCGGTGCAGCACAGCACAGAGAGGATCAAGAGAAACGGGAAGGGCTTCCGCGGCAGCGAGCAAGCACAAGACCAGCACGGGAGCGGGGCCCCTTTTATTCTGTCAATAAAAGGTATTTCTCTCCTGGCACGCACGTGTCTAAAAATATGGAACGCTTCACGAATTTGCGTGTCATCCTTGCGCAGGGGCCATGCTAATCTTCTCTGTATCGTTCCAATTTTAGTATATGTGCTGCCGAAGCGAGCACACACTTGGGGCTGAACTGGCCAGTGTATAAAAGCCAGCGCATCGGCTGCCTATTGACCTAGGTTGACTTGTTATGCTCTAACTTTGGCAAGAAACTGTTTGGTTCTGGGGCCGGTATGGAACCAAGAGGCAAAGACCAACGACCCAAGCTTCCTCGCTGCTGGTTTGGCCCAAAAGGAAAGGTTCCGTGTGCTTGGCTATTGCAATGCAGGAAGAAAGGATCATGGTCCAGGCTGCATGCAAAGTGGCACCTCCCGTCATAATGCCTGGGTGATGGGTGCTGTGTGCCTGGACGCATCACAATAGTCCCACAAGCCAGAGAAAAGCCAGAGGGCCTGTGAGTGTTTGCTTGGGGGGGGCCCTGTTGAATTCCAGGATAGGCAGGGTGAGGCAGCGGCCTAGTGCGCGGACCCCCGAGAGCCCCGGATTGCTGCTGCCCCCGCCTTCAAGCCAGAGATGCATTTTCAAACCGATGTAAGTTTACGTTTGGCTGCTGGCTTCAGCGACGGTGGCTTCAAAGTCCCGCCGGGTCTGCTTTCCTTTGGTAGGGCCAGGAAGCCTCTTACAACAGGTATTGGCTGCCTGTCGCCTGCTTTTATCAACTGTGCCAGGACGTGAGCCTTGTGTGTTACAAAATCAGGACAGCAGGCATTGCAGTGGCTCCTGCTTCAGAAAGGCACCTTGAAGAACAGCACTAGGAGCTAACGGAGGGCACCAGGGGTATGGGGGCCAGTGGTGCAATGGATAAGGCGCCTGACTAGGAGTCAGAAGGTTGTGGGTTCCACTGCCATCCGGCTGGGCTCCCAACTCTGTGCTTTGTTTCTTTGAATTACATTTAAATTCCCTTGGCCTTCACTGCTCGCAATAGACTTTTGATTTTATGTGGGGCGGGCCCGGTTGCACAGCAAGGAAACACCAGGCGCCATCTCGAAGCACCACCAGTAGGGGTCCCTCCAGAAGGCCCCAACAAGCAGCAGATGATTTCTATGCATGTGTGCGTCCTGTCCTTCAATGGGTGGGGGTTGGCTTGTGTTGGACACAGTCCCAGGGCAGCCCTTCACGTCCCTGATCGGCCACGATCGGCCAGAGACCTCTCTGTGAGCGCCGCAGGCGAGCCTTCTCGGGACCTCAGCAACTGAGGGGCACATTTCCAAATGAGGGAGACATTTCCAGAAAGCGCACCAGGGAACGGCTCAGCCTCTGCTTCGTGGCCTAACCCAGCCTGGTCCTTCTCCAACCATCTGGGAGCTGTCCAAAAGCCGGTGGGCCTGGCGGAATGGGCTCCCAGCAGGCCCTGGCTGACTGGTGATTTGCATACACACAGACACACGCACGCACGCACACTCTCTCTCGTGCTATCTGCTGCCTTTCAGACCCTGCCACCCCTCGCTTGCTTTAAAGGAGCAGTTGGCGAATGACACTGAGCAAAGAATGCACAAGTGGGTAAAGAGATCACACACCTAGAGGCAGCCAGCTCTCATGAAGAGTAGGGCCTAGAAGCAGTGAAGCTTGAGGGGCTGTGCGCTCTTTGCCATGAGCCCCTAGAGGCGGATCATATAGAAAGCGCTATATAGAAATGAGCAGCCAGCAGAGGACAAGGCAGCCGCTCTTGGTGCAGCACAGAGAGGATCAAGAGAAACGGGAAGGGCTTCCGCGGCAGCGAGCAAGCACAAGACCAGCACGGGAGCGGGGCCCCTTTTATTCTGTCAATAAAAGGTATTTCTCTCCTGGCACGCACGTGTCTAAAAATATGGAACGCTTCACGAATTTGCGTGTCATCCTTGCGCAGGGGCCATGCTAATCTTCTCTGTATCGTTCCAATTTTAGTATATGTGCTGCCGAAGCGAGCACACACTTGGGGCTGAACTGGCCAGTGTATAAAAGCCAGCGCATCGGCTGCCTATTGACCTAGGTTGACTTGTTATGCTCTAACTTTGGCAAGAAACTGTTTGGTTCTGGGGCCGGTATGGAACCAAGAGGCAAAGACCAACGACCCAAGCTTCCTCGCTGCTGGTTTGGCCCAAAAGGAAAGGTTCCGTGTGCTTGGCTATTGCAATGCAGGAAGAAAGGATCATGGTCCAGGCTGCATGCAAAGTGGCACCTCCCGTCATAATGCCTGGGTGATGGGTGCTGTGTGCCTGGACGCATCACAATAGTCCCACAAGCCAGAGAAAAGCCAGAGGGCCTGTGAGGGTTTGCTTGGGGGGGGCCCTGTTGAATTCCAGGATAGGCAAGGTGAGGCAGCGGCCTAGTGCGCGGACCCCCGAGAGCCCCGGATTGCTGCTGCCCCCGCCTTCAAGCAAGAGATGCATTTTCAAACCGATGTAAGTTTACGTTTGGCTGCTGGCTTCAGCGACGGTGGCTTCAAAGTCCCGCCGGGTCTGCTTTCCTTTGGTAGGGCCAGGAAGCCTCTTACAACAGGTATTGGCTGCCTGTCGCCTGCTTTTATCAACTGTGCCAGGACGTGAGCCTTGTGTGTTACAAAATCAGGACAGCAGGCATTGCAGTGGCTCCTGCTTCAGAAAGGCACCTTGAAGAACAGCACTAGGAGCTAACGGAGGGCACCAGGGGTATGGGGGCCAGTGGTGCAATGGATAAGGCGCCTGACTAGGAGTCAGAAGGTTGTGGGTTCCTCTGCCATCCGGCTGGGCTCCCAACTCTGTGCTTTGTTTCTTTGAATTACATTTAAATTCCCTTGGCCTTCTCTGCTCGCAATAGACTTTTGATTTTATGTGGGGCGGGCCCGGTTGCACAGCAAGGAAACACCAGGCGCCATCTCGAAGCACCACCAGTAGGGGTCCCTCCAGAAGGCCCCAACAAGCAGCAGATGATTTCTATGCATGTGTGCGTCCTGTCCTTCAATGGGTGGGGGTTGGCTTGTGTTGGACACAGTCCCAGGGCAGCCCTTCACGTCCCTGATCGGCCACGATCGGCCAGAGACCTCTCTGGTGAGCGCCGCAGGCGAGCCTTCTCGGGACCTCAGCAACTGAGGGGCACATTTCCAAATGAGGGAGACATTTCCAGAAAGCGCACCAGGGAACGGCTCGGCTTCTGCTTCGTGGCCTAACCCAGCCTGGTCCTTCTCCAACCATCTGGGAGCTGTCCAAAAGCCGGTGGGCCTGGCGGAATGGGCTCCCAGCAGGCCCTGGCTGACTGGTGATTTGCATACACACAGACACACGCACGCACGCACACTCTCTCTCGTGCTATCTGCTGCCTTTCAGACCCTGCCACCCCTCGCTTGCTTTAAAGGAGCAGTTGGCGAATGACACTGAGCAAAGAATGCACAAGTGGGTAAAGAGATCACACACCTAGAGGCAGCCAGCTCTCATGAAGAGTAGGGCCTAGAAGCAGTGAAGCTTGAGGGGCTGTGCGCTCTTTGCCATGAGCCCCTAGAGGCGGGTCATATAGAAAGCGCTATATAGAAATGAGCAGCCAGCAGAGGACAAGGCAGCCGCTCTCGGTGCAGCACAGCACAGAGAGGATCAAGAGAAACGGGAAGGGCTTTCGCGGCAGCGAGCAAGCACAAGACCAGCACGGGAGCGGGGCCCCTTTTATTCTGTCAATAAAAGGTATTTCTCTCCTGGCACGCACGTGTCTAAAAATATGGAACGCTTCACGAATTTGCGTGTCATCCTTGCGCAGGGGCCATGCTAATCTTCTCTGTATCGTTCCAATTTTAGTATATGTGCTGCCGAAGCGAGCACACACTTGGGGCTGAACTGGCCAGTGTATAAAAGCCAGCGCATCGGCTGCCTATTGACCTAGGTTGACTTGTTATGCTCTAACTTTGGCAAGAAACTGTTTGGTTCTGGGGCCGGTATGGAACCAAGAGGCAAAGACCAACGACCCAAGCTTCCTCGCTGCTGGTTTGGCCCAAAAGGAAAGGTTCCGTGTGCTTGGCTATTGCAATGCAGGAAGAAAGGATCATGGTCCAGGCTGCATGCAAAGTGGCACCTCCCGTCATAATGCCTGGGTGATGGGTGCTGTGTGCCTGGACGCATCACAATAGTCCCACAAGCCAGAGAAAAGCCAGAGGGCCTGTGAGGGTTTGCTTGGGGGGGGCCCTGTTGAATTCCAGGATAGGCAAGGTGAGGCAGCGGCCTAGTGCGCGGACCCCCGAGAGCCCCGGATTGCTGCTGCCCCCGCCTTCAAGCCAGAGATGCATTTTCAAACCGATGTAAGTTTACGTTTGGCTGCTGGCTTCAGCGACGGTGGCTTCAAAGTCCCGCCGGGTCTGCTTTCCTTTGGTAGGGCCAGGAAGCCTCTTACAACAGGTATTGGCTGCCTGTCGCCTGCTTTTATCAACTGTGCCAGGACGTGAGCCTTGTGTGTTACAAAATCAGGACAGCAGGCATTGCAGTGGCTCCTGCTTCAGAAAGGCACCTTGAAGAACAGCACTAGGAGCTAACGGAGGGCACCAGGGGTATGGGGGCCAGTGGTGCAATGGATAAGGCGCCTGACTAGGAGTCAGAAGGTTGTGGGTTCCACTGCCATCCGGCTGGGCTCCCAACTCTGTGCTTTGTTTCTTTGAATTACATTTAAATTCCCTTGGCCTTCACTGCTCGCAATAGACTTTTGATTTTATGTGGGGCGGGCCCGGTTGCACAGCAAGGAAACACCAGGCGCCATCTCGAAGCACCACCAGTAGGGGTCCCTCCAGAAGGCCCTAACAAGCAGCAGATGATTTCTATGCATGTGTGCGTCCTGTCCTTCAATGGGTGGGGGTTGGCTTGTGTTGGACACAGTCCCAGGGCAGCCCTTCACGTCCCTGATCGGCCAGAGACCTCTCTGTGAGCGCCGCAGGCGAGCCTTCTCGGGACCTCAGCAACTGAGGGGCACATTTCCAAATGAGGGAGACATTTCCAGAAAGCGCACCAGGGAACGGCTCAGCCTCTGCTTCGTGGCCTAACCCAGCCTGGTCCTTCTCCAACCATCTGGGAGCTGTCCAAAAGCCGGTGGGCCTGGCGGAATGGGCTCCCAGCAGGCCCTGGCTGACTGGTGATTTGCATACACACAGACACACGCACGCACGCACACTCTCTCTCGTGCTATCTGCTGCCTTTCAGACCCTGCCACCCCTCGCTTGCTTTAAAGGAGCAGTTGGCGAATGACACTGAGCAAAGAATGCACAAGTGGGTAAAGAGATCACACACCTAGAGGCAGCCAGCTCTCATGAAGAGTAGGGCCTAGAAGCAGTGAAGCTTGAGGGGCTGTGCGCTCTTTGCCATGAGCCCCTAGAGGCGGATCATATAGAAAGCGCTATATAGAAATGAGCAGCCAGCAGAGGACAAGGCAGCCGCTCTCGGTGCAGCACAGCACAGAGAGGATCAAGAGAAACGGGAAGGGCTTCCGCGGCAGCGAGCAAGCACAAGACCAGCACGGGAGCGGGGCCCCTTTTATTCTGTCAATAAAAGGTATTTCTCTCCTGGCACGCACGTGTCTAAAAATATGGAACGCTTCACGAATTTGCGTGTCATCCTTGCGCAGGGGCCATGCTAATCTTCTCTGTATCGTTCCAATTTTAGTATATGTGCTGCCGAAGCGAGCACACACTTGGGGCTGAACTGGCCAGTGTATAAAAGCCAGCGCATCGGCTGCCTATTGACCTAGGTTGACTTGTTATGCTCTAACTTTGGCAAGAAACTGTTTGGTTCTGGGGCCGGTATGGAACCAAGAGGCAAAGACCAACGACCCAAGCTTCCTCGCTGCTGGTTTGGCCCAAAAGGAAAGGTTCCGTGTGCTTGGCTATTGCAATGCAGGAAGAAAGGATCATGGTCCAGGCTGCATGCAAAGTGGCACCTCCCGTCATAATGCCTGGGTGATGGGTGCTGTGTGCCTGGACGCATCACAATAGTCCCACAAGCCAGAGAAAAGCCAGAGGGCCTGTGAGTGTTTGCTTGGGGGGGGCCCTGTTGAATTCCAGGATAGGCAGGGTGAGGCAGCGGCCTAGTGCGCGGACCCCCGAGAGCCCCGGATTGCTGCTGCCCCCGCCTTCAAGCCAGAGATGCATTTTCAAACCGATGTAAGTTTACGTTTGGCTGCTGGCTTCAGCGACGGTGGCTTCAAAGTCCCGCCGGGTCTGCTTTCCTTTGGTAGGGCCAGGAAGCCTCTTACAACAGGTATTGGCTGCCTGTCGCCTGCTTTTATCAACTGTGCCAGGACGTGAGCCTTGTGTGTTACAAAATCAGGACAGCAGGCATTGCAGTGGCTCCTGCTTCAGAAAGGCACCTTGAAGAACAGCACTAGGAGCTAACGGAGGGCACCAGGGGTATGGGGGCCAGTGGTGCAATGGATAAGGCGCCTGACTAGGAGTCAGAAGGTTGTGGGTTCCACTGCCATCCGGCTGGGCTCCCAACTCTGTGCTTTGTTTCTTTGAATTACATTTAAATTCCCTTGGCCTTCACTGCTCGCAATAGACTTTTGATTTTATGTGGGGCGGGCCCGGTTGCACAGCAAGGAAACACCAGGCGCCATCTCGAAGCACCACCAGTAGGGGTCCCTCCAGAAGGCCCCAACAAGCAGCAGATGATTTCTATGCATGTGTGCGTCCTGTCCTTCAATGGGTGGGGGTTGGCTTGTGTTGGACACAGTCCCAGGGCAGCCCTTCACGTCCCTGATCGGCCAGAGACCTCTCTGGTGAGCGCCGCAGGCGAGCCTTCTCGGGACCTCAGCAACTGAGGGGCACATTTCCAAATGAGGGAGACATTTCCAGAAAGCGCACCAGGGAACGGCTCAGCCTCTGCTTCGTGGCCTAACCCAGCCTGGTCCTTCTCCAACCATCTGGGAGCTGTCCAAAAGCCGGTGGGCCTGGCGGAATGGGCTCCCAGCAGGCCCTGGCTGACTGGTGATTTGCATACACACAGACACACGCACGCACGCACACTCTCTCTCGTGCTATCTGCTGCCTTTCAGACCCTGCCACCCCTCGCTTGCTTTAAAGGAGCAGTTGGCGAATGACACTGAGCAAAGAATGCACAAGTGGGTAAAGAGATCACACACCTAGAGGCAGCCAGCTCTCATGAAGAGTAGGGCCTAGAAGCAGTGAAGCTTGAGGGGCTGTGCGCTCTTTGCCATGAGCCCCTAGAGGCGGGTCATATAGAAAGCGCTATATAGAAATGAGCAGCCAGCAGAGGACAAGGCAGCCGCTCTCGGTGCAGCACAGCACAGAGAGGATCAAGAGAAACGGGAAGGGCTTCCGCGGCAGCGAGCAAGCACAAGACGAGCACGGGAGCGGGGCCCCTTTTATTCTGTCAATAAAAGGTATTTCTCTCCTGGCACGCACGTGTCTAAAAATATGGAACGCTTCACGAATTTGCGTGTCATCCTTGCGCAGGGGCCATGCTAATCTTCTCTGTATCGTTCCAATTTTAGTATATGTGCTGCCGAAGCGAGCACACACTTGGGGCTGAACTGGCCAGTGTATAAAAGCCAGCGCATCGGCTGCCTATTGACCTAGGTTGACTTGTTATGCTCTAACTTTGGCAAGAAACTGTTTGGTTCTGGGGCCGGTATGGAACCAAGAGGCAAAGACCAACGACCCAAGCTTCCTCGCTGCTGGTTTGGCCCAAAAGGAAAGGTTCCGTGTGCTTGGCTATTGCAATGCAGGAAAGAAAGGATCATGGTCCAGGCTGCATGCAAAGTGGCACCTCCCGTCATAATGCCTGGGAGATGGGTGCTGTGTGCCTGGACGCATCACAATAGTCCCACAAGCCAGAGAAAAGCCAGAGGGCCTGTGAGGGTTTGCTTGGGGGGGGCCCTGTTGAATTCCAGGATAGGCAAGGTGAGGCAGCGGCCTAGTGCGCGGACCCCCGAGAGCCCCGGATTGCTGCTGCCCCCGCCTTCAAGCCAGAGATGCATTTTCAAACCGATGTAAGTTTACGTTTGGCTGCTGGCTTCAGCGACGGTGGCTTCAAAGTCCCGCCGGGTCTGCTTTCCTTTGGTAGGGCCATGAAGCCTCTTACAACAGGTATTGGCTGCCTGTCGCCTGCTTTTATCAACTGTGCCAGGACGTGAGCCTTGTGTGTTACAAAATCAGGACAGCAGGCATTGCAGTGGCTCCTGCTTCAGAAAGGCACCTTGAAGAACAGCACTAGGAGCTAACGGAGGGCACCAGGGGTATGGGGGCCAGTGGTGCAATGGATAAGGCGCCTGACTAGGAGTCAGAAGGTTGTGGGTTCCACTGCCATCCGGCTGGGCTCCCAACTCTGTGCTTTGTTTCTTTGAATTACATTTAAATTCCCTTGGCCTTCACTGCTCGCAATAGACTTTTGATTTTATGTGGGGCGGGCCCGGTTGCACAGCAAGGAAACACCAGGCGCCATCTCGAAGCACCACCAGTAGGGGTCCCTCCAGAAGGCCCCAACAAGCAGCAGATGATTTCTATGCATGTGTGCGTCCTGTCCTTCAATGGGTGGGGGTTGGCTTGTGTTGGACACAGTCCCAGGGCAGCCCTTCACGTCCCTGATCGGCCACGATCGGCCAGAGACCTCTCTGTGAGCGCCGCAGGCGAGCCTTCTCGGGACCTCAGCAACTGAGGGGCACATTTCCAAATGAGGGAGACATTTCCAGAAAGCGCACCAGGGAACGGCTCAGCCTCTGCTTCGTGGCCTAACCCAGCCTGGTCCTTCTCCAACCATCTGGGAGCTGTCCAAAAGCCGGTGGGCCTGGCGGAATGGGCTCCCAGCAGGCCCTGGCTGACTGGTGATTTGCATACACACAGACACACGCACGCACGCACACTCTCTCTCGTGCTATCTGCTGCCTTTCAGACCCTGCCACCCCTCGCTTGCTTTAAAGGAGCAGTTGGCGAATGACACTGAGCAAAGAATGCACAAGTGGGTAAAGAGATCACACACCTAGAGGCAGCCAGCTCTCATGAAGAGTAGGGCCTAGAAGCAGTGAAGCTTGAGGGGCTGTGCGCTCTTTGCCATGAGCCCCTAGAGGCGGATCATATAGAAAGCGCTATATAGAAATGAGCAGCCAGCAGAGGACAAGGCAGCCGCTCTCGGTGCAGCACAGCACAGAGAGGATCAAGAGAAACGGGAAGGGCTTCCGCGGCAGCGAGCAAGCACAAGACCAGCACGGGAGCGGGGCCCCTTTTATTCTGTCAATAAAAGGTATTTCTCTCCTGGCACGCACGTGTCTAAAAATATGGAACGCTTCACGAATTTGCGTGTCATCCTTGCGCAGGGGCCATGCTAATCTTCTCTGTATCGTTCCAATTTTAGTATATGTGCTGCCGAAGCGAGCACACACTTGGGGCTGAACTGGCCAGTGTATAAAAGCCAGCGCATCGGCTGCCTATTGACCTAGGTTGACTTGTTATGCTCTAACTTTGGCAAGAAACTGTTTGGTTCTGGGGCCGGTATGGAACCAAGAGGCAAAGACCAACGACCCAAGCTTCCTCGCTGCTGGTTTGGCCCAAAAGGAAAGGTTCCGTGTGCTTGGCTATTGCAATGCAGGAAGAAAGGATCATGGTCCAGGCTGCATGCAAAGTGGCACCTCCCGTCATAATGCCTGGGTGATGGGTGCTGTGTGCCTGGACGCATCACAATAGTCCCACAAGCCAGAGAAAAGCCAGAGGGCCTGTGAGGGTTTGCTTGGGGGGGGCCCTGTTGAATTCCAGGATAGGCAAGGTGAGGCAGCGGCCTAGTGCGCGGACCCCCGAGAGCCCCGGATTGCTGCTGCCCCCGCCTTCAAGCCAGAGATGCATTTTCAAACCGATGTAAGTTTACGTTTGGCTGCTGGCTTCAGCGACGGTGGCTTCAAAGTCCCGCCGGGTCTGCTTTCCTTTGGTAGGGCCAGGAAGCCTCTTACAACAGGTATTGGCTGCCTGTCGCCTGCTTTTATCAACTGTGCCAGGACGTGAGCCTTGTGTGTTACAAAATCAGGACAGCAGGCATTGCAGTGGCTCCTGCTTCAGAAAGGCACCTTGAAGAACAGCACTAGGAGCTAACGGAGGGCACCAGGGGTATGGGGGCCAGTGGTGCAATGGATAAGGCGCCTGACTAGGAGTCAGAAGGTTGTGGGTTCCACTGCCATCCGGCTGGGCTCCCAACTCTGTGCTTTGTTTCTTTGAATTACATTTAAATTCCCTTGGCCTTCACTGCTCGCAATAGACTTTTGATTTTATGTGGGGCGGGCCCGGTTGCACAGCAAGGAAACACCAGGCGCCATCTCGAAGCACCACCAGTAGGGGTCCCTCCAGAAGGCCCTAACAAGCAGCAGATGATTTCTATGCATGTGTGCGTCCTGTCCTTCAATGGGTGGGGGTTGGCTTGTGTTGGACACAGTCCCAGGGCAGCCCTTCACGTCCCTGATCGGCCAGAGACCTCTCTGTGAGCGCCGCAGGCGAGCCTTCTCGGGACCTCAGCAACTGAGGGGCACATTTCCAAATGAGGGAGACATTTCCAGAAAGCGCACCAGGGAACGGCTCAGCCTCTGCTTCGTGGCCTAACCCAGCCTGGTCCTTCTCCAACCATCTGGGAGCTGTCCAAAAGCCGGTGGGCCTGGCGGAATGGGCTCCCAGCAGGCCCTGGCTGACTGGTGATTTGCATACACACAGACACACGCACGCACGCACACTCTCTCTCGTGCTATCTGCTGCCTTTCAGACCCTGCCACCCCTCGCTTGCTTTAAAGGAGCAGTTGGCGAATGACACTGAGCAAAGAATGCACAAGTGGGTAAAGAGATCACACACCTAGAGGCAGCCAGCTCTCATGAAGAGTAGGGCCTAGAAGCAGTGAAGCTTGAGGGGCTGTGCGCTCTTTGCCATGAGCCCCTAGAGGCGGATCATATAGAAAGCGCTATATAGAAATGAGCAGCCAGCAGAGGACAAGGCAGCCGCTCTCGGTGCAGCACAGCACAGAGAGGATCAAGAGAAACGGGAAGGGCTTCCGCGGCAGCGAGCAAGCACAAGACCAGCACGGGAGCGGGGCCCCTTTTATTCTGTCAATAAAAGGTATTTCTCTCCTGGCACGCACGTGTCTAAAAATATGGAACGCTTCACGAATTTGCGTGTCATCCTTGCGCAGGGGCCATGCTAATCTTCTCTGTATCGTTCCAATTTTAGTATATGTGCTGCCGAAGCGAGCACACACTTGGGGCTGAACTGGCCAGTGTATAAAAGCCAGCGCATCGGCTGCCTATTGACCTAGGTTGACTTGTTATGCTCTAACTTTGGCAAGAAACTGTTTGGTTCTGGGGCCGGTATGGAACCAAGAGGCAAAGACCAACGACCCAAGCTTCCTCGCTGCTGGTTTGGCCCAAAAGGAAAGGTTCCGTGTGCTTGGCTATTGCAATGCAGGAAGAAAGGATCATGGTCCAGGCTGCATGCAAAGTGGCACCTCCCGTCATAATGCCTGGGTGATGGGTGCTGTGTGCCTGGACGCATCACAATAGTCCCACAAGCCAGAGAAAAGCCAGAGGGCCTGTGAGTGTTTGCTTGGGGGGGGCCCTGTTGAATTCCAGGATAGGCAGGGTGAGGCAGCGGCCTAGTGCGCGGACCCCCGAGAGCCCCGGATTGCTGCTGCCCCCGCCTTCAAGCCAGAGATGCATTTTCAAACCGATGTAAGTTTACGTTTGGCTGCTGGCTTCAGCGACGGTGGCTTCAAAGTCCCGCCGGGTCTGCTTTCCTTTGGTAGGGCCAGGAAGCCTCTTACAACAGGTATTGGCTGCCTGTCGCCTGCTTTTATCAACTGTGCCAGGACGTGAGCCTTGTGTGTTACAAAATCAGGACAGCAGGCATTGCAGTGGCTCCTGCTTCAGAAAGGCACCTTGAAGAACAGCACTAGGAGCTAACGGAGGGCACCAGGGGTATGGGGGCCAGTGGTGCAATGGATAAGGCGCCTGACTAGGAGTCAGAAGGTTGTGGGTTCCACTGCCATCCGGCTGGGCTCCCAACTCTGTGCTTTGTTTCTTTGAATTACATTTAAATTCCCTTGGCCTTCACTGCTCGCAATAGACTTTTGATTTTATGTGGGGCGGGCCCGGTTGCACAGCAAGGAAACACCAGGCGCCATCTCGAAGCACCACCAGTAGGGGTCCCTCCAGAAGGCCCCAACAAGCAGCAGATGATTTCTATGCATGTGTGCGTCCTGTCCTTCAATGGGTGGGGGTTGGCTTGTGTTGGACACAGTCCCAGGGCAGCCCTTCACGTCCCTGATCGGCCACGATCGGCCAGAGACCTCTCTGTGAGCGCCGCAGGCGAGCCTTCTCGGGACCTCAGCAACTGAGGGGCACATTTCCAAATGAGGGAGACATTTCCAGAAAGCGCACCAGGGAACGGCTCAGCCTCTGCTTCGTGGCCTAACCCAGCCTGGTCCTTCTCCAACCATCTGGGAGCTGTCCAAAAGCCGGTGGGCCTGGCGGAATGGGCTCCCAGCAGGCCCTGGCTGACTGGTGATTTGCATACACACAGACACACGCACGCACGCACACTCTCTCTCGTGCTATCTGCTGCCTTTCAGACCCTGCCACCCCTCGCTTGCTTTAAAGGAGCAGTTGGCGAATGACACTGAGCAAAGAATGCACAAGTGGGTAAAGAGATCACACACCTAGAGGCAGCCAGCTCTCATGAAGAGTAGGGCCTAGAAGCAGTGAAGCTTGAGGGGCTGTGCGCTCTTTGCCATGAGCCCCTAGAGGCGGATCATATAGAAAGCGCTATATAGAAATGAGCAGCCAGCAGAGGACAAGGCAGCCGCTCTTGGTGCAGCACAGAGAGGATCAAGAGAAACGGGAAGGGCTTCCGCGGCAGCGAGCAAGCACAAGACCAGCACGGGAGCGGGGCCCCTTTTATTCTGTCAATAAAAGGTATTTCTCTCCTGGCACGCACGTGTCTAAAAATATGGAACGCTTCACGAATTTGCGTGTCATCCTTGCGCAGGGGCCATGCTAATCTTCTCTGTATCGTTCCAATTTTAGTATATGTGCTGCCGAAGCGAGCACACACTTGGGGCTGAACTGGCCAGTGTATAAAAGCCAGCGCATCGGCTGCCTATTGACCTAGGTTGACTTGTTATGCTCTAACTTTGGCAAGAAACTGTTTGGTTCTGGGGCCGGTATGGAACCAAGAGGCAAAGACCAACGACCCAAGCTTCCTCGCTGCTGGTTTGGCCCAAAAGGAAAGGTTCCGTGTGCTTGGCTATTGCAATGCAGGAAGAAAGGATCATGGTCCAGGCTGCATGCAAAGTGGCACCTCCCGTCATAATGCCTGGGTGATGGGTGCTGTGTGCCTGGACGCATCACAATAGTCCCACAAGCCAGAGAAAAGCCAGAGGGCCTGTGAGGGTTTGCTTGGGGGGGGCCCTGTTGAATTCCAGGATAGGCAAGGTGAGGCAGCGGCCTAGTGCGCGGACCCCCGAGAGCCCCGGATTGCTGCTGCCCCCGCCTTCAAGCAAGAGATGCATTTTCAAACCGATGTAAGTTTACGTTTGGCTGCTGGCTTCAGCGACGGTGGCTTCAAAGTCCCGCCGGGTCTGCTTTCCTTTGGTAGGGCCAGGAAGCCTCTTACAACAGGTATTGGCTGCCTGTCGCCTGCTTTTATCAACTGTGCCAGGACGTGAGCCTTGTGTGTTACAAAATCAGGACAGCAGGCATTGCAGTGGCTCCTGCTTCAGAAAGGCACCTTGAAGAACAGCACTAGGAGCTAACGGAGGGCACCAGGGGTATGGGGGCCAGTGGTGCAATGGATAAGGCGCCTGACTAGGAGTCAGAAGGTTGTGGGTTCCTCTGCCATCCGGCTGGGCTCCCAACTCTGTGCTTTGTTTCTTTGAATTACATTTAAATTCCCTTGGCCTTCTCTGCTCGCAATAGACTTTTGATTTTATGTGGGGCGGGCCCGGTTGCACAGCAAGGAAACACCAGGCGCCATCTCGAAGCACCACCAGTAGGGGTCCCTCCAGAAGGCCCCAACAAGCAGCAGATGATTTCTATGCATGTGTGCGTCCTGTCCTTCAATGGGTGGGGGTTGGCTTGTGTTGGACACAGTCCCAGGGCAGCCCTTCACGTCCCTGATCGGCCACGATCGGCCAGAGACCTCTCTGGTGAGCGCCGCAGGCGAGCCTTCTCGGGACCTCAGCAACTGAGGGGCACATTTCCAAATGAGGGAGACATTTCCAGAAAGCGCACCAGGGAACGGCTCGGCTTCTGCTTCGTGGCCTAACCCAGCCTGGTCCTTCTCCAACCATCTGGGAGCTGTCCAAAAGCCGGTGGGCCTGGCGGAATGGGCTCCCAGCAGGCCCTGGCTGACTGGTGATTTGCATACACACAGACACACGCACGCACGCACACTCTCTCTCGTGCTATCTGCTGCCTTTCAGACCCTGCCACCCCTCGCTTGCTTTAAAGGAGCAGTTGGCGAATGACACTGAGCAAAGAATGCACAAGTGGGTAAAGAGATCACACACCTAGAGGCAGCCAGCTCTCATGAAGAGTAGGGCCTAGAAGCAGTGAAGCTTGAGGGGCTGTGCGCTCTTTGCCATGAGCCCCTAGAGGCGGGTCATATAGAAAGCGCTATATAGAAATGAGCAGCCAGCAGAGGACAAGGCAGCCGCTCTCGGTGCAGCACAGCACAGAGAGGATCAAGAGAAACGGGAAGGGCTTCCGCGGCAGCGAGCAAGCACAAGACGAGCACGGGAGCGGGGCCCCTTTTATTCTGTCAATAAAAGGTATTTCTCTCCTGGCACGCACGTGTCTAAAAATATGGAACGCTTCACGAATTTGCGTGTCATCCTTGCGCAGGGGCCATGCTAATCTTCTCTGTATCGTTCCAATTTTAGTATATGTGCTGCCGAAGCGAGCACACACTTGGGGCTGAACTGGCCAGTGTATAAAAGCCAGCGCATCGGCTGCCTATTGACCTAGGTTGACTTGTTATGCTCTAACTTTGGCAAGAAACTGTTTGGTTCTGGGGCCGGTATGGAACCAAGAGGCAAAGACCAACGACCCAAGCTTCCTCGCTGCTGGTTTGGCCCAAAAGGAAAGGTTCCGTGTGCTTGGCTATTGCAATGCAGGAAAGAAAGGATCATGGTCCAGGCTGCATGCAAAGTGGCACCTCCCGTCATAATGCCTGGGAGATGGGTGCTGTGTGCCTGGACGCATCACAATAGTCCCACAAGCCAGAGAAAAGCCAGAGGGCCTGTGAGGGTTTGCTTGGGGGGGGCCCTGTTGAATTCCAGGATAGGCAAGGTGAGGCAGCGGCCTAGTGCGCGGACCCCCGAGAGCCCCGGATTGCTGCTGCCCCCGCCTTCAAGCCAGAGATGCATTTTCAAACCGATGTAAGTTTACGTTTGGCTGCTGGCTTCAGCGACGGTGGCTTCAAAGTCCCGCCGGGTCTGCTTTCCTTTGGTAGGGCCATGAAGCCTCTTACAACAGGTATTGGCTGCCTGTCGCCTGCTTTTATCAACTGTGCCAGGACGTGAGCCTTGTGTGTTACAAAATCAGGACAGCAGGCATTGCAGTGGCTCCTGCTTCAGAAAGGCACCTTGAAGAACAGCACTAGGAGCTAACGGAGGGCACCAGGGGTATGGGGGCCAGTGGTGCAATGGATAAGGCGCCTGACTAGGAGTCAGAAGGTTGTGGGTTCCACTGCCATCCGGCTGGGCTCCCAACTCTGTGCTTTGTTTCTTTGAATTACATTTAAATTCCCTTGGCCTTCACTGCTCGCAATAGACTTTTGATTTTATGTGGGGCGGGCCCGGTTGCACAGCAAGGAAACACCAGGCGCCATCTCGAAGCACCACCAGTAGGGGTCCCTCCAGAAGGCCCCAACAAGCAGCAGATGATTTCTATGCATGTGTGCGTCCTGTCCTTCAATGGGTGGGGGTTGGCTTGTGTTGGACACAGTCCCAGGGCAGCCCTTCACGTCCCTGATCGGCCACGATCGGCCAGAGACCTCTCTGTGAGCGCCGCAGGCGAGCCTTCTCGGGACCTCAGCAACTGAGGGGCACATTTCCAAATGAGGGAGACATTTCCAGAAAGCGCACCAGGGAACGGCTCAGCCTCTGCTTCGTGGCCTAACCCAGCCTGGTCCTTCTCCAACCATCTGGGAGCTGTCCAAAAGCCGGTGGGCCTGGCGGAATGGGCTCCCAGCAGGCCCTGGCTGACTGGTGATTTGCATACACACAGACACACGCACGCACGCACACTCTCTCTCGTGCTATCTGCTGCCTTTCAGACCCTGCCACCCCTCGCTTGCTTTAAAGGAGCAGTTGGCGAATGACACTGAGCAAAGAATGCACAAGTGGGTAAAGAGATCACACACCTAGAGGCAGCCAGCTCTCATGAAGAGTAGGGCCTAGAAGCAGTGAAGCTTGAGGGGCTGTGCGCTCTTTGCCATGAGCCCCTAGAGGCGGATCATATAGAAAGCGCTATATAGAAATGAGCAGCCAGCAGAGGACAAGGCAGCCGCTCTCGGTGCAGCACAGCACAGAGAGGATCAAGAGAAACGGGAAGGGCTTCCGCGGCAGCGAGCAAGCACAAGACCAGCACGGGAGCGGGGCCCCTTTTATTCTGTCAATAAAAGGTATTTCTCTCCTGGCACGCACGTGTCTAAAAATATGGAACGCTTCACGAATTTGCGTGTCATCCTTGCGCAGGGGCCATGCTAATCTTCTCTGTATCGTTCCAATTTTAGTATATGTGCTGCCGAAGCGAGCACACACTTGGGGCTGAACTGGCCAGTGTATAAAAGCCAGCGCATCGGCTGCCTATTGACCTAGGTTGACTTGTTATGCTCTAACTTTGGCAAGAAACTGTTTGGTTCTGGGGCCGGTATGGAACCAAGAGGCAAAGACCAACGACCCAAGCTTCCTCGCTGCTGGTTTGGCCCAAAAGGAAAGGTTCCGTGTGCTTGGCTATTGCAATGCAGGAAGAAAGGATCATGGTCCAGGCTGCATGCAAAGTGGCACCTCCCGTCATAATGCCTGGGTGATGGGTGCTGTGTGCCTGGACGCATCACAATAGTCCCACAAGCCAGAGAAAAGCCAGAGGGCCTGTGAGGGTTTGCTTGGGGGGGGCCCTGTTGAATTCCAGGATAGGCAAGGTGAGGCAGCGGCCTAGTGCGCGGACCCCCGAGAGCCCCGGATTGCTGCTGCCCCCGCCTTCAAGCCAGAGATGCATTTTCAAACCGATGTAAGTTTACGTTTGGCTGCTGGCTTCAGCGACGGTGGCTTCAAAGTCCCGCCGGGTCTGCTTTCCTTTGGTAGGGCCAGGAAGCCTCTTACAACAGGTATTGGCTGCCTGTCGCCTGCTTTTATCAACTGTGCCAGGACGTGAGCCTTGTGTGTTACAAAATCAGGACAGCAGGCATTGCAGTGGCTCCTGCTTCAGAAAGGCACCTTGAAGAACAGCACTAGGAGCTAACGGAGGGCACCAGGGGTATGGGGGCCAGTGGTGCAATGGATAAGGCGCCTGACTAGGAGTCAGAAGGTTGTGGGTTCCACTGCCATCCGGCTGGGCTCCCAACTCTGTGCTTTGTTTCTTTGAATTACATTTAAATTCCCTTGGCCTTCACTGCTCGCAATAGACTTTTGATTTTATGTGGGGCGGGCCCGGTTGCACAGCAAGGAAACACCAGGCGCCATCTCGAAGCACCACCAGTAGGGGTCCCTCCAGAAGGCCCCAACAAGCAGCAGATGATTTCTATGCATGTGTGCGTCCTGTCCTTCAATGGGTGGGGGTTGGCTTGTGTTGGACACAGTCCCAGGGCAGCCCTTCACGTCCCTGATCGGCCACGATCGGCCAGAGACCTCTCTCTGTGAGCGCCGCAGGCGAGCCTTCTCGGGACCTCAGCAACTGAGGGGCACATTTCCAAATGAGGGAGACATTTCCAGAAAGCGCACCAGGGAACGGCTCGGCCTCTGCTTCGTGGCCTAACCCAGCCTGGTCCTTCTCCAACCATCTGGGAGCTGTCCAAAAGCCGGTGGGCCTGGCGGAATGGGCTCCCAGCAGGCCCTGGCTGACTGGTGATTTGCATACACACAGACACACGCACGCACGCACACTCTCTCTCGTGCTATCTGCTGCCTTTCAGACCCTGCCACCCCTCGCTTGCTTTAAAGGAGCAGTTGGCGAATGACACTGAGCAAAGAATGCACAAGTGGGTAAAGAGATCACACACCTAGAGGCAGCCAGCTCTCATGAAGAGTAGGGCCTAGAAGCAGTGAAGCTTGAGGGGCTGTGCGCTCTTTGCCATGAGCCCCTAGAGGCGGATCATATAGAAAGCGCTATATAGAAATGAGCAGCCAGCAGAGGACAAGGCAGCCGCTCTTGGTGCAGCACAGAGAGGATCAAGAGAAACGGGAAGGGCTTCCGCGGCAGCGAGCAAGCACAAGACCAGCACGGGAGCGGGGCCCCTTTTATTCTGTCAATAAAAGGTATTTCTCTCCTGGCACGCACGTGTCTAAAAATATGGAACGCTTCACGAATTTGCGTGTCATCCTTGCGCAGGGGCCATGCTAATCTTCTCTGTATCGTTCCAATTTTAGTATATGTGCTGCCGAAGCGAGCACACACTTGGGGCTGAACTGGCCAGTGTATAAAAGCCAGCGCATCGGCTGCCTATTGACCTAGGTTGACTTGTTATGCTCTAACTTTGGCAAGAAACTGTTTGGTTCTGGGGCCGGTATGGAACCAAGAGGCAAAGACCAACGACCCAAGCTTCCTCGCTGCTGGTTTGGCCCAAAAGGAAAGGTTCCGTGTGCTTGGCTATTGCAATGCAGGAAGAAAGGATCATGGTCCAGGCTGCATGCAAAGTGGCACCTCCCGTCATAATGCCTGGGTGATGGGTGCTGTGTGCCTGGACGCATCACAATAGTCCCACAAGCCAGAGAAAAGCCAGAGGGCCTGTGAGGGTTTGCTTGGGGGGGGCCCTGTTGAATTCCAGGATAGGCAAGGTGAGGCAGCGGCCTAGTGCGCGGACCCCCGAGAGCCCCGGATTGCTGCTGCCCCCGCCTTCAAGCAAGAGATGCATTTTCAAACCGATGTAAGTTTACGTTTGGCTGCTGGCTTCAGCGACGGTGGCTTCAAAGTCCCGCCGGGTCTGCTTTCCTTTGGTAGGGCCAGGAAGCCTCTTACAACAGGTATTGGCTGCCTGTCGCCTGCTTTTATCAACTGTGCCAGGACGTGAGCCTTGTGTGTTACAAAATCAGGACAGCAGGCATTGCAGTGGCTCCTGCTTCAGAAAGGCACCTTGAAGAACAGCACTAGGAGCTAACGGAGGGCACCAGGGGTATGGGGGCCAGTGGTGCAATGGATAAGGCGCCTGACTAGGAGTCAGAAGGTTGTGGGTTCCTCTGCCATCCGGCTGGGCTCCCAACTCTGTGCTTTGTTTCTTTGAATTACATTTAAATTCCCTTGGCCTTCTCTGCTCGCAATAGACTTTTGATTTTATGTGGGGCGGGCCCGGTTGCACAGCAAGGAAACACCAGGCGCCATCTCGAAGCACCACCAGTAGGGGTCCCTCCAGAAGGCCCCAACAAGCAGCAGATGATTTCTATGCATGTGTGCGTCCTGTCCTTCAATGGGTGGGGGTTGGCTTGTGTTGGACACAGTCCCAGGGCAGCCCTTCACGTCCCTGATCGGCCACGATCGGCCAGAGACCTCTCTGGTGAGCGCCGCAGGCGAGCCTTCTCGGGACCTCAGCAACTGAGGGGCACATTTCCAAATGAGGGAGACATTTCCAGAAAGCGCACCAGGGAACGGCTCGGCTTCTGCTTCGTGGCCTAACCCAGCCTGGTCCTTCTCCAACCATCTGGGAGCTGTCCAAAAGCCGGTGGGCCTGGCGGAATGGGCTCCCAGCAGGCCCTGGCTGACTGGTGATTTGCATACACACAGACACACGCACGCACGCACACTCTCTCTCGTGCTATCTGCTGCCTTTCAGACCCTGCCACCCCTCGCTTGCTTTAAAGGAGCAGTTGGCGAATGACACTGAGCAAAGAATGCACAAGTGGGTAAAGAGATCACACACCTAGAGGCAGCCAGCTCTCATGAAGAGTAGGGCCTAGAAGCAGTGAAGCTTGAGGGGCTGTGCGCTCTTTGCCATGAGCCCCTAGAGGCGGGTCATATAGAAAGCGCTATATAGAAATGAGCAGCCAGCAGAGGACAAGGCAGCCGCTCTCGGTGCAGCACAGCACAGAGAGGATCAAGAGAAACGGGAAGGGCTTCCGCGGCAGCGAGCAAGCACAAGACGAGCACGGGAGCGGGGCCCCTTTTATTCTGTCAATAAAAGGTATTTCTCTCCTGGCACGCACGTGTCTAAAAATATGGAACGCTTCACGAATTTGCGTGTCATCCTTGCGCAGGGGCCATGCTAATCTTCTCTGTATCGTTCCAATTTTAGTATATGTGCTGCCGAAGCGAGCACACACTTGGGGCTGAACTGGCCAGTGTATAAAAGCCAGCGCATCGGCTGCCTATTGACCTAGGTTGACTTGTTATGCTCTAACTTTGGCAAGAAACTGTTTGGTTCTGGGGCCGGTATGGAACCAAGAGGCAAAGACCAACGACCCAAGCTTCCTCGCTGCTGGTTTGGCCCAAAAGGAAAGGTTCTGTGTGCTTGGCTATTGCAATGCAGGAAAGAAAGGATCATGGTCCAGGCTGCATGCAAAGTGGCACCTCCCGTCATAATGCCTGGGAGATGGGTGCTGTGTGCCTGGACGCATCACAATAGTCCCACAAGCCAGAGAAAAGCCAGAGGGCCTGTGAGGGTTTGCTTGGGGGGGGCCCTGTTGAATTCCAGGATAGGCAAGGTGAGGCAGCGGCCTAGTGCGCGGACCCCCGAGAGCCCCGGATTGCTGCTGCCCCCGCCTTCAAGCCAGAGATGCATTTTCAAACCGATGTAAGTTTACGTTTGGCTGCTGGCTTCAGCGACGGTGGCTTCAAAGTCCCGCCGGGTCTGCTTTCCTTTGGTAGGGCCATGAAGCCTCTTACAACAGGTATTGGCTGCCTGTCGCCTGCTTTTATCAACTGTGCCAGGACGTGAGCCTTGTGTGTTACAAAATCAGGACAGCAGGCATTGCAGTGGCTCCTGCTTCAGAAAGGCACCTTGAAGAACAGCACTAGGAGCTAACGGAGGGCACCAGGGGTATGGGGGCCAGTGGTGCAATGGATAAGGCGCCTGACTAGGAGTCAGAAGGTTGTGGGTTCCACTGCCATCCGGCTGGGCTCCCAACTCTGTGCTTTGTTTCTTTGAATTACATTTAAATTCCCTTGGCCTTCACTGCTCGCAATAGACTTTTGATTTTATGTGGGGCGGGCCCGTTTGCACAGCAAGGAAACACCAGGCGCCATCTCGAAGCACCACCAGTAGGGGTCCCTCCAGAAGGCCCCAACAAGCAGCAGATGATTTCTATGCATGTGTGCGTCCTGTCCTTCAATGGGTGGGGGTTGGCTTGTGTTGGACACAGTCCCAGGGCAGCCCTTCACGTCCCTGATCGGCCACGATCGGCCAGAGACCTCTCTGGTGAGCGCCGCAGGCGAGCCTTCTCGGGACCTCAGCAACTGAGGGGCACATTTCCAAATGAGGGAGACATTTCCAGAAAGCGCACCAGGGAACGGCTCAGCCTCTGCTTCGTGGCCTAACCCAGCCTGGTCCTTCTCCAACCATCTGGGAGCTGTCCAAAAGCCGGTGGGCCTGGCGGAATGGGCTCCCAGCAGGCCCTGGCTGACTGGTGATTTGCATACACACAGACACACGCACGCACGCACACTCTCTCTCGTGCTATCTGCTGCCTTTCAGACCCTGCCACCCCTCGCTTGCTTTAAAGGAGCAGTTGGCGAATGACACTGAGCAAAGAATGCACAAGTGGGTAAAGAGATCACACACCTAGAGGCAGCCAGCTCTCATGAAGAGTAGGGCCTAGAAGCAGTGAAGCTTGAGGGGCTGTGCGCTCTTTGCCATGAGCCCCTAGAGGCGGATCATATAGAAAGCGCTATATAGAAATGAGCAGCCAGCAGAGGACAAGGCAGCCGCTCTCGGTGCAGCACAGCACAGAGAGGATCAAGAGAAACGGGAAGGGCTTCCGCGGCAGCGAGCAAGCACAAGACCAGCACGGGAGCGGGGCCCCTTTTATTCTGTCAATAAAAGGTATTTCTCTCCTGGCACGCACGTGTCTAAAAATATGGAACGCTTCACGAATTTGCGTGTCATCCTTGCGCAGGGGCCATGCTAATCTTCTCTGTATCGTTCCAATTTTAGTATATGTGCTGCCGAAGCGAGCACACACTTGGGGCTGAACTGGCCAGTGTATAAAAGCCAGCGCATCGGCTGCCTATTGACCTAGGTTGACTTGTTATGCTCTAACTTTGGCAAGAAACTGTTTGGTTCTGGGGCCGGTATGGAACCAAGAGGCAAAGACCAACGACCCAAGCTTCCTCGCTGCTGGTTTGGCCCAAAAGGAAAGGTTCCGTGTGCTTGGCTATTGCAATGCAGGAAGAAAGGATCATGGTCCAGGCTGCATGCAAAGTGGCACCTCCCGTCATAATGCCTGGGTGATGGGTGCTGTGTGCCTGGACGCATCACAATAGTCCCACAAGCCAGAGAAAAGCCAGAGGGCCTGTGAGGGTTTGCTTGGGGGGGGCCCTGTTGAATTCCAGGATAGGCAAGGTGAGGCAGCGGCCTAGTGCGCGGACCCCCGAGAGCCCCGGATTGCTGCTGCCCCCGCCTTCAAGCCAGAGATGCATTTTCAAACCGATGTAAGTTTACGTTTGGCTGCTGGCTTCAGCGACGGTGGCTTCAAAGTCCCGCCGGGTCTGCTTTCCTTTGGTAGGGCCAGGAAGCCTCTTACAACAGGTATTGGCTGCCTGTCGCCTGCTTTTATCAACTGTGCCAGGACGTGAGCCTTGTGTGTTACAAAATCAGGACAGCAGGCATTGCAGTGGCTCCTGCTTCAGAAAGGCACCTTGAAGAACAGCACTAGGAGCTAACGGAGGGCACCAGGGGTATGGGGGCCAGTGGTGCAATGGATAAGGCGCCTGACTAGGAGTCAGAAGGTTGTGGGTTCCACTGCCATCCGGCTGGGCTCCCAACTCTGTGCTTTGTTTCTTTGAATTACATTTAAATTCCCTTGGCCTTCACTGCTCGCAATAGACTTTTGATTTTATGTGGGGCGGGCCCGGTTGCACAGCAAGGAAACACCAGGCGCCATCTCGAAGCACCACCAGTAGGGGTCCCTCCAGAAGGCCCCAACAAGCAGCAGATGATTTCTATGCATGTGTGCGTCCTGTCCTTCAATGGGTGGGGGTTGGCTTGTGTTGGACACAGTCCCAGGGCAGCCCTTCACGTCCCTGATCGGCCACGATCGGCCAGAGACCTCTCTCTGTGAGCGCCGCAGGCGAGCCTTCTCGGGACCTCAGCAACTGAGGGGCACATTTCCAAATGAGGGAGACATTTCCAGAAAGCGCACCAGGGAACGGCTCGGCCTCTGCTTCGTGGCCTAACCCAGCCTGGTCCTTCTCCAACCATCTGGGAGCTGTCCAAAAGCCGGTGGGCCTGGCGGAATGGGCTCCCAGCAGGCCCTGGCTGACTGGTGATTTGCATACACACAGACACACGCACGCACGCACACTCTCTCTCGTGCTATCTGCTGCCTTTCAGACCCTGCCACCCCTCGCTTGCTTTAAAGGAGCAGTTGGCGAATGACACTGAGCAAAGAATGCACAAGTGGGTAAAGAGATCACACACCTAGAGGCAGCCAGCTCTCATGAAGAGTAGGGCCTAGAAGCAGTGAAGCTTGAGGGGCTGTGCGCTCTTTGCCATGAGCCCCTAGAGGCGGATCATATAGAAAGCGCTATATAGAAATGAGCAGCCAGCAGAGGACAAGGCAGCCGCTCTCGGTGCAGCACAGCACAGAGAGGATCAAGAGAAACGGGAAGGGCTTCCGCGGCAGCGAGCAAGCACAAGACCAGCACGGGAGCGGGGCCCCTTTTATTCTGTCAATAAAAGGTATTTCTCTCCTGGCACGCACGTGTCTAAAAATATGGAACGCTTCACGAATTTGCGTGTCATCCTTGCGCAGGGGCCATGCTAATCTTCTCTGTATCGTTCCAATTTTAGTATATGTGCTGCCGAAGCGAGCACACACTTGGGGCTGAACTGGCCAGTGTATAAAAGCCAGCGCATCGGCTGCCTTTTGACCTAGGTTGACTTGTTATGCTCTAACTTTGGCAAGAAACTGTTTGGTTCTGGGGCCGGTATGGAACCAAGAGGCAAAGACCAACGACCCAAGCTTCCTCGCTGCTGGTTTGGCCCAAAAGGAAAGGTTCCGTGTGCTTGGCTATTGCAATGCAGGAAAGAAAGGATCATGGTCCAGGCTGCATGCAAAGTGGCACCTCCCGTCATAATGCCTGGGAGATGGGTGCTGTGTGCCTGGACGCATCACAATAGTCCCACAAGCCAGAGAAAAGCCAGAGGGCCTGTGAGGGTTTGCTTGGGGGGGGCCCTGTTGAATTCCAGGATAGGCAAGGTGAGGCAGCGGCCTAGTGCGCGGACCCCCGAGAGCCCCGGATTGCTGCTGCCCCCGCCTTCAAGCCAGAGATGCATTTTCAAACCGATGTAAGTTTACGTTTGGCTGCTGGCTTCAGCGACGGTGGCTTCAAAGTCCCGCCGGGTCTGCTTTCCTTTGGTAGGGCCAGGAAGCCTCTTACAACAGGTATTGGCTGCCTGTCGCCTGCTTTTATCAACTGTGCCAGGACGTGAGCCTTGTGTGTTACAAAATCAGGACAGCAGGCATTGCAGTGGCTCCTGCTTCAGAAAGGCACCTTGAAGAACAGCACTAGGAGCTAACGGAGGGCACCAGGGGTATGGGGGCCAGTGGTGCAATGGATAAGGCGCCTGACTAGGAGTCAGAAGGTTGTGGGTTCCACTGCCATCCGGCTGGGCTCCCAACTCTGTGCTTTGTTTCTTTGAATTACATTTAAATTCCCTTGGCCTTCACTGCTCGCAATAGACTTTTGATTTTATGTGGGGCGGGCCCGGTTGCACAGCAAGGAAACACCAGGCGCCATCTCGAAGCACCACCAGTAGGGGTCCCTCCAGAAGGCCCCAACAAGCAGCAGATGATTTCTATGCATGTGTGCGTCCTGTCCTTCAATGGGTGGGGGTTGGCTTGTGTTGGACACAGTCCCAGGGCAGCCCTTCACGTCCCTGATCGGCCACGATCGGCCAGAGACCTCTCTCTGTGAGCGCCGCAGGCGAGCCTTCTCGGGACCTCAGCAACTGAGGGGCACATTTCCAAATGAGGGAGACATTTCCAGAAAGCGCACCAGGGAACGGCTCGGCCTCTGCTTCGTGGCCTAACCCAGCCTGGTCCTTCTCCAACCATCTGGGAGCTGTCCAAAAGCCGGTGGGCCTGGCGGAATGGGCTCCCAGCAGGCCCTGGCTGACTGGTGATTTGCATACACACAGACACACGCACGCACGCACACTCTCTCTCGTGCTATCTGCTGCCTTTCAGACCCTGCCACCCCTCGCTTGCTTTAAAGGAGCAGTTGGCGAATGACACTGAGCAAAGAATGCACAAGTGGGTAAAGAGATCACACACCTAGAGGCAGCCAGCTCTCATGAAGAGTAGGGCCTAGAAGCAGTGAAGCTTGAGGGGCTGTGCGCTCTTTGCCATGAGCCCCTAGAGGCGGATCATATAGAAAGCGCTATATAGAAATGAGCAGCCAGCAGAGGACAAGGCAGCCGCTCTCGGTGCAGCACAGCACAGAGAGGATCAAGAGAAACGGGAAGGGCTTCCGCGGCAGCGAGCAAGCACAAGACCAGCACGGGAGCGGGGCCCCTTTTATTCTGTCAATAAAAGGTATTTCTCTCCTGGCACGCACGTGTCTAAAAATATGGAACGCTTCACGAATTTGCGTGTCATCCTTGCGCAGGGGCCATGCTAATCTTCTCTGTATCGTTCCAATTTTAGTATATGTGCTGCCGAAGCGAGCACACACTTGGGGCTGAACTGGCCAGTGTATAAAAGCCAGCGCATCGGCTGCCTTTTGACCTAGGTTGACTTGTTATGCTCTAACTTTGGCAAGAAACTGTTTGGTTCTGGGGCCGGTATGGAACCAAGAGGCAAAGACCAACGACCCAAGCTTCCTCGCTGCTGGTTTGGCCCAAAAGGAAAGGTTCCGTGTGCTTGGCTATTGCAATGCAGGAAAGAAAGGATCATGGTCCAGGCTGCATGCAAAGTGGCACCTCCCGTCATAATGCCTGGGAGATGGGTGCTGTGTGCCTGGACGCATCACAATAGTCCCACAAGCCAGAGAAAAGCCAGAGGGCCTGTGAGGGTTTGCTTGGGGGGGGCCCTGTTGAATTCCAGGATAGGCAAGGTGAGGCAGCGGCCTAGTGCGCGGACCCCCGAGAGCCCCGGATTGCTGCTGCCCCCGCCTTCAAGCCAGAGATGCATTTTCAAACCGATGTAAGTTTACGTTTGGCTGCTGGCTTCAGCGACGGTGGCTTCAAAGTCCCGCCGGGTCTGCTTTCCTTTGGTAGGGCCAGGAAGCCTCTTACAACAGGTATTGGCTGCCTGTCGCCTGCTTTTATCAACTGTGCCAGGACGTGAGCCTTGTGTGTTACAAAATCAGGACAGCAGGCATTGCAGTGGCTCCTGCTTCAGAAAGGCACCTTGAAGAACAGCACTAGGAGCTAACGGAGGGCACCAGGGGTATGGGGGCCAGTGGTGCAATGGATAAGGCGCCTGACTAGGAGTCAGAAGGTTGTGGGTTCCACTGCCATCCGGCTGGGCTCCCAACTCTGTGCTTTGTTTCTTTGAATTACATTTAAATTCCCTTGGCCTTCACTGCTCGCAATAGACTTTTGATTTTATGTGGGGCGGGCCCGGTTGCACAGCAAGGAAACACCAGGCGCCATCTCGAAGCACCACCAGTAGGGGTCCCTCCAGAAGGCCCCAACAAGCAGCAGATGATTTCTATGCATGTGTGCGTCCTGTCCTTCAATGGGTGGGGGTTGGCTTGTGTTGGACACAGTCCCAGGGCAGCCCTTCACGTCCCTGATCGGCCACGATCGGCCAGAGACCTCTCTGTGAGCGCCGCAGGCGAGCCTTCTCGGGACCTCAGCAACTGAGGGGCACATTTCCAAATGAGGGAGACATTTCCAGAAAGCGCACCAGGGAACGGCTCAGCCTCTGCTTCGTGGCCTAACCCAGCCTGGTCCTTCTCCAACCATCTGGGAGCTGTCCAAAAGCCGGTGGGCCTGGCGGAATGGGCTCCCAGCAGGCCCTGGCTGACTGGTGATTTGCATACACACAGACACACGCACGCACGCACACTCTCTCTCGTGCTATCTGCTGCCTTTCAGACCCTGCCACCCCTCGCTTGCTTTAAAGGAGCAGTTGGCGAATGACACTGAGCAAAGAATGCACAAGTGGGTAAAGAGATCACACACCTAGAGGCAGCCAGCTCTCATGAAGAGTAGGGCCTAGAAGCAGTGAAGCTTGAGGGGCTGTGCGCTCTTTGCCATGAGCCCCTAGAGGCGGATCATATAGAAAGCGCTATATAGAAATGAGCAGCCAGCAGAGGACAAGGCAGCCGCTCTCGGTGCAGCACAGCACAGAGAGGATCAAGAGAAACGGGAAGGGCTTCCGCGGCAGCGAGCAAGCACAAGACCAGCACGGGAGCGGGGCCCCTTTTATTCTGTCAATAAAAGGTATTTCTCTCCTGGCACGCACGTGTCTAAAAATATGGAACGCTTCACGAATGTGCGTGTCATCCTTGCGCAGGGGCCATGCTAATCTTCTCTGTATCGTTCCAATTTTAGTATATGTGCTGCCGAAGCGAGCACACACTTGGGGCTGAACTGGCCAGTGTATAAAAGCCAGCGCATCGGCTGCCTATTGACCTAGGTTGACTTGTTATGCTCTAACTTTGGCAAGAAACTGTTTGGTTCTGGGGCCGGTATGGAACCAAGAGGCAAAGACCAACGACCCAAGCTTCCTCGCTGCTGGTTTGGCCCAAAAGGAAAGGTTCCGTGTGCTTGGCTATTGCAATGCAGGAAGAAAGGATCATGGTCCAGGCTGCATGCAAAGTGGCACCTCCCGTCATAATGCCTGGGTGATGGGTGCTGTGTGCCTGGACGCATCACAATAGTCCCACAAGCCAGAGAAAAGCCAGAGGGCCTGTGAGGGTTTGCTTGGGGGGGGCCCTGTTGAATTCCAGGATAGGCAAGGTGAGGCAGCGGCCTAGTGCGCGGACCCCCGAGAGCCCCGGATTGCTGCTGCCCCCGCCTTCAAGCCAGAGATGCATTTTCAAACCGATGTAAGTTTACGTTTGGCTGCTGGCTTCAGCGACGGTGGCTTCAAAGTCCCGCCGGGTCTGCTTTCCTTTGGTAGGGCCAGGAAGCCTCTTACAACAGGTATTGGCTGCCTGTCGCCTGCTTTTATCAACTGTGCCAGGACGTGAGCCTTGTGTGTTACAAAATCAGGACAGCAGGCATTGCAGTGGCTCCTGCTTCAGAAAGGCACCTTGAAGAACAGCACTAGGAGCTAACGGAGGGCACCAGGGGTATGGGGGCCAGTGGTGCAATGGATAAGGCGCCTGACTAGGAGTCAGAAGGTTGTGGGTTCCACTGCCATCCGGCTGGGCTCCCAACTCTGTGCTTTGTTTCTTTGAATTACATTTAAATTCCCTTGGCCTTCACTGCTCGCAATAGACTTTTGATTTTATGTGGGGCGGGCCCGGTTGCACAGCAAGGAAACACCAGGCGCCATCTCGAAGCACCACCAGTAGGGGTCCCTCCAGAAGGCCCCAACAAGCAGCAGATGATTTCTATGCATGTGTGCGTCCTGTCCTTCAATGGGTGGGGGTTGGCTTGTGTTGGACACAGTCCCAGGGCAGCCCTTCACGTCCCTGATCGGCCACGATCGGCCAGAGACCTCTCTCTGTGAGCGCCGCAGGCGAGCCTTCTCGGGACCTCAGCAACTGAGGGGCACATTTCCAAATGAGGGAGACATTTCCAGAAAGCGCACCAGGGAACGGCTCGGCCTCTGCTTCGTGGCCTAACCCAGCCTGGTCCTTCTCCAACCATCTGGGAGCTGTCCAAAAGCCGGTGGGCCTGGCGGAATGGGCTCCCAGCAGGCCCTGGCTGACTGGTGATTTGCATACACACAGACACACGCACGCACGCACACTCTCTCTCGTGCTATCTGCTGCCTTTCAGACCCTGCCACCCCTCGCTTGCTTTAAAGGAGCAGTTGGCGAATGACACTGAGCAAAGAATGCACAAGTGGGTAAAGAGATCACACACCTAGAGGCAGCCAGCTCTCATGAAGAGTAGGGCCTAGAAGCAGTGAAGCTTGAGGGGCTGTGCGCTCTTTGCCATGAGCCCCTAGAGGCGGATCATATAGAAAGCGCTATATAGAAATGAGCAGCCAGCAGAGGACAAGGCAGCCGCTCTCGGTGCAGCACAGCACAGAGAGGATCAAGAGAAACGGGAAGGGCTTCCGCGGCAGCGAGCAAGCACAAGACCAGCACGGGAGCGGGGCCCCTTTTATTCTGTCAATAAAAGGTATTTCTCTCCTGGCACGCACGTGTCTAAAAATATGGAACGCTTCACGAATTTGCGTGTCATCCTTGCGCAGGGGCCATGCTAATCTTCTCTGTATCGTTCCAATTTTAGTATATGTGCTGCCGAAGCGAGCACACACTTGGGGCTGAACTGGCCAGTGTATAAAAGCCAGCGCATCGGCTGCCTATTGACCTAGGTTGACTTGTTATGCTCTAACTTTGGCAAGAAACTGTTTGGTTCTGGGGCCGGTATGGAACCAAAAGGCAAAGACCAACGACCCAAGCTTCCTCGCTGCTGGTTTGGCCCAAAAGGAAAGGTTCCGTGTGCTTGGCTATTGCAATGCAGGAAGAAAGGATCATGGTCCAGGCTGCATGCAAAGTGGCACCTCCCGTCATAATGCCTGGGTGATGGGTGCTGTGTGCCTGGACGCATCACAATAGTCCCACAAGCCAGAGAAAAGCCAGAGGGCCTGTGAGGGTTTGCTTGGGGGGGGCCCTGTTGAATTCCAGGATAGGCAAGGTGAGGCAGCGGCCTAGTGCGCGGACCCCCGAGAGCCCCGGATTGCTGCTGCCCCCGCCTTCAAGCAAGAGATGCATTTTCAAACCAATGTAAGTTTACGTTTGGCTGCTGGCTTCAGCGACGGTGGCTTCAAAGTCCCGCCGGGTCTGCTTTCCTTTGGTAGGGCCAGGAAGCCTCTTACAACAGGTATTGGCTGCCTGTCGCCTGCTTTTATCAACTGTGCCAGGACGTGAGCCTTGTGTGTTACAAAATCAGGACAGCAGGCATTGCAGTGGCTCCTGCTTCAGAAAGGCACCTTGAAGAACAGCACTAGGAGCTAACGGAGGGCACCAGGGGTATGGGGGCCAGTGGTGCAATGGATAAGGCGCCTGACTAGGAGTCAGAAGGTTGTGGGTTCCTCTGCCATCCGGCTGGGCTCCCAACTCTGTGCTTTGTTTCTTTGAATTACATTTAAATTCCCTTGGCCTTCACTGCTCGCAATAGACTTTTGATTTTATGTGGGGCGGGCCCGGTTGCACAGCAAGGAAACACCAGGCGCCATCTCGAAGCACCACCAGTAGGGGTCCCTCCAGAAGGCCCCAACAAGCAGCAGATGATTTCTATGCATGTGTGCGTCCTGTCCTTCAATGGGTGGGGGTTGGCTTGTGTTGGACACAGTCCCAGGGCAGCCCTTCACGTCCCTGATCGGCCACGATCGGCCAGAGACCTCTCTGGTGAGCGCCGCAGGCGAGCCTTCTCGGGACCTCAGCAACTGAGGGGCACATTTCCAAATGAGGGAGACATTTCCAGAAAGCGCACCAGGGAACGGCTCGGCCTCTGCTTCGTGGCCTAACCCAGCCTGGTCCTTCTCCAACCATCTGGGAGCTGTCCAAAAGCCGGTGGGCCTGGCGGAATGGGCTCCCAGCAGGCCCTGGCTGACTGGTGATTTGCATACACACAGACACACGCACGCACGCACACTCTCTCTCGTGCTATCTGCTGCCTTTCAGACCCTGCCACCCCTCGCTTGCTTTAAAGGAGCAGTTGGCGAATGACACTGAGCAAAGAATGCACAAGTGGGTAAAGAGATCACACACCTAGAGGCAGCCAGCTCTCATGAAGAGTAGGGCCTAGAAGCAGTGAAGCTTGAGGGGCTGTGCGCTCTTTGCCATGAGCCCCTAGAGGCGGATCATATAGAAAGCGCTATATAGAAATGAGCAGCCAGCAGAGGACAAGGCAGCCGCTCTTGGTGCAGCACAGAGAGGATCAAGAGAAACGGGAAGGGCTTCCGCGGCAGCGAGCAAGCACAAGACCAGCACGGGAGCGGGGCCCCTTTTATTCTGTCAATAAAAGGTATTTCTCTCCTGGCACGCACGTGTCTAAAAATATGGAACGCTTCACGAATTTGCGTGTCATCCTTGCGCAGGGGCCATGCTAATCTTCTCTGTATCGTTCCAATTTTAGTATATGTGCTGCCGAAGCGAGCACACACTTGGGGCTGAACTGGCCAGTGTATAAAAGCCAGCGCATCGGCTGCCTATTGACCTAGGTTGACTTGTTATGCTCTAACTTTGGCAAGAAACTGTTTGGTTCTGGGGCCGGTATGGAACCAAGAGGCAAAGACCAACGACCCAAGCTTCCTCGCTGCTGGTTTGGCCCAAAAGGAAAGGTTCCGTGTGCTTGGCTATTGCAATGCAGGAAGAAAGGATCATGGTCCAGGCTGCATGCAAAGTGGCACCTCCCGTCATAATGCCTGGGTGATGGGTGCTGTGTGCCTGGACGCATCACAATAGTCCCACAAGCCAGAGAAAAGCCAGAGGGCCTGTGAGGGTTTGCTTGGGGGGGGCCCTGTTGAATTCCAGGATAGGCAAGGTGAGGCAGCGGCCTAGTGCGCGGACCCCCGAGAGCCCCGGATTGCTGCTGCCCCCGCCTTCAAGCCAGAGATGCATTTTCAAACCGATGTAAGTTTACGTTTGGCTGCTGGCTTCAGCGACGGTGGCTTCAAAGTCCCGCCGGGTCTGCTTTCCTTTGGTAGGGCCAGGAAGCCTCTTACAACAGGTATTGGCTGCCTGTCGCCTGCTTTTATCAACTGTGCCAGGACGTGAGCCTTGTGTGTTACAAAATCAGGACAGCAGGCATTGCAGTGGCTCCTGCTTCAGAAAGGCACCTTGAAGAACAGCACTAGGAGCTAACGGAGGGCACCAGGGGTATGGGGGCCAGTGGTGCAATGGATAAGGCGCCTGACTAGGAGTCAGAAGGTTGTGGGTTCCTCTGCCATCCGGCTGGGCTCCCAACTCTGTGCTTTGTTTCTTTGAATTACATTTAAATTCCCTTGGCCTTCACTGCTCGCAATAGACTTTTGATTTTATGTGGGGCGGGCCCGGTTGCACAGCAAGGAAACACCAGGCGCCATCTCGAAGCACCACCAGTAGGGGTCCCTCCAGAAGGCCCCAACAAGCAGCAGATGATTTCTATGCATGTGTGCGTCCTGTCCTTCAATGGGTGGGGGTTGGCTTGTGTTGGACACAGTCCCAGGGCAGCCCTTCACGTCCCTGATCGGCCACGATCGGCCAGAGACCTCTCTGGTGAGCGCCGCAGGCGAGCCTTCTCGGGACCTCAGCAACTGAGGGGCACATTTCCAAATGAGGGAGACATTTCCAGAAAGCGCACCAGGGAACGGCTCGGCCTCTGCTTCGTGGCCTAACCCAGCCTGGTCCTTCTCCAACCATCTGGGAGCTGTCCAAAAGCCGGTGGGCCTGGCGGAATGGGCTCCCAGCAGGCCCTGGCTGACTGGTGATTTGCATACACACAGACACACGCACGCACGCACACTCTCTCTCGTGCTATCTGCTGCCTTTCAGACCCTGCCACCCCTCGCTTGCTTTAAAGGAGCAGTTGGCGAATGACACTGAGCAAAGAATGCACAAGTGGGTAAAGAGATCACACACCTAGAGGCAGCCAGCTCTCATGAAGAGTAGGGCCTAGAAGCAGTGAAGCTTGAGGGGCTGTGCGCTCTTTGCCATGAGCCCCTAGAGGCGGATCATATAGAAAGCGCTATATAGAAATGAGCAGCCAGCAGAGGACAAGGCAGCCGCTCTTGGTGCAGCACAGAGAGGATCAAGAGAAACGGGAAGGGCTTCCGCGGCAGCGAGCAAGCACAAGACCAGCACGGGAGCGGGGCCCCTTTTATTCTGTCAATAAAAGGTATTTCTCTCCTGGCACGCACGTGTCTAAAAATATGGAACGCTTCACGAATTTGCGTGTCATCCTTGCGCAGGGGCCATGCTAATCTTCTCTGTATCGTTCCAATTTTAGTATATGTGCTGCCGAAGCGAGCACACACTTGGGGCTGAACTGGCCAGTGTATAAAAGCCAGCGCATCGGCTGCCTATTGACCTAGGTTGACTTGTTATGCTCTAACTTTGGCAAGAAACTGTTTGGTTCTGGGGCCGGTATGGAACCAAGAGGCAAAGACCAACGACCCAAGCTTCCTCGCTGCTGGTTTGGCCCAAAAGGAAAGGTTCCGTGTGCTTGGCTATTGCAATGCAGGAAGAAAGGATCATGGTCCAGGCTGCATGCAAAGTGGCACCTCCCGTCATAATGCCTGGGTGATGGGTGCTGTGTGCCTGGACGCATCACAATAGTCCCACAAGCCAGAGAAAAGCCAGAGGGCCTGTGAGGGTTTGCTTGGGGGGGGCCCTGTTGAATTCCAGGATAGGCAAGGTGAGGCAGCGGCCTAGTGCGCGGACCCCCGAGAGCCCCGGATTGCTGCTGCCCCCGCCTTCAAGCCAGAGATGCATTTTCAAACCGATGTAAGTTTACGTTTGGCTGCTGGCTTCAGCGACGGTGGCTTCAAAGTCCCGCCGGGTCTGCTTCCCTTTGGTAGGGCCAGGAAGCCTCTTACAACAGGTATTGGCTGCCTGTCGCCTGCTTTTATCAACTGTGCCAGGACGTGAGCCTTGTGTGTTACAAAATCAGGACAGCAGGCATTGCAGTGGCTCCTGCTTCAGAAAGGCACCTTGAAGAACAGCACTAGGAGCTAACGGAGGGCACCAGGGGTATGGGGGCCAGTGGTGCAATGGATAGGAGTCAGAAGGTTGTGGGTTCCACTGCCATCCGGCTGGGCTCCCAACTCTGTGCTTTGTTTCTTTGAATTACATTTAAATTCCCTTGGCCTTCACTGCTCGCAATAGACTTTTGATTTTATGTGGGGCGGGCCCGGTTGCACAGCAAGGAAACACCAGGCGCCATCTCGAAGCACCACCAGTAGGGGTCCCTCCAGAAGGCCCCAACAAGCAGCAGATGATTTCTATGCATGTGTGCGTCCTGTCCTTCAATGGGTGGGGGTTGGCTTGTGTTGGACACAGTCCCAGGGCAGCCCTTCACGTCCCTGATCGGCCACGATCGGCCAGAGACCTCTCTGTGAGCGCCGCAGGCGAGCCTTCTCGGGACCTCAGCAACTGAGGGGCACATTTCCAAATGAGGGAGACATTTCCAGAAAGCGCACCAGGGAACGGCTCAGCCTCTGCTTCGTGGCCTAACCCAGCCTGGTCCTTCTCCAACCATCTGGGAGCTGTCCAAAAGCCGGTGGGCCTGGCGGAATGGGCTCCCAGCAGGCCCTGGCTGACTGGTGATTTGCATACACACAGACACACGCACGCACGCACACTCTCTCTCGTGCTATCTGCTGCCTTTCAGACCCTGCCACCCCTCGCTTGCTTTAAAGGAGCAGTTGGCGAATGACACTGAGCAAAGAATGCACAAGTGGGTAAAGAGATCACACACCTAGAGGCAGCCAGCTCTCATGAAGAGTAGGGCCTAGAAGCAGTGAAGCTTGAGGGGCTGTGCGCTCTTTGCCATGAGCCCCTAGAGGCGGATCATATAGAAAGCGCTATATAGAAATGAGCAGCCAGCAGAGGACAAGGCAGCCGCTCTCGGTGCAGCACAGCACAGAGAGGATCAAGAGAAACGGGAAGGGCTTCCGCGGCAGCGAGCAAGCACAAGACCAGCACGGGAGCGGGGCCCCTTTTATTCTGTCAATAAAAGGTATTTCTCTCCTGGCACGCACGTGTCTAAAAATATGGAACGCTTCACGAATTTGCGTGTCATCCTTGCGCAGGGGCCATGCTAATCTTCTCTGTATCGTTCCAATTTTAGTATATGTGCTGCCGAAGCGAGCACACACTTGGGGCTGAACTGGCCAGTGTATAAAAGCCAGCGCATCGGCTGCCTATTGACCTAGGTTGACTTGTTATGCTCTAACTTTGGCAAGAAACTGTTTGGTTCTGGGGCCGGTATGGAACCAAGAGGCAAAGACCAACGACCCAAGCTTCCTCGCTGCTGGTTTGGCCCAAAAGGAAAGGTTCCGTGTGCTTGGCTATTGCAATGCAGGAAGAAAGGATCATGGTCCAGGCTGCATGCAAAGTGGCACCTCCCGTCATAATGCCTGGGTGATGGGTGCTGTGTGCCTGGACGCATCACAATAGTCCCACAAGCCAGAGAAAAGCCAGAGGGCCTGTGAGGGTTTGCTTGGGGGGGGCCCTGTTGAATTCCAGGATAGGCAAGGTGAGGCAGCGGCCTAGTGCGCGGACCCCCGAGAGCCCCGGATTGCTGCTGCCCCCGCCTTCAAGCCAGAGATGCATTTTCAAACCGATGTAAGTTTACGTTTGGCTGCTGGCTTCAGCGACGGTGGCTTCAAAGTCCCGCCGGGTCTGCTTTCCTTTGGTAGGGCCAGGAAGCCTCTTACAACAGGTATTGGCTGCCTGTCGCCTGCTTTTATCAACTGTGCCAGGACGTGAGCCTAGTGTGTTACAAAATCAGGACAGCAGGCATTGCAGTGGCTCCTGCTTCAGAAAGGCACCTTGAAGAACAGCACTAGGAGCTAACGGAGGGCACCAGGGGTATGGGGGCCAGTGGTGCAATGGATAAGGCGCCTGACTAGGAGTCAGAAGGTTGTGGGTTCCACTGCCATCCGGCTGGGCTCCCAACTCTGTGCTTTGTTTCTTTGAATTACATTTAAATTCCCTTGGCCTTCACTGCTCGCAATAGACTTTTGATTTTATGTGGGGCGGGCCCGGTTGCACAGCAAGGAAACACCAGGCGCCATCTCGAAGCACCACCAGTAGGGGTCCCTCCAGAAGGCCCCAACAAGCAGCAGATGATTTCTATGCATGTGTGCGTCCTGTCCTTCAATGGGTGGGGGTTGGCTTGTGTTGGACACAGTCCCAGGGCAGCCCTTCACGTCCCTGATCGGCCAGAGACCTCTCTGGTGAGCGCCGCAGGCGAGCCTTCTCGGGACCTCAGCAACTGAGGGGCACATTTCCAAATGAGGGAGACATTTCCAGAAAGCGCACCAGGGAACGGCTCAGCCTCTGCTTCGTGGCCTAACCCAGCCTGGTCCTTCTCCAACCATCTGGGAGCTGTCCAAAAGCCGGTGGGCCTGGCGGAATGGGCTCCCAGCAGGCCCTGGCTGACTGGTGATTTGCATACACACAGACACACGCACGCACGCACACTCTCTCTCGTGCTATCTGCTGCCTTTCAGACCCTGCCACCCCTCGCTTGCTTTAAAGGAGCAGTTGGCGAATGACACTGAGCAAAGAATGCACAAGTGGGTAAAGAGATCACACACCTAGAGGCAGCCAGCTCTCATGAAGAGTAGGGCCTAGAAGCAGTGAAGCTTGAGGGGCTGTGCGCTCTTTGCCATGAGCCCCTAGAGGCGGATCATATAGAAAGCGCTATATAGAAATGAGCAGCCAGCAGAGGACAAGGCAGCCGCTCTCGGTGCAGCACAGCACAGAGAGGATCAAGAGAAACGGGAAGGGCTTCCGCGGCAGCGAGCAAGCACAAGACCAGCACGGGAGCGGGGCCCCTTTTATTCTGTCAATAAAAGGTATTTCTCTCCTGGCACGCACGTGTCTAAAAATATGGAACGCTTCACGAATTTGCGTGTCATCCTTGCGCAGGGGCCATGCTAATCTTCTCTGTATCGTTCCAATTTTAGTATATGTGCTGCCGAAGCGAGCACACACTTGGGGCTGAACTGGCCAGTGTATAAAAGCCAGCGCATCGGCTGCCTATTGACCTAGGTTGACTTGTTATGCTCTAACTTTGGCAAGAAACTGTTTGGTTCTGGGGCCGGTATGGAACCAAGAGGCAAAGACCAACGACCCAAGCTTCCTCGCTGCTGGTTTGGCCCAAAAGGAAAGGTTCCGTGTGCTTGGCTATTGCAATGCAGGAAGAAAGGATCATGGTCCAGGCTGCATGCAAAGTGGCACCTCCCGTCATAATGCCTGGGTGATGGGTGCTGTGTGCCTGGACGCATCACAATAGTCCCACAAGCCAGAGAAAAGCCAGAGGGCCTGTGAGGGTTTGCTTGGGGGGGGCCCTGTTGAATTCCAGGATAGGCAAGGTGAGGCAGCGGCCTAGTGCGCGGACCCCCGAGAGCCCCGGATTGCTGCTGCCCCCGCCTTCAAGCCAGAGATGCATTTTCAAACCGATGTAAGTTTACGTTTGGCTGCTTGCTTCAGCGACGGTGGCTTCAAAGTCCCGCCGGGTCTGCTTTCCTTTGGTAGGGCCAGGAAGCCTCTTACAACAGGTATTGGCTGCCTGTCGCCTGCTTTTATCAACTGTGCCAGGACGTGAGCCTTGTGTGTTACAAAATCAGGACAGCAGGCATTGCAGTGGCTCCTGCTTCAGAAAGGCACCTTGAAGAACAGCACTAGGAGCTAACGGAGGGCACCAGGGGTATGGGGGCCAGTGGTGCAATGGATAAGGCGCCTGACTAGGAGTCAGAAGGTTGTGGGTTCCACTGCCATCCGGCTGGGCTCCCAACTCTGTGCTTTGTTTCTTTGAATTACATTTAAATTCCCTTGGCCTTCACTGCTCGCAATAGACTTTTGATTTTATGTGGGGCGGGCCCGGTTGCACAGCAAGGAAACACCAGGCGCCATCTCGAAGCACCACCAGTAGGGGTCCCTCCAGAAGGCCCCAACAAGCAGCAGATGATTTCTATGCATGTGTGCGTCCTGTCCTTCAATGGGTGGGGGTTGGCTTGTGTTGGACACAGTCCCAGGGCAGCCCTTCACGTCCCTGATCGGCCACGATCGGCCAGAGACCTCTCTGTGAGCGCCGCAGGCGAGCCTTCTCGGGACCTCAGCAACTGAGGGGCACATTTCCAAATGAGGGAGACATTTCCAGAAAGCGCACCAGGGAACGGCTCAGCCTCTGCTTCGTGGCCTAACCCAGCCTGGTCCTTCTCCAACCATCTGGGAGCTGTCCAAAAGCCGGTGGGCCTGGCGGAATGGGCTCCCAGCAGGCCCTGGCTGACTGGTGATTTGCATACACACAGACACACGCACGCACGCACACTCTCTCTCGTGCTATCTGCTGCCTTTCAGACCCTGCCACCCCTCGCTTGCTTTAAAGGAGCAGTTGGCGAATGACACTGAGCAAAGAATGCACAAGTGGGTAAAGAGATCACACACCTAGAGGCAGCCAGCTCTCATGAAGAGTAGGGCCTAGAAGCAGTGAAGCTTGAGGGGCTGTGCGCTCTTTGCCATGAGCCCCTAGAGGCGGATCATATAGAAAGCGCTATATAGAAATGAGCAGCCAGCAGAGGACAAGGCAGCCGCTCTTGGTGCAGCACAGAGAGGATCAAGAGAAACGGGAAGGGCTTCCGCGGCAGCGAGCAAGCACAAGACCAGCACGGGAGCGGGGCCCCTTTTATTCTGTCAATAAAAGGTATTTCTCTCCTGGCACGCACGTGTCTAAAAATATGGAACGCTTCACGAATTTGCGTGTCATCCTTGCGCAGGGGCCATGCTAATCTTCTCTGTATCGTTCCAATTTTAGTATATGTGCTGCCGAAGCGAGCACACACTTGGGGCTGAACTGGCCAGTGTATAAAAGCCAGCGCATCGGCTGCCTATTGACCTAGGTTGACTTGTTATGCTCTAACTTTGGCAAGAAACTGTTTGGTTCTGGGGCCGGTATGGAACCAAGAGGCAAAGACCAACGACCCAAGCTTCCTCGCTGCTGGTTTGGCCCAAAAGGAAAGGTTCCGTGTGCTTGGCTATTGCAATGCAGGAAGAAAGGATCATGGTCCAGGCTGCATGCAAAGTGGCACATCCCGTCATAATGCCTGGGTGATGGGTGCTGTGTGCCTGGACGCATCACAATAGTCCCACAAGCCAGAGAAAAGCCAGAGGGCCTGTGAGGGTTTGCTTGGGGGGGGCCCTGTTGAATTCCAGGATAGGCAAGGTGAGGCAGCGGCCTAGTGCGCGGACCCCCGAGAGCCCCGGATTGCTGCTGCCCCCGCCTTCAAGCCAGAGATGCATTTTCAAACCGATGTAAGTTTACGTTTGGCTGCTTGCTTCAGCGACGGTGGCTTCAAAGTCCCGCCGGGTCTGCTTTCCTTTGGTAGGGCCAGGAAGCCTCTTACAACAGGTATTGGCTGCCTGTCGCCTGCTTTTATCAACTGTGCCAGGACGTGAGCCTTGTGTGTTACAAAATCAGGACAGCAGGCATTGCAGTGGCTCCTGCTTCAGAAAGGCACCTTGAAGAACAGCACTAGGAGCTAACGGAGGGCACCAGGGGTATGGGGGCCAGTGGTGCAATGGATAAGGCGCCTGACTAGGAGTCAGAAGGTTGTGGGTTCCACTGCCATCCGGCTGGGCTCCCAACTCTGTGCTTTGTTTCTTTGAATTACATTTAAATTCCCTTGGCCTTCACTGCTCGCAATAGACTTTTGATTTTATGTGGGGCGGGCCCGGTTGCACAGCAAGGAAACACCAGGCGCCATCTCGAAGCACCACCAGTAGGGGTCCCTCCAGAAGGCCCCAACAAGCAGCAGATGATTTCTATGCATGTGTGCGTCCTGTCCTTCAATGGGTGGGGGTTGGCTTGTGTTGGACACAGTCCCAGGGCAGCCCTTCACGTCCCTGATCGGCCACGATCGGCCAGAGACCTCTCTGTGAGCGCCGCAGGCGAGCCTTCTCGGGACCTCAGCAACTGAGGGGCACATTTCCAAATGAGGGAGACATTTCCAGAAAGCGCACCAGGGAACGGCTCAGCCTCTGCTTCGTGGCCTAACCCAGCCTGGTCCTTCTCCAACCATCTGGGAGCTGTCCAAAAGCCGGTGGGCCTGGCGGAATGGGCTCCCAGCAGGCCCTGGCTGACTGGTGATTTGCATACACACAGACACACGCACGCACGCACACTCTCTCTCGTGCTATCTGCTGCCTTTCAGACCCTGCCACCCCTCGCTTGCTTTAAAGGAGCAGTTGGCGAATGACACTGAGCAAAGAATGCACAAGTGGGTAAAGAGATCACACACCTAGAGGCAGCCAGCTCTCATGAAGAGTAGGGCCTAGAAGCAGTGAAGCTTGAGGGGCTGTGCGCTCTTTGCCAGGAGCCCCTAGAGGCGGGTCATATAGAAAGCGCTATATAGAAATGAGCAGCCAGCAGAGGACAAGGCAGCCGCTCTTGGTGCAGCACAGAGAGGATCAAGAGAAACGGGAAGGGCTTCCGCGGCAGCGAGCAAGCACAAGACCAGCACGGGAGCGGGGCCCCTTTTATTCTGTCAATAAAAGGTATTTCTCTCCTGGCACGCACGTGTCTAAAAATATGGAACGCTTCACGAATTTGCGTGTCATCCTTGCGCAGGGGCCATGCTAATCTTCTCTGTATCGTTCCAATTTTAGTATATGTGCTGCCGAAGCGAGCACACACTTGGGGCTGAACTGGCCAGTGTATAAAAGCCAGCGCATCGGCTGCCTATTGACCTAGGTTGACTTGTTATGCTCTAACTTTGGCAAGAAACTGTTTGGTTCTGGGGCCGGTATGGAACCAAGAGGCAAAGACCAACGACCCAAGCTTCCTCGCTGCTGGTTTGGCCCAAAAGGAAAGGTTCCGTGTGCTTGGCTATTGCAATGCAGGAAGAAAGGATCATGGTCCAGGCTGCATGCAAAGTGGCACCTCCCGTCATAATGCCTGGGTGATGGGTGCTGTGTGCCTGGACGCATCACAATAGTCCCACAAGCCAGAGAAAAGCCAGAGGGCCTGTGAGGGTTTGCTTGGGGGGGGCCCTGTTGAATTCCAGGATAGGCAAGGTGAGGCAGCGGCCTAGTGCGCGGACCCCCGAGAGCCCCGGATTGCTGCTGCCCCCGCCTTCAAGCCAGAGATGCATTTTCAAACCGATGTAAGTTTACGTTTGGCTGCTTGCTTCAGCGACGGTGGCTTCAAAGTCCCGCCGGGTCTGCTTTCCTTTGGTAGGGCCAGGAAGCCTCTTACAACAGGTATTGGCTGCCTGTCGCCTGCTTTTATCAACTGTGCCAGGACGTGAGCCTTGTGTGTTACAAAATCAGGACAGCAGGCATTGCAGTGGCTCCTGCTTCAGAAAGGCACCTTGAAGAACAGCACTAGGAGCTAACGGAGGGCACCAGGGGTATGGGGGCCAGTGGTGCAATGGATAAGGCGCCTGACTAGGAGTCAGAAGGTTGTGGGTTCCACTGCCATCCGGCTGGGCTCCCAACTCTGTGCTTTGTTTCTTTGAATTACATTTAAATTCCCTTGGCCTTCACTGCTCGCAATAGACTTTTGATTTTATGTGGGGCGGGCCCGGTTGCACAGCAAGGAAACACCAGGCGCCATCTCGAAGCACCACCAGTAGGGGTCCCTCCAGAAGGCCCCAACAAGCAGCAGATGATTTCTATGCATGTGTGCGTCCTGTCCTTCAATGGGTGGGGGTTGGCTTGTGTTGGACACAGTCCCAGGGCAGCCCTTCACGTCCCTGATCGGCCACGATCGGCCAGAGACCTCTCTGTGAGCGCCGCAGGCGAGCCTTCTCGGGACCTCAGCAACTGAGGGGCACATTTCCAAATGAGGGAGACATTTCCAGAAAGCGCACCAGGGAACGGCTCAGCCTCTGCTTCGTGGCCTAACCCAGCTTGGTCCTTCTCCAACCATCTGGGAGCTGTCCAAAAGCCGGTGGGCCTGGCGGAATGGGCTCCCAGCAGGCCCTGGCTGACTGGTGATTTGCATACACACAGACACACGCACGCACGCACACTCTCTCTCGTGCTATCTGCTGCCTTTCAGACCCTGCCACCCCTCGCTTGCTTTAAAGGAGCAGTTGGCGAATGACACTGAGCAAAGAATGCACAAGTGGGTAAAGAGATCACACACCTAGAGGCAGCCAGCTCTCATGAAGAGTAGGGCCTAGAAGCAGTGAAGCTTGAGGGGCTGTGCGCTCTTTGCCATGAGCCCCTAGAGGCGGATCATATAGAAAGCGCTATATAGAAATGAGCAGCCAGCAGAGGACAAGGCAGCCGCTCTTGGTGCAGCACAGAGAGGATCAAGAGAAACGGGAAGGGCTTCCGCGGCAGCGAGCAAGCACAAGACCAGCACGGGAGCGGGGCCCCTTTTATTCTGTCAATAAAAGGTATTTCTCTCCTGGCACGCACGTGTCTAAAAATATGGAACGCTTCACGAATTTGCGTGTCATCCTTGCGCAGGGGCCATGCTAATCTTCTCTGTATCGTTCCAATTTTAGTATATGTGCTGCCGAAGCGAGCACACACTTGGGGCTGAACTGGCCAGTGTATAAAAGCCAGCGCATCGGCTGCCTATTGACCTAGGTTGACTTGTTATGCTCTAACTTTGGCAAGAAACTGTTTGGTTCTGGGGCCGGTATGGAACCAAGAGGCAAAGACCAACGACCCAAGCTTCCTCGCTGCTGGTTTGGCCCAAAAGGAAAGGTTCCGTGTGCTTGGCTATTGCAATGCAGGAAGAAAGGATCATGGTCCAGGCTGCATGCAAAGTGGCACCTCCCGTCATAATGCCTGGGTGATGGGTGCTGTGTGCCTGGACGCATCACAATAGTCCCACAAGCCAGAGAAAAGCCAGAGGGCCTGTGAGGGTTTGCTTGGGGGGGGCCCTGTTGAATTCCAGGATAGGCAAGGTGAGGCAGCGGCCTAGTGCGCGGACCCCCGAGAGCCCCGGATTGCTGCTGCCCCCGCCTTCAAGCAAGAGATGCATTTTCAAACCGATGTAAGTTTACGTTTGGCTGCTGGCTACAGCGACGGTGGCTTCAAAGTCCCGCCGGGTCTGCTTTCCTTTGGTAGGGCCAGGAAGCCTCTTACAACAGGTATTGGCTGCCTGTCGCCTGCTTTTATCAACTGTGCCAGGACGTGAGCCTTGTGTGTTACAAAATCAGGACAGCAGGCATTGCAGTGGCTCCTGCTTCAGAAAGGCACCTTGAAGAACAGCACTAGGAGCTAACGGAGGGCACCAGGGGTATGGGGGCCAGTGGTGCAATGGATAAGGCGCCTGACTAGGAGTCAGAAGGTTGTGTGTTCCACTGCCATCCGGCTGGGCTCCCAACTCTGTGCTTTGTTTCTTTGAATTACATTTAAATTCCCTTGGCCTTCACTGCTCGCAATAGACTTTTGATTTTATGTGGGGCGGGCCGGGTTGCACAGCAAGGAAACACCAGGCGCCATCTCGAAGCACCACCAGTAGGGGTCCCTCCAGAAGGCCCCAACAAGCAGCAGATGATTTCTATGCATGTGTGCGTCCTGTCCTTCAATGGGTGGGGGTTGGCTTGTGTTGGACACAGTCCCAGGGCAGCCCTTCACGTCCCTGATCGGCCACGATCGGCCAGAGACCTCTCTGTGAGCGCCGCAGGCGAGCCTTCTCGGGACCTCAGCAACTGAGGGGCACATTTCCAAATGAGGGAGACATTTCCAGAAAGCGCACCAGGGAACGGCTCAGCCTCTGCTTCGTGGCCTAACCCAGCCTGGTCCTTCTCCAACCATCTGGGAGCTGTCCAAAAGCCGGTGGGCCTGGCGGAATGGGCTCCCAGCAGGCCCTGGCTGACTGGTGATTTGCATACACACAGACACACGCACGCACGCACACTCTCTCTCGTGCTATCTGCTGCCTTTCAGACCCTGCCACCCCTCGCTTGCTTTAAAGGAGCAGTTGGCGAATGACACTGAGCAAAGAATGCACAAGTGGGTAAAGAGATCACACACCTAGAGGCAGCCAGCTCTCATGAAGAGTAGGGCCTAGAAGCAGTGAAGCTTGAGGGGCTGTGCGCTCTTTGCCATGAGCCCCTAGAGGCGGATCATATAGAAAGCGCTATATAGAAATGAGCAGCCAGCAGAGGACAAGGCAGCCGCTCTTGGTGCAGCACAGAGAGGATCAAGAGAAACGGGAAGGGCTTCCGCGGCAGCGAGCAAGCACAAGACCAGCACGGGAGCGGGGCCCCTTTTATTCTGTCAATAAAAGGTATTTCTCTCCTGGCACGCACGTGTCTAAAAATATGGAACGCTTCACGAATTTGCGTGTCATCCTTGCGCAGGGGCCATGCTAATCTTCTCTGTATCGTTCCAATTTTAGTATATGTGCTGCCGAAGCGAGCACACACTTGGGGCTGAACTGGCCAGTGTATAAAAGCCAGCGCATCGGCTGCCTATTGACCTAGGTTGACTTGTTATGCTCTAACTTTGGCAAGAAACTGTTTGGTTCTGGGGCCGGTATGGAACCAAGAGGCAAAGACCAACGACCCAAGCTTCCTCGCTGCTGGTTTGGCCCAAAAGGAAAGGTTCCGTGTGCTTGGCTATTGCAATGCAGGAAGAAAGGATCATGGTCCAGGCTGCATGCAAAGTGGCACCTCCCGTCATAATGCCTGGGTGATGGGTGCTGTGTGCCTGGACGCATCACAATAGTCCCACAAGCCAGAGAAAAGCCAGAGGGCCTGTGAGGGTTTGCTTGGGGGGGGCCCTGTTGAATTCCAGGATAGGCAAGGTGAGGCAGCGGCCTAGTGCGCGGACCCCCGAGAGCCCCGGATTGCTGCTGCCCCCGCCTTCAAGCAAGAGATGCATTTTCAAACCGATGTAAGTTTACGTTTGGCTGCTGGCTACAGCGACGGTGGCTTCAAAGTCCCGCCGGGTCTGCTTTCCTTTGGTAGGGCCAGGAAGCCTCTTACAACAGGTATTGGCTGCCTGTCGCCTGCTTTTATCAACTGTGCCAGGACGTGAGCCTTGTGTGTTACAAAATCAGGACAGCAGGCATTGCAGTGGCTCCTGCTTCAGAAAGGCACCTTGAAGAACAGCACTAGGAGCTAACGGAGGGCACCAGGGGTATGGGGGCCAGTGGTGCAATGGATAAGGCGCCTGACTAGGAGTCAGAAGGTTGTGTGTTCCACTGCCATCCGGCTGGGCTCCCAACTCTGTGCTTTGTTTCTTTGAATTACATTTAAATTCCCTTGGCCTTCACTGCTCGCAATAGACTTTTGATTTTATGTGGGGCGGGCCGGGTTGCACAGCAAGGAAACACCAGGCGCCATCTCGAAGCACCACCAGTAGGGGTCCCTCCAGAAGGCCCCAACAAGCAGCAGATGATTTCTATGCATGTGTGCGTCCTGTCCTTCAATGGGTGGGGGTTGGCTTGTGTTGGACACAGTCCCAGGGCAGCCCTTCACGTCCCTGATCGGCCACGATCGGCCAGAGACCTCTCTGTGAGCGCCGCAGGCGAGCCTTCTCGGGACCTCAGCAACTGAGGGGCACATTTCCAAATGAGGGAGACATTTCCAGAAAGCGCACCAGGGAACGGCTCAGCCTCTGCTTCGTGGCCTAACCCAGCCTGGTCCTTCTCCAACCATCTGGGAGCTGTCCAAAAGCCGGTGGGCCTGGCGGAATGGGCTCCCAGCAGGCCCTGGCTGACTGGTGATTTGCATACACACAGACACACGCACGCACGCACACTCTCTCTCGTGCTATCTGCTGCCTTTCAGACCCTGCCACCCCTCGCTTGCTTTAAAGGAGCAGTTGGCGAATGACACTGAGCAAAGAATGCACAAGTGGGTAAAGAGATCACACACCTAGAGGCAGCCAGCTCTCATGAAGAGTAGGGCCTAGAAGCAGTGAAGCTTGAGGGGCTGTGCGCTCTTTGCCATGAGCCCCTAGAGGCGGATCATATAGAAAGCGCTATATAGAAATGAGCAGCCAGCAGAGGACAAGGCAGCCGCTCTTGGTGCAGCACAGAGAGGATCAAGAGAAACGGGAAGGGCTTCCGCGGCAGCGAGCAAGCACAAGACCAGCACGGGAGCGGGGCCCCTTTTATTCTGTCAATAAAAGGTATTTCTCTCCTGGCACGCACGTGTCTAAAAATATGGAACGCTTCACGAATTTGCGTGTCATCCTTGCGCAGGGGCCATGCTAATCTTCTCTGTATCGTTCCAATTTTAGTATATGTGCTGCCGAAGCGAGCACACACTTGGGGCTGAACTGGCCAGTGTATAAAAGCCAGCGCATCGGCTGCCTATTGACCTAGGTTGACTTGTTATGCTCTAACTTTGGCAAGAAACTGTTTGGTTCTGGGGCCGGTATGGAACCAAGAGGCAAAGACCAACGACCCAAGCTTCCTCGCTGCTGGTTTGGCCCAAAAGGAAAGGTTCCGTGTGCTTGGCTATTGCAATGCAGGAAGAAAGGATCATGGTCCAGGCTGCATGCAAAGTGGCACCTCCCGTCATAATGCCTGGGTGATGGGTGCTGTGTGCCTGGACGCATCACAATAGTCCCACAAGCCAGAGAAAAGCCAGAGGGCCTGTGAGGGTTTGCTTGGGGGGGGCCCTGTTGAATTCCAGGATAGGCAAGGTGAGGCAGCGGCCTAGTGCGCGGACCCCCGAGAGCCCCGGATTGCTGCTGCCCCCGCCTTCAAGCCAGAGATGCATTTTCAAACCGATGTAAGTTTACGTTTGGCTGCTTGCTTCAGCGACGGTGGCTTCAAAGTCCCGCCGGGTCTGCTTTCCTTTGGTAGGGCCAGGAAGCCTCTTACAACAGGTATTGGCTGCCTGTCGCCTGCTTTTATCAACTGTGCCAGGACGTGAGCCTTGTGTGTTACAAAATCAGGACAGCAGGCATTGCAGTGGCTCCTGCTTCAGAAAGGCACCTTGAAGAACAGCACTAGGAGCTAACGGAGGGCACCAGGGGTATGGGGGCCAGTGGTGCAATGGATAAGGCGCCTGACTAGGAGTCAGAAGGTTGTGGGTTCCACTGCCATCCGGCTGGGCTCCCAACTCTGTGCTTTGTTTCTTTGAATTACATTTAAATTCCCTTGGCCTTCACTGCTCGCAATAGACTTTTGATTTTATGTGGGGCGGGCCCGGTTGCACAGCAAGGAAACACCAGGCGCCATCTCGAAGCACCACCAGTAGGGGTCCCTCCAGAAGGCCCCAACAAGCAGCAGATGATTTCTATGCATGTGTGCGTCCTGTCCTTCAATGGGTGGGGGTTGGCTTGTGTTGGACACAGTCCCAGGGCAGCCCTTCACGTCCCTGATCGGCCACGATCGGCCAGAGACCTCTCTGTGAGCGCCGCAGGCGAGCCTTCTCGGGACCTCAGCAACTGAGGGGCACATTTCCAAATGAGGGAGACATTTCCAGAAAGCGCACCAGGGAACGGCTCGGCCTCTGCTTCGTGGCCTAACCCAGCCTGGTCCTTCTCCAACCATCTGGGAGCTGTCCAAAAGCCGGTGGGCCTGGCGGAATGGGCTCCCAGCAGGCCCTGGCTGACTGGTGATTTGCATACACACAGACACACGCACGCACGCACACTCTCTCTCGTGCTATCTGCTGCCTTTCAGACCCTGCCACCCCTCGCTTGCTTTAAAGGAGCAGTTGGCGAATGACACTGAGCAAAGAATGCACAAGTGGGTAAAGAGATCACACACCTAGAGGCAGCCAGCTCTCATGAAGAGTAGGGCCTAGAAGCAGTGAAGCTTGAGGGGCTGTGCGCTCTTTGCCATGAGCCCCTAGAGGCGGATCATATAGAAAGCGCTATATAGAAATGAGCAGCCAGCAGAGGACAAGGCAGCCGCTCTTGGTGCAGCACAGAGAGGATCAAGAGAAACGGGAAGGGCTTCCGCGGCAGCGAGCAAGCACAAGACCAGCACGGGAGCGGGGCCCCTTTTATTCTGTCAATAAAAGGTATTTCTCTCCTGGCACGCACGTGTCTAAAAATATGGAACGCTTCACGAATTTGCGTGTCATCCTTGCGCAGGGGCCATGCTAATCTTCTCTGTATCGTTCCAATTTTAGTATATGTGCTGCCGAAGCGAGCACACACTTGGGGCTGAACTGGCCAGTGTATAAAAGCCAGCGCATCGGCTGCCTATTGACCTAGGTTGACTTGTTATGCTCTAACTTTGGCAAGAAACTGTTTGGTTCTGGGGCCGGTATGGAACCAAGAGGCAAAGACCAACGACCCAAGCTTCCTCGCTGCTGGTTTGGCCCAAAAGGAAAGGTTCCGTGTGCTTGGCTATTGCAATGCAGGAAGAAAGGATCATGGTCCAGGCTGCATGCAAAGTGGCACCTCCCGTCATAATGCCTGGGTGATGGGTGCTGTGTGCCTGGACGCATCACAATAGTCCCACAAGCCAGAGAAAAGCCAGAGGGCCTGTGAGGGTTTGCTTGGGGGGGGCCCTGTTGAATTCCAGGATAGGCAAGGTGAGGCAGCGGCCTAGTGCGCGGACCCCCGAGAGCCCCGGATTGCTGCTGCCCCCGCCTTCAAGCAAGAGATGCATTTTCAAACCGATGTAAGTTTACGTTTGGCTGCTGGCTTCAGCGACGGTGGCTTCAAAGTCCCGCCGGGTCTGCTTTCCTTTGGTAGGGCCAGGAAGCCTCTTACAACAGGTATTGGCTGCCTGTCGCCTGCTTTTATCAACTGTGCCAGGACGTGAGCCTTGTGTGTTACAAAATCAGGACAGCAGGCATTGCAGTGGCTCCTGCTTCAGAAAGGCACCTTGAAGAACAGCACTAGGAGCTAACGGAGGGCACCAGGGGTATGGGGGCCAGTGGTGCAATGGATAAGGCGCCTGACTAGGAGTCAGAAGGTTGTGGGTTCCACTGCCATCCGGCTGGGCTCCCAACTCTGTGCTTTGTTTCTTTGAATTACATTTAAATTCCCTTGGCCTTCACTGCTCGCAATAGACTTTTGATTTTATGTGGGGCGGGCCCGGTTGCACAGCAAGGAAACACCAGGCGCCATCTCGAAGCACCACCAGTAGGGGTCCCTCCAGAAGGCCCCAACAAGCAGCAGATGATTTCTATGCATGTGTGCGTCCTGTCCTTCAATGGGTGGGGGTTGGCTTGTGTTGGACACAGTCCCAGGGCAGCCCTTCACGTCCCTGATCGGCCAGAGACCTCTCTGGTGAGCGCCGCAGGCGAGCCTTCTCGGGACCTCAGCAACTGAGGGGCACATTTCCAAATGAGGGAGACATTTCCAGAAAGCGCACCAGGGAACGGCTCGGCCTCTGCTCCGTGGCCTAACCCAGCCTGGTCCTTCTCCAACCATCTGGGAGCTGTCCAAAAGCCGGTGGGCCTGGCGGAATGGGCTCCCAGCAGGCCCTGGCTGACTGGTGATTTGCATACACACAGACACACGCACGCACGCACACTCTCTCTCGTGCTATCTGCTGCCTTTCAGACCCTGCCACCCCTCGCTTGCTTTAAAGGAGCAGTTGGCGAATGACACTGAGCAAAGAATGCACAAGTGGGTAAAGAGATCACACACCTAGAGGCAGCCAGCTCTCATGAAGAGTAGGGCCTAGAAGCAGTGAAGCTTGAGGGGCTGTGCGCTCTTTGCCATGAGCCCCTAGAGGCGGGTCATATAGAAAGCGCTATATAGAAATGAGCAGCCAGCAGAGGACAAGGCAGCCGCTCTCGGTGCAGCACAGCACAGAGAGGATCAAGAGAAACGGGAAGGGCTTCCGCGGCAGCGAGCAAGCACAAGACCAGCACGGGAGCGGGGCCCCTTTTATTCTGTCAATAAAAGGTATTTCTCTCCTGGCACGCACGTGTCTAAAAATATGGAACGCTTCACGAATTTGCGTGTCATCCTTGCGCAGGGGCCATGCTAATCTTCTCTGTATCGTTCCAATTTTAGTATATGTGCTGCCGAAGCGAGCACACACTTGGGGCTGAACTGGCCAGTGTATAAAAGCCAGCGCATCGGCTGCCTATTGACCTAGGTTGACTTGTTATGCTCTAACTTTGGCAAGAAACTGTTTGGTTCTGGGGCCGGTATGGAACCAAGAGGCAAAGACCAACGACCCAAGCTTCCTCGCTGCTGGTTTGGCCCAAAAGGAAAGGTTCCGTGTGCTTGGCTATTGCAATGCAGGAAGAAAGGATCATGGTCCAGGCTGCATGCAAAGTGGCACCTCCCGTCATAATGCCTGGGTGATGGGTGCTGTGTGCCTGGACGCATCACAATAGTCCCACAAGCCAGAGAAAAGCCAGAGGGCCTGTGAGGGTTTGCTTGGGGGGGGCCCTGTTGAATTCCAGGATAGGCAAGGTGAGGCAGCGGCCTAGTGCGCGGACCCCCGAGAGCCCCGGATTGCTGCTGCCCCCGCCTTCAAGCAAGAGATGCATTTTCAAACCGATGTAAGTTTACGTTTGGCTGCTGGCTTCAGCGACGGTGGCTTCAAAGTCCCGCCGGGTCTGCTTTCCTTTGGTAGGGCCAGGAAGCCTCTTACAACAGGTATTGGCTGCCTGTCGCCTGCTTTTATCAACTGTGCCAGGACGTGAGCCTTGTGTGTTACAAAATCAGGACAGCAGGCATTGCAGTGGCTCCTGCTTCAGAAAGGCACCTTGAAGAACAGCACTAGGAGCTAACGGAGGGCACCAGGGGTATGGGGGCCAGTGGTGCAATGGATAAGGCGCCTGACTAGGAGTCAGAAGGTTGTGGGTTCCACTGCCATCCGGCTGGGCTCCCAACTCTGTGCTTTGTTTCTTTGAATTACATTTAAATTCCCTTGGCCTTCACTGCTCGCAATAGACTTTTGATTTTATGTGGGGCGGGCCGGGTTGCACAGCAAGGAAACACCAGGCGCCATCTCGAAGCACCACCAGTAGGGGTCCCTCCAGAAGGCCCCAACAAGCAGCAGATGATTTCTATGCATGTGTGCGTCCTGTCCTTCAATGGGTGGGGGTTGGCTTGTGTTGGACACAGTCCCAGGGCAGCCCTTCACGTCCCTGATCGGCCACGATCGGCCAGAGACCTCTCTGTGAGCGCCGCAGGCGAGCCTTCTCGGGACCTCAGCAACTGAGGGGCACATTTCCAAATGAGGGAGACATTTCCAGAAAGCGCACCAGGGAACGGCTCAGCCTCTGCTTCGTGGCCTAACCCAGCCTGGTCCTTCTCCAACCATCTGGGAGCTGTCCAAAAGCCGGTGGGCCTGGCGGAATGGGCTCCCAGCAGGCCCTGGCTGACTGGTGATTTGCATACACACAGACACACGCACGCACGCACACTCTCTCTCGTGCTATCTGCTGCCTTTCAGACCCTGCCACCCCTCGCTTGCTTTAAAGGAGCAGTTGGCGAATGACACTGAGCAAAGAATGCACAAGTGGGTAAAGAGATCACACACCTAGAGGCAGCCAGCTCTCATGAAGAGTAGGGCCTAGAAGCAGTGAAGCTTGAGGGGCTGTGCGCTCTTTGCCATGAGCCCCTAGAGGCGGATCATATAGAAAGCGCTATATAGAAATGAGCAGCCAGCAGAGGACAAGGCAGCCGCTCTCGGTGCAGCACAGCACAGAGAGGATCAAGAGAAACGGGAAGGGCTTCCGCGGCAGCGAGCAAGCACAAGACCAGCACGGGAGCGGGGCCCCTTTTATTCTGTCAATAAAAGGTATTTCTCTCCTGGCACGCACGTGTCTAAAAATATGGAACGCTTCACGAATTTGCGTGTCATCCTTGCGCAGGGGCCATGCTAATCTTCTCTGTATCGTTCCAATTTTAGTATATGTGCTGCCGAAGCGAGCACACACTTGGGGCTGAACTGGCCAGTGTATAAAAGCCAGCGCATCGGCTGCCTATTGACCTAGGTTGACTTGTTATGCTCTAACTTTGGCAAGAAACTGTTTGGTTCTGGGGCCGGTATGGAACCAAGAGGCAAAGACCAACGACCCAAGCTTCCTCGCTGCTGGTTTGGCCCAAAAGGAAAGGTTCCGTGTGCTTGGCTATTGCAATGCAGGAAGAAAGGATCATGGTCCAGGCTGCATGCAAAGTGGCACCTCCCGTCATAATGCCTGGGTGATGGGTGCTGTGTGCCTGGACGCATCACAATAGTCCCACAAGCCAGAGAAAAGCCAGAGGGCCTGTGAGGGTTTGCTTGGGGGGGGCCCTGTTGAATTCCAGGATAGGCAAGGTGAGGCAGCGGCCTAGTGCGCGGACCCCCGAGAGCCCCGGATTGCTGCTGCCCCTGCCTTCAAGCAAGAGATGCATTTTCAAACCGATGTAAGTTTACGTTTGGCTGCTGGCTTCAGCGACGGTGGCTTCAAAGTCCCGCCGGGTCTGCTTTCCTTTGGTAGGGCCAGGAAGCCTCTTACAACAGGTATTGGCTGCCTGTCGCCTGCTTTTATCAACTGTGCCAGGACGTGAGCCTTGTGTGTTACAAAATCAGGACAGCAGGCATTGCAGTGGCTCCTGCTTCAGAAAGGCACCTTGAAGAACAGCACTAGGAGCTAACGGAGGGCACCAGGGGTATGGGGGCCAGTGGTGCAATGGATAAGGCGCCTGACTAGGAGTCAGAAGGTTGTGGGTTCCACTGCCATCCGGCTGGGCTCCCAATTCTGTGCTTTGTTTCTTTGAATTACATTTAAATTCCCTTGGCCTTCACTGCTCGCAATAGACTTTTGATTTTATGTGGGGCGGGCCGGGTTGCACAGCAAGGAAACACCAGGCGCCATCTCGAAGCACCACCAGTAGGGGTCCCTCCAGAAGGCCCCAACAAGCAGCAGATGATTTCTATGCATGTGTGCGTCCTGTCCTTCAATGGGTGGGGGTTGGCTTGTGTTGGACACAGTCCCAGGGCAGCCCTTCACGTCCCTGATCGGCCACGATCGGCCAGAGACCTCTCTGTGAGCGCCGCAGGCGAGCCTTCTCGGGACCTCAGCAACTGAGGGGCACATTTCCAAATGAGGGAGACATTTCCAGAAAGCGCACCAGGGAACGGCTCAGCCTCTGCTTCGTGGCCTAACCCAGCCTGGTCCTTCTCCAACCATCTGGGAGCTGTCCAAAAGCCGGTGGGCCTGGCGGAATGGGCTCCCAGCAGGCCCTGGCTGACTGGTGATTTGCATACACACAGACACACGCACGCACGCACACTCTCTCTCGTGCTATCTGCTGCCTTTCAGACCCTGCCACCCCTCGCTTGCTTTAAAGGAGCAGTTGGCGAATGACACTGAGCAAAGAATGCACAAGTGGGTAAAGAGATCACACACCTAGAGGCAGCCAGCTCTCATGAAGAGTAGGGCCTAGAAGCAGTGAAGCTTGAGGGGCTGTGCGCTCTTTGCCATGAGCCCCTAGAGGCGGATCATATAGAAAGCGCTATATAGAAATGAGCAGCCAGCAGAGGACAAGGCAGCCGCTCTTGGTGCAGCACAGAGAGGATCAAGAGAAACGGGAAGGGCTTCCGCGGCAGCGAGCAAGCACAAGACCAGCACGGGAGCGGGGCCCCTTTTATTCTGTCAATAAAAGGTATTTCTCTCCTGGCACGCACGTGTCTAAAAATATGGAACGCTTCACGAATTTGCGTGTCATCCTTGCGCAGAGGCCATGCTAATCTTCTCTGTATCGTTCCAATTTTAGTATATGTGCTGCCGAAGCGAGCACACACTTGGGGCTGAACTGGCCAGTGTATAAAAGCCAGCGCATCGGCTGCCTATTGACCTAGGTTGACTTGTTATGCTCTAACTTTGGCAAGAAACTGTTTGGTTCTGGGGCCGGTATGGAACCAAGAGGCAAAGACCAACGACCCAAGCTTCCTCGCTGCTGGTTTGGCCCAAAAGGAAAGGTTCCGTGTGCTTGGCTATTGCAATGCAGGAAGAAAGGATCATGGTCCAGGCTGCATGCAAAGTGGCACCTCCCGTCATAATGCCTGGGTGATGGGTGCTGTGTGCCTGGACGCATCACAATAGTCCCACAAGCCAGAGAAAAGCCAGAGGGCCTGTGAGGGTTTGCTTGGGGGGGGCCCTGTTGAATTCCAGGATAGGCAAGGTGAGGCAGCGGCCTAGTGCGCGGACCCCCGAGAGCCCCGGATTGCTGCTGCCCCCGCCTTCAAGCAAGAGATGCATTTTCAAACCGATGTAAGTTTACGTTTGGCTGCTGGCTTCAGCGACGGTGGCTTCAAAGTCCCGCCGGGTCTGCTTTCCTTTGGTAGGGCCAGGAAGCCTCTTACAACAGGTATTGGCTGCCTGTCGCCTGCTTTTATCAACTGTGCCAGGACGTGAGCCTTGTGTGTTACAAAATCAGGACAGCAGGCATTGCAGTGGCTCCTGCTTCAGAAAGGCACCTTGAAGAACAGCACTAGGAGCTAACGGAGGGCACCAGGGGTATGGGGGCCAGTGGTGCAATGGATAAGGCGCCTGACTAGGAGTCAGAAGGTTGTGGGTTCCTCTGCCATCCGGCTGGGCTCCCAACTCTGTGCTTTGTTTCTTTGAATTACATTTAAATTCCCTTGGCCTTCACTGCTCGCAATAGACTTTTGATTTTATGTGGGGCGGGCCCGTTTGCACAGCAAGGAAACACCAGGCGCCATCTCGAAGCACCACCAGTAGGGGTCCCTCCAGAAGGCCCCAACAAGCAGCAGATGATTTCTATGCATGTGTGCGTCCTGTCCTTCAATGGGTGGGGGTTGGCTTGTGTTGGACACAGTCCCAGGGCAGCCCTTCACGTCCCTGATCGGCCACGATCGGCCAGAGACCTCTCTGGTGAGCGCCGCAGGCGAGCCTTCTCGGGACCTCAGCAACTGAGGGGCACATTTCCAAATGAGGGAGACATTTCCAGAAAGCGCACCAGGGAACGGCTCAGCCTCTGCTTCGTGGCCTAACCCAGCCTGGTCCTTCTCCAACCATCTGGGAGCTGTCCAAAAGCCGGTGGGCCTGGCGGAATGGGCTCCCAGCAGGCCCTGGCTGACTGGTGATTTGCATACACACAGACACACGCACGCACGCACACTCTCTCTCGTGCTATCTGCTGCCTTCCAGACCCTGCCACCCCTCGCTTGCTTTAAAGGAGCAGTTGGCGAATGACACTGAGCAAAGAATGCACAAGTGGGTAAAGAGATCACACACCTAGAGGCAGCCAGCTCTCATGAAGAGTAGGGCCTAGAAGCAGTGAAGCTTGAGGGGCTGTGCGCTCTTTGCCATGAGCCCCTAGAGGCGGATCATATAGAAAGCGCTATATAGAAATGAGCAGCCAGCAGAGGACAAGGCAGCCGCTCTTGGTGCAGCACAGAGAGGATCAAGAGAAACGGGAAGGGCTTCCGCGGCAGCGAGCAAGCACAAGACCAGCACGGGAGCGGGGCCCCTTTTATTCTGTCAATAAAAGGTATTTCTCTCCTGGCACGCACGTGTCTAAAAATATGGAACGCTTCACGAATTTGCGTGTCATCCTTGCGCAGGGGCCATGCTAATCTTCTCTGTATCGTTCCAATTTTAGTATATGTGCTGCCGAAGCGAGCACACACTTGGGGCTGAACTGGCCAGTGTATAAAAGCCAGCGCATCGGCTGCCTATTGACCTAGGTTGACTTGTTATGCTCTAACTTTGGCAAGAAACTGTTTGGTTCTGGGGCCGGTATGGAACCAAGAGGCAAAGACCAACGACCCAAGCTTCCTCGCTGCTGGTTTGGCCCAAAAGGAAAGGTTCCGTGTGCTTGGCTATTGCAATGCAGGAAGAAAGGATCATGGTCCAGGCTGCATGCAAAGTGGCACCTCCCGTCATAATGCCTGGGTGATGGGTGCTGTGTGCCTGGACGCATCACAATAGTCCCACAAGCCAGAGAAAAGCCAGAGGGCCTGTGAGGGTTTGCTTGGGGGGGGCCCTGTTGAATTCCAGGATAGGCAAGGTGAGGCAGCGGCCTAGTGCGCGGACCCCCGAGAGCCCCGGATTGCTGCTGCCCCCGCCTTCAAGCAAGAGATGCATTTTCAAACCGATGTAAGTTTACGTTTGGCTGCTGGCTTCAGCGACGGTGGCTTCAAAGTCCCGCCGGGTCTGCTTTCCTTTGGTAGGGCCAGGAAGCCTCTTACAACAGGTATTGGCTGCCTGTCGCCTGCTTTTATCAACTGTGCCAGGACGTGAGCCTTGTGTGTTACAAAATCAGGACAGCAGGCATTGCAGTGGCTCCTGCTTCAGAAAGGCACCTTGAAGAACAGCACTAGGAGCTAACGGAGGGCACCAGGGGTATGGGGGCCAGTGGTGCAATGGATAAGGCGCCTGACTAGGAGTCAGAAGGTTGTGGGTTCCTCTGCCATCCGGCTGGGCTCCCAACTCTGTGCTTTGTTTCTTTGAATTACATTTAAATTCCCTTGGCCTTCACTGCTCGCAATAGACTTTTGATTTTATGTGGGGCGGGCCCGGTTGCACAGCAAGGAAACACCAGGCGCCATCTCGAAGCACCACCAGTAGGGGTCCCTCCAGACCGCCCCAACAAGCAGCAGATGATTTCTATGCATGTGTGCGTCCTGTCCTTCAATGGGTGGGGGTTGGCTTGTGTTGGACACAGTCCCAGGGCAGCCCTTCACGTCCCTGATCGGCCACGATCGGCCAGAGACCTCTCTGTGAGCGCCGCAGGCGAGCCTTCTCGGGACCTCAGCAACTGAGGGGCACATTTCCAAATGAGGGAGACATTTCCAGAAAGCGCACCAGGGAACGGCTCAGCCTCTGCTTCGTGGCCTAACCCAGCCTGGTCCTTCTCCAACCATCTGGGAGCTGTCCAAAAGCCGGTGGGCCTGGCGGAATGGGCTCCCAGCAGGCCCTGGCTGACTGGTGATTTGCATACACACAGACACACGCACGCACGCACACTCTCTCTCGTGCTATCTGCTGCCTTTCAGACCCTGCCACCCCTCGCTTGCTTTAAAGGAGCAGTTGGCGAATGACACTGAGCAAAGAATGCACAAGTGGGTAAAGAGATCACACACCTAGAGGCAGCCAGCTCTCATGAAGAGTAGGGCCTAGAAGCAGTGAAGCTTGAGGGGCTGTGCGCTCTTTGCCATGAGCCCCTAGAGGCGGATCATATAGAAAGCGCTATATAGAAATGAGCAGCCAGCAGAGGACAAGGCAGCCGCTCTCGGTGCAGCACAGCACAGAGAGGATCAAGAGAAACGGGAAGGGCTTCCGCGGCAGCGAGCAAGCACAAGACCAGCACGGGAGCGGGGCCCCTTTTATTCTGTCAATAAAAGGTATTTCTCTCCTGGCACGCACGTGTCTAAAAATATGGAACGCTTCACGAATTTGCGTGTCATCCTTGCGCAGGGGCCATGCTAATCTTCTCTGTATCGTTCCAATTTTAGTATATGTGCTGCCGAAGCGAGCACACACTTGGGGCTGAACTGGCCAGTGTATAAAAGCCAGCGCATCGGCTGCCTATTGACCTAGGTTGACTTGTTATGCTCTAACTTTGGCAAGAAACTGTTTGGTTCTGGGGCCGGTATGGAACCTAGAGGCAAAGACCAACGACCCAAGCTTCCTCGCTGCTGGTTTGGCCCAAAAGGAAAGGTTCCGTGTGCTTGGCTATTGCAATGCAGGAAGAAAGGATCATGGTCCAGGCTGCATGCAAAGTGGCACCTCCCGTCATAATGCCTGGGTGATGGGTGCTGTGTGCCTGGACCCATCACAATAGTCCCACAAGCCAGAGAAAAGCCAGAGGGCCTGTGAGGGTTTGCTTGGGGGGGGCCCTGTTGAATTCCAGGATAGGCAAGGTGAGGCAGCGGCCTAGTGCGCGGACCCCCGAGAGCCCCGGATTGCTGCTGCCCCCGCCTTCAAGCCAGAGATGCATTTTCAAACCGATGTAAGTTTACGTTTGGCTGCTGGCTTCAGCGACGGTGGCTTCAAAGTCCCGCCGGGTCTGCTTTCCTTTGGTAGGGCCAGGAAGCCTCTTACAACAGGTATTGGCTGCCTGTCGCCTGCTTTTATCAACTGTGCCAGGACGTGAGCCTTGTGTGTTACAAAATCAGGACAGCAGGCATTGCAGTGGCTCCTGCTTCAGAAAGGCACCTTGAAGAACAGCACTAGGAGCTAACGGAGGGCACCAGGGGTATGGGGGCCAGTGGTGCAATGGATAAGGCGCCTGACTAGGAGTCAGAAGGTTGTGGGTTCCACTGCCATCCGGCTGGGCTCCCAACTCTGTGCTTTGTTTCTTTGAATTACATTTAAATTCCCTTGGCCTTCACTGCTCGCAATAGACTTTTGATTTTATGTGGGGCGGGCCCGGTTGCACAGCAAGGAAACACCAGGCGCCATCTCGAAGCACCACCAGTAGGGGTCCCTCCAGAAGGCCCCAACAAGCAGCAGATGATTTCTATGCATGTGTGCGTCCTGTCCTTCAATGGGTGGGGGTTGGCTTGTGTTGGACACAGTCCCAGGGCAGCCCTTCACGTCCCTGATCGGCCAGAGACCTCTCTGGTGAGCGCCGCAGGCGAGCCTTCTCGGGACCTCAGCAACTGAGGGGCACATTTCCAAATGAGGGAGACATTTCCAGAAAGCGCACCAGGGAACGGCTCAGCCTCTGCTTCGTGGCCTAACCCAGCCTGGTCCTTCTCCAACCATCTGGGAGCTGTCCAAAAGCCGGTGGGCCTGGCGGAATGGGCTCCCAGCAGGCCCTGGCTGACTGGTGATTTGCATACACACAGACACACGCACGCACGCACACTCTCTCTCGTGCTATCTGCTGCCTTTCAGACCCTGCCACCCCTCGCTTGCTTTAAAGGAGCAGTTGGCGAATGACACTGAGCAAAGAATGCACAAGTGGGTAAAGAGATCACACACCTAGAGGCAGCCAGCTCTCATGAAGAGTAGGGCCTAGAAGCAGTGAAGCTTGAGGGGCTGTGCGCTCTTTGCCATGAGCCCCTAGAGGCGGATCATATAGAAAGCGCTATATAGAAATGAGCAGCCAGCAGAGGACAAGGCAGCCGCTCTCGGTGCAGCACAGCACAGAGAGGATCAAGAGAAACGGGAAGGGCTTCCGCGGCAGCGAGCAAGCACAAGACCAGCACGGGAGCGGGGCCCCTTTTATTCTGTCAATAAAAGGTATTTCTCTCCTGGCACGCACGTGTCTAAAAATATGGAACGCTTCACGAATTTGCGTGTCATCCTTGCGCAGGGGCCATGCTAATCTTCTCTGTATCGTTCCAATTTTAGTATATGTGCTGCCGAAGCGAGCACACACTTGGGGCTGAACTGGCCAGTGTATAAAAGCCAGCGCATCGGCTGCCTATTGACCTAGGTTGACTTGTTATGCTCTAACTTTGGCAAGAAACTGTTTGGTTCTGGGGCCGGTATGGAACCAAGAGGCAAAGACCAACGACCCAAGCTTCCTCGCTGCTGGTTTGGCCCAAAAGGAAAGGTTCCGTGTGCTTGGCTATTGCAATGCAGGAAGAAAGGATCATGGTCCAGGCTGCATGCAAAGTGGCACCTCCCGTCATAATGCCTGGGTGATGGGTGCTGTGTGCCTGGACGCATCACAATAGTCCCACAAGCCAGAGAAAAGCCAGAGGGCCTGTGAGGGTTTGCTTGGGGGGGGCCCTGTTGAATTCCAGGATAGGCAAGGTGAGGCAGCGGCCTAGTGCGCGGACCCCCGAGAGCCCCGGATTGCTGCTGCCCCCGCCTTCAAGCCAGAGATGCATTTTCAAACCGATGTAAGTTTACGTTTGGCTGCTGGCTTCAGCGACGGTGGCTTCAAAGTCCCGCCGGGTCTGCTTTCCTTTGGTAGGGCCAGGAAGCCTCTTACAACAGGTATTGGCTGCCTGTCGCCTGCTTTTATCAACTGTGCCAGGACGTGAGCCTTGTGTGTTACAAAATCAGGACAGCAGGCATTGCAGTGGCTCCTGCTTCAGAAAGGCACCTTGAAGAACAGCACTAGGAGCTAACGGAGGGCACCAGGGGTATGGGGGCCAGTGGTGCAATGGATAAGGCGCCTGACTAGGAGTCAGAAGGTTGTGGGTTCCACTGCCATCCGGCTGGGCTCCCAACTCTGTGCTTTGTTTCTTTGAATTACATTTAAATTCCCTTGGCCTTCACTGCTCGCAATAGACTTTTGATTTCATGTGGGGCGGGCCCGGTTGCACAGCAAGGAAACACCAGGCGCCATCTCGAAGCACCACCAGTAGGGGTCCCTCCAGAAGGCCCCAACAAGCAGCAGATGATTTCTATGCATGTGTGCGTCCTGTCCTTCAATGGGTGGGGGTTGGCTTGTGTTGGACACAGTCCCAGGGCAGCCCTTCACGTCCCTGATCGGCCACGATCGGCCAGAGACCTCTCTGGTGAGCGCCGCAGGCGAGCCTTCTCGGGACCTCAGCAACTGAGGGGCACATTTCCAAATGAGGGAGACATTTCCAGAAAGCGCACCAGGGAACGGCTCGGCCTCTGCTTCGTGGCCTAACCCAGCCTGGTCCTTCTCCAACCATCTGGGAGCTGTCCAAAAGCCGGTGGGCCTGGCGGAATGGGCTCCCAGCAGGCCCTGGCTGACTGGTGATTTGCATACACACAGACACACGCACGCACGCACACTCTCTCTCGTGCTATCTGCTGCCTTTCAGACCCTGCCACCCCTCGCTTGCTTTAAAGGAGCAGTTGGCGAATGACACTGAGCAAAGAATGCACAAGTGGGTAAAGAGATCACACACCTAGAGGCAGCCAGCTCTCATGAAGAGTAGGGCCTAGAAGCAGTGAAGCTTGAGGGGCTGTGCGCTCTTTGCCATGAGCCCCTAGAGGCGGGTCATATAGAAAGCGCTATATAGAAATGAGCAGCCAGCAGAGGACAAGGCAGCCGCTCTTGGTGCAGCACAGAGAGGATCAAGAGAAACGGGAAGGGCTTCCGCGGCAGCGAGCAAGCACAAGACCAGCACGGGAGCGGGGCCCCTTTTATTCTGTCAATAAAAGGTATTTCTCTCCTGGCACGCACGTGTCTAAAAATATGGAACGCTTCACGAATTTGCGTGTCATCCTTGCGCAGGGGCCATGCTAATCTTCTCTGTATCGTTCCAATTTTAGTATATGTGCTGCCGAAGCGAGCACACACTTGGGGCTGAACTGGCCAGTGTATAAAAGCCAGCGCATCGGCTGCCTATTGACCTAGGTTGACTTGTTATGCTCTAACTTTGGCAAGAAACTGTTTGGTTCTGGGGCCGGTATGGAACCAAGAGGCAAAGACCAACGACCCAAGCTTCCTCGCTGCTGGTTTGGCCCAAAAGGAAAGGTTCCGTGTGCTTGGCTATTGCAATGCAGGAAGAAAGGATCATGGTCCAGGCTGCATGCAAAGTGGCACCTCCCGTCATAATGCCTGGGTGATGGGTGCTGTGTGCCTGGACGCATCACAATAGTCCCACAAGCCAGAGAAAAGCCAGAGGGCCTGTGAGGGTTTGCTTGGGGGGGGCCCTGTTGAATTCCAGGATAGGCAAGGTGAGGCAGCGGCCTAGTGCGCGGACCCCCGAGAGCCCCGGATTGCTGCTGCCCCCGCCTTCAAGCAAGAGATGCATTTTCAAACCGATGTAAGTTTACGTTTGGCTGCTGGCTTCAGCGACGGTGGCTTCAAAGTCCCGCCGGGTCTGCTTTCCTTTGGTAGGACCAGGAAGCCTCTTACAACAGGTATTGGCTGCCTGTCGCCTGCTTTTATCAACTGTGCCAGGACGTGAGCCTTGTGTGTTACAAAATCAGGACAGCAGGCATTGCAGTGGCTCCTGCTTCAGAAAGGCACCTTGAAGAACAGCACTAGGAGCTAACGGAGGGCACCAGGGGTATGGGGGCCAGTGGTGCAATGGATAAGGCGCCTGACTAGGAGTCAGAAGGTTGTGGGTTCCACTGCCATCCGGCTGGGCTCCCAACTCTGTGCTTTGTTTCTTTGAATTACATTTAAATTCCCTTGGCCTTCACTGCTCGCAATAGACTTTTGATTTTATGTGGGGCGGGCCCGGTTGCACAGCAAGGAAACACCAGGCGCCATCTCGAAGCACCACCAGTAGGGGTCCCTCCAGAAGGCCCCAACAAGCAGCAGATGATTTCTATGCATGTGTGCGTCCTGTCCTTCAATGGGTGGGGGTTGGCTTGTGTTGGACAAAGTCCCAGGGCAGCCCTTCACGTCCCTGATCGGCCACGATCGGCCAGAGACCTCTCTGGTGAGCGCCGCAGGCGAGCCTTCTCGGGACCTCAGCAACTGAGGGGCACATTTCCAAATGAGGGAGACATTTCCAGAAAGCGCACCAGGGAACGGCTCGGCCTCTGCTCCGTGGCCTAACCCAGCCTGGTCCTTCTCCAACCATCTGGGAGCTGTCCAAAAGCCGGTGGGCCTGGCGGAATGGGCTCCCAGCAGGCCCTGGCTGACTGGTGATTTGCATACACACAGACACACGCACGCACGCACACTCTCTCTCGTGCTATCTGCTGCCTTTCAGACCCTGCCACCCCTCGCTTGCTTTAAAGGAGCAGTTGGCGAATGACACTGAGCAAAGAATGCACAAGTGGGTAAAGAGATCACACACCTAGAGGCAGCCAGCTCTCATGAAGAGTAGGGCCTAGAAGCAGTGAAGCTTGAGGGGCTGTGCGCTCTTTGCCATGAGCCCCTAGAGGCGGATCATATAGAAAGCGCTATATAGAAATGAGCAGCCAGCAGAGGACAAGGCAGCCGCTCTCGGTGCAGCACAGCACAGAGAGGATCAAGAGAAACGGGAAGGGCTTCCGCGGCAGCGAGCAAGCACAAGACCAGCACGGGAGCGGGGCCCCTTTTATTCTGTCAATAAAAGGTATTTCTCTCCTGGCACGCACGTGTCTAAAAATATGGAACGCTTCACGAATTTGCGTGTCATCCTTGCGCAGGGGCCATGCTAATCTTCTCTGTATCGTTCCAATTTTAGTATATGTGCTGCCGAAGCGAGCACACACTTGGGGCTGAACTGGCCAGTGTATAAAAGCCAGCGCATCGGCTGCCTATTGACCTAGGTTGACTTGTTATGCTCTAACTTTGGCAAGAAACTGTTTGGTTCTGGGGCCGGTATGGAACCAAGAGGCAAAGACCAACGACCCAAGCTTCCTCGCTGCTGGTTTGGCCCAAAAGGAAAGGTTCCGTGTGCTTGGCTATTGCAATGCAGGAAGAAAGGATCATGGTCCAGGCTGCATGCAAAGTGGCACCTCCCGTCATAATGCCTGGGTGATGGGTGCTGTGTGCCTGGACGCATCACAATAGTCCCACAAGCCAGAGAAAAGCCAGAGGGCCTGTGAGGGTTTGCTTGGGGGGGGCCCTGTTGAATTCCAGGATAGGCAAGGTGAGGCAGCGGCCTAGTGCGCGGACCCCCGAGAGCCCCGGATTGCTGCTGCCCCCGCCTTCAAGCAAGAGATGCATTTTCAAACCGATGTAAGTTTACGTTTGGCTGCTGGCTTCAGCGACGGTGGCTTCAAAGTCCCGCCGGGTCTGCTTTCCTTTGGTAGGGCCAGGAAGCCTCTTACAACAGGTATTGGCTGCCTGTCGCCTGCTTTTATCAACTGTGCCAGGACGTGAGCCTTGTGTGTTACAAAATCAGGACAGCAGGCATTGCAGTGGCTCCTGCTTCAGAAAGGCACCTTGAAGAACAGCACTAGGAGCTAACGGAGGGCACCAGGGGTATGGGGGCCAGTGGTGCAATGGATAAGGCGCCTGACTAGGAGTCAGAAGGTTGTGGGTTCCACTGCCATCCGGCTGGGCTCCCAACTCTGTGCTTTGTTTCTTTGAATTACATTTAAATTCCCTTGGCCTTCACTGCTCGCAATAGACTTTTGATTTTATGTGGGGCGGGCCGGGTTGCACAGCAAGGAAACACCAGGCGCCATCTCGAAGCACCACCAGTAGGGGTCCCTCCAGAAGGCCCCAACAAGCAGCAGATGATTTCTATGCATGTGTGCGTCCTGTCCTTCAATGGGTGGGGGTTGGCTTGTGTTGGACACAGTCCCAGGGCAGCCCTTCACGTCCCTGATCGGCCACGATCGGCCAGAGACCTCTCTGGTGAGCGCCGCAGGCGAGCCTTCTCGGGACCTCAGCAACTGAGGGGCACATTTCCAAATGAGGGAGACATTTCCAGAAAGCGCACCAGGGAACGGCTCGGCCTCTGCTTCGTGGCCTAACCCAGCCTGGTCCTTCTCCAACCATCTGGGAGCTGTCCAAAAGCCGGTGGGCCTGGCGGAATGGGCTCCCAGCAGGCCCTGGCTGACTGGTGATTTGCATACACACAGACACACGCACGCACGCACACTCTCTCTCGTGCTATCTGCTGCCTTTCAGACCCTGCCACCCCTCGCTTGCTTTAAAGGAGCAGTTGGCGAATGACACTGAGCAAAGAATGCACAAGTGGGTAAAGAGATCACACACCTAGAGGCAGCCAGCTCTCATGAAGAGTAGGGCCTAGAAGCAGTGAAGCTTGAGGGGCTGTGCGCTCTTTGCCATGAGCCCCTAGAGGCGGGTCATATAGAAAGCGCTATATAGAAATGAGCAGCCAGCAGAGGACAAGGCAGCCGCTCTTGGTGCAGCACAGAGAGGATCAAGAGAAACGGGAAGGGCTTCCGCGGCAGCGAGCAAGCACAAGACCAGCACGGGAGCGGGGCCCCTTTTATTCTGTCAATAAAAGGTATTTCTCTCCTGGCACGCACGTGTCTAAAAATATGGAACGCTTCACGAATTTGCGTGTCATCCTTGCGCAGGGGCCATGCTAATCTTCTCTGTATCGTTCCAATTTTAGTATATGTGCTGCCGAAGCGAGCACACACTTGGGGCTGAACTGGCCAGTGTATAAAAGCCAGCGCATCGGCTGCCTATTGACCTAGGTTGACTTGTTATGCTCTAACTTTGGCAAGAAACTGTTTGGTTCTGGGGCCGGTATGGAACCAAGAGGCAAAGACCAACGACCCAAGCTTCCTCGCTGCTGGTTTGGCCCAAAAGGAAAGGTTCCGTGTGCTTGGCTATTGCAATGCAGGAAGAAAGGATCATGGTCCAGGCTGCATGCAAAGTGGCACCTCCCGTCATAATGCCTGGGTGATGGGTGCTGTGTGCCTGGACGCATCACAATAGTCCCACAAGCCAGAGAAAAGCCAGAGGGCCTGTGAGGGTTTGCTTGGGGGGGGCCCTGTTGAATTCCAGGATAGGCAAGGTGAGGCAGCGGCCTAGTGCGCGGACCCCCGAGAGCCCCGGATTGCTGCTGCCCCCGCCTTCAAGCAAGAGATGCATTTTCAAACCGATGTAAGTTTACGTTTGGCTGCTGGCTTCAGCGACGGTGGCTTCAAAGTCCCGCCGGGTCTGCTTTCCTTTGGTAGGACCAGGAAGCCTCTTACAACAGGTATTGGCTGCCTGTCGCCTGCTTTTATCAACTGTGCCAGGACGTGAGCCTTGTGTGTTACAAAATCAGGACAGCAGGCATTGCAGTGGCTCCTGCTTCAGAAAGGCACCTTGAAGAACAGCACTAGGAGCTAACGGAGGGCACCAGGGGTATGGGGGCCAGTGGTGCAATGGATAAGGCGCCTGACTAGGAGTCAGAAGGTTGTGGGTTCCACTGCCATCCGGCTGGGCTCCCAACTCTGTGCTTTGTTTCTTTGAATTACATTTAAATTCCCTTGGCCTTCACTGCTCGCAATAGACTTTTGATTTTATGTGGGGCGGGCCCGGTTGCACAGCAAGGAAACACCAGGCGCCATCTCGAAGCACCACCAGTAGGGGTCCCTCCAGAAGGCCCCAACAAGCAGCAGATGATTTCTATGCATGTGTGCGTCCTGTCCTTCAATGGGTGGGGGTTGGCTTGTGTTGGACAAAGTCCCAGGGCAGCCCTTCACGTCCCTGATCGGCCACGATCGGCCAGAGACCTCTCTGGTGAGCGCCGCAGGCGAGCCTTCTCGGGACCTCAGCAACTGAGGGGCACATTTCCAAATGAGGGAGACATTTCCAGAAAGCGCACCAGGGAACGGCTCGGCCTCTGCTCCGTGGCCTAACCCAGCCTGGTCCTTCTCCAACCATCTGGGAGCTGTCCAAAAGCCGGTGGGCCTGGCGGAATGGGCTCCCAGCAGGCCCTGGCTGACTGGTGATTTGCATACACACAGACACACGCACGCACGCACACTCTCTCTCGTGCTATCTGCTGCCTTTCAGACCCTGCCACCCCTCGCTTGCTTTAAAGGAGCAGTTGGCGAATGACACTGAGCAAAGAATGCACAAGTGGGTAAAGAGATCACACACCTAGAGGCAGCCAGCTCTCATGAAGAGTAGGGCCTAGAAGCAGTGAAGCTTGAGGGGCTGTGCGCTCTTTGCCATGAGCCCCTAGAGGCGGATCATATAGAAAGCGCTATATAGAAATGAGCAGCCAGCAGAGGACAAGGCAGCCGCTCTCGGTGCAGCACAGCACAGAGAGGATCAAGAGAAACGGGAAGGGCTTCCGCGGCAGCGAGCAAGCACAAGACCAGCACGGGAGCGGGGCCCCTTTTATTCTGTCAATAAAAGGTATTTCTCTCCTGGCACGCACGTGTCTAAAAATATGGAACGCTTCACGAATTTGCGTGTCATCCTTGCGCAGGGGCCATGCTAATCTTCTCTGTATCGTTCCAATTTTAGTATATGTGCTGCCGAAGCGAGCACACACTTGGGGCTGAACTGGCCAGTGTATAAAAGCCAGCGCATCGGCTGCCTATTGACCTAGGTTGACTTGTTATGCTCTAACTTTGGCAAGAAACTGTTTGGTTCTGGGGCCGGTATGGAACCAAGAGGCAAAGACCAACGACCCAAGCTTCCTCGCTGCTGGTTTGGCCCAAAAGGAAAGGTTCCGTGTGCTTGGCTATTGCAATGCAGGAAGAAAGGATCATGGTCCAGGCTGCATGCAAAGTGGCACCTCCCGTCATAATGCCTGGGTGATGGGTGCTGTGTGCCTGGACGCATCACAATAGTCCCACAAGCCAGAGAAAAGCCAGAGGGCCTGTGAGGGTTTGCTTGGGGGGGGCCCTGTTGAATTCCAGGATAGGCAAGGTGAGGCAGCGGCCTAGTGCGCGGACCCCCGAGAGCCCCGGATTGCTGCTGCCCCCGCCTTCAAGCAAGAGATGCATTTTCAAACCGATGTAAGTTTACGTTTGGCTGCTGGCTTCAGCGACGGTGGCTTCAAAGTCCCGCCGGGTCTGCTTTCCTTTGGTAGGGCCAGGAAGCCTCTTACAACAGGTATTGGCTGCCTGTCGCCTGCTTTTATCAACTGTGCCAGGACGTGAGCCTTGTGTGTTACAAAATCAGGACAGCAGGCATTGCAGTGGCTCCTGCTTCAGAAAGGCACCTTGAAGAACAGCACTAGGAGCTAACGGAGGGCACCAGGGGTATGGGGGCCAGTGGTGCAATGGATAAGGCGCCTGACTAGGAGTCAGAAGGTTGTGGGTTCCACTGCCATCCGGCTGGGCTCCCAACTCTGTGCTTTGTTTCTTTGAATTACATTTAAATTCCCTTGGCCTTCACTGCTCGCAATAGACTTTTGATTTTATGTGGGGCGGGCCGGGTTGCACAGCAAGGAAACACCAGGCGCCATCTCGAAGCACCACCAGTAGGGGTCCCTCCAGAAGGCCCCAACAAGCAGCAGATGATTTCTATGCATGTGTGCGTCCTGTCCTTCAATGGGTGGGGGTTGGCTTGTGTTGGACACAGTCCCAGGGCAGCCCTTCACGTCCCTGATCGGCCACGATCGGCCAGAGACCTCTCTGTGAGCGCCGCAGGCGAGCCTTCTCGGGACCTCAGCAACTGAGGGGCACATTTCCAAATGAGGGAGACATTTCCAGAAAGCGCACCAGGGAACGGCTCAGCCTCTGCTTCGTGGCCTAACCCAGCCTGGTCCTTCTCCAACCATCTGGGAGCTGTCCAAAAGCCGGTGGGCCTGGCGGAATGGGCTCCCAGCAGGCCCTGGCTGACTGGTGATTTGCATACACACAGACACACGCACGCACGCACACTCTCTCTCGTGCTATCTGCTGCCTTTCAGACCCTGCCACCCCTCGCTTGCTTTAAAGGAGCAGTTGGCGAATGACACTGAGCAAAGAATGCACAAGTGGGTAAAGAGATCACACACCTAGAGGCAGCCAGCTCTCATGAAGAGTAGGGCCTAGAAGCAGTGAAGCTTGAGGGGCTGTGCGCTCTTTGCCATGAGCCCCTAGAGGCGGATCATATAGAAAGCGCTATATAGAAATGAGCAGCCAGCAGAGGACAAGGCAGCCGCTCTTGGTGCAGCACAGAGAGGATCAAGAGAAACGGGAAGGGCTTCCGCGGCAGCGAGCAAGCACAAGACCAGCACGGGAGCGGGGCCCCTTTTATTCTGTCAATAAAAGGTATTTCTCTCCTGGCACGCACGTGTCTAAAAATATGGAACGCTTCACGAATTTGCGTGTCATCCTTGCGCAGAGGCCATGCTAATCTTCTCTGTATCGTTCCAATTTTAGTATATGTGCTGCCGAAGCGAGCACACACTTGGGGCTGAACTGGCCAGTGTATAAAAGCCAGCGCATCGGCTGCCTATTGACCTAGGTTGACTTGTTATGCTCTAACTTTGGCAAGAAACTGTTTGGTTCTGGGGCCGGTATGGAACCAAGAGGCAAAGACCAACGACCCAAGCTTCCTCGCTGCTGGTTTGGCCCAAAAGGAAAGGTTCCGTGTGCTTGGCTATTGCAATGCAGGAAGAAAGGATCATGGTCCAGGCTGCATGCAAAGTGGCACCTCCCGTCATAATGCCTGGGTGATGGGTGCTGTGTGCCTGGACGCATCACAATAGTCCCACAAGCCAGAGAAAAGCCAGAGGGCCTGTGAGGGTTTGCTTGGGGGGGGCCCTGTTGAATTCCAGGATAGGCAAGGTGAGGCAGCGGCCTAGTGCGCGGACCCCCGAGAGCCCCGGATTGCTGCTGCCCCCGCCTTCAAGCAAGAGATGCATTTTCAAACCGATGTAAGTTTACGTTTGGCTGCTGGCTTCAGCGACGGTGGCTTCAAAGTCCCGCCGGGTCTGCTTTCCTTTGGTAGGGCCAGGAAGCCTCTTACAACAGGTATTGGCTGCCTGTCGCCTGCTTTTATCAACTGTGCCAGGACGTGAGCCTTGTGTGTTACAAAATCAGGACAGCAGGCATTGCAGTGGCTCCTGCTTCAGAAAGGCACCTTGAAGAACAGCACTAGGAGCTAACGGAGGGCACCAGAGGTATGGGGGCCAGTGGTGCAATGGATAAGGCGCCTGACTAGGAGTCAGAAGGTTGTGGGTTCCTCTGCCATCCGGCTGGGCTCCCAACTCTGTGCTTTGTTTCTTTGAATTACATTTAAATTCCCTTGGCCTTCACTGCTCGCAATAGACTTTTGATTTTATGTGGGGCGGGCCCGTTTGCACAGCAAGGAAACACCAGGCGCCATCTCGAAGCACCACCAGTAGGGGTCCCTCCAGAAGGCCCCAACAAGCAGCAGATGATTTCTATGCATGTGTGCGTCCTGTCCTTCAATGGGTGGGGGTTGGCTTGTGTTGGACACAGTCCCAGGGCAGCCCTTCACGTCCCTGATCGGCCACGATCGGCCAGAGACCGCAGGCGAGCCTTCTCGGGACCTCAGCAACTGAGGGGCACATTTCCAAATGAGGGAGACATTTCCAGAAAGCGCACCAGGGAACGGCTCAGCCTCTGCTTCGTGGCCTAACCCAGCCTGGTCCTTCTCCAACCATCTGGGAGCTGTCCAAAAGCCGGTGGGCCTGGCGGAATGGGCTCCCAGCAGGCCCTGGCTGACTGGTGATTTGCATACACACAGACACACGCACGCACGCACACTCTCTCTCGTGCTATCTGCTGCCTTTCAGACCCTGCCACCCCTCGCTTGCTTTAAAGGAGCAGTTGGCGAATGACACTGAGCAAAGAATGCACAAGTGGGTAAAGAGATCACACACCTAGAGGCAGCCAGCTCTCATGAAGAGTAGGGCCTAGAAGCAGTGAAGCTTGAGGGGCTGTGCGCTCTTTGCCATGAGCCCCTAGAGGCGGATCATATAGAAAGCGCTATATAGAAATGAGCAGCCAGCAGAGGACAAGGCAGCCGCTCTCGGTGCAGCACAGCACAGAGAGGATCAAGAGAAACGGGAAGGGCTTCCGCGGCAGCGAGCAAGCACAAGACCAGCACGGGAGCGGGGCCCCTTTTATTCTGTCAATAAAAGGTATTTCTCTCCTGGCACGCACGTGTCTAAAAATATGGAACGCTTCACGAATTTGCGTGTCATCCTTGCGCAGGGGCCATGCTAATCTTCTCTGTATCGTTCCAATTTTAGTATATGTGCTGCCGAAGCGAGCACACACTTGGGGCTGAACTGGCCAGTGTATAAAAGCCAGCGCATCGGCTGCCTATTGACCTAGGTTGACTTGTTATGCTCTAACTTTGGCAAGAAACTGTTTGGTTCTGGGGCCGGTATGGAACCAAGAGGCAAAGACCAACGACCCAAGCTTCCTCGCTGCTGGTTTGGCCCAAAAGGAAAGGTTCCGTGTGCTTGGCTATTGCAATGCAGGAAGAAAGGATCATGGTCCAGGCTGCATGCAAAGTGGCACCTCCCGTCATAATGCCTGGGTGATGGGTGCTGTGTGCCTGGACGCATCACAATAGTCCCACAAGCCAGAGAAAAGCCAGAGGGCCTGTGAGGGTTTGCTTGGGGGGGGCCCTGTTGAATTCCAGGATAGGCAAGGTGAGGCAGCGGCCTAGTGCGCGGACCCCCGAGAGCCCCGGATTGCTGCTGCCCCCGCCTTCAAGCCAGAGATGCATTTTCAAACCGATGTAAGTTTACGTTTGGCTGCTGGCTTCAGCGACGGTGGCTTCAAAGTCCCGCCGGGTCTGCTTTCCTTTGGTAGGGCCAGGAAGCCTCTTACAACAGGTATTGGCTGCCTGTCGCCTGCTTTTATCAACTGTGCCAGGACGTGAGCCTTGTGTTTTACAAAATCAGGACAGCAGGCATTGCAGTGGCTCCTGCTTCAGAAAGGCACCTTGAAGAACAGCACTAGGAGCTAACGGAGGGCACCAGGGGTATGGGGGCCAGTGGTGCAATGGATAAGGCGCCTGACTAGGAGTCAGAAGGTTGTGGGTTCCACTGCCATCCGGCTGGGCTCCCAACTCTGTGCTTTGTTTCTTTGAATTACATTTAAATTCCCTTGGCCTTCACTGCTCGCAATAGACTTTTGATTTTATGTGGGGCGGGCCCGGTTGCACAGCAAGGAAACACCAGGCGCCATCTCGAAGCACCACCAGTAGGGGTCCCTCCAGAAGGCCCCAACAAGCAGCAGATGATTTCTATGCATGTGTGCGTCCTGTCCTTCAATGGGTGGGGGTTGGCTTGTGTTGGACACAGTCCCAGGGAAGCCCTTCACGTCCCTGATCGGCCACGATCGGCCAGAGACCTCTCTGTGAGCGCCGCAGGTGAGCCTTCTCGGGACCTCAGCAACTGAGGGGCACATTTCCAAATGAGGGAGACATTTCCAGAAAGCGCACCAGGGAACGGCTCGGCCTCTGCTTCGTGGCCTAACCCAGCCTGGTCCTTCTCCAACCATCTGGGAGCTGTCCAAAAGCCGGTGGGCCTGGCGGAATGGGCTCCCAGCAGGCCCTGGCTGACTGGTGATTTGCATACACACAGACACACGCACGCACGCACACTCTCTCTCGTGCTATCTGCTGCCTTTCAGACCCTGCCACCCCTCGCTTGCTTTAAAGGAGCAGTTGGCGAATGACACTGAGCAAAGAATGCACAAGTGGGTAAAGAGATCACACACCTAGAGGCAGCCAGCTCTCATGAAGAGTAGGGCCTAGAAGCAGTGAAGCTTGAGGGGCTGTGCGCTCTTTGCCATGAGCCCCTAGAGGCGGATCATATAGAAAGCGCTATATAGAAATGAGCAGCCAGCAGAGGACAAGGCAGCCGCTCTCGGTGCAGCACAGCACAGAGAGGATCAAGAGAAACGGGAAGGGCTTCCGCGGCAGCGAGCAAGCACAAGACCAGCACGGGAGCGGGGCCCCTTTTATTCTGTCAATAAAAGGTATTTCTCTCCTGGCACGCACGTGTCTAAAAATATGGAACGCTTCACGAATTTGCGTGTCATCCTTGCGCAGGGGCCATGCTAATCTTCTCTGTATCGTTCCAATTTTAGTATATGTGCTGCCGAAGCGAGCACACACTTGGGGCTGAACTGGCCAGTGTATAAAAGCCAGCGCATCGGCTGCCTATTGACCTAGGTTGACTTGTTATGCTCTAACTTTGGCAAGAAACTGTTTGGTTCTGGGGCCGGTATGGAACCAAGAGGCAAAGACCAACGACCCAAGCTTCCTCGCTGCTGGTTTGGCCCAAAAGGAAAGGTTCCGTGTGCTTGGCTATTGCAATGCAGGAAGAAAGGATCATGGTCCAGGCTGCATGCAAAGTGGCACCTCCCGTCATAATGCCTGGGTGATGGGTGCTGTGTGCCTGGACGCATCACAATAGTCCCACAAGCCAGAGAAAAGCCAGAGGGCCTGTGAGGGTTTGCTTGGGGGGGGCCCTGTTGAATTCCAGGATAGGCAAGGTGAGGCAGCGGCCTAGTGCGCGGACCCCCGAGAGCCCCGGATTGCTGCTGCCCCCGCCTTCAAGCCAGAGATGCATTTTCAAACCGATGTAAGTTTACGTTTGGCTGCTGGCTTCAGCGACGGTGGCTTCAAAGTCCCGCCGGGTCTGCTTTCCTTTGGTAGGGCCAGGAAGCCTCTTACAACAGGTATTGGCTGCCTGTCGCCTGCTTTTATCAACTGTGCCAGGACGTGAGCCTTGTGTGTTACAAAATCAGGACAGCAGGCATTGCAGTGGCTCCTGCTTCAGAAAGGCACCTTGAAGAACAGCACTAGGAGCTAACGGAGGGCACCAGGGGTATGGGGGCCAGTGGTGCAATGGATAAGGCGCCTGACTAGGAGTCAGAAGGTTGTGGGTTCCACTGCCATCCGGCTGGGCTCCCAACTCTGTGCTTTGTTTCTTTGAATTACATTTAAATTCCCTTGGCCTTCACTGCTCGCAATAGACTTTTGATTTTATGTGGGGCGGGCCCGGTTGCACAGCAAGGAAACACCAGGCGCCATCTCGAAGCACCACCAGTAGGGGTCCCTCCAGAAGGCCCCAACAAGCAGCAGATGATTTCTATGCATGTGTGCGTCCTGTCCTTCAATGGGTGGGGGTTGGCTTGTGTTGGACACAGTCCCAGGGCAGCCCTTCACGTCCCTGATCGGCCACGATCGGCCAGAGACCTCTCTGTGAGCGCCGCAGGCGAGCCTTCTCGGGACCTCAGCAACTGAGGGGCACATTTCCAAATGAGGGAGACATTTCCAGAAAGCGCACCAGGGAACGGCTCAGCCTCTGCTTCGTGGCCTAACCCAGCCTGGTCCTTCTCCAACCATCTGGGAGCTGTCCAAAAGCCGGTGGGCCTGGCGGAATGGGCTCCCAGCAGGCCCTGGCTGACTGGTGATTTGCATACACACAGACACACGCACGCACGCACACTCTCTCTCGTGCTATCTGCTGCCTTTCAGACCCTGCCACCCCTCGCTTGCTTTAAAGGAGCAGTTGGCGAATGACACTGAGCAAAGAATGCACAAGTGGGTAAAGAGATCACACACCTAGAGGCAGCCAGCTCTCATGAAGAGTAGGGCCTAGAAGCAGTGAAGCTTGAGGGGCTGTGCGCTCTTTGCCATGAGCCCCTAGAGGCGGATCATATAGAAAGCGCTATATAGAAATGAGCAGCCAGCAGAGGACAAGGCAGCCGCTCTTGGTGCAGCACAGAGAGGATCAAGAGAAACGGGAAGGGCTTCCGCGGCAGCGAGCAAGCACAAGACCAGCACGGGAGCGGGGCCCCTTTTATTCTGTCAATAAAAGGTATTTCTCTCCTGGCACGCACGTGTCTAAAAATATGGAACGCTTCACGAATTTGCGTGTCATCCTTGCGCAGAGGCCATGCTAATCTTCTCTGTATCGTTCCAATTTTAGTATATGTGCTGCCGAAGCGAGCACACACTTGGGGCTGAACTGGCCAGTGTATAAAAGCCAGCGCATCGGCTGCCTATTGACCTAGGTTGACTTGTTATGCTCTAACTTTGGCAAGAAACTGTTTGGTTCTGGGGCCGGTATGGAACCAAGAGGCAAAGACCAACGACCCAAGCTTCCTCGCTGCTGGTTTGGCCCAAAAGGAAAGGTTCCGTGTGCTTGGCTATTGCAATGCAGGAAGAAAGGATCATGGTCCAGGCTGCATGCAAAGTGGCACCTCCCGTCATAATGCCTGGGTGATGGGTGCTGTGTGCCTGGACGCATCACAATAGTCCCACAAGCCAGAGAAAAGCCAGAGGGCCTGTGAGGGTTTGCTTGGGGGGGGCCCTGTTGAATTCCAGGATAGGCAAGGTGAGGCAGCGGCCTAGTGCGCGGACCCCCGAGAGCCCCGGATTGCTGCTGCCCCCGCCTTCAAGCAAGAGATGCATTTTCAAACCGATGTAAGTTTACGTTTGGCTGCTGGCTTCAGCGACGGTGGCTTCAAAGTCCCGCCGGGTCTGCTTTCCTTTGGTAGGGCCAGGAAGCCTCTTACAACAGGTATTGGCTGCCTGTCGCCTGCTTTTATCAACTGTGCCAGGACGTGAGCCTTGTGTGTTACAAAATCAGGACAGCAGGCATTGCAGTGGCTCCTGCTTCAGAAAGGCACCTTGAAGAACAGCACTAGGAGCTAACGGAGGGCACCAGAGGTATGGGGGCCAGTGGTGCAATGGATAAGGCGCCTGACTAGGAGTCAGAAGGTTGTGGGTTCCTCTGCCATCCGGCTGGGCTCCCAACTCTGTGCTTTGTTTCTTTGAATTACATTTAAATTCCCTTGGCCTTCACTGCTCGCAATAGACTTTTGATTTTATGTGGGGCGGGCCCGTTTGCACAGCAAGGAAACACCAGGCGCCATCTCGAAGCACCACCAGTAGGGGTCCCTCCAGAAGGCCCCAACAAGCAGCAGATGATTTCTATGCATGTGTGCGTCCTGTCCTTCAATGGGTGGGGGTTGGCTTGTGTTGGACACAGTCCCAGGGCAGCCCTTCACGTCCCTGATCGGCCACGATCGGCCAGAGACCGCAGGCGAGCCTTCTCGGGACCTCAGCAACTGAGGGGCACATTTCCAAATGAGGGAGACATTTCCAGAAAGCGCACCAGGGAACGGCTCAGCCTCTGCTTCGTGGCCTAACCCAGCCTGGTCCTTCTCCAACCATCTGGGAGCTGTCCAAAAGCCGGTGGGCCTGGCGGAATGGGCTCCCAGCAGGCCCTGGCTGACTGGTGATTTGCATACACACAGACACACGCACGCACGCACACTCTCTCTCGTGCTATCTGCTGCCTTTCAGACCCTGCCACCCCTCGCTTGCTTTAAAGGAGCAGTTGGCGAATGACACTGAGCAAAGAATGCACAAGTGGGTAAAGAGATCACACACCTAGAGGCAGCCAGCTCTCATGAAGAGTAGGGCCTAGAAGCAGTGAAGCTTGAGGGGCTGTGCGCTCTTTGCCATGAGCCCCTAGAGGCGGATCATATAGAAAGCGCTATATAGAAATGAGCAGCCAGCAGAGGACAAGGCAGCCGCTCTCGGTGCAGCACAGCACAGAGAGGATCAAGAGAAACGGGAAGGGCTTCCGCGGCAGCGAGCAAGCACAAGACCAGCACGGGAGCGGGGCCCCTTTTATTCTGTCAATAAAAGGTATTTCTCTCCTGGCACGCACGTGTCTAAAAATATGGAACGCTTCACGAATTTGCGTGTCATCCTTGCGCAGGGGCCATGCTAATCTTCTCTGTATCGTTCCAATTTTAGTATATGTGCTGCCGAAGCGAGCACACACTTGGGGCTGAACTGGCCAGTGTATAAAAGCCAGCGCATCGGCTGCCTATTGACCTAGGTTGACTTGTTATGCTCTAACTTTGGCAAGAAACTGTTTGGTTCTGGGGCCGGTATGGAACCAAGAGGCAAAGACCAACGACCCAAGCTTCCTCGCTGCTGGTTTGGCCCAAAAGGAAAGGTTCCGTGTGCTTGGCTATTGCAATGCAGGAAGAAAGGATCATGGTCCAGGCTGCATGCAAAGTGGCACCTCCCGTCATAATGCCTGGGTGATGGGTGCTGTGTGCCTGGACGCATCACAATAGTCCCACAAGCCAGAGAAAAGCCAGAGGGCCTGTGAGGGTTTGCTTGGGGGGGGCCCTGTTGAATTCCAGGATAGGCAAGGTGAGGCAGCGGCCTAGTGCGCGGACCCCCGAGAGCCCCGGATTGCTGCTGCCCCCGCCTTCAAGCCAGAGATGCATTTTCAAACCGATGTAAGTTTACGTTTGGCTGCTGGCTTCAGCGACGGTGGCTTCAAAGTCCCGCCGGGTCTGCTTTCCTTTGGTAGGGCCAGGAAGCCTCTTACAACAGGTATTGGCTGCCTGTCGCCTGCTTTTATCAACTGTGCCAGGACGTGAGCCTTGTGTTTTACAAAATCAGGACAGCAGGCATTGCAGTGGCTCCTGCTTCAGAAAGGCACCTTGAAGAACAGCACTAGGAGCTAACGGAGGGCACCAGGGGTATGGGGGCCAGTGGTGCAATGGATAAGGCGCCTGACTAGGAGTCAGAAGGTTGTGGGTTCCACTGCCATCCGGCTGGGCTCCCAACTCTGTGCTTTGTTTCTTTGAATTACATTTAAATTCCCTTGGCCTTCACTGCTCGCAATAGACTTTTGATTTTATGTGGGGCGGGCCCGGTTGCACAGCAAGGAAACACCAGGCGCCATCTCGAAGCACCACCAGTAGGGGTCCCTCCAGAAGGCCCCAACAAGCAGCAGATGATTTCTATGCATGTGTGCGTCCTGTCCTTCAATGGGTGGGGGTTGGCTTGTGTTGGACACAGTCCCAGGGAAGCCCTTCACGTCCCTGATCGGCCACGATCGGCCAGAGACCTCTCTGTGAGCGCCGCAGGTGAGCCTTCTCGGGACCTCAGCAACTGAGGGGCACATTTCCAAATGAGGGAGACATTTCCAGAAAGCGCACCAGGGAACGGCTCGGCCTCTGCTTCGTGGCCTAACCCAGCCTGGTCCTTCTCCAACCATCTGGGAGCTGTCCAAAAGCCGGTGGGCCTGGCGGAATGGGCTCCCAGCAGGCCCTGGCTGACTGGTGATTTGCATACACACAGACACACGCACGCACGCACACTCTCTCTCGTGCTATCTGCTGCCTTTCAGACCCTGCCACCCCTCGCTTGCTTTAAAGGAGCAGTTGGCGAATGACACTGAGCAAAGAATGCACAAGTGGGTAAAGAGATCACACACCTAGAGGCAGCCAGCTCTCATGAAGAGTAGGGCCTAGAAGCAGTGAAGCTTGAGGGGCTGTGCGCTCTTTGCCATGAGCCCCTAGAGGCGGATCATATAGAAAGCGCTATATAGAAATGAGCAGCCAGCAGAGGACAAGGCAGCCGCTCTCGGTGCAGCACAGCACAGAGAGGATCAAGAGAAACGGGAAGGGCTTCCGCGGCAGCGAGCAAGCACAAGACCAGCACGGGAGCGGGGCCCCTTTTATTCTGTCAATAAAAGGTATTTCTCTCCTGGCACGCACGTGTCTAAAAATATGGAACGCTTCACGAATTTGCGTGTCATCCTTGCGCAGGGGCCATGCTAATCTTCTCTGTATCGTTCCAATTTTAGTATATGTGCTGCCGAAGCGAGCACACACTTGGGGCTGAACTGGCCAGTGTATAAAAGCCAGCGCATCGGCTGCCTATTGACCTAGGTTGACTTGTTATGCTCTAACTTTGGCAAGAAACTGTTTGGTTCTGGGGCCGGTATGGAACCAAGAGGCAAAGACCAACGACCCAAGCTTCCTCGCTGCTGGTTTGGCCCAAAAGGAAAGGTTCCGTGTGCTTGGCTATTGCAATGCAGGAAGAAAGGATCATGGTCCAGGCTGCATGCAAAGTGGCACCTCCCGTCATAATGCCTGGGTGATGGGTGCTGTGTGCCTGGACGCATCACAATAGTCCCACAAGCCAGAGAAAAGCCAGAGGGCCTGTGAGGGTTTGCTTGGGGGGGGCCCTGTTGAATTCCAGGATAGGCAAGGTGAGGCAGCGGCCTAGTGCGCGGACCCCCGAGAGCCCCGGATTGCTGCTGCCCCCGCCTTCAAGCCAGAGATGCATTTTCAAACCGATGTAAGTTTACGTTTGGCTGCTGGCTTCAGCGACGGTGGCTTCAAAGTCCCGCCGGGTCTGCTTTCCTTTGGTAGGGCCAGGAAGCCTCTTACAACAGGTATTGGCTGCCTGTCGCCTGCTTTTATCAACTGTGCCAGGACGTGAGCCTTGTGTGTTACAAAATCAGGACAGCAGGCATTGCAGTGGCTCCTGCTTCAGAAAGGCACCTTGAAGAACAGCACTAGGAGCTAACGGAGGGCACCAGGGGTATGGGGGCCAGTGGTGCAATGGATAAGGCGCCTGACTAGGAGTCAGAAGGTTGTGGGTTCCACTGCCATCCGGCTGGGCTCCCAACTCTGTGCTTTGTTTCTTTGAATTACATTTAAATTCCCTTGGCCTTCACTGCTCGCAATAGACTTTTGATTTTATGTGGGGCGGGCCCGGTTGCACAGCAAGGAAACACCAGGCGCCATCTCGAAGCACCACCAGTAGGGGTCCCTCCAGAAGGCCCCAACAAGCAGCAGATGATTTCTATGCATGTGTGCGTCCTGTCCTTCAATGGGTGGGGGTTGGCTTGTGTTGGACACAGTCCCAGGGCAGCCCTTCACGTCCCTGATCGGCCACGATCGGCCAGAGACCTCTCTGTGAGCGCCGCAGGCGAGCCTTCTCGGGACCTCAGCAACTGAGGGGCACATTTCCAAATGAGGGAGACATTTCCAGAAAGCGCACCAGGGAACGGCTCAGCCTCTGCTTCGTGGCCTAACCCAGCCTGGTCCTTCTCCAACCATCTGGGAGCTGTCCAAAAGCCGGTGGGCCTGGCGGAATGGGCTCCCAGCAGGCCCTGGCTGACTGGTGATTTGCATACACACAGACACACGCACGCACGCACACTCTCTCTCGTGCTATCTGCTGCCTTTCAGACCCTGCCACCCCTCGCTTGCTTTAAAGGAGCAGTTGGCGAATGACACTGAGCAAAGAATGCACAAGTGGGTAAAGAGATCACACACCTAGAGGCAGCCAGCTCTCATGAAGAGTAGGGCCTAGAAGCAGTGAAGCTTGAGGGGCTGTGCGCTCTTTGCCATGAGCCCCTAGAGGCGGATCATATAGAAAGCGCTATATAGAAATGAGCAGCCAGCAGAGGACAAGGCAGCCGCTCTCGGTGCAGCACAGCACAGAGAGGATCAAGAGAAACGGGAAGGGCTTCCGCGGCAGCGAGCAAGCACAAGACCAGCACGGGAGCGGGGCCCCTTTTATTCTGTCAATAAAAGGTATTTCTCTCCTGGCACGCACGTGTCTAAAAATATGGAACGCTTCACGAATTTGCGTGTCATCCTTGCGCAGGGGCCATGCTAATCTTCTCTGTATCGTTCCAATTTTAGTATATGTGCTGCCGAAGCGAGCACACACTTGGGGCTGAACTGGCCAGTGTATAAAAGCCAGCGCATCGGCTGCCTATTGACCTAGGTTGACTTGTTATGCTCTAACTTTGGCAAGAAACTGTTTGGTTCTGGGGCCGGTATGGAACCAAGAGGCAAAGACCAACGACCCAAGCTTCCTCGCTGCTGGTTTGGCCCAAAAGGAAAGGTTCCGTGTGCTTGGCTATTGCAATGCAGGAAGAAAGGATCATGGTCCAGGCTGCATGCAAAGTGGCACCTCCCGTCATAATGCCTGGGTGATGGGTGCTGTGTGCCTGGACGCATCACAATAGTCCCACAAGCCAGAGAAAAGCCAGAGGGCCTGTGAGGGTTTGCTTGGGGGGGGCCCTGTTGAATTCCAGGATAGGCAAGGTGAGGCAGCGGCCTAGTGCGCGGACCCCCGAGAGCCCCGGATTGCTGCTGCCCCCGCCTTCAAGCCAGAGATGCATTTTCAAACCGATGTAAGTTTACGTTTGGCTGCTGGCTTCAGCGACGGTGGCTTCAAAGTCCCGCCGGGTCTGCTTTCCTTTGGTAGGGCCAGGAAGCCTCTTACAACAGGTATTGGCTGCCTGTCGCCTGCTTTTATCAACTGTGCCAGGACGTGAGCCTTGTGTGTTACAAAATCAGGACAGCAGGCATTGCAGTGGCTCCTGCTTCAGAAAGGCACCTTGAAGAACAGCACTAGGAGCTAACGGAGGGCACCAGGGGTATGGGGGCCAGTGGTGCAATGGATAAGGCGCCTGACTAGGAGTCAGAAGGTTGTGGGTTCCACTGCCATCCGGCTGGGCTCCCAACTCTGTGCTTTGTTTCTTTGAATTACATTTAAATTCCCTTGGCCTTCACTGCTCGCAATAGACTTTTGATTTTATGTGGGGCGGGCCCGGTTGCACAGCAAGGAAACACCAGGCGCCATCTCGAAGCACCACCAGTAGGGGTCCCTCCAGAAGGCCCCAACAAGCAGCAGATGATTTCTATGCATGTGTGCGTCCTGTCCTTCAATGGGTGGGGGTTGGCTTGTGTTGGACACAGTCCCAGGGCAGCCCTTCACGTCCCTGATCGGCCAGAGACCTCTCTGTGAGCGCCGCAGGCGAGCCTTCTCGGGACCTCAGCAACTGAGGGGCACATTTCCAAATGAGGGAGACATTTCCAGAAAGCGCACCAGGGAACGGCTCGGCCTCTGCTCCGTGGCCCAACCCAGCCTGGTCCTTCTCCAACCAGCTGGGAGCTGTCCAAAAGCCGGTGGGCCTGGCGGAATGGGCTCCCAGCAGGCCCTGGCTGACTGGTGATTTGCATACACACAGACACACGCACGCACGCACACTCTCTCTCGTGCTATCTGCTGCCTTTCAGACCCTGCCACCCCTCGCTTGCTTTAAAGGAGCAGTTGGCGAATGACACTGAGCAAAGAATGCACAAGTGGGTAAAGAGATCACACACCTAGAGGCAGCCAGCTCTCATGAAGAGTAGGGCCTAGAAGCAGTGAAGCTTGAGGGGCTGTGCGCTCTTTGCCATGAGCCCCTAGAGGCGGATCATATAGAAAGCGCTATATAGAAATGAGCAGCCAGCAGAGGACAAGGAAGCCGCTCTCGGTGCAGCACAGCACAGAGAGGATCAAGAGAAACGGGAAGGGCTTCCGCGGCAGCGAGCAAGCACAAGACCAGCACGGGAGCGGGGCCCCTTTTATTCTGTCAATAAAAGGTATTTCTCTCCTGGCACGCACGTGTCTAAAAATATGGAACGCTTCACGAATTTGCGTGTCATCCTTGCGCAGGGGCCATGCTAATCTTCTCTGTATCGTTCCAATTTTAGTATATGTGCTGCCGAAGCGAGCACACACTTGGGGCTGAACTGGCCAGTGTATAAAAGCCAGCGCATCGGCTGCCTTTTGACCTAGGTTGACTTGTTATGCTCTAACTTTGGCAAGAAACTGTTTGGTTCTGGGGCCGGTATGGAACCAAGAGGCAAAGACCAACGACCCAAGCTTCCTCGCTGCTGGTTTGGCCCAAAAGGAAAGGTTCCGTGTGCTTGGCTATTGCAATGCAGGAAGAAAGGATCATGGTCCAGGCTGCATGCAAAGTGGCACCTCCCGTCATAATGCCTGGGTGATGGGTGCTGTGTGCCTGGACGCATCACAATAGTCCCACAAGCCAGAGAAAAGCCAGAGGGCCTGTGAGGGTTTGCTTGGGGGGGGCCCTGTTGAATTCCAGGATAGGCAAGGTGAGGCAGCGGCCTAGTGCGCGGACCCCCGAGAGCCCCGGATTGCTGCTGCCCCCGCCTTCAAGCCAGAGATGCATTTTCAAACCGATGTAAGTTTACGTTTGGCTGCTGGCTTCAGCGACGGTGGCTTCAAAGTCCCGCCGGGTCTGCTTTCCTTTGGTAGGGCCAGGAAGCCTCTTACAACAGGTATTGGCTGCCTGTCGCCTGCTTTTATCAACTGTGCCAGGACGTGAGCCTTGTGTGTTACAAAATCAGGACAGCAGGCATTGCAGTGGCTCCTGCTTCAGAAAGGCACCTTGAAGAACAGCACTAGGAGCTAACGGAGGGCACCAGGGGTATGGGGGCCAGTGGTGCAATGGATAAGGCGCCTGACTAGGAGTCAGAAGGTTGTGGGTTCCACTGCCATCCGGCTGGGCTCCCAACTCTGTGCTTTGTTTCTTTGAATTACATTTAAATTCCCTTGGCCTTCACTGCTCGCAATAGACTTTTGATTTTATGTGGGGCGGGCCCGGTTTCACAGCAAGGAAACACCAGGCGCCATCTCGAAGCACCACCAGTAGGGGTCCCTCCAGAAGGCCCCAACAAGCAGCAGATGATTTCTATGCATGTGTGCGTCCTGTCCTTCAATGGGTGGGGGTTGGCTTGTGTTGGACACAGTCCCAGGGCAGCCCTTCACGTCCCTGATCGGCCACGATCGGCCAGAGACCTCTCTGTGAGCGCCGCAGGCGAGCCTTCTCGGGACCTCAGCAACTGAGGGGCACATTTCCAAATGAGGGAGACATTTCCAGAAAGCGCACCAGGGAACGGCTCAGCCTCTGCTTCGTGGCCTAACCCAGCCTGGTCCTTCTCCAACCATCTGGGAGCTGTCCAAAAGCCGGTGGGCCTGGCGGAATGGGCTCCCAGCAGGCCCTGGCTGACTGGTGATTTGCATACACACAGACACACGCACGCACGCACACTCTCTCTCGTGCTATCTGCTGCCTTTCAGACCCTGCCACCCCTCGCTTGCTTTAAAGGAGCAGTTGGCGAATGACACTGAGCAAAGAATGCACAAGTGGGTAAAGAGATCACACACCTAGAGGCAGCCAGCTCTCATGAAGAGTAGGGCCTAGAAGCAGTGAAGCTTGAGGGGCTGTGCGCTCTTTGCCATGAGCCCCTAGAGGCGGATCATATAGAAAGCGCTATATAGAAATGAGCAGCCAGCAGAGGACAAGGCAGCCGCTCTCGGTGCAGCACAGCACAGAGAGGATCAAGAGAAACGGGAAGGGCTTCCGCGGCAGCGAGCAAGCACAAGACCAGCACGGGAGCGGGGCCCCTTTTATTCTGTCAATAAAAGGTATTTCTCTCCTGGCACGCACGTGTCTAAAAATATGGAACGCTTCACGAATTTGCGTGTCATCCTTGCGCAGGGGCCATGCTAATCTTCTCTGTATCGTTCCAATTTTAGTATATGTGCTGCCGAAGCGAGCACACACTTGGGGCTGAACTGGCCAGTGTATAAAAGCCAGCGCATCGGCTGCCTATTGACCTAGGTTGACTTGTTATGCTCTAACTTTGGCAAGAAACTGTTTGGTTCTGGGGCCGGTATGGAACCAAGAGGCAAAGACCAACGACCCAAGCTTCCTCGCTGCTGGTTTGGCCCAAAAGGAAAGGTTCCGTGTGCTTGGCTATTGCAATGCAGGAAGAAAGGATCATGGTCCAGGCTGCATGCAAAGTGGCACCTCCCGTCATAATGCCTGGGTGATGGGTGCTGTGTGCCTGGACGCATCACAATAGTCCCACAAGCCAGAGAAAAGCCAGAGGGCCTGTGAGGGTTTGCTTGGGGGGGGCCCTGTTGAATTCCAGGATAGGCAAGGTGAGGCAGCGGCCTAGTGCGCGGACCCCCGAGAGCCCCGGATTGCTGCTGCCCCCGCCTTCAAGCCAGAGATGCATTTTCAAACCGATGTAAGTTTACGTTTGGCTGCTGGCTTCAGCGACGGTGGCTTCAAAGTCCCGCCGGGTCTGCTTTCCTTTGGTAGGGCCAGGAAGCCTCTTACAACAGGTATTGGCTGCCTGTCGCCTGCTTTTATCAGCTGTGCCAGGACGTGAGCCTTGTGTGTTACAAAATCAGGACAGCAGGCATTGCAGTGGCTCCTGCTTCAGAAAGGCACCTTGAAGAACAGCACTAGGAGCTAACGGAGGGCACCAGGGGTATGGGGGCCAGTGGTGCAATGGATAAGGCGCCTGACTAGGAGTCAGAAGGTTGTGGGTTCCACTGCCATCCGGCTGGGCTCCCAACTCTGTGCTTTGTTTCTTTGAATTACATTTAAATTCCCTTGGCCTTCACTGCTCGCAATAGACTTTTGATTTTATGTGGGGCGGGCCCGGTTGCACAGCAAGGAAACACCAGGCGCCATCTCGAAGCACCACCAGTAGGGGTCCCTCCAGAAGGCCCCAACAAGCAGCAGATGATTTCTATGCATGTGTGCGTCCTGTCCTTCAATGGGTGGGGGTTGGCTTGTGTTGGACACAGTCCCAGGGCAGCCCTTCACGTCCCTGATCGGCCACGATCGGCCAGAGACCACTCTGGTGAGCGCCGCAGGCGAGCCTTCTCGGGACCTCAGCAACTGAGGGGCACATTTCCAAATGAGGGAGACATTTCCAGAAAGCGCACCAGGGAACGGCTCGGCCTCTGCTTCGTGGCCTAACCCAGCCTGGTCCTTCTCCAACCATCTGGGAGCTGTCCAAAAGCCGGTGGGCCTGGCGGAATGGGCTCCCAGCAGGCCCTGGCTGACTGGTGATTTGCATACACACAGACACACGCACGCACGCACACTCTCTCTCGTGCTATCTGCTGCCTTTCAGACCCTGCCACCCCTCGCTTGCTTTAAAGGAGCAGTTGGCGAATGACACTGAGCAAAGAATGCACAAGTGGGTAAAGAGATCACACACCTAGAGGCAGCCAGCTCTCATGAAGAGTAGGGCCTAGAAGCAGTGAAGCTTGAGGGGCTGTGCGCTCTTTGCCATGAGCCCCTAGAGGCGGATCATATAGAAAGCGCTATATAGAAATGAGCAGCCAGCAGAGGACAAGGAAGCCGCTCTCGGTGCAGCACAGCACAGAGAGGATCAAGAGAAACGGGAAGGGCTTCCGCGGCAGCGAGCAAGCACAAGACCAGCACGGGAGCGGGGCCCCTTTTATTCTGTCAATAAAAGGTATTTCTCTCCTGGCACGCACGTGTCTAAAAATATGGAACGCTTCACGAATTTGCGTGTCATCCTTGCGCAGGGGCCATGCTAATCTTCTCTGTATCGTTCCAATTTTAGTATATGTGCTGCCGAAGCGAGCACACACTTGGGGCTGAACTGGCCAGTGTATAAAAGCCAGCGCATCGGCTGCCTTTTGACCTAGGTTGACTTGTTATGCTCTAACTTTGGCAAGAAACTGTTTGGTTCTGGGGCCGGTATGGAACCAAGAGGCAAAGACCAACGACCCAAGCTTCCTCGCTGCTGGTTTGGCCCAAAAGGAAAGGTTCCGTGTGCTTGGCTATTGCAATGCAGGAAGAAAGGATCATGGTCCAGGCTGCATGCAAAGTGGCACCTCCCGTCATAATGCCTGGGTGATGGGTGCTGTGTGCCTGGACGCATCACAATAGTCCCACAAGCCAGAGAAAAGCCAGAGGGCCTGTGAGGGTTTGCTTGGGGGGGGCCCTGTTGAATTCCAGGATAGGCAAGGTGAGGCAGCGGCCTAGTGCGCGGACCCCCGAGAGCCCCGGATTGCTGCTGCCCCCGCCTTCAAGCCAGAGATGCATTTTCAAACCGATGTAAGTTTACGTTTGGCTGCTGGCTTCAGCGACGGTGGCTTCAAAGTCCCGCCGGGTCTGCTTTCCTTTGGTAGGGCCAGGAAGCCTCTTACAACAGGTATTGGCTGCCTGTCGCCTGCTTTTATCAACTGTGCCAGGACGTGAGCCTTGTGTGTTACAAAATCAGGACAGCAGGCATTGCAGTGGCTCCTGCTTCAGAAAGGCACCTTGAAGAACAGCACTAGGAGCTAACGGAGGGCACCAGGGGTATGGGGGCCAGTGGTGCAATGGATAAGGCGCCTGACTAGGAGTCAGAAGGTTGTGGGTTCCACTGCCATCCGGCTGGGCTCCCAACTCTGTGCTTTGTTTCTTTGAATTACATTTAAATTCCCTTGGCCTTCACTGCTCGCAATAGACTTTTGATTTTATGTGGGGCGGGCCCGGTTTCACAGCAAGGAAACACCAGGCGCCATCTCGAAGCACCACCAGTAGGGGTCCCTCCAGAAGGCCCCAAAAAGCAGCAGATGATTTCTATGCATGTGTGCGTCCTGTCCTTCAATGGGTGGGGGTTGGCTTGTGTTGGACACAGTCCCAGGGCAGCCCTTCACGTCCCTGATCGGCCACGATCGGCCAGAGACCTCTCTGTGAGCGCCGCAGGCGAGCCTTCTCGGGACCTCAGCAACTGAGGGGCACATTTCCAAATGAGGGAGACATTTCCAGAAAGCGCACCAGGGAACGGCTCAGCCTCTGCTTCGTGGCCTAACCCAGCCTGGTCCTTCTCCAACCATCTGGGAGCTGTCCAAAAGCCGGTGGGCCTGGCGGAATGGGCTCCCAGCAGGCCCTGGCTGACTGGTGATTTGCATACACACAGACACACGCACGCACGCACACTCTCTCTCGTGCTATCTGCTGCCTTTCAGACCCTGCCACCCCTCGCTTGCTTTAAAGGAGCAGTTGGCGAATGACACTGAGCAAAGAATGCACAAGTGGGTAAAGAGATCACACACCTAGAGGCAGCCAGCTCTCATGAAGAGTAGGGCCTAGAAGCAGTGAAGCTTGAGGGGCTGTGCGCTCTTTGCCATGAGCCCCTAGAGGCGGATCATATAGAAAGCGCTATATAGAAATGAGCAGCCAGCAGAGGACAAGGCAGCCGCTCTCGGTGCAGCACAGCACAGAGAGGATCAAGAGAAACGGGAAGGGCTTCCGCGGCAGCGAGCAAGCACAAGACCAGCACGGGAGCGGGGCCCCTTTTATTCTGTCAATAAAAGGTATTTCTCTCCTGGCACGCACGTGTCTAGAAATATGGAACGCTTCACGAATTTGCGTGTCATCCTTGCGCAGGGGCCATGCTAATCTTCTCTGTATCGTTCCAATTTTAGTATATGTGCTGCCGAAGCGAGCACACACTTGGGGCTGAACTGGCCAGTGTATAAAAGCCAGCGCATCGGCTGCCTATTGACCTAGGTTGACTTGTTATGCTCTAACTTTGGCAAGAAACTGTTTGGTTCTGGGGCCGGTATGGAACCAAGAGGCAAAGACCAACGACCCAAGCTTCCTCGCTGCTGGTTTGGCCCAAAAGGAAAGGTTCCGTGTGCTTGGCTATTGCAATGCAGGAAGAAAGGATCATGGTCCAGGCTGCATGCAAAGTGGCACCTCCCGTCATAATGCCTGGGTGATGGGTGCTGTGTGCCTGGACGCATCACAATAGTCCCACAAGCCAGAGAAAAGCCAGAGGGCCTGTGAGGGTTTGCTTGGGGGGGGCCCTGTTGAATTCCAGGATAGGCAAGGTGAGGCAGCGGCCTAGTGCGCGGACCCCCGAGAGCCCCGGATTGCTGCTGCCCCCGCCTTCAAGCCAGAGATGCATTTTCAAACCGATGTAAGTTTACGTTTGGCTGCTGGCTTCAGCGACGGTGGCTTCAAAGTCCCGCCGGGTCTGCTTTCCTTTGGTAGGGCCAGGAAGCCTCTTACAACAGGTATTGGCTGCCTGTCGCCTGCTTTTATCAACTGTGCCAGGACGTGAGCCTTGTGTGTTACAAAATCAGGACAGCAGGCATTGCAGTGGCTCCTGCTTCAGAAAGGCACCTTGAAGAACAGCACTAGGAGCTAACGGAGGGCACCAGGGGTATGGGGGCCAGTGGTGCAATGGATAAGGCGCCTGACTAGGAGTCAGAAGGTTGTGGGTTCCACTGCCATCCGGCTGGGCTCCCAACTCTGTGCTTTGTTTCTTTGAATTACATTTAAATTCCCTTGGCCTTCACTGCTCGCAATAGACTTTTGATTTTATGTGGGGCGGGCCCGGTTGCACAGCAAGGAAACACCAGGCGCCATCTCGAAGCACCACCAGTAGGGGTCCCTCCAGAAGGCCCCAACAAGCAGCAGATGATTTCTATGCATGTGTGCGTCCTGTCCTTCAATGGGTGGGGGTTGGCTTGTGTTGGACACAGTCCCAGGGCAGCCCTTCACGTCCCTGATCGGCCACGATCGGCCAGAGACCTCTCTGTGAGCGCCGCAGGCGAGCCTTCTCGGGACCTCAGCAACTGAGGGGCACATTTCCAAATGAGGGAGACATTTCCAGAAAGCGCACCAGGGAACGGCTCAGCCTCTGCTTCGTGGCCTAACCCAGCCTGGTCCTTCTCCAACCATCTGGGAGCTGTCCAAAAGCCGGTGGGCCTGGCGGAATGGGCTCCCAGCAGGCCCTGGCTGACTGGTGATTTGCATACACACAGACACACGCACGCACGCACACTCTCTCTCGTGCTATCTGCTGCCTTTCAGACCCTGCCACCCCTCGCTTGCTTTAAAGGAGCAGTTGGCGAATGACACTGAGCAAAGAATGCACAAGTGGGTAAAGAGATCACACACCTAGAGGCAGCCAGCTCTCATGAAGAGTAGGGCCTAGAAGCAGTGAAGCTTGAGGGGCTGTGCGCTCTTTGCCATGAGCCCCTAGAGGCGGATCATATAGAAAGCGCTATATAGAAATGAGCAGCCAGCAGAGGACAAGGCAGCCGCTCTCGGTGCAGCACAGCACAGAGAGGATCAAGAGAAACGGGAAGGGCTTCCGCGGCAGCGAGCAAGCACAAGACCAGCACGGGAGCGGGGCCCCTTTTATTCTGTCAATAAAAGGTATTTCTCTCCTGGCACGCACGTGTCTAAAAATATGGAACGCTTCACGAATTTGCGTGTCATCCTTGCGCAGGGGCCATGCTAATCTTCTCTGTATCGTTCCAATTTTAGTATATGTGCTGCCGAAGCGAGCACACACTTGGGGCTGAACTGGCCAGTGTATAAAAGCCAGCGCATCGGCTGCCTATTGACCTAGGTTGACTTGTTATGCTCTAACTTTGGCAAGAAACTGTTTGGTTCTGGGGCCGGTATGGAACCAAGAGGCAAAGACCAACGACCCAAGCTTCCTCGCTGCTGGTTTGGCCCAAAAGGAAAGGTTCCGTGTGCTTGGCTATTGCAATGCAGGAAGAAAGGATCATGGTCCAGGCTGCATGCAAAGTGGCACCTCCCGTCATAATGCCTGGGTGATGGGTGCTGTGTGCCTGGACGCATCACAATAGTCCCACAAGCCAGAGAAAAGCCAGAGGGCCTGTGAGGGTTTGCTTGGGGGGGGCCCTGTTGAATTCCAGGATAGGCAAGGTGAGGCAGCGGCCTAGTGCGCGGACCCCCGAGAGCCCCGGATTGCTGCTGCCCCCGCCTTCAAGCCAGAGATGCATTTTCAAACCGATGTAAGTTTACGTTTGGCTGCTGGCTTCAGCGACGGTGGCTTCAAAGTCCCGCCGGGTCTGCTTTCCTTTGGTAGGGCCAGGAAGCCTCTTACAACAGGTATTGGCTGCCTGTCGCCTGCTTTTATCAACTGTGCCAGGACGTGAGCCTTGTGTGTTACAAAATCAGGACAGCAGGCATTGCAGTGGCTCCTGCTTCAGAAAGGCACCTTGAAGAACAGCACTAGGAGCTAACGGAGGGCACCAGGGGTATGGGGGCCAGTGGTGCAATGGATAAGGCGCCTGACTAGGAGTCAGAAGGTTGTGGGTTCCACTGCCATCCGGCTGGGCTCCCAACTCTGTGCTTTGTTTCTTTGAATTACATTTAAATTCCCTTGGCCTTCACTGCTCGCAATAGACTTTTGATTTTATGTGGGGCGGGCCCGGTTGCACAGCAAGGAAACACCAGGCGCCATCTCGAAGCACCACCAGTAGGGGTCCCTCCAGAAGGCCCCAACAAGCAGCAGATGATTTCTATGCATGTGTGCGTCCTGTCCTTCAATGGGTGGGGGTTGGCTTGTGTTGGACACAGTCCCAGGGCAGCCCTTCACGTCCCTGATCGGCCAGAGACCTCTCTGTGAGCGCCGCAGGCGAGCCTTCTCGGGACCTCAGCAACTGAGGGGCACATTTCCAAATGAGGGAGACATTTCCAGAAAGCGCACCAGGGAACGGCTCGGCCTCTGCTCCGTGGCCCAACCCAGCCTGGTCCTTCTCCAACCAGCTGGGAGCTGTCCAAAAGCCGGTGGGCCTGGCGGAATGGGCTCCCAGCAGGCCCTGGCTGACTGGTGATTTGCATACACACAGACACACGCACGCACGCACACTCTCTCTCGTGCTATCTGCTGCCTTTCAGACCCTGCCACCCCTCGCTTGCTTTAAAGGAGCAGTTGGCGAATGACACTGAGCAAAGAATGCACAAGTGGGTAAAGAGATCACACACCTAGAGGCAGCCAGCTCTCATGAAGAGTAGGGCCTAGAAGCAGTGAAGCTTGAGGGGCTGTGCGCTCTTTGCCATGAGCCCCTAGAGGCGGATCATATAGAAAGCGCTATATAGAAATGAGCAGCCAGCAGAGGACAAGGCAGCCGCTCTTGGTGCAGCACAGAGAGGATCAAGAGAAACGGGAAGGGCTTCCGCGGCAGCGAGCAAGCACAAGACCAGCACGGGAGCGGGGCCCCTTTTATTCTGTCAATAAAAGGTATTTCTCTCCTGGCACGCACGTGTCTAAAAATATGGAACGCTTCACGAATTTGCGTGTCATCCTTGCGCAGGGGCCATGCTAATCTTCTCTGTATCGTTCCAATTTTAGTATATGTGCTGCCGAAGCGAGCACACACTTGGGGCTGAACTGGCCAGTGTATAAAAGCCAGCGCATCGGCTGCCTATTGACCTAGGTTGACTTGTTATGCTCTAACTTTGGCAAGAAACTGTTTGGTTCTGGGGCCGGTATGGAACCAAGAGGCAAAGACCAACGACCCAAGCTTCCTCGCTGCTGGTTTGGCCCAAAAGGAAAGGTTCCGTGTGCTTGGCTATTGCAATGCAGGAAGAAAGGATCATGGTCCAGGCTGCATGCAAAGTGGCACCTCCCGTCATAATGCCTGGGTGATGGGTGCTGTGTGCCTGGACGCATCACAATAGTCCCACAAGCCAGAGAAAAGCCAGAGGGCCTGTGAGGGTTTGCTTGGGGGGGGCCCTGTTGAATTCCAGGATAGGCAAGGTGAGGCAGCGGCCTAGTGCGCGGACCCCCGAGAGCCCCGGATTGCTGCTGCCCCCGCCTTCAAGCCAGAGATGCATTTTCAAACCGATGTAAGTTTACGTTTGGCTGCTGGCTTCAGCGACGGTGGCTTCAAAGTCCCGCCGGGTCTGCTTTCCTTTGGTAGGGCCAGGAAGCCTCTTACAACAGGTATTGGCTGCCTGTCGCCTGCTTTTATCAACTGTGCCAGGACGTGAGCCTTGTGTGTTACAAAATCAGGACAGCAGGCATTGCAGTGGCTCCTGCTTCAGAAAGGCACCTTGAAGAACAGCACTAGGAGCTAACGGAGGGCACCAGGGGTATGGGGGCCAGTGGTGCAATGGATAAGGCGCCTGACTAGGAGTCAGAAGGTTGTGGGTTCCACTGCCATCCGGCTGGGCTCCCAACTCTGTGCTTTGTTTCTTTGAATTACATTTAAATTCCCTTGGCCTTCACTGCTCGCAATAGACTTTTGATTTTATGTGGGGCGGGCCCGGTTGCACAGCAAGGAAACACCAGGCGCCATCTCGAAGCACCACCAGTAGGGGTCCCTCCAGAAGGCCCCAACAAGCAGCAGATGATTCCTATGCATGTGTGCGTCCTGTCCTTCAATGGGTGGGGGTTGGCTTGTGTTGGACACAGTCCCAGGGCAGCCCTTCACGTCCCTGATCGGCCAGAGACCTCTCTGTGAGCGCGGCAGGCGAGCCTTCTCGGGACCTCAGCAACTGAGGGGCACATTTCCAAATGAGGGAGACATTTCCAGAAAGCGCACCAGGGAACGGCTCAGCCTCTGCTTCGTGGCCTAACCCAGCCTGGTCCTTCTCCAACCATCTGGGAGCTGTCCAAAAGCCGGTGGGCCTGGCGGAATGGGCTCCCAGCAGGCCCTGGCTGACTGGTGATTTGCATACACACAGACACACGCACGCACGCACACTCTCTCTCGTGCTATCTGCTGCCTTTCAGACCCTGCCACCCCTCGCTTGCTTTAAAGGAGCAGTTGGCGAATGACACTGAGCAAAGAATGCACAAGTGGGTAAAGAGATCACACACCTAGAGGCAGCCAGCTCTCATGAAGAGTAGGGCCTAGAAGCAGTGAAGCTTGAGGGGCTGTGCGCTCTTTGCCATGAGCCCCTAGAGGCGGATCATATAGAAAGCGCTATATAGAAATGAGCAGCCAGCAGAGGACAAGGCAGCCGCTCTCGGTGCAGCACAGAGAGGATCAAGAGAAACGGGAAGGGCTTCCGCGGCAGCGAGCAAGCACAAGACCAGCACGGGAGCGGGGCCCCTTTTATTCTGTCAATAAAAGGTATTTCTCTCCTGGCACGCACGTGTCTAAAAATATGGAACGCTTCACGAATTTGCGTGTCATCCTTGCGCAGGGGCCATGCTAATCTTCTCTGTATCGTTCCAATTTTAGTATATGTGCTGCCGAAGCGAGCACACACTTGGGGCTGAACTGGCCAGTGTATAAAAGCCAGCGCATCGGCTGCCTATTGACCTAGGTTGACTTGTTATGCTCTAACTTTGGCAAGAAACTGTTTGGTTCTGGGGCCGGTATGGAACCAAGAGGCAAAGACCAACGACCCAAGCTTCCTCGCTGCTGGTTTGGCCCAAAAGGAAAGGTTCCGTGTGCTTGGCTATTGCAATGCAGGAAGAAAGGATCATGGTCCAGGCTGCATGCAAAGTGGCACCTCCCGTCATAATGCCTGGGTGATGGGTGCTGTGTGCCTGGACGCATCACAATAGTCCCACAAGCCAGAGAAAAGCCAGAGGGCCTGTGAGGGTTTGCTTGGGGGGGGCCCTGTTGAATTCCAGGATAGGCAAGGTGAGGCAGCGGCCTAGTGCGCGGACCCCCGAGAGCCCCGGATTGCTGCTGCCCCCGCCTTCAAGCCAGAGATGCATTTTCAAACCGATGTAAGTTTACGTTTGGCTGCTGGCTTCAGCGACGGTGGCTTCAAAGTCCCGCCGGGTCTGCTTTCCTTTGGTAGGGCCAGGAAGCCTCTTACAACAGGTATTGGCTGCCTGTCGCCTGCTTTTATCAACTGTGCCAGGACGTGAGCCTTGTGTGTTACAAAATCAGGACAGCAGGCATTGCAGTGGCTCCTGCTTCAGAAAGGCACCTTGAAGAACAGCACTAGGAGCTAACGGAGGGCACCAGGGGTATGGGGGCCAGTGGTGCAATGGATAAGGCGCCTGACTAGGAGTCAGAAGGTTGTGGGTTCCACTGCCATCCGGCTGGGCTCCCAACTCTGTGCTTTGTTTCTTTGAATTACATTTAAATTCCCTTGGCCTTCACTGCTCGCAATAGACTTTTGATTTTATGTGGGGCGGGCCCGGTTTCACAGCAAGGAAACACCAGGCGCCATCTCGAAGCACCACCAGTAGGGGTCCCTCCAGAAGGCCCCAACAAGCAGCAGATGATTTCTATGCATGTGTGCGTCCTGTCCTTCAATGGGTGGGGGTTGGCTTGTGTTGGACACAGTCCCAGGGCAGCCCTTCACGTCCCTGATCGGCCACGATCGGCCAGAGACCTCTCTGTGAGCGCCGCAGGCGAGCCTTCTCGGGACCTCAGCAACTGAGGGGCACATTTCCAAATGAGGGAGACATTTCCAGAAAGCGCACCAGGGAACGGCTCAGCCTCTGCTTCGTGGCCTAACCCAGCCTGGTCCTTCTCCAACCATCTGGGAGCTGTCCAAAAGCCGGTGGGCCTGGCGGAATGGGCTCCCAGCAGGCCCTGGCTGACTGGTGATTTGCATACACACAGACACACGCACGCACGCACACTCTCTCTCGTGCTATCTGCTGCCTTTCAGACCCTGCCACCCCTCGCTTGCTTTAAAGGAGCAGTTGGCGAATGACACTGAGCAAAGAATGCACAAGTGGGTAAAGAGATCACACACCTAGAGGCAGCCAGCTCTCATGAAGAGTAGGGCCTAGAAGCAGTGAAGCTTGAGGGGCTGTGCGCTCTTTGCCATGAGCCCCTAGAGGCGGATCATATAGAAAGCGCTATATAGAAATGAGCAGCCAGCAGAGGACAAGGCAGCCGCTCTCGGTGCAGCACAGCACAGAGAGGATCAAGAGAAACGGGAAGGGCTTCCGCGGCAGCGAGCAAGCACAAGACCAGCACGGGAGCGGGGCCCCTTTTATTCTGTCAATAAAAGGTATTTCTCTCCTGGCACGCACGTGTCTAAAAATATGGAACGCTTCACGAATTTGCGTGTCATCCTTGCGCAGGGGCCATGCTAATCTTCTCTGTATCGTTCCAATTTTAGTATATGTGCTGCCGAAGCGAGCACACACTTGGGGCTGAACTGGCCAGTGTATAAAAGCCAGCGCATCGGCTGCCTATTGACCTAGGTTGACTTGTTATGCTCTAACTTTGGCAAGAAACTGTTTGGTTCTGGGGCCGGTATGGAACCTAGAGGCAAAGACCAACGACCCAAGCTTCCTCGCTGCTGGTTTGGCCCAAAAGGAAAGGTTCCGTGTGCTTGGCTATTGCAATGCAGGAAGAAAGGATCATGGTCCAGGCTGCATGCAAAGTGGCACCTCCCGTCATAATGCCTGGGTGATGGGTGCTGTGTGCCTGGACCCATCACAATAGTCCCACAAGCCAGAGAAAAGCCAGAGGGCCTGTGAGGGTTTGCTTGGGGGGGGCCCTGTTGAATTCCAGGATAGGCAAGGTGAGGCAGCGGCCTAGTGCGCGGACCCCCGAGAGCCCCGGATTGCTGCTGCCCCCGCCTTCAAGCCAGAGATGCATTTTCAAACCGATGTAAGTTTACGTTTGGCTGCTGGCTTCAGCGACGGTGGCTTCAAAGTCCCGCCGGGTCTGCTTTCCTTTGGTAGGGCCAGGAAGCCTCTTACAACAGGTATTGGCTGCCTGTCGCCTGCTTTTATCAACTGTGCCAGGACGTGAGCCTTGTGTGTTACAAAATCAGGACAGCAGGCATTGCAGTGGCTCCTGCTTCAGAAAGGCACCTTGAAGAACAGCACTAGGAGCTAACGGAGGGCACCAGGGGTATGGGGGCCAGTGGTGCAATGGATAAGGCGCCTGACTAGGAGTCAGAAGGTTGTGGGTTCCACTGCCATCCGGCTGGGCTCCCAACTCTGTGCTTTGTTTCTTTGAATTACATTTAAATTCCCTTGGCCTTCACTGCTCGCAATAGACTTTTGATTTTATGTGGGGCGGGCCCGGTTGCACAGCAAGGAAACACCAGGCGCCATCTCGAAGCACCACCAGTAGGGGTCCCTCCAGAAGGCCCCAACAAGCAGCAGATGATTTCTATGCATGTGTGCGTCCTGTCCTTCAATGGGTGGGGGTTGGCTTGTGTTGGACACAGTCCCAGGGCAGCCCTTCACGTCCCTGATCGGCCAGAGACCTCTCTGGTGAGCGCCGCAGGCGAGCCTTCTCGGGACCTCAGCAACTGAGGGGCACATTTCCAAATGAGGGAGACATTTCCAGAAAGCGCACCAGGGAACGGCTCAGCCTCTGCTTCGTGGCCTAACCCAGCCTGGTCCTTCTCCAACCATCTGGGAGCTGTCCAAAAGCCGGTGGGCCTGGCGGAATGGGCTCCCAGCAGGCCCTGGCTGACTGGTGATTTGCATACACACAGACACACGCACGCACGCACACTCTCTCTCGTGCTATCTGCTGCCTTTCAGACCCTGCCACCCCTCGCTTGCTTTAAAGGAGCAGTTGGGGAATGACACTGAGCAAAGAATGCACAAGTGGGTAAAGAGATCACACACCTAGAGGCAGCCAGCTCTCATGAAGAGTAGGGCCTAGAAGCAGTGAAGCTTGAGGGGCTGTGCGCTCTTTGCCATGAGCCCCTAGAGGCGGATCATATAGAAAGCGCTATATAGAAATGAGCAGCCAGCAGAGGACAAGGCAGCCGCTCTCGGTGCAGCACAGCACAGAGAGGATCAAGAGAAACGGGAAGGGCTTCCGCGGCAGCGAGCAAGCACAAGACCAGCACGGGAGCGGGGCCCCTTTTATTCTGTCAATAAAAGGTATTTCTCTCCTGGCACGCACGTGTCTAAAAATATGGAACGCTTCACGAATTTGCGTGTCATCCTTGCGCAGGGGCCATGCTAATCTTCTCTGTATCGTTCCAATTTTAGTATATGTGCTGCCGAAGCGAGCACACACTTGGGGCTGAACTGGCCAGTGTATAAAAGCCAGCGCATCGGCTGCCTATTGACCTAGGTTGACTTGTTATGCTCTAACTTTGGCAAGAAACTGTTTGGTTCTGGGGCCGGTATGGAACCAAGAGGCAAAGACCAACGACCCAAGCTTCCTCGCTGCTGGTTTGGCCCAAAAGGAAAGGTTCCGTGTGCTTGGCTATTGCAATGCAGGAAGAAAGGATCATGGTCCAGGCTGCATGCAAAGTGGCACCTCCCGTCATAATGCCTGGGTGATGGGTGCTGTGTGCCTGGACGCATCACAATAGTCCCACAAGCCAGAGAAAAGCCAGAGGGCCTGTGAGGGTTTGCTTGGGGGGGGCCCTGTTGAATTCCAGGATAGGCAAGGTGAGGCAGCGGCCTAGTGCGCGGACCCCCGAGAGCCCCGGATTGCTGCTGCCCCCGCCTTCAAGCCAGAGATGCATTTTCAAACCGATGTAAGTTTACGTTTGGCTGCTGGCTTCAGCGACGGTGGCTTCAAAGTCCCGCCGGGTCTGCTTTCCTTTGGTAGGGCCAGGAAGCCTCTTACAACAGGTATTGGCTGCCTGTCGCCTGCTTTTATCAACTGTGCCAGGACGTGAGCCTTGTGTGTTACAAAATCAGGACAGCAGGCATTGCAGTGGCTCCTGCTTCAGAAAGGCACCTTGAAGAACAGCACTAGGAGCTAACGGAGGGCACCAGGGGTATGGGGGCCAGTGGTGCAATGGATAAGGCGCCTGACTAGGAGTCAGAAGGTTGTGGGTTCCACTGCCATCCGGCTGGGCTCCCAACTCTGTGCTTTGTTTCTTTGAATTACATTTAAATTCCCTTGGCCTTCACTGCTCGCAATAGACTTTTGATTTCATGTGGGGCGGGCCCGGTTGCACAGCAAGGAAACACCAGGCGCCATCTCGAAGCACCACCAGTAGGGGTCCCTCCAGAAGGCCCCAACAAGCAGCAGATGATTTCTATGCATGTGTGCGTCCTGTCCTTCAATGGGTGGGGGTTGGCTTGTGTTGGACACAGTCCCAGGGCAGCCCTTCACGTCCCTGATCGGCCACGATCGGCCAGAGACCTCTCTGGTGAGCGCCGCAGGCGAGCCTTCTCGGGACCTCAGCAACTGAGGGGCACATTTCCAAATGAGGGAGACATTTCCAGAAAGCGCACCAGGGAACGGCTCGGCCTCTGCTTCGTGGCCTAACCCAGCCTGGTCCTTCTCCAACCATCTGGGAGCTGTCCAAAAGCCGGTGGGCCTGGCGGAATGGGCTCCCAGCAGGCCCTGGCTGACTGGTGATTTGCATACACACAGACACACGCACGCACGCACACTCTCTCTCGTGCTATCTGCTGCCTTTCAGACCCTGCCACCCCTCGCTTGCTTTAAAGGAGCAGTTGGCGAATGACACTGAGCAAAGAATGCACAAGTGGGTAAAGAGATCACACACCTAGAGGCAGCCAGCTCTCATGAAGAGTAGGGCCTAGAAGCAGTGAAGCTTGAGGGGCTGTGCGCTCTTTGCCATGAGCCCCTAGAGGCGGGTCATATAGAAAGCGCTATATAGAAATGAGCAGCCAGCAGAGGACAAGGCAGCCGCTCTTGGTGCAGCACAGAGAGGATCAAGAGAAACGGGAAGGGCTTCCGCGGCAGCGAGCAAGCACAAGACCAGCACGGGAGCGGGGCCCCTTTTATTCTGTCAATAAAAGGTATTTCTCTCCTGGCACGCACGTGTCTAAAAATATGGAACGCTTCACGAATTTGCGTGTCATCCTTGCGCAGGGGCCATGCTAATCTTCTCTGTATCGTTCCAATTTTAGTATATGTGCTGCCGAAGCGAGCACACACTTGGGGCTGAACTGGCCAGTGTATAAAAGCCAGCGCATCGGCTGCCTATTGACCTAGGTTGACTTGTTATGCTCTAACTTTGGCAAGAAACTGTTTGGTTCTGGGGCCGGTATGGAACCAAGAGGCAAAGACCAACGACCCAAGCTTCCTCGCTGCTGGTTTGGCCCAAAAGGAAAGGTTCCGTGTGCTTGGCTATTGCAATGCAGGAAGAAAGGATCATGGTCCAGGCTGCATGCAAAGTGGCACCTCCCGTCATAATGCCTGGGTGATGGGTGCTGTGTGCCTGGACGCATCACAATAGTCCCACAAGCCAGAGAAAAGCCAGAGGGCCTGTGAGGGTTTGCTTGGGGGGGGCCCTGTTGAATTCCAGGATAGGCAAGGTGAGGCAGCGGCCTAGTGCGCGGACCCCCGAGAGCCCCGGATTGCTGCTGCCCCCGCCTTCAAGCAAGAGATGCATTTTCAAACCGATGTAAGTTTACGTTTGGCTGCTGGCTTCAGCGACGGTGGCTTCAAAGTCCCGCCGGGTCTGCTTTCCTTTGGTAGGACCAGGAAGCCTCTTACAACAGGTATTGGCTGCCTGTCGCCTGCTTTTATCAACTGTGCCAGGACGTGAGCCTTGTGTGTTACAAAATCAGGACAGCAGGCATTGCAGTGGCTCCTGCTTCAGAAAGGCACCTTGAAGAACAGCACTAGGAGCTAACGGAGGGCACCAGGGGTATGGGGGCCAGTGGTGCAATGGATAAGGCGCCTGACTAGGAGTCAGAAGGTTGTGGGTTCCACTGCCATCCGGCTGGGCTCCCAACTCTGTGCTTTGTTTCTTTGAATTACATTTAAATTCCCTTGGCCTTCACTGCTCGCAATAGACTTTTGATTTTATGTGGGGCGGGCCCGGTTGCACAGCAAGGAAACACCAGGCGCCATCTCGAAGCACCACCAGTAGGGGTCCCTCCAGAAGGCCCCAACAAGCAGCAGATGATTTCTATGCATGTGTGCGTCCTGTCCTTCAATGGGTGGGGGTTGGCTTGTGTTGGACAAAGTCCCAGGGCAGCCCTTCACGTCCCTGATCGGCCACGATCGGCCAGAGACCTCTCTGGTGAGCGCCGCAGGCGAGCCTTCTCGGGACCTCAGCAACTGAGGGGCACATTTCCAAATGAGGGAGACATTTCCAGAAAGCGCACCAGGGAACGGCTCGGCCTCTGCTCCGTGGCCTAACCCAGCCTGGTCCTTCTCCAACCATCTGGGAGCTGTCCAAAAGCCGGTGGGCCTGGCGGAATGGGCTCCCAGCAGGCCCTGGCTGACTGGTGATTTGCATACACACAGACACACGCACGCACGCACACTCTCTCTCGTGCTATCTGCTGCCTTTCAGACCCTGCCACCCCTCGCTTGCTTTAAAGGAGCAGTTGGCGAATGACACTGAGCAAAGAATGCACAAGTGGGTAAAGAGATCACACACCTAGAGGCAGCCAGCTCTCATGAAGAGTAGGGCCTAGAAGCAGTGAAGCTTGAGGGGCTGTGCGCTCTTTGCCATGAGCCCCTAGAGGCGGATCATATAGAAAGCGCTATATAGAAATGAGCAGCCAGCAGAGGACAAGGCAGCCGCTCTCGGTGCAGCACAGCACAGAGAGGATCAAGAGAAACGGGAAGGGCTTCCGCGGCAGCGAGCAAGCACAAGACCAGCACGGGAGCGGGGCCCCTTTTATTCTGTCAATAAAAGGTATTTCTCTCCTGGCACGCACGTGTCTAAAAATATGGAACGCTTCACGAATTTGCGTGTCATCCTTGCGCAGGGGCCATGCTAATCTTCTCTGTATCGTTCCAATTTTAGTATATGTGCTGCCGAAGCGAGCACACACTTGGGGCTGAACTGGCCAGTGTATAAAAGCCAGCGCATCGGCTGCCTATTGACCTAGGTTGACTTGTTATGCTCTAACTTTGGCAAGAAACTGTTTGGTTCTGGGGCCGGTATGGAACCAAGAGGCAAAGACCAACGACCCAAGCTTCCTCGCTGCTGGTTTGGCCCAAAAGGAAAGGTTCCGTGTGCTTGGCTATTGCAATGCAGGAAGAAAGGATCATGGTCCAGGCTGCATGCAAAGTGGCACCTCCCGTCATAATGCCTGGGTGATGGGTGCTGTGTGCCTGGACGCATCACAATAGTCCCACAAGCCAGAGAAAAGCCAGAGGGCCTGTGAGGGTTTGCTTGGGGGGGGCCCTGTTGAATTCCAGGATAGGCAAGGTGAGGCAGCGGCCTAGTGCGCGGACCCCCGAGAGCCCCGGATTGCTGCTGCCCCCGCCTTCAAGCAAGAGATGCATTTTCAAACCGATGTAAGTTTACGTTTGGCTGCTGGCTTCAGCGACGGTGGCTTCAAAGTCCCGCCGGGTCTGCTTTCCTTTGGTAGGGCCAGGAAGCCTCTTACAACAGGTATTGGCTGCCTGTCGCCTGCTTTTATCAACTGTGCCAGGACGTGAGCCTTGTGTGTTACAAAATCAGGACAGCAGGCATTGCAGTGGCTCCTGCTTCAGAAAGGCACCTTGAAGAACAGCACTAGGAGCTAACGGAGGGCACCAGGGGTATGGGGGCCAGTGGTGCAATGGATAAGGCGCCTGACTAGGAGTCAGAAGGTTGTGGGTTCCACTGCCATCCGGCTGGGCTCCCAACTCTGTGCTTTGTTTCTTTGAATTACATTTAAATTCCCTTGGCCTTCACTGCTCGCAATAGACTTTTGATTTTATGTGGGGCGGGCCGGGTTGCACAGCAAGGAAACACCAGGCGCCATCTCGAAGCACCACCAGTAGGGGTCCCTCCAGAAGGCCCCAACAAGCAGCAGATGATTTCTATGCATGTGTGCGTCCTGTCCTTCAATGGGTGGGGGTTGGCTTGTGTTGGACACAGTCCCAGGGCAGCCCTTCACGTCCCTGATCGGCCACGATCGGCCAGAGACCTCTCTGGTGAGCGCCGCAGGCGAGCCTTCTCGGGACCTCAGCAACTGAGGGGCACATTTCCAAATGAGGGAGACATTTCCAGAAAGCGCACCAGGGAACGGCTCGGCCTCTGCTTCGTGGCCTAACCCAGCCTGGTCCTTCTCCAACCATCTGGGAGCTGTCCAAAAGCCGGTGGGCCTGGCGGAATGGGCTCCCAGCAGGCCCTGGCTGACTGGTGATTTGCATACACACAGACACACGCACGCACGCACACTCTCTCTCGTGCTATCTGCTGCCTTTCAGACCCTGCCACCCCTCGCTTGCTTTAAAGGAGCAGTTGGCGAATGACACTGAGCAAAGAATGCACAAGTGGGTAAAGAGATCACACACCTAGAGGCAGCCAGCTCTCATGAAGAGTAGGGCCTAGAAGCAGTGAAGCTTGAGGGGCTGTGCGCTCTTTGCCATGAGCCCCTAGAGGCGGGTCATATAGAAAGCGCTATATAGAAATGAGCAGCCAGCAGAGGACAAGGCAGCCGCTCTTGGTGCAGCACAGAGAGGATCAAGAGAAACGGGAAGGGCTTCCGCGGCAGCGAGCAAGCACAAGACCAGCACGGGAGCGGGGCCCCTTTTATTCTGTCAATAAAAGGTATTTCTCTCCTGGCACGCACGTGTCTAAAAATATGGAACGCTTCACGAATTTGCGTGTCATCCTTGCGCAGGGGCCATGCTAATCTTCTCTGTATCGTTCCAATTTTAGTATATGTGCTGCCGAAGCGAGCACACACTTGGGGCTGAACTGGCCAGTGTATAAAAGCCAGCGCATCGGCTGCCTATTGACCTAGGTTGACTTGTTATGCTCTAACTTTGGCAAGAAACTGTTTGGTTCTGGGGCCGGTATGGAACCAAGAGGCAAAGACCAACGACCCAAGCTTCCTCGCTGCTGGTTTGGCCCAAAAGGAAAGGTTCCGTGTGCTTGGCTATTGCAATGCAGGAAGAAAGGATCATGGTCCAGGCTGCATGCAAAGTGGCACCTCCCGTCATAATGCCTGGGTGATGGGTGCTGTGTGCCTGGACGCATCACAATAGTCCCACAAGCCAGAGAAAAGCCAGAGGGCCTGTGAGGGTTTGCTTGGGGGGGGCCCTGTTGAATTCCAGGATAGGCAAGGTGAGGCAGCGGCCTAGTGCGCGGACCCCCGAGAGCCCCGGATTGCTGCTGCCCCCGCCTTCAAGCAAGAGATGCATTTTCAAACCGATGTAAGTTTACGTTTGGCTGCTGGCTTCAGCGACGGTGGCTTCAAAGTCCCGCCGGGTCTGCTTTCCTTTGGTAGGACCAGGAAGCCTCTTACAACAGGTATTGGCTGCCTGTCGCCTGCTTTTATCAACTGTGCCAGGACGTGAGCCTTGTGTGTTACAAAATCAGGACAGCAGGCATTGCAGTGGCTCCTGCTTCAGAAAGGCACCTTGAAGAACAGCACTAGGAGCTAACGGAGGGCACCAGGGGTATGGGGGCCAGTGGTGCAATGGATAAGGCGCCTGACTAGGAGTCAGAAGGTTGTGGGTTCCACTGCCATCCGGCTGGGCTCCCAACTCTGTGCTTTGTTTCTTTGAATTACATTTAAATTCCCTTGGCCTTCACTGCTCGCAATAGACTTTTGATTTTATGTGGGGCGGGCCCGGTTGCACAGCAAGGAAACACCAGGCGCCATCTCGAAGCACCACCAGTAGGGGTCCCTCCAGAAGGCCCCAACAAGCAGCAGATGATTTCTATGCATGTGTGCGTCCTGTCCTTCAATGGGTGGGGGTTGGCTTGTGTTGGACAAAGTCCCAGGGCAGCCCTTCACGTCCCTGATCGGCCACGATCGGCCAGAGACCTCTCTGGTGAGCGCCGCAGGCGAGCCTTCTCGGGACCTCAGCAACTGAGGGGCACATTTCCAAATGAGGGAGACATTTCCAGAAAGCGCACCAGGGAACGGCTCGGCCTCTGCTCCGTGGCCTAACCCAGCCTGGTCCTTCTCCAACCATCTGGGAGCTGTCCAAAAGCCGGTGGGCCTGGCGGAATGGGCTCCCAGCAGGCCCTGGCTGACTGGTGATTTGCATACACACAGACACACGCACGCACGCACACTCTCTCTCGTGCTATCTGCTGCCTTTCAGACCCTGCCACCCCTCGCTTGCTTTAAAGGAGCAGTTGGCGAATGACACTGAGCAAAGAATGCACAAGTGGGTAAAGAGATCACACACCTAGAGGCAGCCAGCTCTCATGAAGAGTAGGGCCTAGAAGCAGTGAAGCTTGAGGGGCTGTGCGCTCTTTGCCATGAGCCCCTAGAGGCGGATCATATAGAAAGCGCTATATAGAAATGAGCAGCCAGCAGAGGACAAGGCAGCCGCTCTCGGTGCAGCACAGCACAGAGAGGATCAAGAGAAACGGGAAGGGCTTCCGCGGCAGCGAGCAAGCACAAGACCAGCACGGGAGCGGGGCCCCTTTTATTCTGTCAATAAAAGGTATTTCTCTCCTGGCACGCACGTGTCTAAAAATATGGAACGCTTCACGAATTTGCGTGTCATCCTTGCGCAGGGGCCATGCTAATCTTCTCTGTATCGTTCCAATTTTAGTATATGTGCTGCCGAAGCGAGCACACACTTGGGGCTGAACTGGCCAGTGTATAAAAGCCAGCGCATCGGCTGCCTATTGACCTAGGTTGACTTGTTATGCTCTAACTTTGGCAAGAAACTGTTTGGTTCTGGGGCCGGTATGGAACCAAGAGGCAAAGACCAACGACCCAAGCTTCCTCGCTGCTGGTTTGGCCCAAAAGGAAAGGTTCCGTGTGCTTGGCTATTGCAATGCAGGAAGAAAGGATCATGGTCCAGGCTGCATGCAAAGTGGCACCTCCCGTCATAATGCCTGGGTGATGGGTGCTGTGTGCCTGGACGCATCACAATAGTCCCACAAGCCAGAGAAAAGCCAGAGGGCCTGTGAGGGTTTGCTTGGGGGGGGCCCTGTTGAATTCCAGGATAGGCAAGGTGAGGCAGCGGCCTAGTGCGCGGACCCCCGAGAGCCCCGGATTGCTGCTGCCCCCGCCTTCAAGCAAGAGATGCATTTTCAAACCGATGTAAGTTTACGTTTGGCTGCTGGCTTCAGCGACGGTGGCTTCAAAGTCCCGCCGGGTCTGCTTTCCTTTGGTAGGGCCAGGAAGCCTCTTACAACAGGTATTGGCTGCCTGTCGCCTGCTTTTATCAACTGTGCCAGGACGTGAGCCTTGTGTGTTACAAAATCAGGACAGCAGGCATTGCAGTGGCTCCTGCTTCAGAAAGGCACCTTGAAGAACAGCACTAGGAGCTAACGGAGGGCACCAGGGGTATGGGGGCCAGTGGTGCAATGGATAAGGCGCCTGACTAGGAGTCAGAAGGTTGTGGGTTCCACTGCCATCCGGCTGGGCTCCCAACTCTGTGCTTTGTTTCTTTGAATTACATTTAAATTCCCTTGGCCTTCACTGCTCGCAATAGACTTTTGATTTTATGTGGGGCGGGCCGGGTTGCACAGCAAGGAAACACCAGGCGCCATCTCGAAGCACCACCAGTAGGGGTCCCTCCAGAAGGCCCCAACAAGCAGCAGATGATTTCTATGCATGTGTGCGTCCTGTCCTTCAATGGGTGGGGGTTGGCTTGTGTTGGACACAGTCCCAGGGCAGCCCTTCACGTCCCTGATCGGCCACGATCGGCCAGAGACCTCTCTGTGAGCGCCGCAGGCGAGCCTTCTCGGGACCTCAGCAACTGAGGGGCACATTTCCAAATGAGGGAGACATTTCCAGAAAGCGCACCAGGGAACGGCTCAGCCTCTGCTTCGTGGCCTAACCCAGCCTGGTCCTTCTCCAACCATCTGGGAGCTGTCCAAAAGCCGGTGGGCCTGGCGGAATGGGCTCCCAGCAGGCCCTGGCTGACTGGTGATTTGCATACACACAGACACACGCACGCACGCACACTCTCTCTCGTGCTATCTGCTGCCTTTCAGACCCTGCCACCCCTCGCTTGCTTTAAAGGAGCAGTTGGCGAATGACACTGAGCAAAGAATGCACAAGTGGGTAAAGAGATCACACACCTAGAGGCAGCCAGCTCTCATGAAGAGTAGGGCCTAGAAGCAGTGAAGCTTGAGGGGCTGTGCGCTCTTTGCCATGAGCCCCTAGAGGCGGATCATATAGAAAGCGCTATATAGAAATGAGCAGCCAGCAGAGGACAAGGCAGCCGCTCTTGGTGCAGCACAGAGAGGATCAAGAGAAACGGGAAGGGCTTCCGCGGCAGCGAGCAAGCACAAGACCAGCACGGGAGCGGGGCCCCTTTTATTCTGTCAATAAAAGGTATTTCTCTCCTGGCACGCACGTGTCTAAAAATATGGAACGCTTCACGAATTTGCGTGTCATCCTTGCGCAGAGGCCATGCTAATCTTCTCTGTATCGTTCCAATTTTAGTATATGTGCTGCCGAAGCGAGCACACACTTGGGGCTGAACTGGCCAGTGTATAAAAGCCAGCGCATCGGCTGCCTATTGACCTAGGTTGACTTGTTATGCTCTAACTTTGGCAAGAAACTGTTTGGTTCTGGGGCCGGTATGGAACCAAGAGGCAAAGACCAACGACCCAAGCTTCCTCGCTGCTGGTTTGGCCCAAAAGGAAAGGTTCCGTGTGCTTGGCTATTGCAATGCAGGAAGAAAGGATCATGGTCCAGGCTGCATGCAAAGTGGCACCTCCCGTCATAATGCCTGGGTGATGGGTGCTGTGTGCCTGGACGCATCACAATAGTCCCACAAGCCAGAGAAAAGCCAGAGGGCCTGTGAGGGTTTGCTTGGGGGGGGCCCTGTTGAATTCCAGGATAGGCAAGGTGAGGCAGCGGCCTAGTGCGCGGACCCCCGAGAGCCCCGGATTGCTGCTGCCCCCGCCTTCAAGCAAGAGATGCATTTTCAAACCGATGTAAGTTTACGTTTGGCTGCTGGCTTCAGCGACGGTGGCTTCAAAGTCCCGCCGGGTCTGCTTTCCTTTGGTAGGGCCAGGAAGCCTCTTACAACAGGTATTGGCTGCCTGTCGCCTGCTTTTATCAACTGTGCCAGGACGTGAGCCTTGTGTGTTACAAAATCAGGACAGCAGGCATTGCAGTGGCTCCTGCTTCAGAAAGGCACCTTGAAGAACAGCACTAGGAGCTAACGGAGGGCACCAGAGGTATGGGGGCCAGTGGTGCAATGGATAAGGCGCCTGACTAGGAGTCAGAAGGTTGTGGGTTCCTCTGCCATCCGGCTGGGCTCCCAACTCTGTGCTTTGTTTCTTTGAATTACATTTAAATTCCCTTGGCCTTCACTGCTCGCAATAGACTTTTGATTTTATGTGGGGCGGGCCCGTTTGCACAGCAAGGAAACACCAGGCGCCATCTCGAAGCACCACCAGTAGGGGTCCCTCCAGAAGGCCCCAACAAGCAGCAGATGATTTCTATGCATGTGTGCGTCCTGTCCTTCAATGGGTGGGGGTTGGCTTGTGTTGGACACAGTCCCAGGGCAGCCCTTCACGTCCCTGATCGGCCACGATCGGCCAGAGACCGCAGGCGAGCCTTCTCGGGACCTCAGCAACTGAGGGGCACATTTCCAAATGAGGGAGACATTTCCAGAAAGCGCACCAGGGAACGGCTCAGCCTCTGCTTCGTGGCCTAACCCAGCCTGGTCCTTCTCCAACCATCTGGGAGCTGTCCAAAAGCCGGTGGGCCTGGCGGAATGGGCTCCCAGCAGGCCCTGGCTGACTGGTGATTTGCATACACACAGACACACGCACGCACGCACACTCTCTCTCGTGCTATCTGCTGCCTTTCAGACCCTGCCACCCCTCGCTTGCTTTAAAGGAGCAGTTGGCGAATGACACTGAGCAAAGAATGCACAAGTGGGTAAAGAGATCACACACCTAGAGGCAGCCAGCTCTCATGAAGAGTAGGGCCTAGAAGCAGTGAAGCTTGAGGGGCTGTGCGCTCTTTGCCATGAGCCCCTAGAGGCGGATCATATAGAAAGCGCTATATAGAAATGAGCAGCCAGCAGAGGACAAGGCAGCCGCTCTCGGTGCAGCACAGCACAGAGAGGATCAAGAGAAACGGGAAGGGCTTCCGCGGCAGCGAGCAAGCACAAGACCAGCACGGGAGCGGGGCCCCTTTTATTCTGTCAATAAAAGGTATTTCTCTCCTGGCACGCACGTGTCTAAAAATATGGAACGCTTCACGAATTTGCGTGTCATCCTTGCGCAGGGGCCATGCTAATCTTCTCTGTATCGTTCCAATTTTAGTATATGTGCTGCCGAAGCGAGCACACACTTGGGGCTGAACTGGCCAGTGTATAAAAGCCAGCGCATCGGCTGCCTATTGACCTAGGTTGACTTGTTATGCTCTAACTTTGGCAAGAAACTGTTTGGTTCTGGGGCCGGTATGGAACCAAGAGGCAAAGACCAACGACCCAAGCTTCCTCGCTGCTGGTTTGGCCCAAAAGGAAAGGTTCCGTGTGCTTGGCTATTGCAATGCAGGAAGAAAGGATCATGGTCCAGGCTGCATGCAAAGTGGCACCTCCCGTCATAATGCCTGGGTGATGGGTGCTGTGTGCCTGGACGCATCACAATAGTCCCACAAGCCAGAGAAAAGCCAGAGGGCCTGTGAGGGTTTGCTTGGGGGGGGCCCTGTTGAATTCCAGGATAGGCAAGGTGAGGCAGCGGCCTAGTGCGCGGACCCCCGAGAGCCCCGGATTGCTGCTGCCCCCGCCTTCAAGCCAGAGATGCATTTTCAAACCGATGTAAGTTTACGTTTGGCTGCTGGCTTCAGCGACGGTGGCTTCAAAGTCCCGCCGGGTCTGCTTTCCTTTGGTAGGGCCAGGAAGCCTCTTACAACAGGTATTGGCTGCCTGTCGCCTGCTTTTATCAACTGTGCCAGGACGTGAGCCTTGTGTTTTACAAAATCAGGACAGCAGGCATTGCAGTGGCTCCTGCTTCAGAAAGGCACCTTGAAGAACAGCACTAGGAGCTAACGGAGGGCACCAGGGGTATGGGGGCCAGTGGTGCAATGGATAAGGCGCCTGACTAGGAGTCAGAAGGTTGTGGGTTCCACTGCCATCCGGCTGGGCTCCCAACTCTGTGCTTTGTTTCTTTGAATTACATTTAAATTCCCTTGGCCTTCACTGCTCGCAATAGACTTTTGATTTTATGTGGGGCGGGCCCGGTTGCACAGCAAGGAAACACCAGGCGCCATCTCGAAGCACCACCAGTAGGGGTCCCTCCAGAAGGCCCCAACAAGCAGCAGATGATTTCTATGCATGTGTGCGTCCTGTCCTTCAATGGGTGGGGGTTGGCTTGTGTTGGACACAGTCCCAGGGAAGCCCTTCACGTCCCTGATCGGCCACGATCGGCCAGAGACCTCTCTGTGAGCGCCGCAGGTGAGCCTTCTCGGGACCTCAGCAACTGAGGGGCACATTTCCAAATGAGGGAGACATTTCCAGAAAGCGCACCAGGGAACGGCTCGGCCTCTGCTTCGTGGCCTAACCCAGCCTGGTCCTTCTCCAACCATCTGGGAGCTGTCCAAAAGCCGGTGGGCCTGGCGGAATGGGCTCCCAGCAGGCCCTGGCTGACTGGTGATTTGCATACACACAGACACACGCACGCACGCACACTCTCTCTCGTGCTATCTGCTGCCTTTCAGACCCTGCCACCCCTCGCTTGCTTTAAAGGAGCAGTTGGCGAATGACACTGAGCAAAGAATGCACAAGTGGGTAAAGAGATCACACACCTAGAGGCAGCCAGCTCTCATGAAGAGTAGGGCCTAGAAGCAGTGAAGCTTGAGGGGCTGTGCGCTCTTTGCCATGAGCCCCTAGAGGCGGATCATATAGAAAGCGCTATATAGAAATGAGCAGCCAGCAGAGGACAAGGCAGCCGCTCTCGGTGCAGCACAGCACAGAGAGGATCAAGAGAAACGGGAAGGGCTTCCGCGGCAGCGAGCAAGCACAAGACCAGCACGGGAGCGGGGCCCCTTTTATTCTGTCAATAAAAGGTATTTCTCTCCTGGCACGCACGTGTCTAAAAATATGGAACGCTTCACGAATTTGCGTGTCATCCTTGCGCAGGGGCCATGCTAATCTTCTCTGTATCGTTCCAATTTTAGTATATGTGCTGCCGAAGCGAGCACACACTTGGGGCTGAACTGGCCAGTGTATAAAAGCCAGCGCATCGGCTGCCTATTGACCTAGGTTGACTTGTTATGCTCTAACTTTGGCAAGAAACTGTTTGGTTCTGGGGCCGGTATGGAACCAAGAGGCAAAGACCAACGACCCAAGCTTCCTCGCTGCTGGTTTGGCCCAAAAGGAAAGGTTCCGTGTGCTTGGCTATTGCAATGCAGGAAGAAAGGATCATGGTCCAGGCTGCATGCAAAGTGGCACCTCCCGTCATAATGCCTGGGTGATGGGTGCTGTGTGCCTGGACGCATCACAATAGTCCCACAAGCCAGAGAAAAGCCAGAGGGCCTGTGAGGGTTTGCTTGGGGGGGGCCCTGTTGAATTCCAGGATAGGCAAGGTGAGGCAGCGGCCTAGTGCGCGGACCCCCGAGAGCCCCGGATTGCTGCTGCCCCCGCCTTCAAGCCAGAGATGCATTTTCAAACCGATGTAAGTTTACGTTTGGCTGCTGGCTTCAGCGACGGTGGCTTCAAAGTCCCGCCGGGTCTGCTTTCCTTTGGTAGGGCCAGGAAGCCTCTTACAACAGGTATTGGCTGCCTGTCGCCTGCTTTTATCAACTGTGCCAGGACGTGAGCCTTGTGTGTTACAAAATCAGGACAGCAGGCATTGCAGTGGCTCCTGCTTCAGAAAGGCACCTTGAAGAACAGCACTAGGAGCTAACGGAGGGCACCAGGGGTATGGGGGCCAGTGGTGCAATGGATAAGGCGCCTGACTAGGAGTCAGAAGGTTGTGGGTTCCACTGCCATCCGGCTGGGCTCCCAACTCTGTGCTTTGTTTCTTTGAATTACATTTAAATTCCCTTGGCCTTCACTGCTCGCAATAGACTTTTGATTTTATGTGGGGCGGGCCCGGTTGCACAGCAAGGAAACACCAGGCGCCATCTCGAAGCACCACCAGTAGGGGTCCCTCCAGAAGGCCCCAACAAGCAGCAGATGATTTCTATGCATGTGTGCGTCCTGTCCTTCAATGGGTGGGGGTTGGCTTGTGTTGGACACAGTCCCAGGGCAGCCCTTCACGTCCCTGATCGGCCACGATCGGCCAGAGACCTCTCTGTGAGCGCCGCAGGCGAGCCTTCTCGGGACCTCAGCAACTGAGGGGCACATTTCCAAATGAGGGAGACATTTCCAGAAAGCGCACCAGGGAACGGCTCAGCCTCTGCTTCGTGGCCTAACCCAGCCTGGTCCTTCTCCAACCATCTGGGAGCTGTCCAAAAGCCGGTGGGCCTGGCGGAATGGGCTCCCAGCAGGCCCTGGCTGACTGGTGATTTGCATACACACAGACACACGCACGCACGCACACTCTCTCTCGTGCTATCTGCTGCCTTTCAGACCCTGCCACCCCTCGCTTGCTTTAAAGGAGCAGTTGGCGAATGACACTGAGCAAAGAATGCACAAGTGGGTAAAGAGATCACACACCTAGAGGCAGCCAGCTCTCATGAAGAGTAGGGCCTAGAAGCAGTGAAGCTTGAGGGGCTGTGCGCTCTTTGCCATGAGCCCCTAGAGGCGGATCATATAGAAAGCGCTATATAGAAATGAGCAGCCAGCAGAGGACAAGGCAGCCGCTCTCGGTGCAGCACAGCACAGAGAGGATCAAGAGAAACGGGAAGGGCTTCCGCGGCAGCGAGCAAGCACAAGACCAGCACGGGAGCGGGGCCCCTTTTATTCTGTCAATAAAAGGTATTTCTCTCCTGGCACGCACGTGTCTAAAAATATGGAACGCTTCACGAATTTGCGTGTCATCCTTGCGCAGGGGCCATGCTAATCTTCTCTGTATCGTTCCAATTTTAGTATATGTGCTGCCGAAGCGAGCACACACTTGGGGCTGAACTGGCCAGTGTATAAAAGCCAGCGCATCGGCTGCCTATTGACCTAGGTTGACTTGTTATGCTCTAACTTTGGCAAGAAACTGTTTGGTTCTGGGGCCGGTATGGAACCAAGAGGCAAAGACCAACGACCCAAGCTTCCTCGCTGCTGGTTTGGCCCAAAAGGAAAGGTTCCGTGTGCTTGGCTATTGCAATGCAGGAAGAAAGGATCATGGTCCAGGCTGCATGCAAAGTGGCACCTCCCGTCATAATGCCTGGGTGATGGGTGCTGTGTGCCTGGACGCATCACAATAGTCCCACAAGCCAGAGAAAAGCCAGAGGGCCTGTGAGGGTTTGCTTGGGGGGGGCCCTGTTGAATTCCAGGATAGGCAAGGTGAGGCAGCGGCCTAGTGCGCGGACCCCCGAGAGCCCCGGATTGCTGCTGCCCCCGCCTTCAAGCCAGAGATGCATTTTCAAACCGATGTAAGTTTACGTTTGGCTGCTGGCTTCAGCGACGGTGGCTTCAAAGTCCCGCCGGGTCTGCTTTCCTTTGGTAGGGCCAGGAAGCCTCTTACAACAGGTATTGGCTGCCTGTCGCCTGCTTTTATCAACTGTGCCAGGACGTGAGCCTTGTGTGTTACAAAATCAGGACAGCAGGCATTGCAGTGGCTCCTGCTTCAGAAAGGCACCTTGAAGAACAGCACTAGGAGCTAACGGAGGGCACCAGGGGTATGGGGGCCAGTGGTGCAATGGATAAGGCGCCTGACTAGGAGTCAGAAGGTTGTGGGTTCCACTGCCATCCGGCTGGGCTCCCAACTCTGTGCTTTGTTTCTTTGAATTACATTTAAATTCCCTTGGCCTTCACTGCTCGCAATAGACTTTTGATTTTATGTGGGGCGGGCCCGGTTGCACAGCAAGGAAACACCAGGCGCCATCTCGAAGCACCACCAGTAGGGGTCCCTCCAGAAGGCCCCAACAAGCAGCAGATGATTTCTATGCATGTGTGCGTCCTGTCCTTCAATGGGTGGGGGTTGGCTTGTGTTGGACACAGTCCCAGGGCAGCCCTTCACGTCCCTGATCGGCCAGAGACCTCTCTGTGAGCGCCGCAGGCGAGCCTTCTCGGGACCTCAGCAACTGAGGGGCACATTTCCAAATGAGGGAGACATTTCCAGAAAGCGCACCAGGGAACGGCTCGGCCTCTGCTCCGTGGCCCAACCCAGCCTGGTCCTTCTCCAACCAGCTGGGAGCTGTCCAAAAGCCGGTGGGCCTGGCGGAATGGGCTCCCAGCAGGCCCTGGCTGACTGGTGATTTGCATACACACAGACACACGCACGCACGCACACTCTCTCTCGTGCTATCTGCTGCCTTTCAGACCCTGCCACCCCTCGCTTGCTTTAAAGGAGCAGTTGGCGAATGACACTGAGCAAAGAATGCACAAGTGGGTAAAGAGATCACACACCTAGAGGCAGCCAGCTCTCATGAAGAGTAGGGCCTAGAAGCAGTGAAGCTTGAGGGGCTGTGCGCTCTTTGCCATGAGCCCCTAGAGGCGGATCATATAGAAAGCGCTATATAGAAATGAGCAGCCAGCAGAGGACAAGGAAGCCGCTCTCGGTGCAGCACAGCACAGAGAGGATCAAGAGAAACGGGAAGGGCTTCCGCGGCAGCGAGCAAGCACAAGACCAGCACGGGAGCGGGGCCCCTTTTATTCTGTCAATAAAAGGTATTTCTCTCCTGGCACGCACGTGTCTAAAAATATGGAACGCTTCACGAATTTGCGTGTCATCCTTGCGCAGGGGCCATGCTAATCTTCTCTGTATCGTTCCAATTTTAGTATATGTGCTGCCGAAGCGAGCACACACTTGGGGCTGAACTGGCCAGTGTATAAAAGCCAGCGCATCGGCTGCCTTTTGACCTAGGTTGACTTGTTATGCTCTAACTTTGGCAAGAAACTGTTTGGTTCTGGGGCCGGTATGGAACCAAGAGGCAAAGACCAACGACCCAAGCTTCCTCGCTGCTGGTTTGGCCCAAAAGGAAAGGTTCCGTGTGCTTGGCTATTGCAATGCAGGAAGAAAGGATCATGGTCCAGGCTGCATGCAAAGTGGCACCTCCCGTCATAATGCCTGGGTGATGGGTGCTGTGTGCCTGGACGCATCACAATAGTCCCACAAGCCAGAGAAAAGCCAGAGGGCCTGTGAGGGTTTGCTTGGGGGGGGCCCTGTTGAATTCCAGGATAGGCAAGGTGAGGCAGCGGCCTAGTGCGCGGACCCCCGAGAGCCCCGGATTGCTGCTGCCCCCGCCTTCAAGCCAGAGATGCATTTTCAAACCGATGTAAGTTTACGTTTGGCTGCTGGCTTCAGCGACGGTGGCTTCAAAGTCCCGCCGGGTCTGCTTTCCTTTGGTAGGGCCAGGAAGCCTCTTACAACAGGTATTGGCTGCCTGTCGCCTGCTTTTATCAACTGTGCCAGGACGTGAGCCTTGTGTGTTACAAAATCAGGACAGCAGGCATTGCAGTGGCTCCTGCTTCAGAAAGGCACCTTGAAGAACAGCACTAGGAGCTAACGGAGGGCACCAGGGGTATGGGGGCCAGTGGTGCAATGGATAAGGCGCCTGACTAGGAGTCAGAAGGTTGTGGGTTCCACTGCCATCCGGCTGGGCTCCCAACTCTGTGCTTTGTTTCTTTGAATTACATTTAAATTCCCTTGGCCTTCACTGCTCGCAATAGACTTTTGATTTTATGTGGGGCGGGCCCGGTTTCACAGCAAGGAAACACCAGGCGCCATCTCGAAGCACCACCAGTAGGGGTCCCTCCAGAAGGCCCCAACAAGCAGCAGATGATTTCTATGCATGTGTGCGTCCTGTCCTTCAATGGGTGGGGGTTGGCTTGTGTTGGACACAGTCCCAGGGCAGCCCTTCACGTCCCTGATCGGCCACGATCGGCCAGAGACCTCTCTGTGAGCGCCGCAGGCGAGCCTTCTCGGGACCTCAGCAACTGAGGGGCACATTTCCAAATGAGGGAGACATTTCCAGAAAGCGCACCAGGGAACGGCTCAGCCTCTGCTTCGTGGCCTAACCCAGCCTGGTCCTTCTCCAACCATCTGGGAGCTGTCCAAAAGCCGGTGGGCCTGGCGGAATGGGCTCCCAGCAGGCCCTGGCTGACTGGTGATTTGCATACACACAGACACACGCACGCACGCACACTCTCTCTCGTGCTATCTGCTGCCTTTCAGACCCTGCCACCCCTCGCTTGCTTTAAAGGAGCAGTTGGCGAATGACACTGAGCAAAGAATGCACAAGTGGGTAAAGAGATCACACACCTAGAGGCAGCCAGCTCTCATGAAGAGTAGGGCCTAGAAGCAGTGAAGCTTGAGGGGCTGTGCGCTCTTTGCCATGAGCCCCTAGAGGCGGATCATATAGAAAGCGCTATATAGAAATGAGCAGCCAGCAGAGGACAAGGCAGCCGCTCTCGGTGCAGCACAGCACAGAGAGGATCAAGAGAAACGGGAAGGGCTTCCGCGGCAGCGAGCAAGCACAAGACCAGCACGGGAGCGGGGCCCCTTTTATTCTGTCAATAAAAGGTATTTCTCTCCTGGCACGCACGTGTCTAAAAATATGGAACGCTTCACGAATTTGCGTGTCATCCTTGCGCAGGGGCCATGCTAATCTTCTCTGTATCGTTCCAATTTTAGTATATGTGCTGCCGAAGCGAGCACACACTTGGGGCTGAACTGGCCAGTGTATAAAAGCCAGCGCATCGGCTGCCTATTGACCTAGGTTGACTTGTTATGCTCTAACTTTGGCAAGAAACTGTTTGGTTCTGGGGCCGGTATGGAACCAAGAGGCAAAGACCAACGACCCAAGCTTCCTCGCTGCTGGTTTGGCCCAAAAGGAAAGGTTCCGTGTGCTTGGCTATTGCAATGCAGGAAGAAAGGATCATGGTCCAGGCTGCATGCAAAGTGGCACCTCCCGTCATAATGCCTGGGTGATGGGTGCTGTGTGCCTGGACGCATCACAATAGTCCCACAAGCCAGAGAAAAGCCAGAGGGCCTGTGAGGGTTTGCTTGGGGGGGGCCCTGTTGAATTCCAGGATAGGCAAGGTGAGGCAGCGGCCTAGTGCGCGGACCCCCGAGAGCCCCGGATTGCTGCTGCCCCCGCCTTCAAGCCAGAGATGCATTTTCAAACCGATGTAAGTTTACGTTTGGCTGCTGGCTTCAGCGACGGTGGCTTCAAAGTCCCGCCGGGTCTGCTTTCCTTTGGTAGGGCCAGGAAGCCTCTTACAACAGGTATTGGCTGCCTGTCGCCTGCTTTTATCAGCTGTGCCAGGACGTGAGCCTTGTGTGTTACAAAATCAGGACAGCAGGCATTGCAGTGGCTCCTGCTTCAGAAAGGCACCTTGAAGAACAGCACTAGGAGCTAACGGAGGGCACCAGGGGTATGGGGGCCAGTGGTGCAATGGATAAGGCGCCTGACTAGGAGTCAGAAGGTTGTGGGTTCCACTGCCATCCGGCTGGGCTCCCAACTCTGTGCTTTGTTTCTTTGAATTACATTTAAATTCCCTTGGCCTTCACTGCTCGCAATAGACTTTTGATTTTATGTGGGGCGGGCCCGGTTGCACAGCAAGGAAACACCAGGCGCCATCTCGAAGCACCACCAGTAGGGGTCCCTCCAGAAGGCCCCAACAAGCAGCAGATGATTTCTATGCATGTGTGCGTCCTGTCCTTCAATGGGTGGGGGTTGGCTTGTGTTGGACACAGTCCCAGGGCAGCCCTTCACGTCCCTGATCGGCCACGATCGGCCAGAGACCACTCTGGTGAGCGCCGCAGGCGAGCCTTCTCGGGACCTCAGCAACTGAGGGGCACATTTCCAAATGAGGGAGACATTTCCAGAAAGCGCACCAGGGAACGGCTCGGCCTCTGCTTCGTGGCCTAACCCAGCCTGGTCCTTCTCCAACCATCTGGGAGCTGTCCAAAAGCCGGTGGGCCTGGCGGAATGGGCTCCCAGCAGGCCCTGGCTGACTGGTGATTTGCATACACACAGACACACGCACGCACGCACACTCTCTCTCGTGCTATCTGCTGCCTTTCAGACCCTGCCACCCCTCGCTTGCTTTAAAGGAGCAGTTGGCGAATGACACTGAGCAAAGAATGCACAAGTGGGTAAAGAGATCACACACCTAGAGGCAGCCAGCTCTCATGAAGAGTAGGGCCTAGAAGCAGTGAAGCTTGAGGGGCTGTGCGCTCTTTGCCATGAGCCCCTAGAGGCGGATCATATAGAAAGCGCTATATAGAAATGAGCAGCCAGCAGAGGACAAGGAAGCCGCTCTCGGTGCAGCACAGCACAGAGAGGATCAAGAGAAACGGGAAGGGCTTCCGCGGCAGCGAGCAAGCACAAGACCAGCACGGGAGCGGGGCCCCTTTTATTCTGTCAATAAAAGGTATTTCTCTCCTGGCACGCACGTGTCTAAAAATATGGAACGCTTCACGAATTTGCGTGTCATCCTTGCGCAGGGGCCATGCTAATCTTCTCTGTATCGTTCCAATTTTAGTATATGTGCTGCCGAAGCGAGCACACACTTGGGGCTGAACTGGCCAGTGTATAAAAGCCAGCGCATCGGCTGCCTTTTGACCTAGGTTGACTTGTTATGCTCTAACTTTGGCAAGAAACTGTTTGGTTCTGGGGCCGGTATGGAACCAAGAGGCAAAGACCAACGACCCAAGCTTCCTCGCTGCTGGTTTGGCCCAAAAGGAAAGGTTCCGTGTGCTTGGCTATTGCAATGCAGGAAGAAAGGATCATGGTCCAGGCTGCATGCAAAGTGGCACCTCCCGTCATAATGCCTGGGTGATGGGTGCTGTGTGCCTGGACGCATCACAATAGTCCCACAAGCCAGAGAAAAGCCAGAGGGCCTGTGAGGGTTTGCTTGGGGGGGGCCCTGTTGAATTCCAGGATAGGCAAGGTGAGGCAGCGGCCTAGTGCGCGGACCCCCGAGAGCCCCGGATTGCTGCTGCCCCCGCCTTCAAGCCAGAGATGCATTTTCAAACCGATGTAAGTTTACGTTTGGCTGCTGGCTTCAGCGACGGTGGCTTCAAAGTCCCGCCGGGTCTGCTTTCCTTTGGTAGGGCCAGGAAGCCTCTTACAACAGGTATTGGCTGCCTGTCGCCTGCTTTTATCAACTGTGCCAGGACGTGAGCCTTGTGTGTTACAAAATCAGGACAGCAGGCATTGCAGTGGCTCCTGCTTCAGAAAGGCACCTTGAAGAACAGCACTAGGAGCTAACGGAGGGCACCAGGGGTATGGGGGCCAGTGGTGCAATGGATAAGGCGCCTGACTAGGAGTCAGAAGGTTGTGGGTTCCACTGCCATCCGGCTGGGCTCCCAACTCTGTGCTTTGTTTCTTTGAATTACATTTAAATTCCCTTGGCCTTCACTGCTCGCAATAGACTTTTGATTTTATGTGGGGCGGGCCCGGTTTCACAGCAAGGAAACACCAGGCGCCATCTCGAAGCACCACCAGTAGGGGTCCCTCCAGAAGGCCCCAAAAAGCAGCAGATGATTTCTATGCATGTGTGCGTCCTGTCCTTCAATGGGTGGGGGTTGGCTTGTGTTGGACACAGTCCCAGGGCAGCCCTTCACGTCCCTGATCGGCCACGATCGGCCAGAGACCTCTCTGTGAGCGCCGCAGGCGAGCCTTCTCGGGACCTCAGCAACTGAGGGGCACATTTCCAAATGAGGGAGACATTTCCAGAAAGCGCACCAGGGAACGGCTCAGCCTCTGCTTCGTGGCCTAACCCAGCCTGGTCCTTCTCCAACCATCTGGGAGCTGTCCAAAAGCCGGTGGGCCTGGCGGAATGGGCTCCCAGCAGGCCCTGGCTGACTGGTGATTTGCATACACACAGACACACGCACGCACGCACACTCTCTCTCGTGCTATCTGCTGCCTTTCAGACCCTGCCACCCCTCGCTTGCTTTAAAGGAGCAGTTGGCGAATGACACTGAGCAAAGAATGCACAAGTGGGTAAAGAGATCACACACCTAGAGGCAGCCAGCTCTCATGAAGAGTAGGGCCTAGAAGCAGTGAAGCTTGAGGGGCTGTGCGCTCTTTGCCATGAGCCCCTAGAGGCGGATCATATAGAAAGCGCTATATAGAAATGAGCAGCCAGCAGAGGACAAGGCAGCCGCTCTCGGTGCAGCACAGCACAGAGAGGATCAAGAGAAACGGGAAGGGCTTCCGCGGCAGCGAGCAAGCACAAGACCAGCACGGGAGCGGGGCCCCTTTTATTCTGTCAATAAAAGGTATTTCTCTCCTGGCACGCACGTGTCTAGAAATATGGAACGCTTCACGAATTTGCGTGTCATCCTTGCGCAGGGGCCATGCTAATCTTCTCTGTATCGTTCCAATTTTAGTATATGTGCTGCCGAAGCGAGCACACACTTGGGGCTGAACTGGCCAGTGTATAAAAGCCAGCGCATCGGCTGCCTATTGACCTAGGTTGACTTGTTATGCTCTAACTTTGGCAAGAAACTGTTTGGTTCTGGGGCCGGTATGGAACCAAGAGGCAAAGACCAACGACCCAAGCTTCCTCGCTGCTGGTTTGGCCCAAAAGGAAAGGTTCCGTGTGCTTGGCTATTGCAATGCAGGAAGAAAGGATCATGGTCCAGGCTGCATGCAAAGTGGCACCTCCCGTCATAATGCCTGGGTGATGGGTGCTGTGTGCCTGGACGCATCACAATAGTCCCACAAGCCAGAGAAAAGCCAGAGGGCCTGTGAGGGTTTGCTTGGGGGGGGCCCTGTTGAATTCCAGGATAGGCAAGGTGAGGCAGCGGCCTAGTGCGCGGACCCCCGAGAGCCCCGGATTGCTGCTGCCCCCGCCTTCAAGCCAGAGATGCATTTTCAAACCGATGTAAGTTTACGTTTGGCTGCTGGCTTCAGCGACGGTGGCTTCAAAGTCCCGCCGGGTCTGCTTTCCTTTGGTAGGGCCAGGAAGCCTCTTACAACAGGTATTGGCTGCCTGTCGCCTGCTTTTATCAACTGTGCCAGGACGTGAGCCTTGTGTGTTACAAAATCAGGACAGCAGGCATTGCAGTGGCTCCTGCTTCAGAAAGGCACCTTGAAGAACAGCACTAGGAGCTAACGGAGGGCACCAGGGGTATGGGGGCCAGTGGTGCAATGGATAAGGCGCCTGACTAGGAGTCAGAAGGTTGTGGGTTCCACTGCCATCCGGCTGGGCTCCCAACTCTGTGCTTTGTTTCTTTGAATTACATTTAAATTCCCTTGGCCTTCACTGCTCGCAATAGACTTTTGATTTTATGTGGGGCGGGCCCGGTTGCACAGCAAGGAAACACCAGGCGCCATCTCGAAGCACCACCAGTAGGGGTCCCTCCAGAAGGCCCCAACAAGCAGCAGATGATTTCTATGCATGTGTGCGTCCTGTCCTTCAATGGGTGGGGGTTGGCTTGTGTTGGACACAGTCCCAGGGCAGCCCTTCACGTCCCTGATCGGCCACGATCGGCCAGAGACCTCTCTGTGAGCGCCGCAGGCGAGCCTTCTCGGGACCTCAGCAACTGAGGGGCACATTTCCAAATGAGGGAGACATTTCCAGAAAGCGCACCAGGGAACGGCTCAGCCTCTGCTTCGTGGCCTAACCCAGCCTGGTCCTTCTCCAACCATCTGGGAGCTGTCCAAAAGCCGGTGGGCCTGGCGGAATGGGCTCCCAGCAGGCCCTGGCTGACTGGTGATTTGCATACACACAGACACACGCACGCACGCACACTCTCTCTCGTGCTATCTGCTGCCTTTCAGACCCTGCCACCCCTCGCTTGCTTTAAAGGAGCAGTTGGCGAATGACACTGAGCAAAGAATGCACAAGTGGGTAAAGAGATCACACACCTAGAGGCAGCCAGCTCTCATGAAGAGTAGGGCCTAGAAGCAGTGAAGCTTGAGGGGCTGTGCGCTCTTTGCCATGAGCCCCTAGAGGCGGATCATATAGAAAGCGCTATATAGAAATGAGCAGCCAGCAGAGGACAAGGCAGCCGCTCTCGGTGCAGCACAGCACAGAGAGGATCAAGAGAAACGGGAAGGGCTTCCGCGGCAGCGAGCAAGCACAAGACCAGCACGGGAGCGGGGCCCCTTTTATTCTGTCAATAAAAGGTATTTCTCTCCTGGCACGCACGTGTCTAAAAATATGGAACGCTTCACGAATTTGCGTGTCATCCTTGCGCAGGGGCCATGCTAATCTTCTCTGTATCGTTCCAATTTTAGTATATGTGCTGCCGAAGCGAGCACACACTTGGGGCTGAACTGGCCAGTGTATAAAAGCCAGCGCATCGGCTGCCTATTGACCTAGGTTGACTTGTTATGCTCTAACTTTGGCAAGAAACTGTTTGGTTCTGGGGCCGGTATGGAACCAAGAGGCAAAGACCAACGACCCAAGCTTCCTCGCTGCTGGTTTGGCCCAAAAGGAAAGGTTCCGTGTGCTTGGCTATTGCAATGCAGGAAGAAAGGATCATGGTCCAGGCTGCATGCAAAGTGGCACCTCCCGTCATAATGCCTGGGTGATGGGTGCTGTGTGCCTGGACGCATCACAATAGTCCCACAAGCCAGAGAAAAGCCAGAGGGCCTGTGAGGGTTTGCTTGGGGGGGGCCCTGTTGAATTCCAGGATAGGCAAGGTGAGGCAGCGGCCTAGTGCGCGGACCCCCGAGAGCCCCGGATTGCTGCTGCCCCCGCCTTCAAGCCAGAGATGCATTTTCAAACCGATGTAAGTTTACGTTTGGCTGCTGGCTTCAGCGACGGTGGCTTCAAAGTCCCGCCGGGTCTGCTTTCCTTTGGTAGGGCCAGGAAGCCTCTTACAACAGGTATTGGCTGCCTGTCGCCTGCTTTTATCAACTGTGCCAGGACGTGAGCCTTGTGTGTTACAAAATCAGGACAGCAGGCATTGCAGTGGCTCCTGCTTCAGAAAGGCACCTTGAAGAACAGCACTAGGAGCTAACGGAGGGCACCAGGGGTATGGGGGCCAGTGGTGCAATGGATAAGGCGCCTGACTAGGAGTCAGAAGGTTGTGGGTTCCACTGCCATCCGGCTGGGCTCCCAACTCTGTGCTTTGTTTCTTTGAATTACATTTAAATTCCCTTGGCCTTCACTGCTCGCAATAGACTTTTGATTTTATGTGGGGCGGGCCCGGTTGCACAGCAAGGAAACACCAGGCGCCATCTCGAAGCACCACCAGTAGGGGTCCCTCCAGAAGGCCCCAACAAGCAGCAGATGATTTCTATGCATGTGTGCGTCCTGTCCTTCAATGGGTGGGGGTTGGCTTGTGTTGGACACAGTCCCAGGGCAGCCCTTCACGTCCCTGATCGGCCAGAGACCTCTCTGTGAGCGCCGCAGGCGAGCCTTCTCGGGACCTCAGCAACTGAGGGGCACATTTCCAAATGAGGGAGACATTTCCAGAAAGCGCACCAGGGAACGGCTCGGCCTCTGCTCCGTGGCCCAACCCAGCCTGGTCCTTCTCCAACCAGCTGGGAGCTGTCCAAAAGCCGGTGGGCCTGGCGGAATGGGCTCCCAGCAGGCCCTGGCTGACTGGTGATTTGCATACACACAGACACACGCACGCACGCACACTCTCTCTCGTGCTATCTGCTGCCTTTCAGACCCTGCCACCCCTCGCTTGCTTTAAAGGAGCAGTTGGCGAATGACACTGAGCAAAGAATGCACAAGTGGGTAAAGAGATCACACACCTAGAGGCAGCCAGCTCTCATGAAGAGTAGGGCCTAGAAGCAGTGAAGCTTGAGGGGCTGTGCGCTCTTTGCCATGAGCCCCTAGAGGCGGATCATATAGAAAGCGCTATATAGAAATGAGCAGCCAGCAGAGGACAAGGCAGCCGCTCTTGGTGCAGCACAGAGAGGATCAAGAGAAACGGGAAGGGCTTCCGCGGCAGCGAGCAAGCACAAGACCAGCACGGGAGCGGGGCCCCTTTTATTCTGTCAATAAAAGGTATTTCTCTCCTGGCACGCACGTGTCTAAAAATATGGAACGCTTCACGAATTTGCGTGTCATCCTTGCGCAGGGGCCATGCTAATCTTCTCTGTATCGTTCCAATTTTAGTATATGTGCTGCCGAAGCGAGCACACACTTGGGGCTGAACTGGCCAGTGTATAAAAGCCAGCGCATCGGCTGCCTATTGACCTAGGTTGACTTGTTATGCTCTAACTTTGGCAAGAAACTGTTTGGTTCTGGGGCCGGTATGGAACCAAGAGGCAAAGACCAACGACCCAAGCTTCCTCGCTGCTGGTTTGGCCCAAAAGGAAAGGTTCCGTGTGCTTGGCTATTGCAATGCAGGAAGAAAGGATCATGGTCCAGGCTGCATGCAAAGTGGCACCTCCCGTCATAATGCCTGGGTGATGGGTGCTGTGTGCCTGGACGCATCACAATAGTCCCACAAGCCAGAGAAAAGCCAGAGGGCCTGTGAGGGTTTGCTTGGGGGGGGCCCTGTTGAATTCCAGGATAGGCAAGGTGAGGCAGCGGCCTAGTGCGCGGACCCCCGAGAGCCCCGGATTGCTGCTGCCCCCGCCTTCAAGCCAGAGATGCATTTTCAAACCGATGTAAGTTTACGTTTGGCTGCTGGCTTCAGCGACGGTGGCTTCAAAGTCCCGCCGGGTCTGCTTTCCTTTGGTAGGGCCAGGAAGCCTCTTACAACAGGTATTGGCTGCCTGTCGCCTGCTTTTATCAACTGTGCCAGGACGTGAGCCTTGTGTGTTACAAAATCAGGACAGCAGGCATTGCAGTGGCTCCTGCTTCAGAAAGGCACCTTGAAGAACAGCACTAGGAGCTAACGGAGGGCACCAGGGGTATGGGGGCCAGTGGTGCAATGGATAAGGCGCCTGACTAGGAGTCAGAAGGTTGTGGGTTCCACTGCCATCCGGCTGGGCTCCCAACTCTGTGCTTTGTTTCTTTGAATTACATTTAAATTCCCTTGGCCTTCACTGCTCGCAATAGACTTTTGATTTTATGTGGGGCGGGCCCGGTTGCACAGCAAGGAAACACCAGGCGCCATCTCGAAGCACCACCAGTAGGGGTCCCTCCAGAAGGCCCCAACAAGCAGCAGATGATTCCTATGCATGTGTGCGTCCTGTCCTTCAATGGGTGGGGGTTGGCTTGTGTTGGACACAGTCCCAGGGCAGCCCTTCACGTCCCTGATCGGCCAGAGACCTCTCTGTGAGCGCGGCAGGCGAGCCTTCTCGGGACCTCAGCAACTGAGGGGCACATTTCCAAATGAGGGAGACATTTCCAGAAAGCGCACCAGGGAACGGCTCAGCCTCTGCTTCGTGGCCTAACCCAGCCTGGTCCTTCTCCAACCATCTGGGAGCTGTCCAAAAGCCGGTGGGCCTGGCGGAATGGGCTCCCAGCAGGCCCTGGCTGACTGGTGATTTGCATACACACAGACACACGCACGCACGCACACTCTCTCTCGTGCTATCTGCTGCCTTTCAGACCCTGCCACCCCTCGCTTGCTTTAAAGGAGCAGTTGGCGAATGACACTGAGCAAAGAATGCACAAGTGGGTAAAGAGATCACACACCTAGAGGCAGCCAGCTCTCATGAAGAGTAGGGCCTAGAAGCAGTGAAGCTTGAGGGGCTGTGCGCTCTTTGCCATGAGCCCCTAGAGGCGGATCATATAGAAAGCGCTATATAGAAATGAGCAGCCAGCAGAGGACAAGGCAGCCGCTCTCGGTGCAGCACAGAGAGGATCAAGAGAAACGGGAAGGGCTTCCGCGGCAGCGAGCAAGCACAAGACCAGCACGGGAGCGGGGCCCCTTTTATTCTGTCAATAAAAGGTATTTCTCTCCTGGCACGCACGTGTCTAAAAATATGGAACGCTTCACGAATTTGCGTGTCATCCTTGCGCAGGGGCCATGCTAATCTTCTCTGTATCGTTCCAATTTTAGTATATGTGCTGCCGAAGCGAGCACACACTTGGGGCTGAACTGGCCAGTGTATAAAAGCCAGCGCATCGGCTGCCTATTGACCTAGGTTGACTTGTTATGCTCTAACTTTGGCAAGAAACTGTTTGGTTCTGGGGCCGGTATGGAACCAAGAGGCAAAGACCAACGACCCAAGCTTCCTCGCTGCTGGTTTGGCCCAAAAGGAAAGGTTCCGTGTGCTTGGCTATTGCAATGCAGGAAGAAAGGATCATGGTCCAGGCTGCATGCAAAGTGGCACCTCCCGTCATAATGCCTGGGTGATGGGTGCTGTGTGCCTGGACGCATCACAATAGTCCCACAAGCCAGAGAAAAGCCAGAGGGCCTGTGAGGGTTTGCTTGGGGGGGGCCCTGTTGAATTCCAGGATAGGCAAGGTGAGGCAGCGGCCTAGTGCGCGGACCCCCGAGAGCCCCGGATTGCTGCTGCCCCCGCCTTCAAGCCAGAGATGCATTTTCAAACCGATGTAAGTTTACGTTTGGCTGCTGGCTTCAGCGACGGTGGCTTCAAAGTCCCGCCGGGTCTGCTTTCCTTTGGTAGGGCCAGGAAGCCTCTTACAACAGGTATTGGCTGCCTGTCGCCTGCTTTTATCAACTGTGCCAGGACGTGAGCCTTGTGTGTTACAAAATCAGGACAGCAGGCATTGCAGTGGCTCCTGCTTCAGAAAGGCACCTTGAAGAACAGCACTAGGAGCTAACGGAGGGCACCAGGGGTATGGGGGCCAGTGGTGCAATGGATAAGGCGCCTGACTAGGAGTCAGAAGGTTGTGGGTTCCACTGCCATCCGGCTGGGCTCCCAACTCTGTGCTTTGTTTCTTTGAATTACATTTAAATTCCCTTGGCCTTCACTGCTCGCAATAGACTTTTGATTTTATGTGGGGCGGGCCCGGTTTCACAGCAAGGAAACACCAGGCGCCATCTCGAAGCACCACCAGTAGGGGTCCCTCCAGAAGGCCCCAACAAGCAGCAGATGATTTCTATGCATGTGTGCGTCCTGTCCTTCAATGGGTGGGGGTTGGCTTGTGTTGGACACAGTCCCAGGGCAGCCCTTCACGTCCCTGATCGGCCACGATCGGCCAGAGACCTCTCTGTGAGCGCCGCAGGCGAGCCTTCTCGGGACCTCAGCAACTGAGGGGCACATTTCCAAATGAGGGAGACATTTCCAGAAAGCGCACCAGGGAACGGCTCAGCCTCTGCTTCGTGGCCTAACCCAGCCTGGTCCTTCTCCAACCATCTGGGAGCTGTCCAAAAGCCGGTGGGCCTGGCGGAATGGGCTCCCAGCAGGCCCTGGCTGACTGGTGATTTGCATACACACAGACACACGCACGCACGCACACTCTCTCTCGTGCTATCTGCTGCCTTTCAGACCCTGCCACCCCTCGCTTGCTTTAAAGGAGCAGTTGGCGAATGACACTGAGCAAAGAATGCACAAGTGGGTAAAGAGATCACACACCTAGAGGCAGCCAGCTCTCATGAAGAGTAGGGCCTAGAAGCAGTGAAGCTTGAGGGGCTGTGCGCTCTTTGCCATGAGCCCCTAGAGGCGGATCATATAGAAAGCGCTATATAGAAATGAGCAGCCAGCAGAGGACAAGGCAGCCGCTCTCGGTGCAGCACAGCACAGAGAGGATCAAGAGAAACGGGAAGGGCTTCCGCGGCAGCGAGCAAGCACAAGACCAGCACGGGAGCGGGGCCCCTTTTATTCTGTCAATAAAAGGTATTTCTCTCCTGGCACGCACGTGTCTAAAAATATGGAACGCTTCACGAATTTGCGTGTCATCCTTGCGCAGGGGCCATGCTAATCTTCTCTGTATCGTTCCAATTTTAGTATATGTGCTGCCGAAGCGAGCACACACTTGGGGCTGAACTGGCCAGTGTATAAAAGCCAGCGCATCGGCTGCCTATTGACCTAGGTTGACTTGTTATGCTCTAACTTTGGCAAGAAACTGTTTGGTTCTGGGGCCGGTATGGAACCAAGAGGCAAAGACCAACGACCCAAGCTTCCTCGCTGCTGGTTTGGCCCAAAAGGAAAGGTTCCGTGTGCTTGGCTATTGCAATGCAGGAAGAAAGGATCATGGTCCAGGCTGCATGCAAAGTGGCACCTCCCGTCATAATGCCTGGGTGATGGGTGCTGTGTGCCTGGACGCATCACAATAGTCCCACAAGCCAGAGAAAAGCCAGAGGGCCTGTGAGGGTTTGCTTGGGGGGGGCCCTGTTGAATTCCAGGATAGGCAAGGTGAGGCAGCGGCCTAGTGCGCGGACCCCCGAGAGCCCCGGATTGCTGCTGCCCCCGCCTTCAAGCCAGAGATGCATTTTCAAACCGATGTAAGTTTACGTTTGGCTGCTGGCTTCAGCGACGGTGGCTTCAAAGTCCCGCCGGGTCTGCTTTCCTTTGGTAGGGCCAGGAAGCCTCTTACAACAGGTATTGGCTGCCTGTCGCCTGCTTTTATCAGCTGTGCCAGGACGTGAGCCTTGTGTGTTACAAAATCAGGACAGCAGGCATTGCAGTGGCTCCTGCTTCAGAAAGGCACCTTGAAGAACAGCACTAGGAGCTAACGGAGGGCACCAGGGGTATGGGGGCCAGTGGTGCAATGGATAAGGCGCCTGACTAGGAGTCAGAAGGTTGTGGGTTCCACTGCCATCCGGCTGGGCTCCCAACTCTGTGCTTTGTTTCTTTGAATTACATTTAAATTCCCTTGGCCTTCACTGCTCGCAATAGACTTTTGATTTTATGTGGGGCGGGCCCGGTTGCACAGCAAGGAAACACCAGGCGCCATCTCGAAGCACCACCAGTAGGGGTCCCTCCAGAAGGCCCCAACAAGCAGCAGATGATTTCTATGCATGTGTGCGTCCTGTCCTTCAATGGGTGGGGGTTGGCTTGTGTTGGACACAGTCCCAGGGCAGCCCTTCACGTCCCTGATCGGCCACGATCGGCCAGAGACCACTCTGGTGAGCGCCGCAGGCGAGCCTTCTCGGGACCTCAGCAACTGAGGGGCACATTTCCAAATGAGGGAGACATTTCCAGAAAGCGCACCAGGGAACGGCTCGGCCTCTGCTTCGTGGCCTAACCCAGCCTGGTCCTTCTCCAACCATCTGGGAGCTGTCCAAAAGCCGGTGGGCCTGGCGGAATGGGCTCCCAGCAGGCCCTGGCTGACTGGTGATTTGCATACACACAGACACACGCACGCACGCACACTCTCTCTCGTGCTATCTGCTGCCTTTCAGACCCTGCCACCCCTCGCTTGCTTTAAAGGAGCAGTTGGCGAATGACACTGAGCAAAGAATGCACAAGTGGGTAAAGAGATCACACACCTAGAGGCAGCCAGCTCTCATGAAGAGTAGGGCCTAGAAGCAGTGAAGCTTGAGGGGCTGTGCGCTCTTTGCCATGAGCCCCTAGAGGCGGATCATATAGAAAGCGCTATATAGAAATGAGCAGCCAGCAGAGGACAAGGAAGCCGCTCTCGGTGCAGCACAGCACAGAGAGGATCAAGAGAAACGGGAAGGGCTTCCGCGGCAGCGAGCAAGCACAAGACCAGCACGGGAGCGGGGCCCCTTTTATTCTGTCAATAAAAGGTATTTCTCTCCTGGCACGCACGTGTCTAAAAATATGGAACGCTTCACGAATTTGCGTGTCATCCTTGCGCAGGGGCCATGCTAATCTTCTCTGTATCGTTCCAATTTTAGTATATGTGCTGCCGAAGCGAGCACACACTTGGGGCTGAACTGGCCAGTGTATAAAAGCCAGCGCATCGGCTGCCTTTTGACCTAGGTTGACTTGTTATGCTCTAACTTTGGCAAGAAACTGTTTGGTTCTGGGGCCGGTATGGAACCAAGAGGCAAAGACCAACGACCCAAGCTTCCTCGCTGCTGGTTTGGCCCAAAAGGAAAGGTTCCGTGTGCTTGGCTATTGCAATGCAGGAAGAAAGGATCATGGTCCAGGCTGCATGCAAAGTGGCACCTCCCGTCATAATGCCTGGGTGATGGGTGCTGTGTGCCTGGACGCATCACAATAGTCCCACAAGCCAGAGAAAAGCCAGAGGGCCTGTGAGGGTTTGCTTGGGGGGGGCCCTGTTGAATTCCAGGATAGGCAAGGTGAGGCAGCGGCCTAGTGCGCGGACCCCCGAGAGCCCCGGATTGCTGCTGCCCCCGCCTTCAAGCCAGAGATGCATTTTCAAACCGATGTAAGTTTACGTTTGGCTGCTGGCTTCAGCGACGGTGGCTTCAAAGTCCCGCCGGGTCTGCTTTCCTTTGGTAGGGCCAGGAAGCCTCTTACAACAGGTATTGGCTGCCTGTCGCCTGCTTTTATCAACTGTGCCAGGACGTGAGCCTTGTGTGTTACAAAATCAGGACAGCAGGCATTGCAGTGGCTCCTGCTTCAGAAAGGCACCTTGAAGAACAGCACTAGGAGCTAACGGAGGGCACCAGGGGTATGGGGGCCAGTGGTGCAATGGATAAGGCGCCTGACTAGGAGTCAGAAGGTTGTGGGTTCCACTGCCATCCGGCTGGGCTCCCAACTCTGTGCTTTGTTTCTTTGAATTACATTTAAATTCCCTTGGCCTTCACTGCTCGCAATAGACTTTTGATTTTATGTGGGGCGGGCCCGGTTTCACAGCAAGGAAACACCAGGCGCCATCTCGAAGCACCACCAGTAGGGGTCCCTCCAGAAGGCCCCAACAAGCAGCAGATGATTTCTATGCATGTGTGCGTCCTGTCCTTCAATGGGTGGGGGTTGGCTTGTGTTGGACACAGTCCCAGGGCAGCCCTTCACGTCCCTGATCGGCCACGATCGGCCAGAGACCTCTCTGTGAGCGCCGCAGGCGAGCCTTCTCGGGACCTCAGCAACTGAGGGGCACATTTCCAAATGAGGGAGACATTTCCAGAAAGCGCACCAGGGAACGGCTCAGCCTCTGCTTCGTGGCCTAACCCAGCCTGGTCCTTCTCCAACCATCTGGGAGCTGTCCAAAAGCCGGTGGGCCTGGCGGAATGGGCTCCCAGCAGGCCCTGGCTGACTGGTGATTTGCATACACACAGACACACGCACGCACGCACACTCTCTCTCGTGCTATCTGCTGCCTTTCAGACCCTGCCACCCCTCGCTTGCTTTAAAGGAGCAGTTGGCGAATGACACTGAGCAAAGAATGCACAAGTGGGTAAAGAGATCACACACCTAGAGGCAGCCAGCTCTCATGAAGAGTAGGGCCTAGAAGCAGTGAAGCTTGAGGGGCTGTGCGCTCTTTGCCATGAGCCCCTAGAGGCGGATCATATAGAAAGCGCTATATAGAAATGAGCAGCCAGCAGAGGACAAGGCAGCCGCTCTCGGTGCAGCACAGCACAGAGAGGATCAAGAGAAACGGGAAGGGCTTCCGCGGCAGCGAGCAAGCACAAGACCAGCACGGGAGCGGGGCCCCTTTTATTCTGTCAATAAAAGGTATTTCTCTCCTGGCACGCACGTGTCTAAAAATATGGAACGCTTCACGAATTTGCGTGTCATCCTTGCGCAGGGGCCATGCTAATCTTCTCTGTATCGTTCCAATTTTAGTATATGTGCTGCCGAAGCGAGCACACACTTGGGGCTGAACTGGCCAGTGTATAAAAGCCAGCGCATCGGCTGCCTATTGACCTAGGTTGACTTGTTATGCTCTAACTTTGGCAAGAAACTGTTTGGTTCTGGGGCCGGTATGGAACCAAGAGGCAAAGACCAACGACCCAAGCTTCCTCGCTGCTGGTTTGGCCCAAAAGGAAAGGTTCCGTGTGCTTGGCTATTGCAATGCAGGAAGAAAGGATCATGGTCCAGGCTGCATGCAAAGTGGCACCTCCCGTCATAATGCCTGGGTGATGGGTGCTGTGTGCCTGGACGCATCACAATAGTCCCACAAGCCAGAGAAAAGCCAGAGGGCCTGTGAGGGTTTGCTTGGGGGGGGCCCTGTTGAATTCCAGGATAGGCAAGGTGAGGCAGCGGCCTAGTGCGCGGACCCCCGAGAGCCCCGGATTGCTGCTGCCCCCGCCTTCAAGCCAGAGATGCATTTTCAAACCGATGTAAGTTTACGTTTGGCTGCTGGCTTCAGCGACGGTGGCTTCAAAGTCCCGCCGGGTCTGCTTTCCTTTGGTAGGGCCAGGAAGCCTCTTACAACAGGTATTGGCTGCCTGTCGCCTGCTTTTATCAGCTGTGCCAGGACGTGAGCCTTGTGTGTTACAAAATCAGGACAGCAGGCATTGCAGTGGCTCCTGCTTCAGAAAGGCACCTTGAAGAACAGCACTAGGAGCTAACGGAGGGCACCAGGGGTATGGGGGCCAGTGGTGCAATGGATAAGGCGCCTGACTAGGAGTCAGAAGGTTGTGGGTTCCACTGCCATCCGGCTGGGCTCCCAACTCTGTGCTTTGTTTCTTTGAATTACATTTAAATTCCCTTGGCCTTCACTGCTCGCAATAGACTTTTGATTTTATGTGGGGCGGGCCCGGTTGCACAGCAAGGAAACACCAGGCGCCATCTCGAAGCACCACCAGTAGGGGTCCCTCCAGAAGGCCCCAACAAGCAGCAGATGATTTCTATGCATGTGTGCGTCCTGTCCTTCAATGGGTGGGGGTTGGCTTGTGTTGGACACAGTCCCAGGGCAGCCCTTCACGTCCCTGATCGGCCACGATCGGCCAGAGACCACTCTGGTGAGCGCCGCAGGCGAGCCTTCTCGGGACCTCAGCAACTGAGGGGCACATTTCCAAATGAGGGAGACATTTCCAGAAAGCGCACCAGGGAACGGCTCGGCCTCTGCTTCGTGGCCTAACCCAGCCTGGTCCTTCTCCAACCATCTGGGAGCTGTCCAAAAGCCGGTGGGCCTGGCGGAATGGGCTCCCAGCAGGCCCTGGCTGACTGGTGATTTGCATACACACAGACACACGCACGCACGCACACTCTCTCTCGTGCTATCTGCTGCCTTTCAGACCCTGCCACCCCTCGCTTGCTTTAAAGGAGCAGTTGGCGAATGACACTGAGCAAAGAATGCACAAGTGGGTAAAGAGATCACACACCTAGAGGCAGCCAGCTCTCATGAAGAGTAGGGCCTAGAAGCAGTGAAGCTTGAGGGGCTGTGCGCTCTTTGCCATGAGCCCCTAGAGGCGGATCATATAGAAAGCGCTATATAGAAATGAGCAGCCAGCAGAGGACAAGGAAGCCGCTCTCGGTGCAGCACAGCACAGAGAGGATCAAGAGAAACGGGAAGGGCTTCCGCGGCAGCGAGCAAGCACAAGACCAGCACGGGAGCGGGGCCCCTTTTATTCTGTCAATAAAAGGTATTTCTCTCCTGGCACGCACGTGTCTAAAAATATGGAACGCTTCACGAATTTGCGTGTCATCCTTGCGCAGGGGCCATGCTAATCTTCTCTGTATCGTTCCAATTTTAGTATATGTGCTGCCGAAGCGAGCACACACTTGGGGCTGAACTGGCCAGTGTATAAAAGCCAGCGCATCGGCTGCCTTTTGACCTAGGTTGACTTGTTATGCTCTAACTTTGGCAAGAAACTGTTTGGTTCTGGGGCCGGTATGGAACCAAGAGGCAAAGACCAACGACCCAAGCTTCCTCGCTGCTGGTTTGGCCCAAAAGGAAAGGTTCCGTGTGCTTGGCTATTGCAATGCAGGAAGAAAGGATCATGGTCCAGGCTGCATGCAAAGTGGCACCTCCCGTCATAATGCCTGGGTGATGGGTGCTGTGTGCCTGGACGCATCACAATAGTCCCACAAGCCAGAGAAAAGCCAGAGGGCCTGTGAGGGTTTGCTTGGGGGGGGCCCTGTTGAATTCCAGGATAGGCAAGGTGAGGCAGCGGCCTAGTGCGCGGACCCCCGAGAGCCCCGGATTGCTGCTGCCCCCGCCTTCAAGCCAGAGATGCATTTTCAAACCGATGTAAGTTTACGTTTGGCTGCTGGCTTCAGCGACGGTGGCTTCAAAGTCCCGCCGGGTCTGCTTTCCTTTGGTAGGGCCAGGAAGCCTCTTACAACAGGTATTGGCTGCCTGTCGCCTGCTTTTATCAACTGTGCCAGGACGTGAGCCTTGTGTGTTACAAAATCAGGACAGCAGGCATTGCAGTGGCTCCTGCTTCAGAAAGGCACCTTGAAGAACAGCACTAGGAGCTAACGGAGGGCACCAGGGGTATGGGGGCCAGTGGTGCAATGGATAAGGCGCCTGACTAGGAGTCAGAAGGTTGTGGGTTCCACTGCCATCCGGCTGGGCTCCCAACTCTGTGCTTTGTTTCTTTGAATTACATTTAAATTCCCTTGGCCTTCACTGCTCGCAATAGACTTTTGATTTTATGTGGGGCGGGCCCGGTTTCACAGCAAGGAAACACCAGGCGCCATCTCGAAGCACCACCAGTAGGGGTCCCTCCAGAAGGCCCCAAAAAGCAGCAGATGATTTCTATGCATGTGTGCGTCCTGTCCTTCAATGGGTGGGGGTTGGCTTGTGTTGGACACAGTCCCAGGGCAGCCCTTCACGTCCCTGATCGGCCACGATCGGCCAGAGACCTCTCTGTGAGCGCCGCAGGCGAGCCTTCTCGGGACCTCAGCAACTGAGGGGCACATTTCCAAATGAGGGAGACATTTCCAGAAAGCGCACCAGGGAACGGCTCAGCCTCTGCTTCGTGGCCTAACCCAGCCTGGTCCTTCTCCAACCATCTGGGAGCTGTCCAAAAGCCGGTGGGCCTGGCGGAATGGGCTCCCAGCAGGCCCTGGCTGACTGGTGATTTGCATACACACAGACACACGCACGCACGCACACTCTCTCTCGTGCTATCTGCTGCCTTTCAGACCCTGCCACCCCTCGCTTGCTTTAAAGGAGCAGTTGGCGAATGACACTGAGCAAAGAATGCACAAGTGGGTAAAGAGATCACACACCTAGAGGCAGCCAGCTCTCATGAAGAGTAGGGCCTAGAAGCAGTGAAGCTTGAGGGGCTGTGCGCTCTTTGCCATGAGCCCCTAGAGGCGGATCATATAGAAAGCGCTATATAGAAATGAGCAGCCAGCAGAGGACAAGGCAGCCGCTCTCGGTGCAGCACAGCACAGAGAGGATCAAGAGAAACGGGAAGGGCTTCCGCGGCAGCGAGCAAGCACAAGACCAGCACGGGAGCGGGGCCCCTTTTATTCTGTCAATAAAAGGTATTTCTCTCCTGGCACGCACGTGTCTAGAAATATGGAACGCTTCACGAATTTGCGTGTCATCCTTGCGCAGGGGCCATGCTAATCTTCTCTGTATCGTTCCAATTTTAGTATATGTGCTGCCGAAGCGAGCACACACTTGGGGCTGAACTGGCCAGTGTATAAAAGCCAGCGCATCGGCTGCCTATTGACCTAGGTTGACTTGTTATGCTCTAACTTTGGCAAGAAACTGTTTGGTTCTGGGGCCGGTATGGAACCAAGAGGCAAAGACCAACGACCCAAGCTTCCTCGCTGCTGGTTTGGCCCAAAAGGAAAGGTTCCGTGTGCTTGGCTATTGCAATGCAGGAAGAAAGGATCATGGTCCAGGCTGCATGCAAAGTGGCACCTCCCGTCATAATGCCTGGGTGATGGGTGCTGTGTGCCTGGACGCATCACAATAGTCCCACAAGCCAGAGAAAAGCCAGAGGGCCTGTGAGGGTTTGCTTGGGGGGGGCCCTGTTGAATTCCAGGATAGGCAAGGTGAGGCAGCGGCCTAGTGCGCGGACCCCCGAGAGCCCCGGATTGCTGCTGCCCCCGCCTTCAAGCCAGAGATGCATTTTCAAACCGATGTAAGTTTACGTTTGGCTGCTGGCTTCAGCGACGGTGGCTTCAAAGTCCCGCCGGGTCTGCTTTCCTTTGGTAGGGCCAGGAAGCCTCTTACAACAGGTATTGGCTGCCTGTCGCCTGCTTTTATCAACTGTGCCAGGACGTGAGCCTTGTGTGTTACAAAATCAGGACAGCAGGCATTGCAGTGGCTCCTGCTTCAGAAAGGCACCTTGAAGAACAGCACTAGGAGCTAACGGAGGGCACCAGGGGTATGGGGGCCAGTGGTGCAATGGATAAGGCGCCTGACTAGGAGTCAGAAGGTTGTGGGTTCCACTGCCATCCGGCTGGGCTCCCAACTCTGTGCTTTGTTTCTTTGAATTACATTTAAATTCCCTTGGCCTTCACTGCTCGCAATAGACTTTTGATTTTATGTGGGGCGGGCCCGGTTTCACAGCAAGGAAACACCAGGCGCCATCTCGAAGCACCACCAGTAGGGGTCCCTCCAGAAGGCCCCAACAAGCAGCAGATGATTTCTATGCATGTGTGCGTCCTGTCCTTCAATGGGTGGGGGTTGGCTTGTGTTGGACACAGTCCCAGGGCAGCCCTTCACGTCCCTGATCGGCCACGATCGGCCAGAGACCTCTCTGTGAGCGCCGCAGGCGAGCCTTCTCGGGACCTCAGCAACTGAGGGGCACATTTCCAAATGAGGGAGACATTTCCAGAAAGCGCACCAGGGAACGGCTCAGCCTCTGCTTCGTGGCCTAACCCAGCCTGGTCCTTCTCCAACCATCTGGGAGCTGTCCAAAAGCCGGTGGGCCTGGCGGAATGGGCTCCCAGCAGGCCCTGGCTGACTGGTGATTTGCATACACACAGACACACGCACGCACGCACACTCTCTCTCGTGCTATCTGCTGCCTTTCAGACCCTGCCACCCCTCGCTTGCTTTAAAGGAGCAGTTGGCGAATGACACTGAGCAAAGAATGCACAAGTGGGTAAAGAGATCACACACCTAGAGGCAGCCAGCTCTCATGAAGAGTAGGGCCTAGAAGCAGTGAAGCTTGAGGGGCTGTGCGCTCTTTGCCATGAGCCCCTAGAGGCGGATCATATAGAAAGCGCTATATAGAAATGAGCAGCCAGCAGAGGACAAGGCAGCCGCTCTCGGTGCAGCACAGCACAGAGAGGATCAAGAGAAACGGGAAGGGCTTCCGCGGCAGCGAGCAAGCACAAGACCAGCACGGGAGCGGGGCCCCTTTTATTCTGTCAATAAAAGGTATTTCTCTCCTGGCACGCACGTGTCTAAAAATATGGAACGCTTCACGAATTTGCGTGTCATCCTTGCGCAGGGGCCATGCTAATCTTCTCTGTATCGTTCCAATTTTAGTATATGTGCTGCCGAAGCGAGCACACACTTGGGGCTGAACTGGCCAGTGTATAAAAGCCAGCGCATCGGCTGCCTATTGACCTAGGTTGACTTGTTATGCTCTAACTTTGGCAAGAAACTGTTTGGTTCTGGGGCCGGTATGGAACCAAGAGGCAAAGACCAACGACCCAAGCTTCCTCGCTGCTGGTTTGGCCCAAAAGGAAAGGTTCCGTGTGCTTGGCTATTGCAATGCAGGAAGAAAGGATCATGGTCCAGGCTGCATGCAAAGTGGCACCTCCCGTCATAATGCCTGGGTGATGGGTGCTGTGTGCCTGGACGCATCACAATAGTCCCACAAGCCAGAGAAAAGCCAGAGGGCCTGTGAGGGTTTGCTTGGGGGGGGCCCTGTTGAATTCCAGGATAGGCAAGGTGAGGCAGCGGCCTAGTGCGCGGACCCCCGAGAGCCCCGGATTGCTGCTGCCCCCGCCTTCAAGCCAGAGATGCATTTTCAAACCGATGTAAGTTTACGTTTGGCTGCTGGCTTCAGCGACGGTGGCTTCAAAGTCCCGCCGGGTCTGCTTTCCTTTGGTAGGGCCAGGAAGCCTCTTACAACAGGTATTGGCTGCCTGTCGCCTGCTTTTATCAGCTGTGCCAGGACGTGAGCCTTGTGTGTTACAAAATCAGGACAGCAGGCATTGCAGTGGCTCCTGCTTCAGAAAGGCACCTTGAAGAACAGCACTAGGAGCTAACGGAGGGCACCAGGGGTATGGGGGCCAGTGGTGCAATGGATAAGGCGCCTGACTAGGAGTCAGAAGGTTGTGGGTTCCACTGCCATCCGGCTGGGCTCCCAACTCTGTGCTTTGTTTCTTTGAATTACATTTAAATTCCCTTGGCCTTCACTGCTCGCAATAGACTTTTGATTTTATGTGGGGCGGGCCCGGTTGCACAGCAAGGAAACACCAGGCGCCATCTCGAAGCACCACCAGTAGGGGTCCCTCCAGAAGGCCCCAACAAGCAGCAGATGATTTCTATGCATGTGTGCGTCCTGTCCTTCAATGGGTGGGGGTTGGCTTGTGTTGGACACAGTCCCAGGGCAGCCCTTCACGTCCCTGATCGGCCACGATCGGCCAGAGACCACTCTGGTGAGCGCCGCAGGCGAGCCTTCTCGGGACCTCAGCAACTGAGGGGCACATTTCCAAATGAGGGAGACATTTCCAGAAAGCGCACCAGGGAACGGCTCGGCCTCTGCTTCGTGGCCTAACCCAGCCTGGTCCTTCTCCAACCATCTGGGAGCTGTCCAAAAGCCGGTGGGCCTGGCGGAATGGGCTCCCAGCAGGCCCTGGCTGACTGGTGATTTGCATACACACAGACACACGCACGCACGCACACTCTCTCTCGTGCTATCTGCTGCCTTTCAGACCCTGCCACCCCTCGCTTGCTTTAAAGGAGCAGTTGGCGAATGACACTGAGCAAAGAATGCACAAGTGGGTAAAGAGATCACACACCTAGAGGCAGCCAGCTCTCATGAAGAGTAGGGCCTAGAAGCAGTGAAGCTTGAGGGGCTGTGCGCTCTTTGCCATGAGCCCCTAGAGGCGGATCATATAGAAAGCGCTATATAGAAATGAGCAGCCAGCAGAGGACAAGGAAGCCGCTCTCGGTGCAGCACAGCACAGAGAGGATCAAGAGAAACGGGAAGGGCTTCCGCGGCAGCGAGCAAGCACAAGACCAGCACGGGAGCGGGGCCCCTTTTATTCTGTCAATAAAAGGTATTTCTCTCCTGGCACGCACGTGTCTAAAAATATGGAACGCTTCACGAATTTGCGTGTCATCCTTGCGCAGGGGCCATGCTAATCTTCTCTGTATCGTTCCAATTTTAGTATATGTGCTGCCGAAGCGAGCACACACTTGGGGCTGAACTGGCCAGTGTATAAAAGCCAGCGCATCGGCTGCCTTTTGACCTAGGTTGACTTGTTATGCTCTAACTTTGGCAAGAAACTGTTTGGTTCTGGGGCCGGTATGGAACCAAGAGGCAAAGACCAACGACCCAAGCTTCCTCGCTGCTGGTTTGGCCCAAAAGGAAAGGTTCCGTGTGCTTGGCTATTGCAATGCAGGAAGAAAGGATCATGGTCCAGGCTGCATGCAAAGTGGCACCTCCCGTCATAATGCCTGGGTGATGGGTGCTGTGTGCCTGGACGCATCACAATAGTCCCACAAGCCAGAGAAAAGCCAGAGGGCCTGTGAGGGTTTGCTTGGGGGGGGCCCTGTTGAATTCCAGGATAGGCAAGGTGAGGCAGCGGCCTAGTGCGCGGACCCCCGAGAGCCCCGGATTGCTGCTGCCCCCGCCTTCAAGCCAGAGATGCATTTTCAAACCGATGTAAGTTTACGTTTGGCTGCTGGCTTCAGCGACGGTGGCTTCAAAGTCCCGCCGGGTCTGCTTTCCTTTGGTAGGGCCAGGAAGCCTCTTACAACAGGTATTGGCTGCCTGTCGCCTGCTTTTATCAACTGTGCCAGGACGTGAGCCTTGTGTGTTACAAAATCAGGACAGCAGGCATTGCAGTGGCTCCTGCTTCAGAAAGGCACCTTGAAGAACAGCACTAGGAGCTAACGGAGGGCACCAGGGGTATGGGGGCCAGTGGTGCAATGGATAAGGCGCCTGACTAGGAGTCAGAAGGTTGTGGGTTCCACTGCCATCCGGCTGGGCTCCCAACTCTGTGCTTTGTTTCTTTGAATTACATTTAAATTCCCTTGGCCTTCACTGCTCGCAATAGACTTTTGATTTTATGTGGGGCGGGCCCGGTTTCACAGCAAGGAAACACCAGGCGCCATCTCGAAGCACCACCAGTAGGGGTCCCTCCAGAAGGCCCCAAAAAGCAGCAGATGATTTCTATGCATGTGTGCGTCCTGTCCTTCAATGGGTGGGGGTTGGCTTGTGTTGGACACAGTCCCAGGGCAGCCCTTCACGTCCCTGATCGGCCACGATCGGCCAGAGACCTCTCTGTGAGCGCCGCAGGCGAGCCTTCTCGGGACCTCAGCAACTGAGGGGCACATTTCCAAATGAGGGAGACATTTCCAGAAAGCGCACCAGGGAACGGCTCAGCCTCTGCTTCGTGGCCTAACCCAGCCTGGTCCTTCTCCAACCATCTGGGAGCTGTCCAAAAGCCGGTGGGCCTGGCGGAATGGGCTCCCAGCAGGCCCTGGCTGACTGGTGATTTGCATACACACAGACACACGCACGCACGCACACTCTCTCTCGTGCTATCTGCTGCCTTTCAGACCCTGCCACCCCTCGCTTGCTTTAAAGGAGCAGTTGGCGAATGACACTGAGCAAAGAATGCACAAGTGGGTAAAGAGATCACACACCTAGAGGCAGCCAGCTCTCATGAAGAGTAGGGCCTAGAAGCAGTGAAGCTTGAGGGGCTGTGCGCTCTTTGCCATGAGCCCCTAGAGGCGGATCATATAGAAAGCGCTATATAGAAATGAGCAGCCAGCAGAGGACAAGGCAGCCGCTCTCGGTGCAGCACAGCACAGAGAGGATCAAGAGAAACGGGAAGGGCTTCCGCGGCAGCGAGCAAGCACAAGACCAGCACGGGAGCGGGGCCCCTTTTATTCTGTCAATAAAAGGTATTTCTCTCCTGGCACGCACGTGTCTAGAAATATGGAACGCTTCACGAATTTGCGTGTCATCCTTGCGCAGGGGCCATGCTAATCTTCTCTGTATCGTTCCAATTTTAGTATATGTGCTGCCGAAGCGAGCACACACTTGGGGCTGAACTGGCCAGTGTATAAAAGCCAGCGCATCGGCTGCCTATTGACCTAGGTTGACTTGTTATGCTCTAACTTTGGCAAGAAACTGTTTGGTTCTGGGGCCGGTATGGAACCAAGAGGCAAAGACCAACGACCCAAGCTTCCTCGCTGCTGGTTTGGCCCAAAAGGAAAGGTTCCGTGTGCTTGGCTATTGCAATGCAGGAAGAAAGGATCATGGTCCAGGCTGCATGCAAAGTGGCACCTCCCGTCATAATGCCTGGGTGATGGGTGCTGTGTGCCTGGACGCATCACAATAGTCCCACAAGCCAGAGAAAAGCCAGAGGGCCTGTGAGGGTTTGCTTGGGGGGGGCCCTGTTGAATTCCAGGATAGGCAAGGTGAGGCAGCGGCCTAGTGCGCGGACCCCCGAGAGCCCCGGATTGCTGCTGCCCCCGCCTTCAAGCCAGAGATGCATTTTCAAACCGATGTAAGTTTACGTTTGGCTGCTGGCTTCAGCGACGGTGGCTTCAAAGTCCCGCCGGGTCTGCTTTCCTTTGGTAGGGCCAGGAAGCCTCTTACAACAGGTATTGGCTGCCTGTCGCCTGCTTTTATCAACTGTGCCAGGACGTGAGCCTTGTGTGTTACAAAATCAGGACAGCAGGCATTGCAGTGGCTCCTGCTTCAGAAAGGCACCTTGAAGAACAGCACTAGGAGCTAACGGAGGGCACCAGGGGTATGGGGGCCAGTGGTGCAATGGATAAGGCGCCTGACTAGGAGTCAGAAGGTTGTGGGTTCCACTGCCATCCGGCTGGGCTCCCAACTCTGTGCTTTGTTTCTTTGAATTACATTTAAATTCCCTTGGCCTTCACTGCTCGCAATAGACTTTTGATTTTATGTGGGGCGGGCCCGGTTGCACAGCAAGGAAACACCAGGCGCCATCTCGAAGCACCACCAGTAGGGGTCCCTCCAGAAGGCCCCAACAAGCAGCAGATGATTTCTATGCATGTGTGCGTCCTGTCCTTCAATGGGTGGGGGTTGGCTTGTGTTGGACACAGTCCCAGGGCAGCCCTTCACGTCCCTGATCGGCCACGATCGGCCAGAGACCTCTCTGTGAGCGCCGCAGGCGAGCCTTCTCGGGACCTCAGCAACTGAGGGGCACATTTCCAAATGAGGGAGACATTTCCAGAAAGCGCACCAGGGAACGGCTCAGCCTCTGCTTCGTGGCCTAACCCAGCCTGGTCCTTCTCCAACCATCTGGGAGCTGTCCAAAAGCCGGTGGGCCTGGCGGAATGGGCTCCCAGCAGGCCCTGGCTGACTGGTGATTTGCATACACACAGACACACGCACGCACGCACACTCTCTCTCGTGCTATCTGCTGCCTTTCAGACCCTGCCACCCCTCGCTTGCTTTAAAGGAGCAGTTGGCGAATGACACTGAGCAAAGAATGCACAAGTGGGTAAAGAGATCACACACCTAGAGGCAGCCAGCTCTCATGAAGAGTAGGGCCTAGAAGCAGTGAAGCTTGAGGGGCTGTGCGCTCTTTGCCATGAGCCCCTAGAGGCGGATCATATAGAAAGCGCTATATAGAAATGAGCAGCCAGCAGAGGACAAGGCAGCCGCTCTCGGTGCAGCACAGCACAGAGAGGATCAAGAGAAACGGGAAGGGCTTCCGCGGCAGCGAGCAAGCACAAGACCAGCACGGGAGCGGGGCCCCTTTTATTCTGTCAATAAAAGGTATTTCTCTCCTGGCACGCACGTGTCTAAAAATATGGAACGCTTCACGAATTTGCGTGTCATCCTTGCGCAGGGGCCATGCTAATCTTCTCTGTATCGTTCCAATTTTAGTATATGTGCTGCCGAAGCGAGCACACACTTGGGGCTGAACTGGCCAGTGTATAAAAGCCAGCGCATCGGCTGCCTATTGACCTAGGTTGACTTGTTATGCTCTAACTTTGGCAAGAAACTGTTTGGTTCTGGGGCCGGTATGGAACCAAGAGGCAAAGACCAACGACCCAAGCTTCCTCGCTGCTGGTTTGGCCCAAAAGGAAAGGTTCCGTGTGCTTGGCTATTGCAATGCAGGAAGAAAGGATCATGGTCCAGGCTGCATGCAAAGTGGCACCTCCCGTCATAATGCCTGGGTGATGGGTGCTGTGTGCCTGGACGCATCACAATAGTCCCACAAGCCAGAGAAAAGCCAGAGGGCCTGTGAGGGTTTGCTTGGGGGGGGCCCTGTTGAATTCCAGGATAGGCAAGGTGAGGCAGCGGCCTAGTGCGCGGACCCCCGAGAGCCCCGGATTGCTGCTGCCCCCGCCTTCAAGCCAGAGATGCATTTTCAAACCGATGTAAGTTTACGTTTGGCTGCTGGCTTCAGCGACGGTGGCTTCAAAGTCCCGCCGGGTCTGCTTTCCTTTGGTAGGGCCAGGAAGCCTCTTACAACAGGTATTGGCTGCCTGTCGCCTGCTTTTATCAACTGTGCCAGGACGTGAGCCTTGTGTGTTACAAAATCAGGACAGCAGGCATTGCAGTGGCTCCTGCTTCAGAAAGGCACCTTGAAGAACAGCACTAGGAGCTAACGGAGGGCACCAGGGGTATGGGGGCCAGTGGTGCAATGGATAAGGCGCCTGACTAGGAGTCAGAAGGTTGTGGGTTCCACTGCCATCCGGCTGGGCTCCCAACTCTGTGCTTTGTTTCTTTGAATTACATTTAAATTCCCTTGGCCTTCACTGCTCGCAATAGACTTTTGATTTTATGTGGGGCGGGCCCGGTTGCACAGCAAGGAAACACCAGGCGCCATCTCGAAGCACCACCAGTAGGGGTCCCTCCAGAAGGCCCCAACAAGCAGCAGATGATTTCTATGCATGTGTGCGTCCTGTCCTTCAATGGGTGGGGGTTGGCTTGTGTTGGACACAGTCCCAGGGCAGCCCTTCACGTCCCTGATCGGCCAGAGACCTCTCTGTGAGCGCCGCAGGCGAGCCTTCTCGGGACCTCAGCAACTGAGGGGCACATTTCCAAATGAGGGAGACATTTCCAGAAAGCGCACCAGGGAACGGCTCGGCCTCTGCTCCGTGGCCCAACCCAGCCTGGTCCTTCTCCAACCAGCTGGGAGCTGTCCAAAAGCCGGTGGGCCTGGCGGAATGGGCTCCCAGCAGGCCCTGGCTGACTGGTGATTTGCATACACACAGACACACGCACGCACGCACACTCTCTCTCGTGCTATCTGCTGCCTTTCAGACCCTGCCACCCCTCGCTTGCTTTAAAGGAGCAGTTGGCGAATGACACTGAGCAAAGAATGCACAAGTGGGTAAAGAGATCACACACCTAGAGGCAGCCAGCTCTCATGAAGAGTAGGGCCTAGAAGCAGTGAAGCTTGAGGGGCTGTGCGCTCTTTGCCATGAGCCCCTAGAGGCGGATCATATAGAAAGCGCTATATAGAAATGAGCAGCCAGCAGAGGACAAGGCAGCCGCTCTTGGTGCAGCACAGAGAGGATCAAGAGAAACGGGAAGGGCTTCCGCGGCAGCGAGCAAGCACAAGACCAGCACGGGAGCGGGGCCCCTTTTATTCTGTCAATAAAAGGTATTTCTCTCCTGGCACGCACGTGTCTAAAAATATGGAACGCTTCACGAATTTGCGTGTCATCCTTGCGCAGGGGCCATGCTAATCTTCTCTGTATCGTTCCAATTTTAGTATATGTGCTGCCGAAGCGAGCACACACTTGGGGCTGAACTGGCCAGTGTATAAAAGCCAGCGCATCGGCTGCCTATTGACCTAGGTTGACTTGTTATGCTCTAACTTTGGCAAGAAACTGTTTGGTTCTGGGGCCGGTATGGAACCAAGAGGCAAAGACCAACGACCCAAGCTTCCTCGCTGCTGGTTTGGCCCAAAAGGAAAGGTTCCGTGTGCTTGGCTATTGCAATGCAGGAAGAAAGGATCATGGTCCAGGCTGCATGCAAAGTGGCACCTCCCGTCATAATGCCTGGGTGATGGGTGCTGTGTGCCTGGACGCATCACAATAGTCCCACAAGCCAGAGAAAAGCCAGAGGGCCTGTGAGGGTTTGCTTGGGGGGGGCCCTGTTGAATTCCAGGATAGGCAAGGTGAGGCAGCGGCCTAGTGCGCGGACCCCCGAGAGCCCCGGATTGCTGCTGCCCCCGCCTTCAAGCCAGAGATGCATTTTCAAACCGATGTAAGTTTACGTTTGGCTGCTGGCTTCAGCGACGGTGGCTTCAAAGTCCCGCCGGGTCTGCTTTCCTTTGGTAGGGCCAGGAAGCCTCTTACAACAGGTATTGGCTGCCTGTCGCCTGCTTTTATCAACTGTGCCAGGACGTGAGCCTTGTGTGTTACAAAATCAGGACAGCAGGCATTGCAGTGGCTCCTGCTTCAGAAAGGCACCTTGAAGAACAGCACTAGGAGCTAACGGAGGGCACCAGGGGTATGGGGGCCAGTGGTGCAATGGATAAGGCGCCTGACTAGGAGTCAGAAGGTTGTGGGTTCCACTGCCATCCGGCTGGGCTCCCAACTCTGTGCTTTGTTTCTTTGAATTACATTTAAATTCCCTTGGCCTTCACTGCTCGCAATAGACTTTTGATTTTATGTGGGGCGGGCCCGGTTGCACAGCAAGGAAGCACCACCAGTAGGGGTCCCTCCAGAAGGCCCCAACAAGCAGCAGATGATTCCTATGCATGTGTGCGTCCTGTCCTTCAATGGGTGGGGGTTGGCTTGTGTTGGACACAGTCCCAGGGCAGCCCTTCACGTCCCTGATCGGCCAGAGACCTCTCTGTGAGCGCGGCAGGCGAGCCTTCTCGGGACCTCAGCAACTGAGGGGCACATTTCCAAATGAGGGAGACATTTCCAGAAAGCGCACCAGGGAACGGCTCAGCCTCTGCTTCGTGGCCTAACCCAGCCTGGTCCTTCTCCAACCATCTGGGAGCTGTCCAAAAGCCGGTGGGCCTGGCGGAATGGGCTCCCAGCAGGCCCTGGCTGACTGGTGATTTGCATACACACAGACACACGCACGCACGCACACTCTCTCTCGTGCTATCTGCTGCCTTTCAGACCCTGCCACCCCTCGCTTGCTTTAAAGGAGCAGTTGGCGAATGACACTGAGCAAAGAATGCACAAGTGGGTAAAGAGATCACACACCTAGAGGCAGCCAGCTCTCATGAAGAGTAGGGCCTAGAAGCAGTGAAGCTTGAGGGGCTGTGCGCTCTTTGCCATGAGCCCCTAGAGGCGGATCATATAGAAAGCGCTATATAGAAATGAGCAGCCAGCAGAGGACAAGGCAGCCGCTCTCGGTGCAGCACAGAGAGGATCAAGAGAAACGGGAAGGGCTTCCGCGGCAGCGAGCAAGCACAAGACCAGCACGGGAGCGGGGCCCCTTTTATTCTGTCAATAAAAGGTATTTCTCTCCTGGCACGCACGTGTCTAAAAATATGGAACGCTTCACGAATTTGCGTGTCATCCTTGCGCAGGGGCCATGCTAATCTTCTCTGTATCGTTCCAATTTTAGTATATGTGCTGCCGAAGCGAGCACACACTTGGGGCTGAACTGGCCAGTGTATAAAAGCCAGCGCATCGGCTGCCTATTGACCTAGGTTGACTTGTTATGCTCTAACTTTGGCAAGAAACTGTTTGGTTCTGGGGCCGGTATGGAACCAAGAGGCAAAGACCAACGACCCAAGCTTCCTCGCTGCTGGTTTGGCCCAAAAGGAAAGGTTCCGTGTGCTTGGCTATTGCAATGCAGGAAGAAAGGATCATGGTCCAGGCTGCATGCAAAGTGGCACCTCCCGTCATAATGCCTGGGTGATGGGTGCTGTGTGCCTGGACGCATCACAATAGTCCCACAAGCCAGAGAAAAGCCAGAGGGCCTGTGAGGGTTTGCTTGGGGGGGGCCCTGTTGAATTCCAGGATAGGCAAGGTGAGGCAGCGGCCTAGTGCGCGGACCCCCGAGAGCCCCGGATTGCTGCTGCCCCCGCCTTCAAGCCAGAGATGCATTTTCAAACCGATGTAAGTTTACGTTTGGCTGCTGGCTTCAGCGACGGTGGCTTCAAAGTCCCGCCGGGTCTGCTTTCCTTTGGTAGGGCCAGGAAGCCTCTTACAACAGGTATTGGCTGCCTGTCGCCTGCTTTTATCAACTGTGCCAGGACGTGAGCCTTGTGTGTTACAAAATCAGGACAGCAGGCATTGCAGTGGCTCCTGCTTCAGAAAGGCACCTTGAAGAACAGCACTAGGAGCTAACGGAGGGCACCAGGGGTATGGGGGCCAGTGGTGCAATGGATAAGGCGCCTGACTAGGAGTCAGAAGGTTGTGGGTTCCACTGCCATCCGGCTGGGCTCCCAACTCTGTGCTTTGTTTCTTTGAATTACATTTAAATTCCCTTGGCCTTCACTGCTCGCAATAGACTTTTGATTTTATGTGGGGCGGGCCCGGTTTCACAGCAAGGAAACACCAGGCGCCATCTCGAAGCACCACCAGTAGGGGTCCCTCCAGAAGGCCCCAACAAGCAGCAGATGATTTCTATGCATGTGTGCGTCCTGTCCTTCAATGGGTGGGGGTTGGCTTGTGTTGGACACAGTCCCAGGGCAGCCCTTCACGTCCCTGATCGGCCACGATCGGCCAGAGACCTCTCTGTGAGCGCCGCAGGCGAGCCTTCTCGGGACCTCAGCAACTGAGGGGCACATTTCCAAATGAGGGAGACATTTCCAGAAAGCGCACCAGGGAACGGCTCAGCCTCTGCTTCGTGGCCTAACCCAGCCTGGTCCTTCTCCAACCATCTGGGAGCTGTCCAAAAGCCGGTGGGCCTGGCGGAATGGGCTCCCAGCAGGCCCTGGCTGACTGGTGATTTGCATACACACAGACACACGCACGCACGCACACTCTCTCTCGTGCTATCTGCTGCCTTTCAGACCCTGCCACCCCTCGCTTGCTTTAAAGGAGCAGTTGGCGAATGACACTGAGCAAAGAATGCACAAGTGGGTAAAGAGATCACACACCTAGAGGCAGCCAGCTCTCATGAAGAGTAGGGCCTAGAAGCAGTGAAGCTTGAGGGGCTGTGCGCTCTTTGCCATGAGCCCCTAGAGGCGGATCATATAGAAAGCGCTATATAGAAATGAGCAGCCAGCAGAGGACAAGGCAGCCGCTCTCGGTGCAGCACAGCACAGAGAGGATCAAGAGAAACGGGAAGGGCTTCCGCGGCAGCGAGCAAGCACAAGACCAGCACGGGAGCGGGGCCCCTTTTATTCTGTCAATAAAAGGTATTTCTCTCCTGGCACGCACGTGTCTAAAAATATGGAACGCTTCACGAATTTGCGTGTCATCCTTGCGCAGGGGCCATGCTAATCTTCTCTGTATCGTTCCAATTTTAGTATATGTGCTGCCGAAGCGAGCACACACTTGGGGCTGAACTGGCCAGTGTATAAAAGCCAGCGCATCGGCTGCCTATTGACCTAGGTTGACTTGTTATGCTCTAACTTTGGCAAGAAACTGTTTGGTTCTGGGGCCGGTATGGAACCAAGAGGCAAAGACCAACGACCCAAGCTTCCTCGCTGCTGGTTTGGCCCAAAAGGAAAGGTTCCGTGTGCTTGGCTATTGCAATGCAGGAAGAAAGGATCATGGTCCAGGCTGCATGCAAAGTGGCACCTCCCGTCATAATGCCTGGGTGATGGGTGCTGTGTGCCTGGACGCATCACAATAGTCCCACAAGCCAGAGAAAAGCCAGAGGGCCTGTGAGGGTTTGCTTGGGGGGGGCCCTGTTGAATTCCAGGATAGGCAAGGTGAGGCAGCGGCCTAGTGCGCGGACCCCCGAGAGCCCCGGATTGCTGCTGCCCCCGCCTTCAAGCCAGAGATGCATTTTCAAACCGATGTAAGTTTACGTTTGGCTGCTGGCTTCAGCGACGGTGGCTTCAAAGTCCCGCCGGGTCTGCTTTCCTTTGGTAGGGCCAGGAAGCCTCTTACAACAGGTATTGGCTGCCTGTCGCCTGCTTTTATCAGCTGTGCCAGGACGTGAGCCTTGTGTGTTACAAAATCAGGACAGCAGGCATTGCAGTGGCTCCTGCTTCAGAAAGGCACCTTGAAGAACAGCACTAGGAGCTAACGGAGGGCACCAGGGGTATGGGGGCCAGTGGTGCAATGGATAAGGCGCCTGACTAGGAGTCAGAAGGTTGTGGGTTCCACTGCCATCCGGCTGGGCTCCCAACTCTGTGCTTTGTTTCTTTGAATTACATTTAAATTCCCTTGGCCTTCACTGCTCGCAATAGACTTTTGATTTTATGTGGGGCGGGCCCGGTTGCACAGCAAGGAAACACCAGGCGCCATCTCGAAGCACCACCAGTAGGGGTCCCTCCAGAAGGCCCCAACAAGCAGCAGATGATTTCTATGCATGTGTGCGTCCTGTCCTTCAATGGGTGGGGGTTGGCTTGTGTTGGACACAGTCCCAGGGCAGCCCTTCACGTCCCTGATCGGCCACGATCGGCCAGAGACCACTCTGGTGAGCGCCGCAGGCGAGCCTTCTCGGGACCTCAGCAACTGAGGGGCACATTTCCAAATGAGGGAGACATTTCCAGAAAGCGCACCAGGGAACGGCTCGGCCTCTGCTTCGTGGCCTAACCCAGCCTGGTCCTTCTCCAACCATCTGGGAGCTGTCCAAAAGCCGGTGGGCCTGGCGGAATGGGCTCCCAGCAGGCCCTGGCTGACTGGTGATTTGCATACACACAGACACACGCACGCACGCACACTCTCTCTCGTGCTATCTGCTGCCTTTCAGACCCTGCCACCCCTCGCTTGCTTTAAAGGAGCAGTTGGCGAATGACACTGAGCAAAGAATGCACAAGTGGGTAAAGAGATCACACACCTAGAGGCAGCCAGCTCTCATGAAGAGTAGGGCCTAGAAGCAGTGAAGCTTGAGGGGCTGTGCGCTCTTTGCCATGAGCCCCTAGAGGCGGATCATATAGAAAGCGCTATATAGAAATGAGCAGCCAGCAGAGGACAAGGAAGCCGCTCTCGGTGCAGCACAGCACAGAGAGGATCAAGAGAAACGGGAAGGGCTTCCGCGGCAGCGAGCAAGCACAAGACCAGCACGGGAGCGGGGCCCCTTTTATTCTGTCAATAAAAGGTATTTCTCTCCTGGCACGCACGTGTCTAAAAATATGGAACGCTTCACGAATTTGCGTGTCATCCTTGCGCAGGGGCCATGCTAATCTTCTCTGTATCGTTCCAATTTTAGTATATGTGCTGCCGAAGCGAGCACACACTTGGGGCTGAACTGGCCAGTGTATAAAAGCCAGCGCATCGGCTGCCTTTTGACCTAGGTTGACTTGTTATGCTCTAACTTTGGCAAGAAACTGTTTGGTTCTGGGGCCGGTATGGAACCAAGAGGCAAAGACCAACGACCCAAGCTTCCTCGCTGCTGGTTTGGCCCAAAAGGAAAGGTTCCGTGTGCTTGGCTATTGCAATGCAGGAAGAAAGGATCATGGTCCAGGCTGCATGCAAAGTGGCACCTCCCGTCATAATGCCTGGGTGATGGGTGCTGTGTGCCTGGACGCATCACAATAGTCCCACAAGCCAGAGAAAAGCCAGAGGGCCTGTGAGGGTTTGCTTGGGGGGGGCCCTGTTGAATTCCAGGATAGGCAAGGTGAGGCAGCGGCCTAGTGCGCGGACCCCCGAGAGCCCCGGATTGCTGCTGCCCCCGCCTTCAAGCCAGAGATGCATTTTCAAACCGATGTAAGTTTACGTTTGGCTGCTGGCTTCAGCGACGGTGGCTTCAAAGTCCCGCCGGGTCTGCTTTCCTTTGGTAGGGCCAGGAAGCCTCTTACAACAGGTATTGGCTGCCTGTCGCCTGCTTTTATCAACTGTGCCAGGACGTGAGCCTTGTGTGTTACAAAATCAGGACAGCAGGCATTGCAGTGGCTCCTGCTTCAGAAAGGCACCTTGAAGAACAGCACTAGGAGCTAACGGAGGGCACCAGGGGTATGGGGGCCAGTGGTGCAATGGATAAGGCGCCTGACTAGGAGTCAGAAGGTTGTGGGTTCCACTGCCATCCGGCTGGGCTCCCAACTCTGTGCTTTGTTTCTTTGAATTACATTTAAATTCCCTTGGCCTTCACTGCTCGCAATAGACTTTTGATTTTATGTGGGGCGGGCCCGGTTTCACAGCAAGGAAACACCAGGCGCCATCTCGAAGCACCACCAGTAGGGGTCCCTCCAGAAGGCCCCAACAAGCAGCAGATGATTTCTATGCATGTGTGCGTCCTGTCCTTCAATGGGTGGGGGTTGGCTTGTGTTGGACACAGTCCCAGGGCAGCCCTTCACGTCCCTGATCGGCCAGAGACCTCTCTGTGAGCGCCGCAGGCGAGCCTTCTCGGGACCTCAGCAACTGAGGGGCACATTTCCAAATGAGGGAGACATTTCCAGAAAGCGCACCAGGGAACGGCTCGGCCTCTGCTCCGTGGCCCAACCCAGCCTGGTCCTTCTCCAACCAGCTGGGAGCTGTCCAAAAGCCGGTGGGCCTGGCGGAATGGGCTCCCAGCAGGCCCTGGCTGACTGGTGATTTGCATACACACAGACACACGCACGCACGCACACTCTCTCTCGTGCTATCTGCTGCCTTTCAGACCCTGCCACCCCTCGCTTGCTTTAAAGGAGCAGTTGGCGAATGACACTGAGCAAAGAATGCACAAGTGGGTAAAGAGATCACACACCTAGAGGCAGCCAGCTCTCATGAAGAGTAGGGCCTAGAAGCAGTGAAGCTTGAGGGGCTGTGCGCTCTTTGCCATGAGCCCCTAGAGGCGGATCATATAGAAAGCGCTATATAGAAATGAGCAGCCAGCAGAGGACAAGGCAGCCGCTCTTGGTGCAGCACAGAGAGGATCAAGAGAAACGGGAAGGGCTTCCGCGGCAGCGAGCAAGCACAAGACCAGCACGGGAGCGGGGCCCCTTTTATTCTGTCAATAAAAGGTATTTCTCTCCTGGCACGCACGTGTCTAAAAATATGGAACGCTTCACGAATTTGCGTGTCATCCTTGCGCAGGGGCCATGCTAATCTTCTCTGTATCGTTCCAATTTTAGTATATGTGCTGCCGAAGCGAGCACACACTTGGGGCTGAACTGGCCAGTGTATAAAAGCCAGCGCATCGGCTGCCTATTGACCTAGGTTGACTTGTTATGCTCTAACTTTGGCAAGAAACTGTTTGGTTCTGGGGCCGGTATGGAACCAAGAGGCAAAGACCAACGACCCAAGCTTCCTCGCTGCTGGTTTGGCCCAAAAGGAAAGGTTCCGTGTGCTTGGCTATTGCAATGCAGGAAGAAAGGATCATGGTCCAGGCTGCATGCAAAGTGGCACCTCCCGTCATAATGCCTGGGTGATGGGTGCTGTGTGCCTGGACGCATCACAATAGTCCCACAAGCCAGAGAAAAGCCAGAGGGCCTGTGAGGGTTTGCTTGGGGGGGGCCCTGTTGAATTCCAGGATAGGCAAGGTGAGGCAGCGGCCTAGTGCGCGGACCCCCGAGAGCCCCGGATTGCTGCTGCCCCCGCCTTCAAGCCAGAGATGCATTTTCAAACCGATGTAAGTTTACGTTTGGCTGCTGGCTTCAGCGACGGTGGCTTCAAAGTCCCGCCGGGTCTGCTTTCCTTTGGTAGGGCCAGGAAGCCTCTTACAACAGGTATTGGCTGCCTGTCGCCTGCTTTTATCAACTGTGCCAGGACGTGAGCCTTGTGTGTTACAAAATCAGGACAGCAGGCATTGCAGTGGCTCCTGCTTCAGAAAGGCACCTTGAAGAACAGCACTAGGAGCTAACGGAGGGCACCAGGGGTATGGGGGCCAGTGGTGCAATGGATAAGGCGCCTGACTAGGAGTCAGAAGGTTGTGGGTTCCACTGCCATCCGGCTGGGCTCCCAACTCTGTGCTTTGTTTCTTTGAATTACATTTAAATTCCCTTGGCCTTCACTGCTCGCAATAGACTTTTGATTTTATGTGGGGCGGGCCCGGTTGCACAGCAAGGAAGCACCACCAGTAGGGGTCCCTCCAGAAGGCCCCAACAAGCAGCAGATGATTCCTATGCATGTGTGCGTCCTGTCCTTCAATGGGTGGGGGTTGGCTTGTGTTGGACACAGTCCCAGGGCAGCCCTTCACGTCCCTGATCGGCCAGAGACCTCTCTGTGAGCGCGGCAGGCGAGCCTTCTCGGGACCTCAGCAACTGAGGGGCACATTTCCAAATGAGGGAGACATTTCCAGAAAGCGCACCAGGGAACGGCTCAGCCTCTGCTTCGTGGCCTAACCCAGCCTGGTCCTTCTCCAACCATCTGGGAGCTGTCCAAAAGCCGGTGGGCCTGGCGGAATGGGCTCCCAGCAGGCCCTGGCTGACTGGTGATTTGCATACACACAGACACACGCACGCACGCACACTCTCTCTCGTGCTATCTGCTGCCTTTCAGACCCTGCCACCCCTCGCTTGCTTTAAAGGAGCAGTTGGCGAATGACACTGAGCAAAGAATGCACAAGTGGGTAAAGAGATCACACACCTAGAGGCAGCCAGCTCTCATGAAGAGTAGGGCCTAGAAGCAGTGAAGCTTGAGGGGCTGTGCGCTCTTTGCCATGAGCCCCTAGAGGCGGATCATATAGAAAGCGCTATATAGAAATGAGCAGCCAGCAGAGGACAAGGCAGCCGCTCTCGGTGCAGCACAGAGAGGATCAAGAGAAACGGGAAGGGCTTCCGCGGCAGCGAGCAAGCACAAGACCAGCACGGGAGCGGGGCCCCTTTTATTCTGTCAATAAAAGGTATTTCTCTCCTGGCACGCACGTGTCTAAAAATATGGAACGCTTCACGAATTTGCGTGTCATCCTTGCGCAGGGGCCATGCTAATCTTCTCTGTATCGTTCCAATTTTAGTATATGTGCTGCCGAAGCGAGCACACACTTGGGGCTGAACTGGCCAGTGTATAAAAGCCAGCGCATCGGCTGCCTATTGACCTAGGTTGACTTGTTATGCTCTAACTTTGGCAAGAAACTGTTTGGTTCTGGGGCCGGTATGGAACCAAGAGGCAAAGACCAACGACCCAAGCTTCCTCGCTGCTGGTTTGGCCCAAAAGGAAAGGTTCCGTGTGCTTGGCTATTGCAATGCAGGAAGAAAGGATCATGGTCCAGGCTGCATGCAAAGTGGCACCTCCCGTCATAATGCCTGGGTGATGGGTGCTGTGTGCCTGGACGCATCACAATAGTCCCACAAGCCAGAGAAAAGCCAGAGGGCCTGTGAGGGTTTGCTTGGGGGGGGCCCTGTTGAATTCCAGGATAGGCAAGGTGAGGCAGCGGCCTAGTGCGCGGACCCCCGAGAGCCCCGGATTGCTGCTGCCCCCGCCTTCAAGCCAGAGATGCATTTTCAAACCGATGTAAGTTTACGTTTGGCTGCTGGCTTCAGCGACGGTGGCTTCAAAGTCCCGCCGGGTCTGCTTTCCTTTGGTAGGGCCAGGAAGCCTCTTACAACAGGTATTGGCTGCCTGTCGCCTGCTTTTATCAACTGTGCCAGGACGTGAGCCTTGTGTGTTACAAAATCAGGACAGCAGGCATTGCAGTGGCTCCTGCTTCAGAAAGGCACCTTGAAGAACAGCACTAGGAGCTAACGGAGGGCACCAGGGGTATGGGGGCCAGTGGTGCAATGGATAAGGCGCCTGACTAGGAGTCAGAAGGTTGTGGGTTCCACTGCCATCCGGCTGGGCTCCCAACTCTGTGCTTTGTTTCTTTGAATTACATTTAAATTCCCTTGGCCTTCACTGCTCGCAATAGACTTTTGATTTTATGTGGGGCGGGCCCGGTTTCACAGCAAGGAAACACCAGGCGCCATCTCGAAGCACCACCAGTAGGGGTCCCTCCAGAAGGCCCCAACAAGCAGCAGATGATTTCTATGCATGTGTGCGTCCTGTCCTTCAATGGGTGGGGGTTGGCTTGTGTTGGACACAGTCCCAGGGCAGCCCTTCACGTCCCTGATCGGCCACGATCGGCCAGAGACCTCTCTGTGAGCGCCGCAGGCGAGCCTTCTCGGGACCTCAGCAACTGAGGGGCACATTTCCAAATGAGGGAGACATTTCCAGAAAGCGCACCAGGGAACGGCTCAGCCTCTGCTTCGTGGCCTAACCCAGCCTGGTCCTTCTCCAACCATCTGGGAGCTGTCCAAAAGCCGGTGGGCCTGGCGGAATGGGCTCCCAGCAGGCCCTGGCTGACTGGTGATTTGCATACACACAGACACACGCACGCACGCACACTCTCTCTCGTGCTATCTGCTGCCTTTCAGACCCTGCCACCCCTCGCTTGCTTTAAAGGAGCAGTTGGCGAATGACACTGAGCAAAGAATGCACAAGTGGGTAAAGAGATCACACACCTAGAGGCAGCCAGCTCTCATGAAGAGTAGGGCCTAGAAGCAGTGAAGCTTGAGGGGCTGTGCGCTCTTTGCCATGAGCCCCTAGAGGCGGATCATATAGAAAGCGCTATATAGAAATGAGCAGCCAGCAGAGGACAAGGCAGCCGCTCTCGGTGCAGCACAGCACAGAGAGGATCAAGAGAAACGGGAAGGGCTTCCGCGGCAGCGAGCAAGCACAAGACCAGCACGGGAGCGGGGCCCCTTTTATTCTGTCAATAAAAGGTATTTCTCTCCTGGCACGCACGTGTCTAAAAATATGGAACGCTTCACGAATTTGCGTGTCATCCTTGCGCAGGGGCCATGCTAATCTTCTCTGTATCGTTCCAATTTTAGTATATGTGCTGCCGAAGCGAGCACACACTTGGGGCTGAACTGGCCAGTGTATAAAAGCCAGCGCATCGGCTGCCTATTGACCTAGGTTGACTTGTTATGCTCTAACTTTGGCAAGAAACTGTTTGGTTCTGGGGCCGGTATGGAACCAAGAGGCAAAGACCAACGACCCAAGCTTCCTCGCTGCTGGTTTGGCCCAAAAGGAAAGGTTCCGTGTGCTTGGCTATTGCAATGCAGGAAGAAAGGATCATGGTCCAGGCTGCATGCAAAGTGGCACCTCCCGTCATAATGCCTGGGTGATGGGTGCTGTGTGCCTGGACGCATCACAATAGTCCCACAAGCCAGAGAAAAGCCAGAGGGCCTGTGAGGGTTTGCTTGGGGGGGGCCCTGTTGAATTCCAGGATAGGCAAGGTGAGGCAGCGGCCTAGTGCGCGGACCCCCGAGAGCCCCGGATTGCTGCTGCCCCCGCCTTCAAGCCAGAGATGCATTTTCAAACCGATGTAAGTTTACGTTTGGCTGCTGGCTTCAGCGACGGTGGCTTCAAAGTCCCGCCGGGTCTGCTTTCCTTTGGTAGGGCCAGGAAGCCTCTTACAACAGGTATTGGCTGCCTGTCGCCTGCTTTTATCAGCTGTGCCAGGACGTGAGCCTTGTGTGTTACAAAATCAGGACAGCAGGCATTGCAGTGGCTCCTGCTTCAGAAAGGCACCTTGAAGAACAGCACTAGGAGCTAACGGAGGGCACCAGGGGTATGGGGGCCAGTGGTGCAATGGATAAGGCGCCTGACTAGGAGTCAGAAGGTTGTGGGTTCCACTGCCATCCGGCTGGGCTCCCAACTCTGTGCTTTGTTTCTTTGAATTACATTTAAATTCCCTTGGCCTTCACTGCTCGCAATAGACTTTTGATTTTATGTGGGGCGGGCCCGGTTGCACAGCAAGGAAACACCAGGCGCCATCTCGAAGCACCACCAGTAGGGGTCCCTCCAGAAGGCCCCAACAAGCAGCAGATGATTTCTATGCATGTGTGCGTCCTGTCCTTCAATGGGTGGGGGTTGGCTTGTGTTGGACACAGTCCCAGGGCAGCCCTTCACGTCCCTGATCGGCCACGATCGGCCAGAGACCACTCTGGTGAGCGCCGCAGGCGAGCCTTCTCGGGACCTCAGCAACTGAGGGGCACATTTCCAAATGAGGGAGACATTTCCAGAAAGCGCACCAGGGAACGGCTCGGCCTCTGCTTCGTGGCCTAACCCAGCCTGGTCCTTCTCCAACCATCTGGGAGCTGTCCAAAAGCCGGTGGGCCTGGCGGAATGGGCTCCCAGCAGGCCCTGGCTGACTGGTGATTTGCATACACACAGACACACGCACGCACGCACACTCTCTCTCGTGCTATCTGCTGCCTTTCAGACCCTGCCACCCCTCGCTTGCTTTAAAGGAGCAGTTGGCGAATGACACTGAGCAAAGAATGCACAAGTGGGTAAAGAGATCACACACCTAGAGGCAGCCAGCTCTCATGAAGAGTAGGGCCTAGAAGCAGTGAAGCTTGAGGGGCTGTGCGCTCTTTGCCATGAGCCCCTAGAGGCGGATCATATAGAAAGCGCTATATAGAAATGAGCAGCCAGCAGAGGACAAGGAAGCCGCTCTCGGTGCAGCACAGCACAGAGAGGATCAAGAGAAACGGGAAGGGCTTCCGCGGCAGCGAGCAAGCACAAGACCAGCACGGGAGCGGGGCCCCTTTTATTCTGTCAATAAAAGGTATTTCTCTCCTGGCACGCACGTGTCTAAAAATATGGAACGCTTCACGAATTTGCGTGTCATCCTTGCGCAGGGGCCATGCTAATCTTCTCTGTATCGTTCCAATTTTAGTATATGTGCTGCCGAAGCGAGCACACACTTGGGGCTGAACTGGCCAGTGTATAAAAGCCAGCGCATCGGCTGCCTTTTGACCTAGGTTGACTTGTTATGCTCTAACTTTGGCAAGAAACTGTTTGGTTCTGGGGCCGGTATGGAACCAAGAGGCAAAGACCAACGACCCAAGCTTCCTCGCTGCTGGTTTGGCCCAAAAGGAAAGGTTCCGTGTGCTTGGCTATTGCAATGCAGGAAGAAAGGATCATGGTCCAGGCTGCATGCAAAGTGGCACCTCCCGTCATAATGCCTGGGTGATGGGTGCTGTGTGCCTGGACGCATCACAATAGTCCCACAAGCCAGAGAAAAGCCAGAGGGCCTGTGAGGGTTTGCTTGGGGGGGGCCCTGTTGAATTCCAGGATAGGCAAGGTGAGGCAGCGGCCTAGTGCGCGGACCCCCGAGAGCCCCGGATTGCTGCTGCCCCCGCCTTCAAGCCAGAGATGCATTTTCAAACCGATGTAAGTTTACGTTTGGCTGCTGGCTTCAGCGACGGTGGCTTCAAAGTCCCGCCGGGTCTGCTTTCCTTTGGTAGGGCCAGGAAGCCTCTTACAACAGGTATTGGCTGCCTGTCGCCTGCTTTTATCAACTGTGCCAGGACGTGAGCCTTGTGTGTTACAAAATCAGGACAGCAGGCATTGCAGCGGCTCCTGCTTCAGAAAGGCACCTTGAAGAACAGCACTAGGAGCTAACGGAGGGCACCAGAGGTATGGGGGCCAGTGGTGCAATGGATAAGGCGCCTGACTATTGAGTCAGAAGGTTGTGGGTTCCACTGCCATCCGGCTGGGCTCCCAACTCTGTGCTTTGTTTCTTTGAATTACATTTAAATTCCCTTGGCCTTCACTGCTCGCAATAGACTTTTGATTTTATGTGGGGCGGGCCCGGTTGCACAGCAAGGAAACACCAGGCGCCATCTCGAAGCACCACCAGTAGGGGTCCCTCCAGAAGGCCCCAACAAGCAGCAGATGATTTCTATGCATGTGTGCGTCCTGTCCTTCAATGGGTGGGGGTTGGCTTGTGTTGGACACAGTCCCAGGGCAGCCCTTCACGTCCCTGATCGGCCACGATCGGCCAGAGACCACTCTGGTGAGCGCCGCAGGCGAGCCTTCTCGGGACCTCAGCAACTGAGGGGCACATTTCCAAATGAGGGAGACATTTCCAGAAAGCGCACCAGGGAACGGCTCGGCCTCTGCTTCGTGGCCTAACCCAGCCTGGTCCTTCTCCAACCATCTGGGAGCTGTCCAAAAGCCGGTGGGCCTGGCGGAATGGGCTCCCAGCAGGCCCTGGCTGACTGGTGATTTGCATACACACAGACACACGCACGCACGCACACTCTCTCTCGTGCTATCTGCTGCCTTTCAGACCCTGCCACCCCTCGCTTGCTTTAAAGGAGCAGTTGGCGAATGACACTGAGCAAAGAATGCACAAGTGGGTAAAGAGATCACACACCTAGAGGCAGCCAGCTCTCATGAAGAGTAGGGCCTAGAAGCAGTGAAGCTTGAGGGG